>NW_022681465.1:876439-1476439 GCF_009764315.1 Trachypithecus francoisi | reverse complement strand
CCCCCTTGGTTCCGACCTGGGGTCCAGGGACCCCGCGGGCTGAGGTAGCCCCTCGCCTCAGTGCCCGCCGGGTGGACTCGGGGAGGAGTCGTCTCTGCCCAAGGTCACCCGGGCGGATAGCGGCCCGTGGCCGCCCTGGCTGGGCTGGGCCTCTGCCGCCCTCTGTGCGGGTTGTCCCGAGGGGCCGCCTGCAGCCCGTGGGTGGGGCGGGCGAAACCGCCCGGGTGGGTGCGAGGAGTGGCCGAGCTCGGCCGGTGGACGTCCGGTGGGAAGCGCTGCGTGCCCCAGCTTAGACTTGCAGTTCTGCTTTCCGGAAAGCGCAAATCTGTGCATGTCTACTTCGGGACCTTGTAAGTTAAGGGTCTCAACTTTGGGTCGTGTTTGATGGCCCTTGTGCCACTGAAAATGTGTTAGTGTTTAAAAGCAGCTGTACCAGTTTTTAAAAATCAGACGGAGAGCTCAGCGCACTGACCGGGCGAGGACCCCGGGACCTGTGCTTGCCTGTGCGCTGAGTGCCTCGAGGGCCGGGGTCGGCTTAGTCCAGGATGATGGTCAGGGTTATACTTTCCCGAGCCCTTGCTCTCTGAGTTTGTCTGAATGTGCCCTCTACGATTGCACCTTAAGAATCGGCCTTCTAGGGTTTTAGTTAATCAAGCTGAATTGGATAGGTTTCGTTGCTTGATTTTTTGAATGAACTTACCCACCCACCTCCTTAATTACGAAGTAATTTTAAATTGCAGAGTAAAAATCTCAATAGGAACCAAGGCATTCAGCAATATTGATTTGAATTATGCCTGTAATTGTGCAATTTTCTCCTTTTTGAAATAGTTATTAAAAACCTCCTTGAATTAAATGTGAAGATTAGTCATACAGCCATCCTGTCAACATCAGAAAGCATGTAAACGTTCTAGTGTGTTGCTGTGGTTGGTGCTTGCTGACTGAGCAGAGACCCCTGCCGCATCTTGGGCTTTTAAGAGCTGCTTGGGCCGGGCGCGGTGGCTCAAGCCTGTAATCCCAGCACTTTGGGAGGCCGAGACGGGCGGATCACAAGGTCAGGAGATCGAGACCATCCTGGCGAACACGGTGAAACCCCGTCTCTACTAAAAAAATACAAAAAACTAGCCGGGCGAGGTGGCGGGCGCCTGTCGTCCCAGCTACTCGGGAGGCTGAGGCAGGAGAATGGTGTAAACCCGGGAGGCGGAGCTTGCAGTGAGCTGAGATCCGGCCACTGCACTCCAGCCAGGGCGACAGAGCGAGACTCCGTCTCAAAAAAAAAAAAAAAGCTGCTTGGAGGGCGTCCACAGGCAGGAAGTAAAGCCCATGGTCAGTGGGGCTTTTTAGGGGAAACGTTAGCTTGTGATTGGAGAAAAGCAAGGGCTGCTGCCTTTGTCCTCAACCCGGATGGTGCCCAGTGTTCCTTCTGCAGCCTCAGACCCCGCCAGCGGCGGAGGCACCTCAGACAAGATGGCAAGATAGCAAAATTGAACCAAAATTTAGTCTTGGGTTTTGTAAAAGTCTTTTTATCTTGAAGTTAGCGTTTCCTACAGAAATTCTGCCTGCAAGCAGTATGTTTATCGGCATTTCAGATAGGTTTTTTTTCCTGAAGAATTGGAGTTTACAAAGTAACAACATAATCAAATTAGCAGAAAAAAAGAAATTAATGATAGCCAACTGAGAAATGTGTTTGGAAAATAGATGCTGAGGATAATTTTAGTGAAGTCCAGAGAGAATTTTTTAATCTTATTTTGGCCAGTTCTGTGGTGTATTGATCATTCTGTATTTACAGCTGCTTTCAAGTGACGAGCTTATCAGACTTCGTTTTTGGTTTCTTTTTATGTCCTGATGCACTGACACAGCTTGCAAACTGTTCGAAAACAGTTTAATCAGAGGAAAAGTAAAACCAAGAAACTTAAATAGTTACTGGGTTAACTGCTTATTTCAGGTGAAGTTTTTCAAATCCCTGAGCATGAACATCAAATATATTGTTCTAAGACAAATTGATTTCATTTCTTTGCAGTTTGTTCTGCATATGTTTAATGGTGTTCTAGAAATACATTATTTAGGCCATTATAGTAGTAAACGTTTGCTTTGCTTCTTGGGATAATTGTAACAACAGTGGCATTCCATTCTGCATTCTTCATGATGTTTTTGCTGATTTATTTGAAAAATTGTGACTTGGTTTTGATATGAAACCTGGATATTAATATCAGTTGGGAGTCTCAGAGATTTTTCCCAAGGGTCTTTAGATAGGGGCCAAGTCCAGGATCCAGAGCCAGCCGACCTACTTGAATCCTCTCTGAGGTTCCGTCTTTCCGTGGGGTTAGTGGGGTTTCTGTGGGTAATGTTTGAAACCTTTGGTGGTGCTCTTGTGAACCAGGGCTCACAGCCTGTGCACAGTAACCATGTGTGAACTGTATTTGTTTTTTTTTTTTCCGAGAGGGATTCTCACTCTGTGGCCCAGGCTAGAGTGCAGTGGCGCTATCTTGACTCACTGCAAGCTCCGCCTCCCGGGTTCACGCCATTCTCCTGCCTCAGCCTCCACGGTAGCTGGAACTACTGCCATCACGCCTGGCTGATTTTTTTTGTATTTTTAGTAGAGATGGTGTTAGCCAGGATGGTCTTCACCGTGTTAGCCAGGATGGTCTCCATCTCCTGACCTCGTGATCTGCCCGCCTCAACCTCCCAAAGGGCTGGGATTACAGTCGTGAGCCACTGTACCTGGCTGAACTGTATTTTAAGTATCCGTTTTTAAAATAATAAACACTAACATTCTAGTGAGAATAATTACACATAGTTGTAAAAGAATCAGTGAGTATACTACTGCCCCCAGTTCATTTTCCGTGAAAGCAATTCCTGTCTCTGATATTGACTCTTGGTGTTTGTAAGACCTCTGTTTCTTTAGCGGATGTGCAGGTTGTGCAGGTGCATTTTTATCCGTTTTAGACTTCTTGCCTGGACAGGGGACTTAGTTCACTTAAACTACCCTACTTCCGCTTCTTCCTGATACGGTCATGCGTGTTTAGGTTCTTCGTTGGCTGCTTCT
The DNA here is from genome assembly GCF_009764315.1 of Trachypithecus francoisi. Taxonomy (NCBI): domain Eukaryota; kingdom Metazoa; phylum Chordata; class Mammalia; order Primates; family Cercopithecidae; genus Trachypithecus; species Trachypithecus francoisi. The sequence goes on along the minus strand of NW_022681465.1, from coordinate 1,473,396 downwards.
GTGATTGTATGGGTTGTACATGCAGATTAGTTTCTTGCTCATGATGTATAGTTGCATTTGATTAGATGAGGACCCCTCACTTTGCTAGATTTCGGGATTAATGTCTCTGCACTTCTTTCTTTTCCCCCTCCACCTCCTAATTCAGTCGCCTGAAATTACATATTGTTAAGCAAGGTCTAATATTCCTTTTATATGTTCCCCATTTTTTTCTTAAGAGGAAATGTTTGATAGTTTCTCCTAAAAAAGTTAATAATTGGCACACAAGACTAGTCTTGTGTCAAAACTAGTTTTCAGTTTTATCTAAAGACTGAAATTGGCTTAAAGTTGAGCTTTCAAATTCAAAACTCTGCCCCAGATTAGATTTAGACACAGAGGGTGAGTGTCCTTGTCCCCAGGGGGATGGCGTGATAATTTGTTCACGGTTGTGTTATGGGAGCTGCCCCTTTTAAGCTGGCTCTGTGTGTGTGTGGCGGGGGCCGGGCAGTGGGTATTCCACGTCAGCATCCTGGAAAGAACAAATAAACATTTAGTGATCTCACTGTTTCTACTTACATTTGGTGTAATACACTGTTGTTATTGGTGCTGTTACCTGTGTTAATAGGGCAGTTTACAAAAGTTTCAAGAACATTTGTATTAAAATTATTTCAAAGACTTCTTTCTTAAAATATGATTTTACCATGTCAAAAATTATGTTAAGGTAGAAGAATATTTGTTCTTTCTCGTTCATTTTCTGAAAAAAGAAAAAACAAACTGAATTAGCTTATGTCAATGAAAACAGAGACTAGAAATTGGAGAAATGGAGAATAATTTTTTATTCCACATAATAAGTAATTTCTGAATTGCAGATATTTCTAAATACTCGAAGACATCTCTCACATCCCCTCTTCTGATTGCTGAGTGTATTTATTTCCTAAAGCTTTTTTTTCTTTCTTTTCTTTTCTTTTCTTTTTTTTTTTTTTTTGGAGACATTGTCTTGCTCTGTCGCCCAGACTGGAGTGCAGTGGCAGAGTCTAGGCTCACTGCAACCTCTGCCTCCTGGGTTCAAGTGATTCTCCTGCCTCAGCCTCCCAAGTAGCTGGGATTGCAGCTGCCTGCCACCATGCCTGGCTAATTTTTAGTACAGATGGGGTTTCGCCATGTTGGCAGACTGGTCTTGAACTCCTGACTTCAGGTGATCCACCCACCTTGGCCTCCCAAAATGCTGGGATTACAGGCAGGAGCCACCGTGCCCAGCCCCTAAAACTATTCTTTATGATATTTCTGAGACTATTCAAAGGTCTTCTAAAATGCACCCAGCAGAATGGAAAATGTATCCTCTAAATGACTGGCCAACCTTAGCATATGGACAGTGTCACCTCTCTCACACACAGCCGCTAAAAACTAAACACTAAAACCAGTTTTCTTGGGTAAAGTTTTCTAAGATGGAAAATTTAGGCAGCAAGATGTGTCAAGTTGTAGACATTGGCCAGGAAAAAGCCAGGAGCAGCCAGGCAGGGGAGAGTGTGCATCCAGCGTCCTCCTGTGTGATGAAGGGATGACACCTCGTCCCTCTGGGCTGTCAGCTTTTACTGCTCCAGAATACAGATCTCCTGATTCAGTGTCCAGTGCCTTTTGAACTGACCGCAAGCCCTCATGGACGATTGGAACTGTAATGTGGAAAGGGCTATGATGGAGCCAGTTAAAATGCTTCATTATTTGCAAAATACCACATACAGTAATACGATATAGATGTCTCCCCTTCTCCACTAAGTAGCATAAATTAAGACTTTACAGAGGAAGTGTGCCTTTTTCATGTCGTATCTGAGTCAGTGAGTATCCTGTTTGGAAACAGGCTTCATCCTGGTTTTCTAGAGTGCCGAGTTGGGGTGGAAAGGACGACCGGGGGCTCAGTCCTTCCTCGCCCCTTGGGCTGCCCTTCAGAGTTAAGTAGAGAGTCTCAGCTGAGCTCCCTGGATGCACAGGAGCACCTGGATACATAAGAAGGGGAACAGTTTGCAAGGGGAAGTTTAAATTACTGTCCCCCATAGCATCTGTTCCTTCAGGACGCTAACCCTCTGCATCTGTGTCTTCTGTGTCACCAGTGGCCAACAGTGTTGCAAACAGGAACCCGAGGTTTTCACTTCACTGTTGATGGGAACAAGAGGGCATCTGCTAAAGTTTCAGATTCCGTAAGTTCATGCTTTTTGTTCCATTATAAATGATTTTTTTGGCTTGGGGGTAAGGATCTATACCAGTTTGTTTTCATGAGTCATAGACATAAGAGAAAAATTTCTCTGGGTATCCAATGCATGCTGAAATTATTTTCAGTGTTGTAATAATCAATTGCAAGTACAAACACAAACATAGATGTTAACATTTTTACTTATATCTCTTATGTATCTGTAAACTAGATTTAAATTTAGATCAAGTAAAGCGATAAATTAAAATAAAATGAACAGTATCTGCTGTGATAGATGATAAAATTCCTACTGAAATTAGGACCGTGGGCCCACGCGGGTGTGGGTTCCTTGGTATTTAGTGTGCCTGTTCTCTCTCTGTTGGAAAACTGAAACTTGCTGAGAAGTTCTTTTCTCATAAGCTCACAATAGCGACTGAATACTCCTTGGCACCTTCTCAGCCATAAGCACAGGCATGGCCCTGAAGTAGAGTTGTGGTCCTTAGTCTCATCCCACGGGACAGACCCTCTACCATTCATAGAATCTGATTGTCAGTCCCTTCTCCACATACGAATGTGCCCACCTCTCCCCGCACTGTTCAGGGCTCAGCCCCGGGACAGGATGGAGGCCCTGTGTGCCTAGCAGTTGGTCCTTTTGTCTTTGTCAAGCTCCTTCACTGTAACAAGAGTCTTCGTGTTTGGCGTAGTGGAGCACGTGATTGACAGGTGAATTTTTCTTTTCCAGATTTCTGCTCAGTATCCAGTAGTGGATCATGAATTTGATGCAGTGGTGGTAGGCGCTGGAGGGGCAGGCTTGCGAGCTGCATTTGGCCTTTCTGAGGCAGGGTTTAATACAGCATGTGTTACAAAGCTGTTTCCTACCAGGTCACACACTGTTGCAGCGCAGGTAGGAGAAAGGTGCCCCACCGTGCTCCCACTCTGTGCAGGTCCCGCACAGCCTTGCGCTTTCTACCTGGGCAGCCTCCTGCCTCCTCCCCATGCTCCAGCCACATGGCCTCTTGCTGTGCCTTGCTCACTCAGCTCACCCTCTCAGTGGTCTTTCCCTGGAGCCTGTTCCCTGGAGACTTGGAAGGGCTGGAGCCTTGTTGTCACTCCTAGTTGGGACTCCAGTCACACTTGGGTTTTCTTTGACCATCTCGCCTACTTTCCTCCCCACCCACCCCCACCGCCCCAACACCTTAAGAAAAGGAGATCATCTAAAGAGGAGGAATCAGAATTTAGGGTGGGGAAGGAAAGGGCAAGGGCTTTATTTGTCCCTGTGCTGCTGTCTTCTGGGACTCTCTGAGGAGTAAGACGGTGGTGGGCACACACAGCCAGAGGAAGTAGGGGTACAGGGGAGTGCGACTCTGAGTGTGGAGCTTATTACTTGGCAGGAAACACTTCTGGTCTTTAACACATGCCCGTAAATGCCACTGGGAAGATTTGTTAATACCATTATCTGGAAAGATTTGCTGAGTACCTTTTCTGTGCCAGATATGTTAGGTAATAAGCATATTACAGGTAGCCTTTCCCTCACGGCTCCGGTCCGCCCTTCCTGGAGCTCCCTCTGTCTCCACCACACAGATGAGGAGACGGAGGCTAAGGGATTGAATCACTGGGCGAGCTGGGGAGGGTTGTGACCCGGAATCTGTCGGGCCTCGCTGCTCCTGCGCTGAGGTCAGCCCTCGCCGGGAGTCACCGCGTGAGGAGTTGGCTTTCTCTGGATCCCCCAGTGGGTGGATTTGGGCCTGGAAGACAAAGCTGGGGCTCCTGTGTGTGGCTTGTAAGGAGTGGTTGGTGTTTCCAGGGAGGAATCAACGCTGCTCTGGGGAACATGGAGGAGGACAACTAGAGGTGGCATTTGTACGACACCGTGAAGGGCTCCGACTGGCTGGGGGACCAGGATGCCATCCACTACATGACAGAGCAGGCTCCCACCGCCGTGGTTGAGGTGATGGGCGGGAGGCTCTGGGCGTGCTCGTGGTCTGTTTCTAGTCAAAAAGAGTCCTGGAAAGGATGTAAGCAATTGAGGCAGATGTGGCCGGCCGAAAGAATGGTGATGAGCAAAGCCCACAAGAGGAGTCTTTTTCCGTCACGAACTATGCATTACACGTAACAAGAAGACTTCTCTTTGATGTGTTGACATTTTCATAAAATAGGTTACTTTGGGTTTGCAGATTTGTGTTGTTCAGTATAGATGAGCTATGAATATCTTGACTCCTTTAAGGTAATAAGGTTTTTGTTTGTTTTTATTTTTCACAGCTGGAAAATTACGGCATGCCGTTTAGCAGAACTGAAGATGGGAAGATTTATCAGCGTGCATTTGGTGGACAGAGCCTCAAATTTGGAAAGGGCGGGCAGGCCCATCGGTGCTGCTGTGTGGCTGATCGGACCGGCCACTCACTATTGCACACCTTATATGGAAGGGTAAGGCTGCCCCGTGTCCACCTGAGACAGGACATGTAGTGCTGGGGCTTATGGTGACAGCGGGGAATGGGTTAGCGTGCCCAGTGAGTCCGCCAGAGATTATGTAAAAAGCAACAGAGAACAACGGTGTAGGACACATGCAGCGACTGTTGATGTGAAAGCACCAGGCATGTGCTGTGAGAAGCTGTCCCTAAGGCAATATGTTATTTCTTGTATCCATTTTGGAAAGTTGAACTGATAATCTTATATACCAGGTTTTTAACTTGGGGTATGTGACACTCAACATGTCAGAACCGAGCAAGCAGGCCAGGCACAGAGGAGGCCAAGGAGGAGGATCACTTGAGACCCGAAGTTTGAGACCAGCCTGGACAACATAGGGAGACCCTGTCTCTACAAAATGTTTAAAAATTAGGTGGGCATGGTGGTACATGCTTGTAATCCCAGTTAGGAGACTGAGGCAGGAGGATCACTTGAGACTAGGAGGTTGAGGCTACAGTGAGCCATGTTCACACCACTGCACTCCAGCCTGGGCAACAGGAGACCTGTCTCAAAAAAAGAAAAAAGTATTTTAAGGCTGTTTTACCACCTCTGAGTTCCTGAATGGGTTGGTTTTGTTTGTTTTGTTTTGTTTTGCTTTGTTTTTGAGATGGAGTGTCACTCTTGTCACGCAGGCTGGAGTGCAATGGCGCAATCTCTGCTCACTGCAACCTCAGCCACCTGGGTTCAAGCGATTCTCCTGCCTCAGCCTCCTGAGTAGCTGGGACTATAAGTGCACGCCGCCATGCCTGGCTAATTTTTTGTATTTTAGTAGAGACAGCGTTTCCCATGTTGCCCAGGCTGGTCCTGAACTCCTGAGCTCAGGCAGTCCACCCGCCTCAGCCTCCCAAAGTGCTGGGATTATAGGCATGAGCCACCACACCTGGCCATGGATTGTTTTAACATTAATTGTTATCACTGGACAAAGACTTGAGGTGACAATAGTTACTGGGTAATCAGGGTCAGCTTTGGCGTGGCCAAATAATACTCTGAACGGTATCAATTCAGAGTATTCAACATTCTGAACTTTATTGTTTTCTGATGAATGGGGACAGACCGTTAATTTGCAAGTTGTTACAACACCAGTGCCTTCTCTGTGGCTGAGTGCAGGGATGAGTGTGTGGTGGGAGGAGAAAGCAGCTCCGTCCGGAGCAGGAGCTATCATGTGGGGAGCTGGCCCAGGCTTACGAGGGCACCTCGCACCGGCTGAGGGAATAGCAGGTCCAGGCAGGCAGTGCTGTCCAGTGCTTACCTTTCTGCAGTGCTGGAATCTGCTTGTCTGCAACCGTCCGCTTTGGGAGCTGCCAGCCACATGTTGCTGTTGCTAATGTGGCAGGTGTAGCTGAAGAGCTGAACGTTTGATTTATTTTAATTAATTAAGTGGTTGTGTGTTGCCAGCAGCTCCCACCTGGGCTGTGACCCCATGGTCTGTGGACCTCACTCTGGCACCAAACTCTGAGCGGAGCTGCCTGTGGCCACCAGACAGTGTGGAGTGCCTCTTCGGGTTGTGTAGAAATAGGAAATGTGTCACCAAAATAGGAGCTGTTGCTGCTGTGTTCTCTAGTGCACCTGCCTTGTTTGTGCTGCTTGGTGTGGAATGCCTCTCGGGCTCTGACAGTGTCCTTGACTCTTTTGCTGATCTCCTTGGATTTACCTGGTCCATTTGGATCAGGTTCTTTCACCTATTCACACGAGCAAATACCATCTTAAAACCTCAAAGGTTGGCTTAACACTTCTTGCCCTTTTTTTCTCTTTCTTTTAGTCTCTGCGATATGATACCAGCTATTTTGTGGAGTATTTTGCCTTGGATCTCCTGATGGAGAACGGGGAGTGCCGTGGTGTCATCGCACTGTGCATTGAGGACGGGTCCATCCACCGCATAAGAGCAAAGAACACTGTTGTTGCCACAGGGTAGGTCTCTAATTTCTACTTATTTCATTTATAAAAATGAATAACTTTCATTTAGAGTTATTTCATTTTGTTTTAATGAAAATAAAAGTATTGTAGAATAACGATTCAGACACAGGCCTTGATATAACCTTGTGAGGGTGATGGCCTCTCCCAGCCATGGTTCCTCACCTGTAAAGGGTAAGGACGGGAGCACCTGCCTCAGGCGGTGAGAAAGCATGGCCCTCAGTAGACCGGAGTGGCTGCCATCAGGTTCACAGCTTACCTGTCCCGATTTTAGATGAGGAAACTGCGGCCCAAAGAGTCCCATGGGGTTTTCTGGCAAAATCCCTCTTGTTTTAGTGGGTACTGTGTTAATACTGATTCCTGGGATGGATAAGTCCTTTTTCTCCACGTAATGAAAATAAGTAACTTTAATTTTATACACTGTCAGTTACTTTAACCATTTTCAAAGTTAAAAAGTGTCAATACGGCCAAGGAAGAAATCAGCAAAACTACAGGTTGGGAAAAAATATTTTCCAAACCTTGTATCTAATAATATCTTAGTATCTAAAATAGAAAAAAAAAAAAAAAAAACTACTAAACCCTACTAAAAAACAACTCTACTAAAAATGGGCAAAGGACTTGAATAGATATTTTTCCAGAGGAGCCAAACAAATGGCCAATTGATGTATGAAAAAATGCTCAACATCACTAAGCACCAAAGCAATGCAAATTAAAAACCCCACTCTGGAGGTTCCTCAAAATTCACAGGACTACCATGTGCTCCAGCAACCCCATTTCTGGGTGTATATCCAAAGGGCATGAAATCAGAAGCTCAAAGAGACACCTGGACCCCCATGTTCATTGCAGCGTTGTTCACAGTACCCGAGATACGGAAACAACCTAAATACGTGTTGGTGTTTAATGAAAATGTGGTGTGTATACACAACTGAATATTACTCAGCTGTGAAAACGAAGGGAATCCTGTCATTTGTGACAGCATGGATGAACCCAAAGTCTTTTTTTTTTTTTTTTTTTTTTTTTTGAGACGGAGTCTTGCTCTGTCACCCAGGCTGGAGTGCTGTGGCCGTCTCTCAGCTCACTGCAAGCTCCACCTCCCGGGTTCGGGCCATTCTCCTGCCTCAGCCTCCAGAGTAGCTGGGACTACAGGCGCCGCCACCTCGCCCGGCTAGTTTTTTGTAGTTTTTAGTAGAGACGGGGTTTCACCGTGTTAGCCAGGATGGTCTCGATCTCCTGACCTCGTGATCCGCCCGTCTCGGCCTCCCAAAGTGCTGGGATTACAGGCTTGAGCCACCGCGCCCGGCCCCAAAGTCATTATGTTAAGTGAAACAAGCCAGGCACAGAATGACAGATACTGCATGTCACTTGTAAGTGGAATCTAAAAAAGTCAAAACTCATGGAAACAGAGTAGGACAGTGGTTGCCAGGGGCTGGGGGAATGCAGACTGCGGCGATGCTGATGAAAGGTGTGACTTCCTGTTACCAGGTGAGGTTCAGAAGGTCTAATATATAACATGGTGGCTATAGTGAATATTACACAGCACGGTGGCTAGAGTTAACATACAGCACGGTGGCTACAGTTAACATTATACAGCACGGTGGCTACAGTTAACATTATACAGCACGGTGGCTATAGTGAATTATACAGCACGGTGGCTATAGTGACTATTATACAGCACGGTGGCTATAGTGAATTATACAGCACGGTGGCTATAGTGACTGTTATACAGCACGGTGGCTATAGTGACTGTTATACAGCACGGTGGCTATAGTGACTGTTATACAGCACGGTGGCTGTAGTGACTGTTATACAGCACGGTGGCTGTAGTGACTGTTATACAGCACGGTGGCTGTAGTGACTGTTATACAGCACGGTGGCTGTAGTGACTGTTATACAGCACGGTGGCTGTAGTGACTGTTATACAGCACGGTGGCTGTAGTGACTGTTATACAGCACGGTGGCTGTAGTGACTGTTATACAGCACGGTGGCTGTAGTGAATTATACGGCACGGTGGCTATAGTGACTATTATACGGCACGGTGGCTATAGTGACTATTATACGGCACGGTGGCTGTAGTGACTATTATACGGCACGGTGGCTATAGTGACTATTATACGGCACGGTGGCTATAGTGACTATTATACGGCACGGTGGCTGTAGTGACTATTATACGGCACGGTGGCTGTAGTGACTATTATACAGCACGGTGGCTGTAGTGACTATTATACGGCACGGTGGCTGTAGTGACTATTATACGGCACGGTGGCTATAGTGAATTATACAGCACGGTGGCTATAGTGAATTATACAGCACGGTGGCTATAGTGAATTATACAGCACGGTGGCTATAGTGAATTATACAGCACGGTGGCTATAGTGACTATTATACAGCACGGTGGCTATAGTGACTATTATACAGCACGGTGGCAGTAGTGACTATTATACAGCACGATGGCTGTAGTGACTATTATACAGCACGATGGCTGTAGTGACTATTATACAGCACGGTGGCTGTAGTGACTATTATACAGCACGGTGGCTGTAGTGACTATTATACAGCACGGTGGCTATAGTGAATTATACAGCACGGTGGCTGTAGTGACTATTATACAGCACGGTGGCTATAGTGAATTATACAGCACGGTGGCTATAGTGACTATTATACAGCACGGTGGCTATAGTGAATTATACAGCACGGTGGCTGTAGTGACTATTATACAGCACGGTGGCTATAGTGAATTATACAGCACGGTGGCTGTAGTGACTATTATACAGCACGGTGGCTATAGTGACTATTATACAGCACGGTGGCTATAGTGACTATTATACAGCACGGTGGCTGTAGTGACTATTATACAGCACGGTGGCTGTAGTGACTATTATACAGCACGGTGGCTGTAGTGACTATTATACAGCACGGTGGCTGTAGTGACTATTATACAGCACGGTGGCTGTAGTGACTATTATACAGCACGGTGGCTGTAGTGACTATTATACAGCACGGTGGCTACAGTTAACATTATACAGCACGGTGGCTGTAGTGACTATTATACAGCACGGTGGCTGTAGTGACTATTATACAGCACGGTGGCTGTAGTGACTATTATACAGCACGGTGGCTGTAGTGAATTATACAGCACGGTGGCTGTAGTGACTATTATACAGCACGGTGGCTGTAGTGAATTATGCAGCACGGTGGCTGTAGTGACTATACACAGCACGGTGGCTGTAGTGACTATTACACAGCACGGTGGCTGTAGTGACTATTACACAGCACGGTGGCTGTAGTGACTATTACACAGCACGGTGGCTGTAGTGACTATTACACAGCACGGTGGCTGTAGTGACTATTACACAGCACGGTGGCTGTAGTGACTATTACACAGCACGGTGGCTGTAGTGACTATTACACAGCACGGTGGCTGTAGTGACTATTACACAGCACGGTGGCTGTAGTGACTATTACACAGCACGGTGGCTGTAGTGACTATTACACAGCACGGTGGCTGTAGTGACTATTACACAGCACGGTGGCTGTAGTGACTATTACACAGCACGGTGGCTGTAGTGACTATTATACAGCACGGTGGCTGTAGTGACTATTACACAGCACGGTGGCTGTAGTGACTATTATACAGCACGGTGGCTGTAGTGACTATTACACAGCACGGTGGCTGTAGTGACTATTACACAGCACGGTGGCTGTAGTGACTATTACACAGCACGGTGGCTGTAGTGACTATTACACAGCACGGTGGCTGTAGTGACTATTACACAGCACGGTGGCTGTAGTGACTATTACACAGCACGGTGGCTGTAGTGACTATTACACAGCACGGTGGCTGTAGTGACTATTACACAGCACGGTGGCTGTAGTGACTATTACACAGCACGGTGGCTGTAGTGACTATTACACAGCACGGTGGCTGTAGTGACTATTACACAGCACGGTGGCTGTAGTGACTATTACACAGCACGGTGGCTGTAGTGACTATTACACAGCACGGTGGCTGTAGTGAATTATACAGCACGGTGGCTGTAGTGACTATTACACAGCACGGTGGCTGTAGTGACTATTACACAGCACGGTGGCTATAGTGACTATTACACAGCACGGTGGCTGTAGTGACTTATACAGCACGGTGGCTGTAGTGACTTATACAGCACGGTGGCTGTAGTGACTATTACACAGCACGGTGGCTAGAGTGACTATTACACAGCACGGTGGCTGTAGTGACTGTTACACAGCACGGTGGCTGTAGTGACTGTTACACAGCACGGTGGCTGTAGTGACTGTTACACAGCACGGTGGCTGTAGTGACTGTACACAGCACGGTGGCTGTAGTGACTATACACAGCACGGTGGCTGTAGTGACTGTTACACAGCACGGTGGCTGTAGTGACTGTTACACAGCACGGTGGCTGTAGTGACTGTTACACAGCACGGTGGCTGTAGTGACTGTTACACAGCACGGTGGCTGTAGTGACTGTTACACAGCACGGTGGCTGTAGTGACTGTTACACAGCACGGTGGCTGTAGTGACTGTTACACAGCACGGTGGCTGTAGTGACTGTTATACAGCATGGTGGCTAGAGTTAACATTATACAGCGTGGGGGCTATAGTGAATATTATACGACACGGTGGCTAGAGTTAATATTATAACTTGAAATTTGCTAACAGAGTAGACCTTAAGCATCTGTATCTCCAAAAAATCCGTAATTATATGAAGTGATGGATGTGTATTAACTTGATTGTGTCATCAGTTCACAAAATATATCAAATCATCATATTGTACACCTTAAATATATACACTTTTGTTAAATCTGGGGGAAAAAAGCAAAATCCATAAAAATTTTAAAATTGTCATTATAAAAGTAGTATATGCTTATTGGGGAAATCTTTTGAACAGCACAAAGTTAAATACAAATAGGGCCAGGCACGCAGTGGCTCATGCCTGTAATCCCAGCACTTTGGGAGGCTGAAGTGAGAGGATCACTTGAGGTCAGGAGTTCGAGACCAGCCTGGCCAACATGGCGAAACCCCATCTCTACTAAAAATACAAAAATTAAATGAACGTGGTGGTGCACACCTGTAATCCCAGCTACTCGGGAGGCTGAGGCGGAAGAGTCACTTGAACCTGGGAGCCGGAGGTTGCCGTGAGCTGAGATTGTGCCACTGTACTCCAGCCTGGGCGACAGAGTTAGACCCTGTCTCAAAATAAATAAATAAAATACAAATGGAAGTCCCTTCTCCGATCCCAGGCTTCTATCCTACCTGCATAGGGTAGCAGCACCACTGGCGTGGCCCCCAGTGATGTGTGTGGGGTGTGCGTGAGTAGGGGGTTGTGTGCACAGACAGCACTGAGAAGACGGTGCCCGGGGGCTGCTGTGTCCATTCTGTGATCTCACCAGACAGGAGGTCCGGACGTGGGCCGCTGTCAGTCACTGCTGTCTGTTGTTTCCAGAGGCTACGGGCGCACCTACTTCAGCTGCACGTCTGCCCACACCAGCACCGGCGACGGCACGGCCATGATCACCAGGGCAGGCCTTCCCTGCCAGGACCTAGAGTTTGTTCAGTTCCACCCCACAGGTAGGGCAGGACGCCTTGCCCGGCAGGCGTTCAGCTCATGTGTGTCTTGTAAGCTGTACTTGTAAGTTGTAAGCAACTACTCATTGCTCCTCCATAGTTTTACGTAGTAACGTGGTTTTGAAGATCAGCTTTTTCAGCTCTCAGGTCCTAACTTCAATGTCATTTCCTTAAGGAGACTTTTCCCACACTCTTTTTCCCCAAGGCAGTTTGGGCCAGCATCTTACGCATTTCTGAAGAGCCCTAAACCCTGCCTTGGTGATGCTTATGCCAGCAGTAAAGCAGGGATTGAGGCCAGGCGCGGTGGCTCACACCTGTAATCCCAGCACTTTGGGAGGCCAAGGCGGCCAGATCACCTGAGGTCAGGAGTTCGAGACCAACCCGACCAACATGGTGAAACTTCATCTCTACTAAAAATACAAAAATCAGCATGGCATGGTGGCATGTACCTGTAATCCCAGCTACTTGGGAGGCTGAGGCAAGAAGAATGCTTGAATCTGGGAGGCAGAGGTTGCAGTGAGCCGAGATCGCACCACTGCACTCCAGCCTGGGCAACAGAGTAGACTCTGTCTCAAAAAAAAGGTAAAGCAGGGATTGTTCAGTGTCCCTCTTCGCAACGAGGTCGTCAGCTCCTCGGGCAGGCAGGTCTTCTCGTTAGCTGGGTGGCCCAGGCCCAGCACGCGGTAGGGTCTCCATCAGGGTTTACCGAGTGAGCATTCTGAGAGCTGGGACAATGCCATGGAACCCAGAAGCAGCACAGGCAGATTTCGGCTTTGTAGGAGAACATGGAGCTCCCGCGATGATGGGATGTAAAGTCAGGGCACAGCCGTGACAGAACCGCATGTGACGTTCGGACATTGGGGCTCAGCCCACACGACCACTGAGGGAGCTTGTTGTGGGGAAGATGCGCTCATCTCAGGGACGTCTGACGGTTGAGCTTACGAATGTGCAATTTGGAGACATTAACACAGAAATGACAGTTGAAGTCTTGAGTTTGGGGGAGGTTCTTCAGAATGAGTCAGAGAGAGAGACACACATATCTGCCTCTTGTTTGAGGTGACTCGTCCTGGACTTCTCTGAGTTGCTTTTCTGACCTGTGGACGATGGAGACCCCTGAAGTGGTGCTGAAGAACCAGACCTGTGCCTTCTCTTTCTCTGTCAATGTCAGCTTTCTGATCCCTGGAAGGGATGAAAATAAGAAATGAATTTGTTGTAGGTTTTTGTTTTTAATTTATTTAGTGACGGGGTCTTGCTCTGTTGCCCAGGCTGGAGTGCAGTGGTGTGGTCAGGTGCACGCCACCACACACCTCTGTCGCCCAGGCTGGAGTGCAGTGGTGTGGTCAGGTGCACACCACCACACATGGCTAATTTTTTAAAATGTTTTATAGGGACAGGGTCTCCCTGTGTTGCCCAGGATGGTCTTGAACTCCTGGCCTCAAGTAATCCTCCTGTCTCAGCCTCCCAAAGTGGTTACATGCATCTATACATGTGTTAAAGTTGATAGAACTGAGGCTGGGTGCAGTGGCTCACGCCTATAATCCCACCACTTTGAGAGGCTGAGGCAGGCAGATTGCTTGAGCTCAGGAGTTCAAGACCAGCTTAGGCAAGGTGATAAAGCCCTGTCTCTACAAAAAATACAAAAATTAGCTGGGCATGGTGGCTCACACCAGTGTAGTCCCAGCTACTTGGGAGGCTGAGGTGGGAGGATTGCTGGAGCCTGGAAGGCGGAGGTTGCAGTGAGCCGAGATCACACCACTGCACTCCAGCCTGAGCAACAGAGGGAGGAGACACTGTCTCAAAAAAAAGAAAAAAAAAATTGTGGAACTGTCCACTGAAAGAAAAAAGTCAGTTTTACTGAATGACCAATTTTTAAAGCATTATAATCAAAAGGAAAAGAAATAGCAGCAAGCCTGGAAGCATTTGAGCAGGACCTCAAGAGACCCACACCCTGGTCCCCGGGGGAGGCGGTGGGCCAGGCGGGGCCTGTTTGACTCCTGCATTTCATACCTCCTACCTTCTGCATGTATTACCTGTTGAAGAAAATATATATAATGTTATTTAAAAAACTTTAAAACTTTTTTGAAGACATCTTAGAAACACAAGAGTTGCAAATCTTGGCTGTGCACAGTGGCTCACACATGTGATCCCAGCACTTTGGGAGGCCGAGGCAGGTGGCTCCGCTGAGGTCAGGAGTTTGAGACCAGCCTGGCCAACATGGTGAAACCCCATCTCTACTGAAAATACAAAAATTAGCCAGGTATGATGGCATACTCCTGTAGTCCCAGCTACTCCGGAGGCTGAGGCAGGAGGATTGCTTGAACGAGGAGGTGGAGGTTGCAGTGAGCCAAGATGGTGCCAGTACACTCCAGCCTGGGCTACAGAGCAAAATTCCATCTCAAAAAAAAAAAATTGCAAATCTTGAAGTGTAAGTGAGAGCACACAAGAGTCCAAATCAGCAGGTGACTTTCAAGCACACAGCAGCCACCTTCCTTCCCCTGATGCAAAGGACAGTGGGGTGGCCGGCCCCTCAAGACCACCATCTGGAAGGTGTCCTTTTTTTCCCCTTATATACGCTTACTCCCCTTATATACACACATTTATATATACTTAATATGTATAAATTTGTATACTTTTTTTTTTTTTTTTTTTTTTTTAAGACAGCGTCTCACTCTGTTTTGCAGGCTGGAGTGCAGTGGCACGATCTCAACTCACTGCAACTTTCACCTTTCAGGTTCAAGCAGTTCTCATGCCTCAGCCTCCCGAGGAGCTGGGATTATAGGCGCGCGCCACCCTACCCAGGTAATTTTTGTGTTTTTAGTAGAAATGAGGTTTGCCACATTGGCCAGGCTGCACTTGAACTCCTGACCTCAAGTGATCCACCTATCTTGGCCTCCTAAAGTGCTGGGATTACAGGTGAGAGCTACCGCACCCGGCCTTCATTTAATTTTTTAATTTTAGAGATGATTTCTAGTTTATTCACTCTAAGATAAGTTAATGGATGTCTACTGTGTGGCAACAATTTTGCCTTTATGTATGTTCTTCAAAATTGGCCCCAACTCAACAGATGGCCTCAGATGTAGGGTGGGCTGGCAGTGTGTTAGCTGAGGAGACTTTCGCAGTTTCCAAGCTCCTTGCACGGCTATGCTACATACTTTTGTGCCATTCTAAATCCATTTGGTTTTTTAAAACGGTTTTGAGAAGTTAAATTCTAACTTTTGTTTTGTTTTGTTTTAGGAGATAAAGTCCCTCCAATTAAACCAAATGCTGGTCATGAATCTTGACAAATTGAGATTTGCTGACGGAAGCATAAGAACATCGGAACTTCGACTCAGCATGCAGAAGGTAAGAGCCTGGACTCGCTCTGGAGTGAGCAGGCTGGCTGCATACCTGGCCCTGCACTGGTTTTGTTTTTTTAAAAATAGATTTAGGGGGATGCAGGTGCAGTTTGTGTGGATGAACCGTGAGGTGGTGGAGTCTGGGCTTTTCATGTACCCGTCACCCAAGTCGTGTATGTTGTACCCAGCAGGTAATTGCTCATCCCCACCCCTCCCGCTTTTTGGAGCCCCCAGTCTCTGTTAGTCCACTCCGTGTGGCCATGTGTACTCACCATTCAGCTCCCACTTCCAAGTGAGAATGTGACACTTGATCTTGAGTCACTTCACTTAGGATAGTGACCTCCTGTTTCATCCACGTGGCTGCAGAAGACATGATTGCGTTATTTTTGTATGGCTGAGTATTTCACGGTGTTTATGTACCACATTTTCTTTGTCCGGTCATCACTGATGGGCACTTAGGTTGATTCTAGACTTTGCTATTGTGACTAGTGCTGCGATAAACATGCGAGGCTGCACCAGTGTCGAGGTAAACAGCAGTAGGACCTACTCCTCACCGTATCAAGAACATGAAAGAGACCAGGAGGCCTGAGCTACACAGAAGTGCACTTTTCCACATAGAAGGTCAGCAGGCTAGGGCAGAGTTAGTGACTGCTTGGCATCCAGGACGGCCTTCTCTGGTTCGCTCGTGTGTGCTTGGGCGTGCCCTCGTGCCCTGACCGTCGCTGGCTGTCGTGGATGAGTCACAGCATGGAGGAGAGGGAGCAGCAGGACTGCCGGAGAAGCTCAGTCCCCAGCAGGGCAGCTTTCTCTTCGCAGGTTTCCTGGAGTTCAACACAGTGCTGCTGCTTACATGTCAGGCCCACGTATTGATCATGTCATCATGCCTGGCTTCCAGCAGCTTGGAAATGTCTTTAAGCCGGGCCTGTTGCTGCCCCTGAATACACTCAGAAGCGAGGGAGAGTGGGCGGCAGGTGGAAACCGATCTCTGCGGCCTGTGCTGCTGGGAGTCGGTCCAGTAGGACCGTCTGTGACGATGGAAATGTTCCGAGTGTTTGCCGTCCAGTATGGCAGCCATTAGCCACAGAGGGCTGTGGAGAACTTGATATATAGTCAGTCTGAGAAACTGAATTCCTCTAATAACAAGGATTCTTGTCTATGAATGAGATCTCCTGTCTAGTATTTGCAAGAATTTCTGTGTATTTTCTAAAAAGAAGTCCACTGCTTTAGTGCTATTCTGAAAGGCATATGGTGTTAAGACACAAGAGAACAGGTTCCCTGCTGACATTTTCAGAGGCCTGTGCCCTTCAGTCTTCAAGTGAGGCTGGGCTTGAAGGAGGCTTTGTGGAACGGTGAGAAGAACAGTGTGACTAAGGCACAGAAGGCTGAGTGATGCCTTGCAGTACTTTTGTAGGGTTGGAGGCCAGCTGTGAGAGAAGGAACCATTGCATTAGAGAGTGGGAACATGCCTTAAGATATAGAAATGGCAAATCCGTGAGACAGTTTGAAGTGAGAATAATAGAAGCATTCTCACCAAACAAGGTGTGTCTTGGTGCCTGCTGTGTTGCAGGCTCCGTGAGATGCTGGAGTCAGCACTGAACAAACAGAGCTTCTTGTGCTCGTGGAAATGCGTTTCGTTGGGGGAAGAGATTTTTCTGCTGACTCTGGCTATTAATAGTAAGAATCAAAAAAAGAAATGAGGTAAATTGTTGGGAACAGGCCCCCAAATCTGGCCATAAACTGGCCCCCAAACTGGCCATAAACAAAATCTCTGCAGCACTGTGACGTGCTCGTGATGGCCATGATGCCCACGCTGGAAGGCTGTCAGTTTACTGGAATGAGGGCAAGGAACACCTGGCCCACCCAGGGCGGAAAACCACTTAAGGGTTTCTTAAACCACAAACAGTAGCATGAGTGATCTGTGCTTAAGGACATGTTCCTGCTGCAGATAACTAGCCAGAGCCCATCCCTTTGTTTCCCATAAGGGATACTTTTAGTAAATCTTATGACTGGCTTGTTGTCAGTAAATATGTGGGTAAACCTCTGTTCGAGGCTCTCAGCTCTGAAGGCTGTGAGACCCCTGATTTCCCACCCCACGCGCTATAGTTCTGTGTGTGTGTCTTTAATTCCTCTAGCGCTGCTGGGTTAGGGTCTCCACGACCGAGGTGGTCTCGGCAAGCGGCTCCCATGTGTGGGGTTCAGACCCAGGTCAAAGGGTCACCGGAGTGACGGAGAACATGCAACTAAGCTGGAGGACGCCCGAGTACTCTTAAGCCATCCCCATGGTGAGTAAGAAGGGGAGCTTGGAAGCATCATGGTAACAATGGGACAAAGGTGGGCTCTGGGTCGTTCCCTTGGAACCTTTTCATGCTAATAATAAGGGGGAAGGAGAGTATAACGAAGTAACAGAAGAAGTAACAGAGCAGGCTTGTTTGCCAGCTAAAGCTAAAGTGGCAAAGGAGGGAGAGGTTCATCCCTACCCTTCTGTACCCCCTCTTTATTTTGAAGAAAAAGAGTGACCTGACCCTCCAGATCTTTATTTTCCGGAGGACACTGGGCGAAAAGTAGTTGCTCCAGCGACTGACTGAGCAGTGCCTCGAGCGACCGCTCTCAGTTCTATTCAGCCAGGAATTCAGCAAGTTAGAAGAGAGGGTGATATAGAATCTTGTCAGTTCCCTGTTAGAATACACCCCACAGATCAACAGGGAAATATTTTAGCTACATTTGAGCCTTTCCCTTTAAATTACTTAAAGAGTCTAAACAGGCTGTCAATTAACGTGGACCAGGTTCTCCTTTTGTAACTGGACTGTTAAAGAATGTTGCTGTTTCCAGTCGGATGATTCCTACTGACTGGGACGCTCTTACTCAAGCTTGTCTAACTCCTGCTCAGTTCTTACGATTTAAAACTTGGTGGGCAGATGAAGTTTCCATTCAGGCTGCTTGCAACGCCCAGGCCCAACCTCAAATTAATATAACTGCAGACCAACTTTTAGGGGTCGCGGCTGGGCTGGTTTAGATGCACAAGTGGTCACGGCAGGATGATGCCACAGAGCCGCTTAGAGGAGTGTGCATTAGAGCTTGGGAAAAAATCCCTTGAGGTGGAGAACAGTACCCTTCCTTTAGTGCGGTAAAACAGGGACCAAAAGAACCGTATGCAGATTTTATAGCTTGGTTACAGGAGTCTCTTAAAAAGGTGATTGCAGTTTTGGCTGCTCAGCGTATAGTTTTGCGGTTATTAGCTTTTGACAATGCTAATCCCGGCTGCCAGGCTGCTCTACGACCTATTAGAGAGAAAGCACACTTAGTTGGTTATATCAAGGCCTATGATGGTATGGGAGGTAATATGCATAAAGCTACATTGTTGGCACAGGCAGTGGCGGGACTGAGAGTGGATAAAGGAAATCCTCTGTTCCCTGGAGCTTGTTTTAACTGTGGGAAGCATGGTCATACTAAACAAGAAAGTAGAAAAAAGCAGTGAGTCAGGCTGCCAAATAGGGGAAAAAAGAAAACTACAGAGCCAGAAATATGTCCAAAATGTAAAAAGGAAAACATTGGGCTAATCACTGTCACTCTAAGTTTGATAAAGATGGAAACCCAATTTCGGGAAATGCCATGAGGGGCCCGTCCTGGGCTCCGTTCCAAACCAGGGCATTTCCAGCTCAGGCCACTCCTTCACCCCTGTACAATGTCTGTCCCCCACCACAGCCGGTAGTGCTGCAGTAGATTTATGCTGCGCAATAGCTGTGAGTCTTCTGCCTGGGGAGCCCCTGCAAAAGGTACCAACAGGAGTCTGTGGATGCTTGCCAGTGGGGATGATAGGATTATTTTTAGGAAGATTTAGTTTAAATTTAAAAGGGGTACAAATACATGCAGGAGTCATTGATTCAGATTACAATGGGGAAATTCAAATTATTATATCTACTTCTGTTCCCTGGAAAGCGGCACCAGGAGAGCGCATAGCACAGCTCCTGACTGTGCCATATGTGGGAATGGGGAAAAGTGAAACTAAATGAACAGGAGGATTTGGAAGCACAAACAAACAAGGCAGAGCAGCTTATTAGGTGAATCCAATTACTGATAAACGTCCTACCTGTGAAATAACTATTCAGGGAAAGAAATTTAAAGGTTTGGTAGATACAGGAGCAGACATTTCAGTCATTTATCTACAGCACTGGCCATCCGTGTGGCCAATTCAGCCTGCTCACTGTAACATAGTTGGAGTTGGTAAAGCGCCTGAAGTATATCAAAGTAGTTGTGTTTTACATTGTGAAGGGCCCAGGGTCTAATTCCAGAACAATTATATAGCCCTCAAAGTCAGCATGTGATGCATGAAATGGGGTATGTCTGTGGTATGGGACTAGAAAAAAATTTCCAAGCTTTGAAAGAACCGCTTGCAGCGGAAAGACAAAGTTCCTGCCAAGGTTTAGGTGTCATTTTTGATGGCGGCCATTGTTAAGCCACTAGAACCTATACCTTTGAAATGGTTAACAGAGAAGCCAGTTTGGATAGAACAATGGCCGCTAAGTAAAGAGAAACTGGAGGCTTTAGAGGACTTAGTTAATGAACAATTAGAAAAGGAACACATAGCTCCAACATTTTCCCCTTGTAATTCTCCAGTTTTTGTAATTAAGAAAAAAATCGGGTAAATGTAGAATGTTAACTGACTTAAGATCCATTAATTCAGTTATACAACCTATGGGGACATGACAGCCAGGATTGCCTTCTCCTGCTATGATTCCGAAAAATTGGCCTTTAATAGTCATAGATTTATTAAAAGACTGTTTCTTTACTATCCCCTTAGCTGAGCAAGACTGTGAATGGTTTCCATTTACAATTCCTGCAGTAAACAACCTGCAGCCTGCTAAGCGTTTTCATTGGAAAGTGTTGCCACAAGTCAGGTTAAACAGTCCAACAATTTGCCAGACATATGTAGGGCAAGCAATTGAACCTACTCCTAAAACATTTTCACAGTGTTACATTATTCATTGTATGGACGATATACTTTGTGCTTCCCCCACTTGAGAACTATTACTCCAATGTTATGATCACTTGCAAAATTCAGTTTCTGGGGCTGGTTTAATTACAGCTCCTGACAAAATTCAGATTACTACTACTTACTCCTACTTGGGGACCTTAGTAAATGACACTACCATTGTGCCACAGAAAGTAGCCATACGTAGGGATCAACTGAAAACATTAAATGACTTTCAAAAATTACTAGGGGACATTAACAGGATACGACCTGCTGTAGGCATTCCTGCCTATGCCATGAGTAGTCTATTTTTTATCCTTAGAGGAGATCCTAGTCGCAATAGCCCTCGGCAATTAACGAAGGAAGCTGAGGCAGAGCTGCAGCTAATTGAAAAGCAAGGCCATAAAGCTCAAATAAATAGAATAGATCCAGAGAAGAGTCTAGATTTGCTCATTTCTCCAACTCGCGCTCACCTGCTGATGTTAGTGTCCAAGAGCAAGATCTTGTAGAGCAGCTTTCCCCCGCACCCCAATCCACGGCATAGAGCGGCTTTCCCCCCCGGCGTAGAGCGGCTTTCCCCCCGCGTCCCGATCCACGGCGTAGAGCGGCTTTCCCCCCGCGTCCCGATCCACGGCGTAGAGCGGCTTTCCCCCCGCGTCCCGATCCACGGCGTAGAGCGGCTTTCCCCCCGCGTCCCGATCCACGGCGTAGAGCGGCTTTCCCCCAGCGTCCCGATCCACGGCGTAGAGCGGCTTTCCCCCCGCGTCCCGATCCACGGCGTAGAGCGGCTTTCCACAGCGTCCCGATCCACGGCGTAGAGCGGCTTTCCCCCCGCGTCCCGATCCACGGCGTAGAGCGGCTTTCCCCCCGCGTCCCGATCCACGGCGTTAGAGCGGCTTTCCCCCCGCGTCCCGATCCACGGCGTAGAGCGGCTTTCCCCCCGCGTCCCGATCCACGGCGTAGAGCGGCTTTCCCCCCGCGTCCCGATCCACGGCGTAGAGCGGCTTTCCCCCCGCGTCCCGATCCACGGCGTAGAGCGGCTTCCCCCCGCGTCCCGATCCACGGCGTAGAGCGGCTTTCCCCCCGCGTCCCGATCCACGGCGTAGAGCGGCTTTCCCACAGCGTCCCGATCCACGGCGTAGAGCGGCTTTCCCCCCGCGTCCCGATCCACGGCGTAGAGCGGCTTTCCCCCCGCGTCCCGATCCACGGCGTAGAGCGGCTTTCCCCCCGCGTCCCGATCCACGGCGTAGAGCGGCTTTCCCCCCGCGTCCCGATCCACGGCGTAGAGTGGCTTTCCCTCCACATCCTAATTCACAGACTCTGACCCCTCATTTGGATCAAATCGCTACTATGATAGGAAATGAGAGAACTCGGATTGTTAAATTACATGTATATGATCCTGGAAAAATTATTATCCCTCTCATGAAGGCACAAATACAGCAAGATTTTACAAACAGTCTTACTTGGCAAACCCATTTAGCTGACTTTGTGGGTATTCTCGATAATCATTTTCCTAAGATGAAACTTTCAATTTTTGAAATTAACTAATTGGATTCTCCGTAAAATAACTAAATTTAAACCAATTGAAGGTGCTGAGAATGTTTTTACAGATGAGTCTAGTAATGGTAAAGCTTCTTATTCTGGCTCGAAAGGTAAAGTTTTCCAGATGCCCTATACTTCAGCTCAAAAAGAGGAGCTTGTATCTGTAATTGAGGTAGTGACTGTTAATATGCCTATTAATGTGATTTCTGATTCTTCATATGTGGTTCATTCCACACAGTTAATTGAAAATGCTCAGTTACGATTTCACACAGATGAACAACTGATGACTTTATCCAGTTGCAAACGGCAGTTAGGAGTAGAGCGCACCCTTTTTACATCACTCACAGTAGGGCTCATACACCTCTTCCAGGACCTTTGACTGCAGGGAATCAAATGGCCAATCGCCTAGTTGCTACTGCAATATCTAATGCCAGACACTTTCACAATTTAACCCATGTCAATGCCTCTGGTCTCAAACGCAGATACAGCATTACCCAGAAAGACGCTAAAGCTATTATCCAGCGATGCCCAACTTGATAAATGGTACCTTCCTCATCTTTTACAGGAGCAGTTAATTCTCAAGGATTGGAACCCAATTCTCAAGCTCTAGCTACATTTTTCTCTACATGGAATATTAAACACGTCACTGGTATCCCATGTAATTCTCAAGGACGAGCCATAGCGGAAAGAATGAATCTCTCCCTGAAACAGCAGTTGCAAAAGCAGAGGGTGGAAACAGGGACCACGGGACACCCCATATGCAGCTGAATCACGTTATTACCTTTAATGTTTCGAGCCCAAAGGCCGGATGTCGTCAGCAGCTGAGCAGCATCTACAGAAACCCGCCGCAAAGACGGAAGCAGAGCGACTGGTTTGCTGGAGAGACCTGATAACAAAAAGTTGGGAAATAGGTAAAATAGTAACTTGGGGTCGAGGTTATGCTTCTGTTTCTCCAGGACTGAACCATCAAGACACTTGAAACCTTATCATGAGCCGATGCTGAGGAGGAGATTCTGGGAGGATCCGGAGGACCCCCTGGTTGCGGCCATGTGGAGACTGACACTGAGGAGGACCCCAACTGTCACGAGCAACGCCTCCTGTCAAACAGCCACCACCTCGGGACAGATCAAGAAGCCGTCACAGATGGCGGAAGAAACCCTGAGGAAAGCGGGACAGCCGGTCCCAATGAGTGATTTAATGGTAGCTGTGGTAGCAGTGATCACCACTGCTGTGAGTGTCCTTCCGCCAGGGCTGACACAGGGAACAGTTGTGCTTATTGGGCATATTTATCCATCTTGGCTGGCAGTAGTGCCTGGACGTAATCACTCTATGACACAGTTACACATGCTTAGTAAATCTCCTGTGATTGGGGCATACCACCCTCAAAAACCTATTTGTAAACAGGATTGGACCCGCTCAGAGAAAATGAACGTGCTTATTTGGGAAGATTGCTTTGCAGAACAGGCAGAGGCGCTTCACAGCGACTCCTATGGAATCATTATTGATCAGTCCCCTAAGGGGATGTGTGGCTTGAATTTTCCCTCTCGGTCTGCGTGCCGTGGCCACACGATGTTCAGCTGGTCTGAACAAAACAGTCAGGTGGTAGAAATGGTAAGAAATACGGCAAGAGGCCGGGCGCGGTGGCTCAAGCCTGTAATCCCAGCACTTTGGGAGGCCGAGACGGGCGGATCACGAGGTCAGGAGATCGAGACCATCCTGGCTAACACGGTGAAACCCCGTCTCTACTAAAAAAAATACAAAAAGCTAGCCGGGCGAGGTGGCGGGCGTCTGTAGTCCCAGCTACTCGGGAGGCTGAAGCAGGAGAATGGCGTAAACCCGGAAGGCGGAGCGTGCAGTGAGCTGAGATCCGGCCACAGCACTCCAGCCTGGGCGATAGAGCCAGACTCCGCCTCAAAAAAAAAAAAAAAAAAAAATACGGCAAGAGCTCCTATTATCTGGAACCATAGCGATGTAGTGGCACCTCAGCCTCCAATGATATGGCCCACTGTAGGAGCTAAACATAAGGATTTGTGGAAACTATTAATAGCTTTTAATAAGATCAGAATTGGGGAAAGAATAGAAAAGCATCTAGAAGGACACTCTACAAACTTGTCTTTGGATGTTGCAAAATTAAAAGCACAAATAGTTGAAGCATCCCACGCACACCTGACCTTAATGCCAGGAACTGGAGTGCTTGAAGGAGCTGCAGACAGGTTAGCAGCTAGTAACCCGTTAAAATGGATAAAAACACTTGGAGGCTCTGTGATTTCAGTGTTGATTGTGCTTTTCATCTGTGCTGTTGTGCTTTTCATCTGTGCTGTTTGTATAGTCTGCAGTTGCAGATCCTGACGCCTGTGAGAAGTAGCTCACCGTGACAGAGCTAGCTGCCTTTGCTTTTATCACTTTGCAAAACAAAGGGGGACTTGTTGGGAACAGGCCCCCCAGTGTGGCCATAAACTGGCCTCCAAACTGGCCATAAACAAAATCCCTGCAGTGCTGTGACACGCTCGTGATGGCCATGACACCCATGCTGGAAGGTTGTCGGTTTACCAGAATCAGGGCAAGGAACACCTGGCCCACCCAGAGCGGAAAACCGCTTAAGGGGTTCTTAAACCACAAACAATAGCGAGTGATCTGTGCCTTAAGGACATGTTCCTGCTGCAGATAACTACCCAGAGCCCATCCCTTTGTTTCCTGTAAGGAGTACTTTTAGTAAATCTTATGACTGGCTTGTTATCAATAAATATGTGGGTAAATCTCTGTTGGAGGCTCTTAGCTCTGAAGGCTGTGAGACCCCTGATTTCCCACCCCACACGCTATTTTCTGTGTGTGTGTCTTTAATTCCTCTAGCGCTGCTGGGTTAGGGTCTCCACAACCGGGTTGGTCTCAGCAGTAAATATTGAAAAGGAATAGATAAAATTGCTATTATTTACAGACATAATTTCCAAAAAATTCCCAGAGAATAAACTGAAAAACTAACAGAAACAAAACAAGAATGCAGTAAGGTGTCTGGATAAGAGATTTGTATCTAAAAATCAGTAGCTTTGCAATGTGCAAGCAGTAATCTGCTCAGACATCAGTAAATACCTTGTTCACATTTCAAACAAAAAATGTAAAATGTTTTGAAATAATGTAACCAGAAATACAGGAAAGGATATGAAAATGTGGCTGCTAAAGGACATGAAAGAATGTAATACTAGATTCTGAGATGCAACTTTTTTCATTTGTTCTTCCTGAAAAACCATTAGGTTGATGTGCATTACAGTGTCATGATTATGTATGAGTCCAAGGAAAATCAGATGAAATGTCCAAATTAAACCATGAAGCTGCATTGGTAGAGGAAGAGACAATTAGGGTCAGTGGAGCAAAGCAGAGTTAGAGGGAGAAGCAAGGAGGAGGAAAGATCACGGAGGTTTTGCCTCTCTGTCCCACAGGGAGCAAAAGCTGGCGCCCGATTCCCAGCACACCTACAGGAAACTTCAGGTCCACTGCGTGGCACGTTTCTCGCCACAGTAAAACTAGGAAGGAAGTCAGTGTACAAGAAGCTTCTACAAAATAGGCAGAAGGCAGTAGCCAGATGGGCCAAGGGCCCCAGCCACCCACGCCCCTCCCTCTCACTCAAGACCTTCGGCTCCAACCCCACCATCACCAGGACTCTGCTCAGCTCCTCCTAGTGTGTGTCACCACAGGGCTGCTGGCTTGTGTCACGTTCACCACCAGACCCCACGTCAGGAGTCCCGCCAGGGGTGTGGGGAGGCAGCACTGCCTGGTTGACTGTGGAGCCATACGGAACATGGTGCCTCACAGGCAGTCTGCTTGGAGTCCTGGACCCTGGCTGTAGCCCACTGGAAAGGATGTGTCTGGGTCTAAGATGTGTATGTAATAGAAACATTTATTCAGAAGCTTTAGTCAAAACTTCATTTTTAAGTTCAGAGTAATAAACTCATAGTCTGAATTTCCTAATTTTTCTGCTTAATTTAGGTAACTTTCAACTGAAATGCAAAACAACAGTTAAGTCTAAAAGTTAAGCAGTTCTTGGTGTGGCTACTTGTATGGATTAAAAGTTTACAAATAATATTTTGTGCCACAGTCAATGCAAAATCATGCTGCTGTGTTCCGTGTGGGAAGCGTGTTGCAAGAAGGTTGTGGGAAAATCAGCAAGCTCTACGGAGACCTGAAGCACCTGAAGACGTTTGACCGGGGTGAGCAGACAGCGGGCTCTTTGTACAGTGTTGGGCCCTGCCTTCTGCAGGGTGGGCTGGTGTGTGTCCCATCAGTGCTGACTTAGTTCCATGCTTGCTGTCCGGATGGGTCCTGGCCCACAGCTATAAAGCCACAACCAGTGGCTCCACGGACTAGCAGGCCCAGGCTGACAGCTCAGAAGGCCCATGTGACTGGGTCCCGCCTGCCCCTGATGGAACTTTTTGTGTCCCCAGGAATGGTCTGGAACACGGACCTGGTGGAGACCCTGGAGCTGCAGAACCTGATGCTGTGTGCGCTGCAGACCATCTACGGAGCAGAGGCGCGGAAGGAGTCACGGGGTGCACACGCCAGGGAAGACTACAAGGTGCACTTTCTCGCCATACCCACCTGCACCTGCCTTTTCCTCCCACCTGGTGGGATTCAGCCCTACCCCTGCATTTTCTCTGCATTTTATTTCATTTTCCCAAAAGTAAATCCAAAAAATGCCTTTTTCCCCCTGGTAACTCTGATCCTTGGGTTCCCGCCATCCTCTGGATCACTGTGACCTTCTCCTTGCTTTGGGTCAGCATCTACTGATGCCAGCAGTGGCATTTCCAAGCCAATGTGCTTTGCTGTTAGAAGGCCAAGGTTAGAAGTGCAGCCAGAGTGGCATGACCAGGAAATAAATGCCAGTTTATTAAATAACGAGTAAGCCACCGTTTCAGACCTGCCCTGAGGAGGAAATGCCAGTTTATTAAATAACGAGTAAGCCACCGTTTCAGACCTGCCCTGTGGTTTGGAAAAGGTATTATAGAGCCTGCCCTGTGATCACTTGTTCTTCAGGTGAACTGATTTTTGTGCAGAGCACACATGTTGGATTCTGCCTGGTAAGAGTTTTTCACATACGATAGCAAAAAAACACGGAAAGGGAAGCTTGGGGTACAAATGCAAGTTCAGGATAAACCACATCAGCAAAAGGACAAAGGCTCCACAAGGCAGGCGCACAGGCTGGTTCAGGACCGTGTGTGGGCGGCTGCTGGCGGCCTTTCCAGTCAGCTGAACACGGTGAGTGGGAAAGCATTTTTATTCACCATGAAATTTTACCGATTTACCCTTCACTAGAATATGCTGATGGCTGTAATCACTGCTCAGAACTTGCTCTTGCCTCCTTGTACATATTAAGAGTCTTTCCTGCAAAGTATATGAATCCGTGTTTGCCAGAATACAGAATAATAATAAATTTGTTATTTTTATTTTTATTTTTTTGAGATGGAGTCTTGCTGTCCCCCAGGCTGGAATGCAATGGCGTGATCTCAGCTCACTGCAAGCTCTGCCTCCCGGGTTCAAGTGATTCTCCTGCCTCAGCCTCCCAAGCAGCTGGGATTACAGACGCATGCCACCATGCCTGGCTAATTTTGTATTTTCAGTAGAGTCTGGGTTTCACCATGTTGGCCAGGCTGATCTTGAACTCGTGACCTCAAGTGAACCACCTACCTCAACCTCCCAAAGTGCTAGGATTACAGGCATGAGCCACTGGGCCTGGCCAGTAGTATAAATTTAGTTGGTCACAACGAGTTTTAATTAGAATAGAAGCCAGGTGCAGTGGCTCACACCTGTAATCCCAGCATTTGGGAGGCTGAGGCAGGCAGATCACTTGAGCCCGGAGTTCTAGACCAGCCTGGGCAACATGGCGAAACCTGTCTCTACACAAAAATAAAAAATTAGCCGGGCGTGGTGGTATGCGCAGGAGACTGAGGCAGGATGATTGATTGAGCCCGGGAAGTCAAGGCTCCAGCAAGCTGTGATCACACCACTGCACTCCAGCCCAGGTGACATAGCAAGAGCCTGTCTCAAAAGAAAAAAAAATTTTTTTTAAATAAAAACAGGCTGAAAGAAAAGATTGAGGTAGTAGGTAGTCTCCCAGCGCATGCAGCAAAAAGACAAAGTATTTGGTAAACTCTTAGGTACATAAAGGATGTCTAAGGGAACGTGCGGACACGGATTACTCTGGACTCACTGCTGGCTGCACACCCCCTGGCCAGCCATGTGGCCTCCGTGGGTTCTGAACATGTTGATGGTGCCAGGGCTGAAGTGGAAATGGAATGAGTTCTAGGGCATCTGTCTCTTAGATCATTTTAATGTTTGCTGTGTGTTTTCTGTATTGCTCTGTTAGAGTAATAAGAAATGTGATGGTGTTTCTGGCCTCAGGTGCGGATTGATGAGTACGATTACTCCAAGCCCATCCAGGGGCAACAGAAGAAGCCCTTTGAGGAGCACTGGAGGAAGCACACCCTGTCCTATGTGGACGTCAGCACTGGGAAGGTCAGTGTGGAGCTCGTTCTCACCACAGCCCAGAACGCGCACGGCCCCGCCCAGGTTTGCGGGCTGACCTTGCTGATGGTGAACGGGGAGGAGCAGGCTGGATTTAAATCCACTCCTGACAGATGTGAGGCACCACTGAAAAAGGCACTCTGACAGCAGTCAGGCTTCTGGCTGGAAACAGAATCCAGTGCCTGCAAGTGGTTCAGAGGAGCCTTGAGGAAGGGTTGCTCCGTGGTGTGGGCCCGATGGAAGTCACTGGGCAGGAGCGAGTGTCCAAGGCCTGGTGGCGGGGGCGGAGAGGAGGGTTGTGGACTTAGGGAGAAAGTCAGCGTCTGTGGGGTGGGGACACAGCCACTACCAGAAACCAGTCCCAAACCAAGGGAGCCCAGAAGAGACCCCTCCCCTCTCCTCCCTTGGGCTGGCCCAACCAGAAGCATCTGCTGGGGAGCCGAGGGGATATGGTGCGGCACTGAGCATGCACAGAAGGGAAGGGCAGAAATTGAGGAGGGGTTGTGGTGAGCAGTGTCTTGGGAACAGCCAGCTGAGGGTGGGGTAGGGGGGTTGCAGCCTTGTTCCACACAAGCACAGTTCACCTATGTGGCATTTCCGCTGGGCATTAAGATTCAGAAATAATGAAGATAGAAACCTTTTACCCTTAAGCTTTTCGTAGCTTGTAAGAGATAGTTGTATAATCACTTAGCTGTGTCTGTGGAAGTTACCTTTGGACTCTCACTATCATCTAGTGTGTCTGTAATTCAGGCAGTAGGTCATTTTCAGGATGTATCATGAAGGCCATTTCCTGATCGTATATAGAAATCACACCTCACTCGCTTAGCACAAGTCTATTTTTAATGTTTCCGGGTTCGGGTTTTTTGTTTCGTTTTTGTTTTTCTGAGATAGAGTCTCATCTCTGTTGCTCAGGCTGAAATGTGGTGGCTCGATCTTGTCTCACTGCAGCCTCAACCTCCCCCTGGCTGAGGTGATCCTCCCACCTCAGCCTCCCAGGCACATGCCACCATGCCTGGCTAATTTTTGTATGTTTTGTAGAGATGGGGTTTTGCCACGTTGCCTAGGCTAGTCTTGGACTCAAGTGATCCACCTGTCTTGGCCTCCCCAACAGGCATGAACCAACACCTCAGCCAGTTTTAGTGATTTCTCAAGAAATACATACTCATTTCAGAAAGTACAAAGAGATTGAAATAAGAGCTCACTAACCAGAGATGACCCATTATGGTTTAAATTTCTTTGTATATGTGCCTACCTTTTCCTGTGTGTGCATTTTTAATACACAGCCTGAGTATTCCTTCTCTGAAATCCTTGGGACCAGAAGTGTTTCAGATTTCAGGCTTGTTCAGACTTTGGAATATCTGCATGATACTTGCTGTCTGAGCATCCCCAGTCGGAAGATCTGACTCCATAGCACATTTCTTTTGAATGTCATGTTGGTGCTCAGAAAGCTTCAGATTTTGGAGAATTTCAGATTTTTGGATTAGGGATGTTCAACCTATGTAAATATTTACTTTGAACTGGAAGTAGGTAGTTTAAACATAAAGTGTCTCAGTATAGACAAAGGTTCTCCCACTTTTCATGACCGAAGCATTTTTGTAAAGCACTGAGAATCTGGCACAGGGTCATTTCGTTGCTGTGTTCCACTCTACGGATCTGCCGCCATTTACAGTCCCCTGTTGCGCGTGTGGAACATTGTTGAATTTGTTATCGGAAAAGACTGCGGCAAATACCTTTAAGTTCCCAGGCCGTAAATCTGCTGGTTAGGGACCGCCAGTTTAAATAACCAAATACTGAAAGAACTGGCATAGAAGTAAATGGGCTGCTGCTTTATTTTTAGACTGTTCTTTTTAGAGAACAATGACAATTATTTCCAAGTTTGTCATTAGAAAATAATATTAGGTTGGTGCAGAAGTAATTGCAGTTTTTGCCATTACTTTCAGTGGTAAAAGCCATAATTTTGCACCAACTTAATATGATAAATTTGTTCCTTAAAGTGTATTTTTGGTAAGAAAAACCTTTTGTTTGTCCTTCTATTAATTTTTTGTCTTTTTCTTGGTAGAGACAGAGTCTTGCCATGCTGCCCAGGCTAGAGTGCAGTGGTGTGATCTCGGCTCACTACAACCTCCACTTCCCAGGCTCCAGCAATCCTCCCGCCTCAGCCTCCCAAGGAGCTGAGACTACAGGTGTGAGCCACTATGCCTGGCTAATTTTTATATTTTTTTTTATAGAGACCGGGTTTCACCATCTTGCCCAGGCTGGTCTCAAACTCCTGGACTCAAGCCATCCTCCTGCCTCAGCCTCCCAGAGTATTGGGATTATAGGTGTGAGCCACTGCCAGAAAAACTTTTCCTAAGGCAAGGCAGATTTTACATTATATTTAGATTTTTTTTTTTTAATGATGTCTTTTTTGGCAGTTTACAGCCAGAGAACAACACATCACGCAGAGGAAACAGTTGTGCTTATGTGATGGGGCCTCAGCACTAGGAAGGAATGGACTGTTGGCACATGCAGCAGCTTGAATAAATCTGAAAGTCACTATGCTGCGTAAGAGAAGCCAAATAAAAAAGTGCATGCTGTGTACAGAGGGTGTCGAGAATGCCTCCTACATGACGGAAAGCAGATCTGTGGTTCCCTGCAGACTGGCAGGAGCAGATTCCAAAGGCACAGGAAGAAGCTTGCAGGCAGAATGTGTTCATTACATTCTGTGCATTACACCACAAAAAAGCTGGTAATAAAAATGCTAACCAAAAAAAAAGGTGAAACTAGGATGAAATTTCTCACCTGTGTGATTGGTAAACGTGCAGGTTTGCCATCATGCTTTGTTTATGAAGCTGTGGGGTACAAGGACTCTCATACGTCACTGTGGAATGCAGAACGTTGCAGCCTCGTGGAAGAGGATTTGGCAGTGTCTAACAAAAGTATGTGGCATTTGCCCTTTGACTCAGCAATTCTGGAATCTGCATCAAAAAACTGGCAAAGAAATGAAAGGACTTTATGCACAGAGTTATTTTGACAGCCTGAATGTGTTTGCAACCAAGTTCTTCACTGTGGCATTTGTAAATGTAGGGAAAAGAAAGAGAAATCAAACTGTTACTGTGTCTATGTAGAAAAGGAAAACATAAGAACTCCATTCTGATCTGTACCCTGAACAACTGTTTTGCCCTGAGATGCTGTTATTCTGTAACTTTGCCCCAACCTTGAGCTCACAGAAACGCGTGTTGTATGGAATCAAGGTTTAAGGATCTAGGGCTGTGCAGGATGTGCCTTGTGAACAATATGTTTACAGGCAGTGTGCTTGGGAAAAGTCATCGCCATTCTCCATTCTCGATAAACCAGGGGCACAGTGCACTGCGGAAAGCCACAGGGACCTCTGCCTAGGAAAGCTGGGTACCGTCCAAGGCTTCTCCCTACTGAGATAGCCTGAGATACGGCCTCGTGGGATGGGAAAGACCTGACCATCCCCCAGCCCGACACCCGTGGAGGCTCTGTGCTGAGGAGGATGAGTGAAAGAGGCAGGCGCCTTGCAGTTGAGATAAGAGGAAGGCCTCTGTCTCCTGTCTGCCTCTGGCAACGGAGTGCCTCGGTATAAAACCCGATTGTACTTTTGTTCAGTTCTGAGATGGAAAAACCACCCTGTGGCGGGAGGTGAGACATGTTGGCAGCAATGCTGCTCTGTTACTCTTTACTCCACTGAGAGATTTGGGTGGAGAGAAGCATAAATCTGGCCTACGTGCACATCCAGGCATAGTACCTTCCCTTGAACTTATTTGTGACACATATTCCTTTGCTCACATGTTTTCTTGCTGACCTTCTCCCCACTGTCACCCTGCTGTCCTGCCGCGTTCCTCTTGCTGAGATAGTGAAAATGGCAATCAATAAATACTGAGGGAACTCAGACCGGGGCCAGTGCGGGTCCTCCGTACACTGAGCGCCGGTGCCCTGGGCCCTCTGTTCTTTCTTTCTCTATACTTTGTCTCTGTGTCTTATTTCTTTTCTCAGTCTCATCCTGCCTAATGAGAAATACCCACAGGCGTGGAGGGGCTGTTCCCCTTCATTCTATAGTTATTATAAATGTACAGGAATGTTAAAAGGATCATGTTTGTATAATGCCACTCAGTAGCCCAGGAAATGACCAATCTGATGTGTGTTATAATCCATCCAAGCCCCCTGCAACCACCATTTTTAAAATAAAATTTAAAACCTGTCCTTTCCTTGGTGATAGAGTAAAATAATAACTAGAACAGAAGAAAAAGAAATTCCCAAACAAGTAACTTTAAAATTTGATGTTTGTGCAGCCATTAATGGTAACAAGCTAGAATTAAAATGTAGTTCCCTTAACTAGGAAAAGAGCTACACAGTAAAAAATAAATGTTTGTCGTAAGCCAAGGGTCTGTGAAAATTGTGCCTATTGGCCATGTGTTATTTAGGCTACTTAAAAACAGGACAGAAAGGACCCAGTTCACCTTCAAAAAGGGGCAACCAAGCTCTCCTGGACCCCGGTCCCTGTAACCCACCAAACGAATAATCTCTAACCCCCTGGATCCCGGTCCCTGTAACCCACCAAACGAATAATCTCGAACCCCCTGGATCCCGGTCCCTGTAACCCACCAAACGAATAATCTCTAACCCCTTAGACCCCCACTGGAAGAAAGGAGAGCATGCAGCCCTGGGGATCGATGGGACAGGGCTAAACCCCCAAGTTGCTATTTTAGTCCGAGGGGAGGTCCACAGACGCTCTCCCAAGCCAATGTTTCAAGCCTTTTATGACGAGCTGAATCGGCCAGCACCAAAGCTTCCAAAAAAGACAGAGCCACACACACCTTGCATCACCCAGGTGGGGAAAATGAGCTGGGCTGTGGGTGCTGGGAAAGCCGTGCCTGCAGTCCTCTTCAGAGTCAGGCTGCACTGCACAGGGAGCTGGAAAGAAAGGTGGAGAGGCCTCCTGAACGGGGCTCTGGGCATTAGAACAGCTGGTGCCTTCCGGTCAGGACGCGCAGGGTCTGCACCGCCAGCTCCAGGGAGGTGGCCCGCTGACGGTGAGTTGGTGGTGCTCAGGGTTCTTGGTCCCATCCCACACAGCAAGACACAGACAAGACTGACCAGCCACACAAACCAAGGAGCGAGAGGAGTTCTCCAGATTGTGTGTCTGGAGGCTAAGTGGGTCCCTTGTCCTGCATCTAAAGCCCTGACCCCATAACCCCACAGCTTGCCCTGAGGTGGGTCCTGGCACATGGTTGCTGCCTCCAGGACAGGGGACATGAGCCCACAGTGTGGGCCGCCCCTGGCCATCCTCCGGGGCTGGCCATGGCCATGGGTGTGGCACTCTCAGGGCCCAGTATGCAGCAATGGAGGCCACAATGACGGGAATCTCCAGTGTGGTCGGGCAGGCGCCCAGGCCTTCCCTGGCTCCAGTCCATTGTCTGCCAGTTATGTTCCCCAGGGGCCACCCAATGCCTCTGGCACTCTCCGTGCTGGCTGGGAAGACCAGTGTCGGCCACTTGGCTGTGGGCAGCCTCCTTCTGGCACTAGCATGTGTCCCTCCCTCTGTCCTCGCTCTGCCTGCCACGTCTGCTCAGCCACATGGCACCGGGGTGCCCTCGCCTGTCCAGCCTCCCAGCCTGGTGAGCCTCAAGGGCATAGAGCTCTGCCCACCAGGCTGACATACCCCGAGGGGGGACTGGACTCAGGACAGCCCCGACTCATGGCAACCTTGTTGTCCACCTGGGCTCCTTGGCCTGGGTGAGTCCTTACTGGGGAGAGGGCTCCTCTGCCCTCCAGCTGATGGGTGTGTGCTGGGGAACAGAGGTCAGGAAGCAAAAGCAGAAAAACCAGGGAGGGGGCGTGAGGTGTGGAGGCGAGGAGGGGTCCTCCCCTGACCAGTCTGTGTAGCCAGCTGCCCCTCACACCCCAAAGCCATGCCCAGGAGCAGCCCCCCGCTGTGTGTCCAGGAGGCAGGGCGCTGACCCCACTTCACCTTCCCCTTAATCCAGCCGTGACCCTGCCCCATGCCGGGATGCGCTGGGATGGCTTGTGGGCAGCACCCTGCACAGCAGCTCTGGCTCTAAGCTGCACAATCGGATGTCCTGCACAGTCACCTGCTAATCCAGGACAAGCCGGTGAAGGTCACTCCTCTGGGCATGAGTCGCCACCCTGCACCCTGCAGGACAGGTAACTTGGGGAGGGCTCACGTTAATCTTATTTAACAAAAACATGGCCCAGAGCATGGTATGATAAAGACCTGGCAGGATGAGGGCGCCTCCCACAGAACTTTCACCAGGTGGAGGAAGGCAGGATGCCCACGGGGCGTTTGGGCAGATGCCACAGGGCGATGTTGGGTGGAACCCCCAGCTGCCAGCTCTGGGAGGGGTGAGGAGGCCCTTGGGCTCCTCTTCCAGGTAGCCCCACTCAGAGCCTTGGACAGAGGGCGGCGCTGCATGGAGGGGCAGCTGGAGCCAGACTGGGAGCAAGAGGGCCAGAGGGAGGCAAGATGCAAAGCAAAGCCTGGAAATCCAGACGACACCGGGAACCTCCTGCACTCTCTGAGGTTCACCAGCGCACACACAGACCTGCCTGTGGATGGACTCACCCTTGTCCTCTGGGTCCCACCTGTGCCCAGGACTCCCAGGACCTCGGAGGTATACCCTAGGCATGATCTTCATTCTTCTGCAGAACTGTTCGCCTTAATTTGCTGGAGATTGTCTTAAAGCATGGCCTCTATCCATCCACAGATTTAGCGGAATTGATTAAAATAAACAACACTTTCATGTCGTCCTTTTAGGGATTTCTTCAAAGCACTCTGTTGATTTTATAATTCACCTGCTGGGGAGAGTTGGCTTAAGGGATATTCTGAAATGAACAAACAGCCACCGTCGCCTGTGAAGAGCCACACGTCGCCCCTCCCATCCCAGCTCTGAACCTCTGCGAGGTTCTCCCCTGCCTGCTGAGCTCCCTCCCTTGTGACACTGGGGGTGGCCCCTCCTCCCATGCAGGGGCCTCCAGATCCCAAGGGGCAGGCCCAACTCCCTGAGAAACTCAGGGACCAGTGGCCCCTGTCTCCTTGGGGACAAGGGTTTGTCCAGAAAATGTGGTGGGCAGGATGGGCTGGATCTGAGACAGGCCTCCAGGTGCCGGGGTCACAAGCCAGTCAGCCCTAGCAGCAGGTGGTCACTGCAACGCATCAAGGCTCTTGTGACTTCGAGTGTGGCCCCTGGGAAAGGAACCAAATGGGCCGACTCAGTGTGGCCCCTGGAAAAGGGACTGAATGGGCTGACTCATGTCTGAGATGCCGGTCAGCCTCTCTCAACCTTGCGCCTCGCTGGGAGGCCAGACACTGGGCCAGGACCCAGAGGGTGGGAAGTCACAGCCCAGAGGATGGGGGAGAAGTGAGGACGATGGAAGGGAGGGCAGGAGGATGGGGGTTGCAGTGGGGGGAAAGTGAGGAGGACATAGGGGAGGTGAGGACAGAGGGGAGGTGAGGAGGATGGAGG
Source organism: Trachypithecus francoisi (assembly GCF_009764315.1). Lineage (NCBI taxonomy): Eukaryota > Metazoa > Chordata > Mammalia > Primates > Cercopithecidae > Trachypithecus > Trachypithecus francoisi. The sequence goes on along the minus strand of NW_022681465.1, from coordinate 1,437,433 downwards.
GAGGTGTGGAGGACATGGGGAGGTGAGCAGGGGGAGGGGTGAGGAGGACATGAGGGAGGTGAGGAGGACAGGTGGAGGTGAGGAGGACATAGGGGATGAGGAGGACATAGGGGAGGTGAGGAGGACATAGGGGGTGAGGAGGACATAGGGGAGGTGAGGAGGACATAGGGGAGGTGAGGAGGATAGGGGAGGTGAGGAGGACATAGGGGAGGTGAGGACATGGGAGGTGAGGAGGACATGGGGGAGGTGAGGAGGACATGGGGGAGGTGAGGAGGACATGGGGGAGGTGAGGAGGACATGGGGGAGGTGAGGAGGACATGGGGGAGGTGAGGAGGACATGGGGGAGGTGAGGAGGACATGGGGGGTGAGGAGGACATGGGGGAGGTGAGGAGGACATGGGGGAGGTGAGGAGGACATGGGGGAGGTGAGGAGGACATGGGGGAGGTGAGGAGGACATGGGGGAGGTGAGGAGGACATGGGGGAGGTGGGAGGTGAGGAGGACATGGGGGAGGTGAGGAGGACATGGGGGAGGTGAGGAGGACATGGGGGAGGTGAGGAGGACATGGGGGAGGTGAGGAGGACATGGGGGGGTGAGGAGGACATGGGGGAGGTGAGGAGGACATGGGGGAGGTGAGGAGGACAGCTGGGGGTGAGGAGGACATGGGGGAGGTGAGGAGGACATGGGGGAGGTGAGGAGGACATGGGGGAGGTGAGGAGGACATGGGGGAGGTGGGAGGACAGGTGGGGTGAGGAGGACAGGGAGAGGTGAGGAGGACATGGGGGAGGAGGACATGGGGGAGGTGAGGAGGACATGGGGGAGGTGAGGAGGACAGGTGGAGGTGAGGAGGACATAGGGGGTGAGGAGGACATGGGGGAGGTGAGGAGGACATGGGGTGAGGAGGACATGGGGAGGTGAGGAGGACATGGGGGAGGGAGGAGGACATGGGGGAGGTGAGGAGGACAGGGGGAGGTGAGGAGGACATGGGGGAGGTGAGGAGGACAGGTGGAGGTGAGGAGGACATAGGGAGGTGAGGAGGACAGAGGGGAGGTGAGGAGGACAGAGGGGAGGTGAGGACAGGTGGAGGTGAGGACAGGTGGAGGTGAGGAGGACATAGGGGAGGTGAGGAGGACATAGGGGAGGTGAGGAGGACATAGGGGAGGTGAGGAGGACAGGGAGAGGTGAGGAGGACATAGGGGAGGTGAGGAGGACATAGGGGAGGTGAGGAGGACATAGGGGAGGTGAGGAGGACAGGTGGAGGTGAGGAGGACATAGGGGAGGTGAGGAGGACATAGGGGAGGTGAGGAGGACATGGGGGAGGTGAGGAGGACATGGGGGAGGTGAGAGGAGGACAGGGGAGGTGAGGAGGACATGGGGGAGGTGAGGAGGACATGTGGGAGGTGAGGAGGACATAGGGGAGGTGAGGACATAGGGGAGGTGAGGAGGACAGGTGGAGGTGAGGAGGACAGGTGGAGGTGAGGACAGGTGGAGGTGAGGAGGACAGGTGGAGGTGAGGACAGGTGGAGGTGAGGAGGACAGGTGGAGGTGAGGAGGACAGGTGGAGGTGAGGAGGACATAGGGGAGGTGAGGAGGACATAGGGGAGGTGAGGAGGACATGGGGGAGGTGAGGACATGGGGGAGGTGAGGAGGACAGGTGGAGGTGAGGACAGGTGGAGGTGAGGAGGACATGGGGGAGGTGAGGACAGGGAGAGGTGAGGAGGACATAGGGGAGGTGAGGAGGACATAGGGGAGGTGAGGAGGACATAGGGGAGGTGAGGACAAGGAGAGGTGAGGAGGACATAGGGGAGGTGAGGAGGACATAGGGGAGGTGAGGAGGACATGTGGGAGGTGAGGAGGACAGGTGGAGGTGAGGAGGACAGGTGGAGGTGAGGAGGACATAGGGGAGGTGAGGAGGACATAGGGGAGGTGAGGAGGACATGTGGGAGGTGAGGAGGACATAGAGGTGAGGAGGACAGGTGGAGGTGAGGAGGACATAGGGGAGGTGAGGAGGACATAGGGGAGGTGAGGAGGACAGGTGGAGGTGAGGAGGACATAGGGGAGGTGAGGAGGACATGGGGGAGGTGAGGAGGACATGGGGGAGGTGAGGAGGACAGGTGGAGGTGAGGAGGACATAGGGGAGGTGAGGAGGACATAGGGGAGGTGAGGAGGACAGGTGGAGGTGAGGAGGACATAGGGGAGGTGAGGAGGACATGGGGGAGGTGAGGACAGGTGGAGGTGAGGAGGACATAGGGGAGGTGAGGACAGTGGAGGTGAGGAGGACATGGGGGAGGTGAGGACAGGTGGAGGTGAGGAGGACATAGGGGAGGTGAGGAGGACATAGGGGAGGTGAGGAGGACATAGGGGAGGTGAGGAGGACAGGTGGAGGTGAGGAGGACATAGGGGAGGTGAGGAGGACATAGGGGAGGTGAGGAGGACATAGGGGAGGTGAGGACAGGTGGAGGTGAGGAGGACATGGGGGAGGTGAGGACAGGTGGAGGTGAGGAGGACATAGGGGAGGTGAGGAGGACAGGTGGAGGTGAGGAGGACATAGGGGAGGTGAGGAGGACAGGTGGAGGTGAGGAGGACAGGTGGAGGTGAGGAGGACATAGGGGAGGTGAGGAGGACATAGGGGAGGTGAGGAGGACATAGGGGAGGTGAGGAGGACAGGTGGAGGTGAGGAGGACATAGGGGAGGTGAGGAGGACATAGGGGAGGTGAGGACAGGGAGAGGTGAGGAGGAGGACATGGGGAGGTGAGGAGGACATGGGGGAGGTGAGGAGGACATAGGGGAGGTGAGGAGGACATAGGGAGGTGAGGAGGACATAGGGGAGGTGAGGACAGGGAGAGGTGAGGAGGACATGGGGGAGGTGAGGAGGACATGGGGGAGGTGAGGAGGACATGGGGGAGGTGAGGAGGACATGGGGGAGGTGAGGACAGGGAGAGGTGAGGAGGACATGGGGGAGGTGAGGAGGACATGGGGATGGGGGAGGTGAGGAGGACATAGGGGAGGTGAGGACAGGGAGAGGTGAGGAGGACAGGTGGAGGGAGTGAGGACATGGGGGAGGTGAGGAGGACATGGGGGAGGTGAGGAGGACATAGGGGAGGTGAGGAGGACATAGGGGAGGTGAGGAGGACATGGGGAAGGTGAGGAGGACATGGGGGAGGTGAGGACAGGTGGAGGTGAGGGGACATAGGGGAGGTGAGGACAGGTGGAGGTGAGGAGGACATGGGGGAGGTGAGGAGGACAGGTGGAGGTGAGGAGGACATGGGGGAGGTGAGGAGGACATGGGGGAGGTGAGGAGGACAGGTGGAGGTGAGGAGGACATGGGGGAGGTGAGGAGGACATGGGGGAGGTGAGGAGGACATAAGGGGAGGTGAGGAGGACATGGGGGAGGTGAGGAGGACATGGGGGAGGTGAGGAGGACATGGGGGAGGTGAGGAGAACATAGGGGAGGTGTGGAGGACATAGGGGAGGTGAGGACAGGTGGAGGTGAGGAGGACATAGGGGAGGTGAGGACAGGTGGAGGTGAGGAGGACATAGGGGCGGTGTGGAGGACATGGGGGGGGTGGAGGACATGGGTCAGGTGAGGAGGACATGGGGGAGGTGAGAAGAACATAGGGGAGGTGTGGACGAGAATCTCAGATGCCGGTGGGTCAGGGTGCCTGTCACCAGGTGAGTGCCTGCAGCTGCCCTGGCTCATGGCTTCCGTGGCCTGCAGGCTGTGCTGCTTTCTGGCATTTGTGGGTGCCTTTAGCCTTGTCCACAGGAGGAGGCTGCTTCTGCAGAGCCGGGCCCCTGACAGGCCTTAGCAAACCGCTGAGGACCTTGGACTTAAGGACCCTCCACAAGGAAAGGTGGGGGACAGGGCTGGCCACAGGGGCTCTTTGTCTAGCTCTTGCTGGGGGTGCCAGGCCCTCACCTGGATGTGAGAAGGTGGCCCCAGGGAACAGCTGGGATGGCCATGCTGGGGCCGGCTCCAAGTCCCCTCCACCTTCAGGGACAGAGGACACAGTGCAGAGGCATGGCCTTGAATCCATGTGGCTTTTCTACAGGCTGTGGGTGAAGACCACCCAAGGATTCTGGGGTGAGCTCCAGATCATGAGTTTCCGGTGGATGACGGGGGCAGCAGCAGCGGCCACATCTCAGGAGCCTGTCTAGGGGCCTGTCCTCCAAAAAAGCAGAGAAATGAGGCAGCAGCCCCCAGAGACCCTCCCGCATGTGGCCACCCAGCAGGTGGGGCTGCATCAGCCTCCTGACAGGAGGGGTCCCGGATGCAGCATCAGTTCCTGGGCCCTGGAAGCTGCCTGGCGCAGGCTGGCAGCCGCTTGACCAGGCTCAGCCAGGGAGGCATTTCCAGAACGCTTCCTTCTCGTCCTGAGAGCCGCCTGTGTTCTGTGCTGACCGGGCCTGTGGTCGGCACAGAATGTGGTTTAGGGCCGCTGCTCTAGGGGCTGGGGAGGGTGCAACCTGCGTGACCAGCGGCACCTGCATCCTGCTACCTCCTGAGACTCCTGAAAGCGTGGTGATGGCCGAGCACGTGGAGGCCCATTCTGGGCGAGGAGGCCCAGCTGGAGCTGCTGTGGGGAACTGAACTCCCCAGGAGCAAGAAGTCCTGGGGCTGAGGCTGAGCTGAGTGGAGTCTGGAGCAGAGAGGATTCGGGACATAAGTTCAATGTGAGGTTTTTAATTTTCAAGGGTAGGAGTTTGTGTGTATGAATGTTCCTGTGGTCTGAGCGGTCCCGCGAAATCCGTGTGTTGGAACCTTAATACCCAGTACAACAGTGTTGGGGGTGGGTCCTTTGGGAGGAGCTTAGGTCACGCGGGTGGAGGGTGGGGCCTTTGGGAGGAGCTTAGGTCACGCGGGTGGAGGGTGGGGCCTTTGGGAGGAGCTTAGGTCACGCGGGTGGAGGTGTGGGGCCTTGGGAGGAGCTTAGGTCACGTGGGTGGAGGGTGGGGCCTTTGGGAGGAGCTTAGGTCACGCGGGTGGAGGGTGGGGCCTTTGGGAGGAGCTTAGGTCATGCGGGGGGGGTGGGTTAGGGGTGGGGCCTTTGGGAGGAGCTTAGGTCACGCAGGTGGAGGGTGGGGCCTTTGGGAGGAGCTTAGGTCACGCCGGTGGAGGGTGGGTTGCGGGTGGAGGGTGGGTTAGGGGTGGGGCCTTGATGTGGAACTTCCCAGCCCCCAGAACTGTGCAAGAAAAAAACCTGTTCTTCATCAGTTACCCAGCAAGAAGCATTTCGTTACAGTAGCACGAACAGATTAACACACATGTATTGCTGGGGTATGTGTGTGTGTGCACACATGTATGCCACATTCCTTGTGAAAAGAAAGATATTTTCCCAAACGCAGACTGACTCAGTGCCCAGCCATGTTCCTAGAGCCTTGGCGGCTCCTCTGTGTGAACTGTGCTCACTGGGCCAGTGTCATGACCTGGAAAAGCTGCAACCCGAGAAAGGGAGCCAGCCCTGCCGTTCCCCATCGTGCTGAGTGAGCTGCCGCAAACTCGCTGCCGACTCACCCTGGATCCTCTGAAACAAGGACCTTCTGTCCCCAGGACCTCTGTCCCAGGCTCTCTGTGCACCCAGGACCCACCCAGACCACAGGAGCTGACAGTTGAGGCCGCGTGCAGGACACTGGGGAAGATGAGGGGCCTCTTTCACCTCGTCCTCCTCCTCTTCCTCCTCTGCCAGCTCCAGGTCTGTCCACCGCCTTCCCCTTATCCCCACATTGCTGCAACCTCACCCTTCCCTCCACATTCTTACTATCCAAGAGAGCAAGTACAGTATTTAGTTGAGTTTGTTTTTCATTGAGATAAATTGGTGTGTAACAAAACTAAGAATAAAATCTAGTTAGTGATAATCCATCAATCAGGCTAAAAGATGTAATCTGGATTAGGGAACATTGTATCTTTGAAACAGACGACTTTCATGCATATTTATCAATGAGAAAACCAGGCGCCAATGTTTTTGCGATGCTGTAGTGACTGACTGTACAAGACTCATTTACACTAACGCAGTTACTGAGAATGGAATGTTAGTGAATAAGATTTCTTTTACATAAATGAAGATGTCTTAAAATCCTGTTACCCTGAAAGTTGACTCACTGAATTTGCATTTCATGGATCCAGAAAAGGCCATGCCAGTGTAGCAGGACGAGCCACAGACAAAACTCCTCAGACACCGGCTTAAAGAAGGAAGAGGTTTATTTGGCCGGGAGTGTCGGCAGACTTGCATCTTAAGAGCCAAGCTCCCTGAAAAAGAAATTCTTGGCCTTTTTAAAGCCTTACAATTCTGAGGGGTCCATGTGAAAAAGTCGTGATAAATGAGCAGGCGTGGGGAACGTGACTAGGGGCTACATGCATCAGCTAACAGAACAGAAAGTTTTGCAATGCTTTTTCATATGATGTCTGGAATTTACAGATAACACACATAGTTTTAGTCAGGGGTTGATGTTATTAATATTTTTTAACTCCTAGGGCCGGGTGGTGGTGCCAAGGTTTTCTGGTTACTTATCTTACTTTTGTTTCTTTCTGACTTTTTGCTTTCTCTCTTTCCTCCTGCCTTGTGAACTAGGCAAGGTGGGGGGAGGAGGGCAGCAGGAGTAGTAGTGGTCTCCTTCCTTACCAGGTGGATTCCTTCCGAACCTCAACAGTGGTGACTGGTGGTTTCTGTAATGAAATTTCAATTCGACCCTCATCTGAGATGAGAGAGTGTCTGGTAACAAAGCTCAGGAACTACACACAAAACTTATGTCCAGTTTCCATCTGGTGTGCCAGCCCAATCGAAGGGCAGCTAAATGTCACTAGGAAAGTCCTGTCGGCAGTAAGTGTTACATAAGATGTAGATTCGGTGAAGCCAGGCCCATCACATGACGAAAGCTTGTTAGGGTGGGTTTATCTGTCAGATTCCAGATTCATAGATAGAAAAGGAGGAGACGTTTATGTCTTCAGCCATTATAAAGAGTAATTCTTATATGTTTTAAAATATTGGCTATGTATATAATTTAGAGATTTATATGTAGCTCTGTATAATCAATATTGCATATCTAATATATACTACATAGAGATGTAAGTATTATATAAATTCTATAGATCTATGTATTTAAAATGTAGATATGTAGAGAGCTCTACAGGCATACTTTGTTTTGTGGTGTTCTGCTTGATTTTGCTCCATGGATGTTGCTTTTTTTACAAATCACAGGTTTGTGGCAACCCGCGTGGACCAATTCCACGGGCGCCGTTTTCCCAGCAGCGTGTGCTGCCTTCATGGCTCTGGGTCACATTTTGGTAATTCTTGCCACATTTCAAATGTTTTCATTATTATTATCTATGTAGTGGCAATCTGTGATCGGGGTCTTCAGTGTTACCAATGTAATTGTTTGGGGTGCTATGAACTGCACCCATATAAGACACAAACTTAATAAATGTTTGGTGTGTCCTGATTGCCCCCCATCAGCCATTCCGCCCACCTCTCTCCCTCTTCCCAAGCTTTCCTGTTCCCTGACACACAACAATATTGAGATTAACCCAGTAAGTAACCCTACCATGACTAAAGAGTGCTCAGGTGAAAGGAAGAGCCACCGCATCTCACTTTCAATCAAAACCTAGAAAAGATTAAACTTAGCATAAGGCATGTTGAAAGCTGCGATAGGCTGAAAGCTAAGTGAGGCTTGCACCAGTGAGACAAGTAGTGAAGACAAAGGCAAAGTTCTTAAGAGACGTCACAAGTGCTGTTCTAGAGAGTGCGTGGATGATGGGAAGTGAACCAGCCTTGTTGCTAATATGGAGAAAGCTTTTCTGTTCTGGATAGACAATCAAAACAGCAACACCGTTCCCTTAAGCCAAACCCTGGTCCAGAGCAGGGCCCTAACTTTCTTCAATTCTGTGAAGGCTAAGAGAGGTGAGGAAGCTGCAGAGGAAGAGTGGAAGCTGGCAGAGGTGGGTTCATGAGATTTAAGGAAAGAAGCGGTCTCCATAACATAAAAACGCAAGGTGACACGGCAGGCGCCGATGGAGAAGCTGCAGCAAGTTACCTTCTGCAGCCAGAAGATCTGGCTAAGACCACTTAACAACAGATTTTCAATGTAGATGGAACAGCCTTCTGTTGGAAGAAGATGCCATCTAGGACTTTCCTAGCTAGAGAGGAGAAGTCAGTGCCTGGCTTCAAAGTTTCAAAGGACAGGCTGACGCTCTTGTTAGGAGCTGGTGCAGTAGTGACTTTGACTAGAAGCCGATGCTTATGGACCGTTCTGAACATCCCAGGGACCCTAAAATCATGCTCAGTCTACTCTGCCTTGCTCTATAGATGCAGTGAGAAAACCTGCATGTCAGCAAGTCTATTTACAGCATGATTTACTATGTTAAGCCCACTCTTGAGAACTACTGCTCAGAAAAAAAGATTCCTTTCAAAATATTACTGCTCACCGACAATGCACCTGGTCACCCAAGAGCTCTGATAGAAATGAACAAGGAGATAAATGTTGTTTCCATGCCTGCTAACACAACACCCATTGCACAGCCCAAGGACTCGTTTCAACTTTCAAGCCCTATAATTTAAGAAATACATTTTTTAAGGCTGTATCTGCCATAGTGATTCCTCTGATGGATTTGGGAAAAGTAAATTGTAAACCTTCTGGAAAGGATTCACTATTCTAGATGCCACTAAGAACATTCATGATTCATGGGAGGAGGCCAAAGTGTCACCATGAACAGGCGTTTGGAAGAGGTTCATTCCAGTCTTCATGGATGACTTTGAGGGAGTCCAGCCTTCCGTGAAGGAAGTCACTGCAGATGTGATAGGAGTAGACGTGAGACCAATTACTGCTGAAATGCTTGGGATATGCTCCTTTTGTCTTAGAAAGTGGCTTGTTCTTGGGTGTAGCAAAGCACACACTTTGAGAGACATTTCCCCATGGCAGCCAGCATTTATTACGCTGATCAGGAGCCACGCTTTGGGCGCCAGTACAGCAACAAGGCAGCGTGCTGGCCAAGCCAACTCCCTCCCACGGCACAGGGCCAATGACTTCTGTGTCCCGGCACTCAGACATGACCACATGACTGCTCCTGCCTGGGAGGATAGGGCAAGGATGCCACGCTCCCCGGCACTCTCTCCCACCCCGCCACGCCCCCACTTGTCCGCTGAGTCCCCAGCTCTGTCATCCACAGCTGGATGCAGGGACCCAGCCAGGGACTCCAAGGGGCTCCTAGAGGAAGGCAGCATCTCAAGGCAGAGTCAGGCCTGGGGAGAAACACTTTTACCATCCAGGGCCACAGAGCTCCTGGCTGTGAGTGAAACAGCACCTGGCCCTGGTGCACACACGTGGGGCACGCAGAAACCCCCACGCAGGGAATTCACCGAATTCTCACCCATGCGGTGGGCTGGGCCCTGCTCACCCCAGGTAAAAACCACAGGACCTGAGCTCACAGGGGAGTGCGGTGTGGGCTTCACCTGAGGGGGAGGCACAGAGGTTTCAACAACTCAGGGAGGTGGGCGTGCCTGGAAATGCACTGGGAACAACCTCGCCAGGAGCCAGAGGAACTTCCCCGTTACCAGCCTGGCCACAGCTCCACGCCCGGGCCCTCTGCCGTTTGCCAACTGTAAGTGGCCTCTACCCACCTGAGCAGTTCATGAGAAACAGGAAAATCATTTCCAGAAACAAGTTCAGAGTCAAACAGTTACTAGAGTCAACATTTCAAGAAGTTGAAACTTCTACGTCACACTTTTTTTTTTTTTTTTTTTTAATGAAAGCAATGCGTGCTAACCCTACAAAACTGGAAGAGGCAGAGAGAGAAAGGAAGAAACTGAAAATCATGGTCACAGGCCTTCTGGGGCTTTCCTCTGTGTTTGCGTCTACTTGGGGTTGAGGTCACACAGTTCTGCGTCCTTCATTGTCACCTGGTATTTTCTTAAGACGATTCCATGTCATAAAAGTGCTGCAGATGCATAATTTAAGGAGCTATATTGTATCATATCGGTTTTTCATCCACTTATTCCGATGCCCCCCGCCCGGTGGACCTGTTCTCACTCTGCCAGGGCCTTCACAGCGCCGTTCCCTCTGCCACCTCCACCATGCGAAGCCCTCCTCACCCTGTAGCCCCACCACGAGGGAAGCTCTGTCCGTCAGCAGCCAGCACTCGCGTGGGGATTCCTGCAAGAGAAATCTGAGGGCGAGGGCCGAGGCGAGCAGGACCAGGCGTCAGGAGGGGTCCCTGTCAGCCGGTGCCCGGGATCTCTGGGTGGTGACCCGCACCACAGTGCTGGCCCTGGGGAGGCCAGGGTGGCTGTCGCACCCACCACTGTCAGTCCCTGGCTCCGGGTCACCCACAGGCTGGGCTCGTGACCTCCCAGGCATCTCCCAAAGAGGCACGCAGCCTCCTCAGCCTGGCACAGGGATACAGGCCCGGACAGGGCATCTGGGAGGCACTCATCCTCCTCAAGCCCTGTGGATGGCAGTGGGCCCCATCTGGCACCACCTGCTCTGCACATGGCACTCGGGAGGCACTTGGGTCACCTGTGTTCATGGAGCACAGAGGCAGAACGGCACTTGTGTGCACATGGGAGTCATGCCCTGGCCCGCTGTCCTTAGCCAGTGGGCAGCAAGCTGGAGATACACTCCTTCCCGGAGGCCTCGGGCCAGGGGCTCTGTCACCAGGCTCTAGATCGGCACCGACCCCTTCCTGGAGCATGACCCGGACGTGGGGTGGACCCAGGGCCTCGGCTGGGTGTGGAGAGACAGCGAGGGAGGCTGTGGCCTGGGAAGTGAGGCCCGCAGGGCTCAGCACTGATCCGGCCTCCCCTCGGATTGCCCCGGTGGCCTCTCTCAGCCTCAAGCTTCCCATCAGTGAAATGGTGCAGAAAACAGGGCTTCGTGTCCTGGAGGGTGTGAATTCACCAGGGCCCTAAATCACCCAGACCCCTCCTGTGTCCTTGTAGGGACGTGGCACTCCTGTGTTTGCTTCATTCCATTAAAGAAAGAAAAACCAGGCACAGCCACAGTTGCAGAGCTCATCGTAAACAACCCACGGGCGGGCCCTGCTCCACAGCCCCCCACAGCCCCCCCACAGCTGCCGTTCTGACGCGCGGCTGCCACTGTGCAGCGGTTCCTGCTGGACGTGGCATCTTTGCCTCCTCCGACATCTAGAAGGCCTGGGCCAGCCCTGTGGTTCACCACAAGGAATGCCGTACGTTGGGCAACTCTGAGCCAGGAAGCCACACTCAGAGGAGCTGGACACGGGGCATCAAGGGCGCTGCTGGCAGTTGAATGGTGTTTGCAGAGGGAGGCGGGGAGACGAGGGCAACCTTGAGCCGATAAACACTTGAGCGACGCTGTCAGGAAGGAATCCATGACTCGATGGCTCAGCAAATATTAGCTCAGCAGGTGGCACTCTGCTGCGGGGGGCAGAGACAGCACTGCATGCAGACACGGGTCCTCTCAAGTTGGCCTGCCCTCGAGTGTGAGGAGGGTGCCCGGCCAGCCAGTACCCACCCTGGAGGCTCCCTTGGCAGGTGCAGCCCACCCGGCCCAGCTGCAGACAAGACCCGTGGCTTGGAGGTTCCAGGTGCGTCTCTGTCTCTGTGGGCTGAGGGACATCGCGGAGAACATCCTCAGCCCGTGGGAGCCTGAGACACTGCCTTCCTTACTGCTAACACCAGACCAGGTTCAGAAAGAGACATGAGGCACTGTGCGTTTTGCAAAGTCCACAGGATGAGCACAAGGGTTTGGAGCCCAGACATGCCAAATGCCTAAAGGATGCACTCATTAAAAAACAAAGCTTTGAAGCTGAGGATCATTTCCGCAAGACAGAATAATCCCTGTTATTAGAAAAATCCGTTTTCAACTCAATCTGTCTTATAACTGAAAATCTTTGTGTAGTGAAGTATCTTGAAGTAAAACAAGCTGCTAACAAGTCACCATCACAACTTTATGAGTGCAGCACAGGGACGCCTCCCGGCACGCGCCCGCCCTCAGCCCGCCAGGCTCCCTGCGTGTTGCCTTCAGGCTGAGCCTCGGATTCACACATGTTGGCCGTAGCCTTGTAGAACAGTTAAAATTCGTAAATGCACTGGGGTGTGTGGGGGACCAAGCCCCTCACCTTGCAGAGAAGGAAGATGAGGTGCTGAGCACCCAACGCCTTGATCAAGGACATGCAGTGACCCCAAACCAGGACCCGTCCCTCGGCCTCAGCTGCCCTATGCCCTGGTCAGATGTGGTCTGGCCTGTGGAGTTTCTGTTTGGCAAAGACCTTGCATCAGGAACGTCACCTCCAAGATGTCCCTCCCTTTCACCCTGCCTCTCATTGCCAAGCTCAGACACAACTTTACCTGCTTCCAGACATCCAATTAAAACCCATCCATGCATAAAACCTTTCAGGTCATGAGGAGCGGGGTTACACCTGGGGGCACTGGATGTGGGGCATGGCCTTTCCTGTGCCCCTGGGCCCCAGGTGCCCCCACAAAGCCCTTGGCTGCCCTTGGGGCCACCCTTCCTCCCCCCCAGCACAGCAGTGTCCGGCACTGAGACTTGTGCTGGACCTGCTGAGACTTTCGGAGCGTTCATTTGAGCAGCACCTGTGGCCAGTAAGATTCTTACGCTGAAAGGCCTCCCTGCCTCTGGAGGCCTCCTGGGAGCTGCTGTCCTCATAGGATGTGCCCCGCAGGGGAAAGGCTTCCCACCCTGCCAGTTCCTCCACCAATGGGACGAGCAGCATCCACCCGCCCACCAGCCACAGGATTCTCCCCACACCCTGCCCCATGCCCCACAGAGCCAGGGTCCCCTCACCCTGCGGGCAGTCACTGCAAGGCCATGCAGCCCCTGAGGGCTCACCCTGTCCCGAGTGGAGTGGGCCGCCTTCCACCAGCGCATCAGCACCTGTGACCGTGGCCTGCTGTCGCTCTCGGCTGTGCAGGGTTGGGTGCCAGGCACTCAGGCATCTGGTACTATTGAGGACAGCGGGTCCCCCTCACCCATAGGGTAGAGTGGAAGGAGGTGATCAGAATAGCCCCTGTGGCTCAGCAGGCCCAGCTTCCAGGCCCACCAGAGCCTTGCCGGACCCCACTTCCCCCATCAATGGGCTGCAGGGGAAAGCACAGGGCTGGGCTTTTCTACCAAAGGACCATCCGGACATCTCAGATTACAGAGCCACAAAGACTGGGAACTGGAGGGGGCAATTCCTCAAAATCCAAAGGAATGGGGGGCTCTAAGCGGTGGGGACTCTTAAGTCGTGGGGGTCCTCTCAGAACCTTCTTTGGCAGAGGAGAGCCCACCTGGGGTAACGCTCACTGCCTGAAAACTAAAGACCAGCTCCGTGCACTTTAGGACGTGAAGAAAAGGCAGAGTTAAGGAGGCTCCTGAGCGTCCTGTAAACTCTTGAAGTTCCTCCAGGTTCAGGGCGCCTCTTTCCCCAGCCAAGCCCAGCGGTGCTGTCTGCTCCCCCCACCCCTGGGCTGACGTAATGAAAGCCTGCTCTCTCCGGGCGCCCATCTGTGAATCCATCGCGGCCAGGCCTCGGCGGGGCCCTCTCTGCTTAGAGCCCGTCTGGGTGGAACAGAGGCTTTTTGTTGCATGCGATTTCCAGGGCTGTGCTGGCTTCATGCACCGAGGAGACTGCTCTATAGGCCACGGCCGCCGGGCCAGCGTTCAGCGGGGACACAAGGGATCTGTGTGTCGGGCCAGGTCAGCATCACAGCGCAGCCCGGCGGGAAAGTGGGGCGGCCGCTCCCAAGGCTCTGGCTTGTTTGAATGAGGTTGCTTTTCCCAGAGTAGCTGAAGTGTCAGTCCACCCTGAGAACTGGTTGCCTGCCAGCATCATTGCCTTTAGATTTAAAATGAAAATATGACAGAGCCAGAAGCTGGGTAAACTGTTTTCCCTCCCTCTCCTTTCACAAAGCCAAATGGAATAATTGAGATCAAATCCAACTCTTCAAAAGTGCATTTGCCTGAGAACTCTCCGTGCCAAGTGTCGGCCTGAAATAATCCCTTCGCTGACACTCTAAGCCGGGAGAAAGGCTGCCTGTCACAGAGGTGCTGACGCTGCCAGACACAGCCACGCCAGTGAACTGAAGCCTCACTCTGAAGGCGAAAGGGTTGGCTGCGAACTGAAGCTAAAACCAGATGCCTATCAATGCTGTTAGCAGTAAAATGACTTATTATTAGGAAAATGGTTTTACTTTGAATTTTAAAATAGAATTGAACAAAGCAAAATTAAAATAAAAATACAAAACCATCATTTAATTGTCAAATAAAGCTAAATGGGTAAAACTTAAAGTCACAAATGAACACTTGTGAAGTATCTTAGCACCTCACCCCTCTCAGTCCCGCCCCCGAGTCCCACACAACCTGGCATGTGAGACCCTGAGGGCCCCCCAGGTCACCCCGTTCCCTTCCTGTGCACCGTGTCCCCAGGCTCAGCCACACAGGGTTTATCTGCTATTGCTCCTTCTTTCCAAGTGGTGTTTTCTCTGCCATCTCTACTCCGTCTCTTACAAAGATCCAGAGCCCCCCATGAAAAGTGCTGCCTTCAAAGTCCCCCAGAACCCGTGTCTCTCCTCTCTGGTCGCACAGCACGGTTACTGCAGGGCCTCTAAAGCGATCCCCATCCCACTGTCTGGCTTGGGCTGCATGGTGATGCTGCTAACAGGAGCAGGTGCGGGCAGTCGTGGTTACGCATCGGCTTGACTGAGTGTTCCGTGTACTACTGTGCAAAACTCTCATCACTTCTTCCACTTCGTATATCACTCTCCTTGCAGATGGCCATTTTCAGTTTCTCATAATTCCAAAATAAAAATTCTTCTCAAGTGTTAGTTTCTTCAGGGCCTATTCCTGCAAGTGTTGTTCCTGAATCTCAGCCTCGCAGCTTCCTTTGCTGGAGATTTGCAAATTGCCTTCCTGAGAAGAACCTCCAGTCTGTGTATTCAGTGTGACTGCCCGGCAGTCACGGGCTCTAGGCCTGGTCACACCTGCTTCCTTCCTCAGTGGAGGGGAGAGAGGTGCATCCATCCCCAGCGGGGCACCCGCTGCAGCTCCCGTACCCCAGGCAGCTCCAGGCCAGGCGCCCACTGCAGCTTTGGTACCCCAGCCATCTCCAGCACGGCGGGTGCCCTGTCTCCGTGGCCTGTTGGGTCTCCTCTCAGCAAGTCTCCTGTTCACGAGCTGTGCCTGTTTTTTGGTGCTTTGCTTTCCTATAGCTACGAGGAACTTCTTTAGTCTATGGATGCCAATCCTTTTCCAATTATATTCACTGTAACTACTCTTTGTCCAGTTCACAGTTTTTATTTTCCGTTGGTTTATGGTGACTTTAACAGTGTTGCATTGTTTAAATTTGCCAGTGTTTTTCTCTGTGCTTTTAGTTATTAAGAAATCCTTTTCTAGGCCGGGCGCGGTGGCTCAAGCCTGTAATCCCAGCACTTTGGGAGGCCGAGACGGGCGGATCACGAGGTCAGGAGATCGAGACCATCCTGGCTAACACTGTGAAACCCCGTCTCTACTAAAAAATACAAAAAACTAGCCGGGCGAGGTGGCGGGCGCCTGTAGTCCCAGCTACTCGGGAGGCTGAGGCAGGAGAATGGCGGGAACCCAGGAGGCGGAGCTTGCAGTGAGCTGAGACCCGGCCACTGCACTCCAGCCTGGGCGGCAGAGAGAGACTCCGCCTCAAAAAAAAAGAAAAAAAAAAAAAGAAATCCTTTTCTATCTCAGGCATTAAGAAAACCTTCTAGTTTTTTTTTTTTTTTTTTTTTTTTTTTAGACGGAGTCTCGCGCTGTCACCCAGGCTGGAGTGCTGTGGCCGGATCTCAGCTCACTGCAAGCTCCGCCTCCCGGGTTCACGCCATTCTCCTGCCTCACCTCCCGAGTAGCTGGGACTACAGGCGCCGCCACCTCGCCCGGCTAGTTTTTGTAGTTTTTAGTAGAGACGGGGTTTCACGTGTTAGTCAGGATGGTCTCGATCTCCTGACCTCGTGATCCGCCTGTCTCGGCCTCCCAAAGTGCTAGGATTACAGGCTTGAGCCACCGCGCCCGGCCTGAAAACCTTCTAGTTTTTAACTTTAAGATTTATACTTTTCACATTTAGTCACTCCTTCCTTTGGGTTTTTATGAACTACGGAATATCAAATATGTGTAACATAAAATTTGCCATTTGAGCTGTCTTTGAGTTACCCGTCAGTGGCATTCACAATGTTGTGCAAACATGGCTGTTTCTATTGCCAAAGCTCCTTATTACCCGGACAGACTCATTCACTTTCTAACCCGACATTCGGTGGCACTGGATGAGTATCTCCTAACAGCCGGGCCCTGCCCTCAGGGGGACTGCTCTCTAGTAGGGGAGGCAGACAGACAGGCACAGTGGGCGCCGCAAACAAGTGAATGAGAGGGCCTGGGGCTGGGCAAGGATAGCCTGGATGGCTTTGCAGAGGGAACCTTTGCTCCCCAGGGCCACAACCCACCATGACCTGGGCGGTGACTGTGCTGCGTGTCCACCCCCAGCTGTGCTCCTCAGCCCCAGTTCTCATGATGTCTGTTCTCCTGGGTGTAGCGATGAGGCTCCCATTCCACCCGGTAAGGAAGAGGCACAAGATGGGGCCGTCGTGCAGACTTCTAAAGAAAGAACTCATGTTATTAACACTGAGCTCATTGTCTCCATTGACATTTGCGGAGGGATGACCACGCCATGTACCCACTGAGCCCCCATCCCTGCCTGCACAGGGCCTATTTCTAGTGGGGACAGAAACAGCTTGACCCCAAGGAAAAGACAGGGAGCCTACAGGGTGGGGTGGGGCCAGAGCTGGTCTTAGCAAGGACAGTGGGAGTCCACGAGCCTTGAGAACCTTTTGTGGGAGGGGCAGCAGGGGCAAAGGCCCTGGGGCAGGAACAGAGCAGAGGTCAGAGGTCGAAGATCCTCTCCAGGAGCCCGCGTTTTCTGTGTAGCTGTGTTCTTACCTGGGAAGAGGCACACTCAAGTTAAAAGCAAACCCAAGGCCATCTTGAGCCCACGGGGACAGGATGACCATCGCCGTAGCTAGGGGTGGAGGATGTGGGACAAAACGGACGGGGTGCTGGTCACACTCCTGAGAGCACTCAGGCCCAGGAGCAGGGGGAGAAAGCCTCCCACACACTTAGTGCCACACGCTGGGCAGGGGCTTCTGACATTCCCATGACCCCACGAAGCAGCTCTTATGTCCCATTTTCCAAATGAGAACACCAAGGACCCAAGAAGTCAGCAGCCGGCCTATGGCCACGTGGCTGGAGAGCAGAGGTGCTGGCCTCGGGAAGGCGACCCCACGGGTCCATGGCTGAGACTGGCAGGCTCCATCAGCACCCTGCCCTGCTGCCCTCAGAAACTGTCTCCCCCCGCCTCTGCAGAACACGCCCTGGGCTGTCATCTTTGAATGCCGCAGGGACTCTGGGAGAAGGTGGCAGCTCCCCACGATCCACTCCCACTCTGGTCCACATTTCACAGGGCCAGGGCCTTAGATAACTTCAGAGGTTTTCTTTAAGATAAATGGTACATAATCACCAATGCTAAATTGATACGAAATTGAATATTTATGCAGAATGAGGAAAGAGATGGCGGCTGAAGGCAGGTGTTTCAAAGCTGCATCACCCAAGAGGAAGACTCTGCCTGGAGCGGTCACTGACCTGCTGCGACCTGGCAGATCCCACGGCGGCCTGCGTTGGGGGCTGCGTCCTCCCTGCATCTCATCCTGGGCTGGGGTGTGCTGCTGTCCACGGATGGACAAAGGTCGTGGAGCCCAGCCTGGTCTCACCTCCCAGTGGCTGTGCAGTGTGGTTTTGTTGGCACTGGAAGCTGGGAAAGTTCTCTGCTTTGCAGACAGCTCACTCAGGGCTGACACCACACCTGCACCCTCCACAGGTGGATTTTCTGCCTTAGAAGAAGTCATGCCCTTTGACCTCAGCTGGCATGGTTCCCTCAGCCAGATCTGAAGTGTCCCTCAAGAAGGCAGCAGAGAACATGGCATTTGACCTTTTTCCTTGGGGTCAAAGAGCGTGGAGAGTCCACATGGGCAGGTGGGCCTGGGGGCAGGGGAGGAAATGAGGCAACCCACATGTCCTGAGGCAGCCCAAAAGCCCACCCAGGGGAGAGGGTTACCCCCCAGGCTGGGGCAACACTTGGGCTCCTGGGCCAAGGTGGGAGCTGCTGCCACCCCGCTGTGCCCTGGAGAATGTTCTGAATGACCCAGAGAAGGGGGAGCCCTGGATAATGTTCTGGAAAGTTTGGAGAAGGGGGAGCCCTGGAGAACATTCTGGAAGGTCTGGAGAAGGGGGAGCCCTGGAGAACATTCTGACAGGTCTGGAGAAGGGGGAGCCCTGGAGAACATTCTAAATGACATAGAAAATGGGGAGCCCCGGAGAACATTCTGGAAACTTTGGAGAAGGGGAGTCCTGGAGAACATTTTGGAAGGCTGGGGGAAGGGGAAGCCCTAGTACCTGAAGACGACCCCTCTTGGGGCTCTTGGGTGAGCAGGAAGGGTGATGGATGTTTCCCCTGACGTAGCTAGGAAAGATGCTCTGCTTGGCAAGACGCTTCTGGAATCCTCATGTCAGGTGCGGGATTCAAGGAACGCCTCTCCCAGGTAGGCTGCCCTTCTTCAACTCCGAGTGGCAATGCCAGGTGCTTGGCCAGCGGGCGGGACGCCATACAGGCCTGTGGCACATCACGCATGTCCAAGGGACCCTGGAACGCTCCTGGTCTTGCCATGTGGGTCGATCATCTACACCAGGGAGGACCAGGAGCCGGGCTGCCAGGCCCCAGGTCTTGGTGGGCCGCTTCTGACCCTGTGACCCGGGGCTGTCACCGCAGGGGCCTCCCTGGCTGCCTGGCTGTTTGCTGTCACCGCAGGGGGCTGCTGGGGCTGCCTTCCCTCTGCGGATGCCACCAAGGTGCCCTGGGGAGCGGCAGGCACGTCCTTTCCCGTACTCAAGATGCCCCTTGACCTCGGTGCCCCGGCAGGGCAGACTCTTTGGGCCCTCTCAAGTGACACCTTCCTCTTCTTCCTTCTCGGGGCTGCGTCTCCTCCTGATCCGTGGCCTCACTCCTGCCTGCTTCCCCAAGCAGCCCTCCCACGTGTGCTGGTCAGACGGAGGCCGCCGGGGATCTACAGGGAAGTCTGCCAGGGCCCATCATGGTGCTCACAGCAGTGACGGAAAGGTCTGATGACCCAGAACCAACCGTGACCCAAGTACACAAGAAAGGAGTGGGTCGCGGAAGATGCCGAGGGCTCCACAGCCAACTGACAGAGCTGGCAACGCCAGGGAGACGGCAGCACGGCCGCACGGCCCATTCTCTGCTGAACCTTCTCATTAGAAACTTTATTACTGAGAAAAAACAGGAAACCAAAATATCAGCAAATGAAAAGATTCTGAGAAAAAGATTAAGTTGGAGCATTAGAAACTTTATCATGTGCAGTGCAGCTTGAGAGGTGGACCAAAAGGAGAAATGGCCATTCAAAGACGTTGAGAGTAAAAGTTTGCAAGTCTTCTGCTCACAGATTTTACCGAGTTTCCTATCGTAAGGCAGAATTCAGTTTTAAGGAAGGAAATTGTTTCTGGATGTGTCTTCTG
Organism: Trachypithecus francoisi; assembly: GCF_009764315.1. Taxonomy (NCBI): domain Eukaryota; kingdom Metazoa; phylum Chordata; class Mammalia; order Primates; family Cercopithecidae; genus Trachypithecus; species Trachypithecus francoisi. The sequence goes on along the minus strand of NW_022681465.1, from coordinate 1,417,866 downwards.
AAGAACTCTGGGCCCCTCAGCATTAAAGTTGCCATGTCTCTTTACACTTGGGCTTTAAACAAATTAAATGACTCTTGGTTCCAACGGGCAGGCTGTCCGCTTGGGGGCTGCACCGGCCCACTGTGCAGGCAGCCCACGCGTCACCGGCCCACCAGCACAGGCAGCCCACCGGTCACCGGCCCACCAGCACAGGCAGCCCACCGGTCACCGGCCCACCAGCACAGGCAGCCCACCGGTCACCGGCCCACTGTGCAGGCAGCCCACGAATCACCGGCCCACTGTGCAGGCAGCCCACGAGTCACCGGCCCACCAGCACAGGCAGCCCATGCGTCACCGGCCCACTGTGCAGGCAGCCCACGCGTCACTGGCCCACCAGCACAGGCAGCCCATGCGTCACCAGCCCACCGGCACAGGCAGCCCACCCGGCGTCCTCTCCCCACTGAGCCTGGCCCTGATAAAGGGCCCCTCGGACAGCAGGACAGGCCAGTCCCAGACATCTAAACTTGCTCAGCACCCTTCTGGGGTGGACCTGCCCCATTTGCAAATGTGGGTTCTTGCGCAAGGAGTCCCATGTTTGCAGGTATTTCTTCTTTATGCCTGCTCAAGGCAACCGTGGCTGCTGAAGACCCCGGGGCAGGACGGTCCGCAGTCTCCCTACACAGTCAGCTGCTCCTGCTTCAGAAGAACTGGCCCCTCATCAGGATCCTGCCCGTTGGGAAACCTGCATGGATTCTTCTGTATGCCCATGACACAGGCAGGGTCTGTGCTGTAGAGGCTCCTCCGCAGTTCTCCAGGGAGACACCTGTGGCCTACAGTGAAGAGGGCTCTGAGTGTCACTGTCTGAGGGCACTTTCTGAGAAACAGCAACAACGCAGAACAACAGGCAACATTGTGCAGCGTTTATCAGCCCCTCCGGTGGTACCATTTATCAACCCCTCTGATCACACCACTTATCAGTCCCTCTGATCACCCCATTTATCAGCCCCTCCATCACTGTTTTGCCATGTGCATGGCTTTCCCAGCGTTCTTCTTAAAAAAAGAAAAGAGGGCCAGGTGCGGTGGCTCAAGCCTGTAATCCCAGCACTTTGGGAGGCCGAGACGGGTGGATCACGAGGTCAGAAGATCGAGACCATCCTGGCTAACGCAGTGAAACCCCGTCTCTACTAAAAAAAAAAAAAAAAAAAAAAACTAGCCAGGCGAGGTGGCAGGCGCCTGTAGTCCCAGCTACTCGGGAGGCTGAGGCAGGAGAATGGCGTAAACTCGGGAGGCAGAGCTTGCAGTGAGCTGAGATCCGGCCACTGCACTCCAGCCTGGGTGGCAGAGCGAGACTCTGTCTCAAAAAAAAAAAAAAAAAAAGGAAAAGAGAACATTTCCTTAGATCTTCTTGCCTCTTACAGATTGATTTGTGGTTGGCTGATTTTATACACACGCGCCTGGGTCCCTGGGGTCTCCTTTAGAGGATCCTGTACCCCCAGCCATCCCAGCTTATTTCCTAGGGTTACAGGTCAGTGAGGTAGTTGAGTCATTTACCTACTCGCTTTTTTCATGAATCTCTTGACAGCTACTAAAGAAGAGACAACATCCAGCAACAGCCTCTCCCGCAGGACACCAGAGAACAAGGACAGAATGAGAATTGAGAAGCAGAGCTGAGCTGGGACTCAAGCCCCAGGCTGGCTGTCACACAGCATCCCTGTGACACTCAGACACCAGCTAGCGTGTTCTAATAAAAGTAAGCATCGCTGGCTGGGCGCGGGGGCTCACGCCTGTAATCCCAGCACTTTGGGAGGCCGAGGCAGGCTGGTCACCTGAGGTCAGGAGTTTGAGACCAGCCTGGCCAACATGGAGAAACCCGATCTCTACTAAAAATACAAAATTAGACGAGCATTGTGACAGGCACCTGTAATCCCAGCTACTAGGGAGGCTGAGGCAGGAGAATCACTTGAACCCAGGAGGCGGAGGTTGCGGTGAGCAGAGATCACCCCATTGCATTCCAGCTTGGGCAACAAGAGCGAAAGTCCATCTCAAAAAAAAAAAAAGTAAGCATCGCTTTTGAAGACATAATACCAACATGACATCAGCGGCTGAAACATTGTCTGATTTCATGGTTAATAAGAAAAAGCACAACGCCAGCGCACTTGGTTTCTGGAGAGAACCACTGTGAGGAGGCCGTGCTGACAAGGACGTTGGAGGAACTCAGCCGCAAGCACCAAGCAGACTCCTGGACAAAAAGAAGCCGCGGCTCCGAACCTGAAGGGTGGTGAAGAGTACGTTCCCTTTGGCTGGCACAGTGAGGGGAAGAGACCAGAGTTTATTCCCTGTAGAGAAGACTCAACGCGTATGGCGCTAACGATAACAGTGACTGATGAGTAAGCACATTCCACCACGATGCTATTCCAACAGCCCTGAAGACAGGGCTTCCATTAACCCCTTTCTACAGAGGGGACACCAAGGCTTAGAAGTGGAAATTCCTTTCCAAAGTTATCCCGGTGGTAAAAACAGTACGGGGATTTGAACCCAGGCCTTCCTGGCTGCAGGGTCCTGGTGCCTGTCCCACATCCTACGGTGTCACTGTCTCCCGGGAGACCCTGAAGGGCAGGGGGAGCCACAGAGCAGAGCGGACAGCCTCCGGTTCTAGCGCCCGATGTGTGTACGTCGATACATTAAAGCCCTGTCACTGGGCAGATGGACGAGGGATGTATGTCCAGGGAAATACCCGTGTGCTTTGAGTAGTAACAAGCCTGGACTATCGAAATGAAGAACTGAGGGCACATCATTGGGCCCATAGAATTCTGAATCAGCTGTGAAAGTAGAAGAAATAATTTGCTCCAAGAGAAGGTGTTGACTTGTCCAAGACAGAATACGCTGTCTCTTCCTCTAGAAATCAGAAGTATTCAAACCCGGAGTTCTACTGAAATATCCTAAATTGGCTGTGCTTTTTTGTGGTAATTTAATCAGTAGCTGAAGCTGAAACACCCGGCTTTTCACAAAAAGCAGTTTGCAATCTGAGATCCAACACCGTAAAAAAGTGTAGCTGATTCTTCACTCTCATAAAATAATCAACATTTTCCAGCCACCTGGTCACATCAGCTCAAACTCCACCTAGATCTGGTGCTGTACACCCTTGCCCACCCCAAAATTTCCTCCGTGTTCATGGAAGACGATTGACTCCAGAACGGAACATGAAGCGCGTGCTGAGGCATCAGCACCAAGTAAGCACCCACTGTGGGCCAGGCCCTGTCTCTGGACAGCTGCGCTCCCTCCAGACTCCTCGGTCCTACGGGTAAGTTCCACCTCGCCCCTGCTTTGCAGAGGATGGAAAGTGAAGCAGAAAAGCCGAGTCACTTCCCAAGATCACAGGACAGAGCTCAGAGCCCTGTCACTCCCTGTGTCACTCCCTGTGTCACTGCCTTCCCGGGTCACGACGAGTAAGTGCCTGAACAGAAGCGCCTGACTTGCTGCGTTTGTCCCGGCGGAGGGATCACTGTTGGCTGCAAATGGGTGTCTAAGACAATCATTTAAATGTGAACATGGAGAAACGGAGAATCGCTAAAAACATTGCTGGAAAACGTTGCCCATATAAACGTCTACCTGAAAGAGCAACTTAGCCAGAGCAAAATCGTCCACTAAATCAAAGGCAGCTGGCACAACTAAATGGTGTAGAAGCAAATATTTCATTTTCAGCTTAAAGAATATCGCCACAGGCCGGGCACGGTGGCTCAAGCCTGTAATCCCAGCACTTTGGGAGGCCGAGACGGGCGAATCATGAGGTCAGGAGTTCGAGACCATCCTGGCTAACACGGTGAAACCCCGTCTCTACTAAAAAATACAAAAAACTAGCCGGGCGAGGTGGCGGCGCCTGTAGTCCCAGCTACTCGGGAGGCTGAGGCAGGAGAATGGCAGGAACCTGGGAGGCGGAGCTTGCAGTGAGCTGAGATCCGGCCACTGCACTCCAGCCTGGGCGACAGAGCGAGACTCTGTCTCAAAAAAAAAAAAAAAAAAAAAGAATATCGCCACAAAAATATGTTCATTCTGGGTTATCAATGCGTTTTCTAAAAGAAGATCATTCTAAAAACACACTAATAAAGTTAGATATATGCTGTTTCAATCCCAACTGACACAAACACTCCAAGAAGTCAAGGACTCCAAACCAATTATGTTTGCAAAATCCTGGCCCAAATGTCCTTCCTCAAACACAGACGTTAATGTCTTACTCAGTGTACTAAGAAATATGTCCTCTTTGCTGACTCTTTAAAATCAAGTGGTTTATGAAATAAACCTCCGATTCAGTAAGAGCTCTTGGCCTTATCAACCCATATTGAAAATAGGCACAAGGGTTCTGTTATGATAGTCATCTCACTGTTGAAGGGTCAAATCAGGTGATTCTCGGCGTCTGTTACCAGAGACCAGGTGCTTCCGCTCAAGATGACTTCCCGGTTTGCTCAAGCAAGAACCACTTAATGAGAAAACACTCTGGGCTGCTCCAGCTTCGGTGAGAGTGAACATGTGGGGTGACGTAGACAGCTGGGGATAGAGGAACAGGTGTGCGTGCAGGTGTGAGTGCAGGTGCAGGTGTGTGTACACAGGGGAAAGTGTGTGTATAGATGCAGGTGTGTGTGTAGGGATGTGTGCAGGTGTGTGCACAGGTACAGGTGTGTAGGTAGGTGTGAGTGCACAGGGGCAAGTATGTATACAGGTCTGGGTGTGTGTGCACAGGGACGTGTATGTACAGGTGCACGTGTGTGTGCAGGTGTGTGCAGGTGTGTGCACAGGTACAGGTTTGTGTGCAGGTGTGTGTGCAAGTGCAGTTGTGTGTTCACCGAGGCAAATGTGTGTACAGGTGCAGGTGTGTGTAGGTGCCTGTGCAGGTGTGTGTGCAGATACAGGTGTGTGTTCACAGGCCCAGTGTGTGTAGAGGTGAACATGTGTGTGCAGGTGTGTTTGGAGGTGTGGGTGCAGGTGCAGGCGTGTGCACACAGGGGCAAGTGTGTGTATAGGTGCCGTGTGTGCAGGTGTGCGTGCAGGTGCAGGTGTGTGCACACAGGGGCAAGTGTGTGTATAGGTGCCGTGTGTGCAGGTGTGCGTGCCGGTGCAGGCGTGTGCACACAGGGGCAAGTGTGTGTATAGGTGCCGTGTGTGCAGGTGTGCGTGCAGGTGCAGGCGTGTGCACACAGGGGCAAGTGTGTGTATAGGTGCCGTGTGTGCAGGTGTGCGTGCAGGTGCAGGCATGTGCACACAGGGGCAGTGGTGTATAGGTGCCGTGTGTGCAGGTGTGCGTGCAGGTGCAGGCGTGTGCACACAGGGGCAAGTGTGTGTATAGGTGCCGTGTGTGCAGGTGTGCGTGCAGGTGCAGGGTGTGCACACAGGGGCAAGTGTGTGTATAGGTGCCGAGTGTGCAGGTGTGCGTGCAGGTGCAGGCGTGTACAGGGGCAAGTGTGTGTATAGGTGCATGTGTGCAGGTGTGCGTGCAGGTGCAGGCGTGTACAGGGGCAAGGTGTGTATAGGTGCCGTGTGTGCAGGTGTGCGTGCAGGTGCAGGCGTGTGCACACAGGGGCAAGTGTGTGTATAGGTGCCCGTGTGCGCAGGTGTGCGTGCAGGTCAGGCGTGTGCATACAGGGGCAAGTGTGTGTATAGGTGCCCGTGTGTGCAGGGTGCGTGCAGGTGCAGGCGTGTGCACACAGGGGCAAGTGTGTGTATAGGTGCCCGTGTGTGCAGGTGTGCGTGCAGGTGCAGGCGTGTGCACACAGGGGCAAGTGTGTGTATAGGTGCCGTGTGTGCAGGTGTGCGTGCAGGTGCAGGTATGTGCACACAGGGGCAAGTCTGTGTAGGTGCCCATGTGTGCAGGTGTGCGTGCAGGTGCAGGCGTGTGCACACAGGGGCAAGTGTGTGTATAGGTGCCGTGTGTGCAGGTGTGCGTGCAGGTGCAGGCGTGTGCACACAGGGGCAAGTGTGGTATAGGTGCCGTGTGTGCAGGTGTGCGTGCAGGTGCAGGCGTGTGCACACAGGGGCAAGTGTGTATAGGTGCGTGTGTGCAGGTGTGCGTGCAGGTGCAGGCGTGTGCACACAGGGGCAAGTGTGTGTATAGGTGCCGAGTGTGCAGGTGTGCGTGCAGGTGCAGGCGTGTACAGGGGCAAGTGTGTGTATAGGCCATGTGTGCAGGTGTGCGTGCAGGTGCAGGCGTGTACAGGGGCAAGTGTGTGTATAGGTGCCGTGTGTGCAGGGTGCGTGCAGGTGCAGGCGTGTGCACACAGGGGCAAGTGTGTGTATAGGTGCCCGTGTGTGCAGGTGTGCGTGCAGGTGCAGGCGTGTGCACACAGGGGCAAGTGTGTGTATAGGTGCCGTGTGTGCAGGTGTGCGTGCAGGTGCAGGCGTGTGCACACAGGGGCAAGTGTGTGTATAGGTGCCGTGTGCAGGTGTGCGTGCAGGTGCAGGCGTGTGCACAGGGGCAAGTGTGTGTATAGGTGCCGTGTGTGCAGGTGTGCGTGCAGGTGCAGGTATGTGCACACAGGGGCAGTGTGTGTATAGGTGCCGGTGTGCAGGTGTGCGTGCAGGTGCAGGCGTGTGCACACAGGGGCAAGTGTGTGTATAGGTGCCGTGTGTGCAGGTGTGCGTGCAGGTGCAGGCGTGTGCACACAGGGGCAAGTGTGTGTATAGGTGCCGTGTGTGCAGGTGTGCGTGCAGGTGCAGGCGTGTGCACACAGGGGCAAGTGTGTGTATAGGTGCCGAGTGTGCAGGTGTGCGTGCAGGTGCAGGCGTGTACAGGGGCAAGTGTGTGTATAGGTGCCATGTGTGCAGGTGTGCGTGCAGGTGCAGGCGTGTACAGGGGCAAGTGTGTGTATAGGTGCCGTGTGTGCAGGTGTGCGTGCAGGTGCAGGCGTGTGCACACAGGGGCAAGTGTGTGTATAGGTGCCCGTGTGTGCAGGTGTGCGTGCCGGTGCAGGCGTGTGCACACGGGGCAAGTGTGTGTATAGGTGCCGTGTGTGCAGGTGTGCGTGCAGGTGCAGGCGTGTGCACACAGGGGCAAGTGTGTGTATAGGTGCCGTGTGTGCAGGTGTGCGTGCAGGTGCAGGCGTGTGCACACAGGGGCAAGTGTGTGTATAGGTGCCGAGTGTGCAGGTGTGCGTGCAGGTGCAGGCGTGTACAGGGGCAAGTGTGTGTATAGGTGCCATGTGTGCAGGTGTGCGTGCAGGTGCAGGCGTGTACAGGGGCAAGTGTGTGTATAGGTGCCCTGTGTGCAGGTGTGCGTGCAGGTGCAGGCGTGTGCACACGGGGCAAGTGTGTGTATAGGTGCCGTGTGTGCAGGTGTGCGTGCAGGTGCAGGCGTGTGCACACAGGGGCAAGTGTGTGTATAGGTGCCGAGTGTGCAGGTGTGCGTGCAGGTGCAGCGTGTACAGGGGCAAGTGTGTGTATAGGTGCCATGTGTGCAGGTGTGCGTGCAGGTGCAGGTGTACAGGGGCAAGTGTGTGTATAGGTGCCGTGTGTGCAGGTGTGCGTGCAGGTGCAGGCGTGTGCACACAGGGGCAAGTGGTGTATAGGTGCCGTGTGTGCAGGTGTGCGTGCCGGTGCAGGCGTGTGCACACGGGGCAAGTGTGTGTATAGGTGCCGGTGTGCAGGTGTGCGGCAGGTGCAGGTGTGCACACAGGGGCAAGTGTGTGTATAGGTGCGTGTGTGCAGTGTGCGTGCAGGTGCAGGCGTGTGCACACAGGGGCAAGTGTGTGTATAGGTGCCGAGTGTGCAGGTGTGCGTGCAGGTGCAGGCGTGTACAGGGGCAAGTGTGTGTATAGGTGCCATGTGTGCAGGTGTGCGTGCAGGTGCAGGGTGTACAGGGGCAAGTGTGTATAGGTGCCGTGTGCAGGTGTGCGTGCAGGTGCAGGCATGTGCACACAGGGGCAAGTGTGTGTATAGGTGCCCGTGTGTGCAGGTGTGCGTGCCGGTGCAGGCGTGTGCACACGGGGCAAGTGTGTGTATAGGTGCCGTGTGTGCAGGTGTGCGTGCAGGTGCATCCGCGTGCAGGAACACTCATGGTTCCACGGCCAGCTCATCCGCAGCAGCTGTGCCTGCTTACTTCCGGGCGTGAGTGGGGAATGCGTCACCATCCAACTGAGTGAGAGGCCCTTCCGAGGAGCCGGTGCCTGCTCACGGAGAAGAGGGGAGATGGAAGGGGACAGGGAAGGAGGGCAGCACGGAGAGAGCATCTTCTTATTCATTCAACCCCCTGCACGTGCTCCGATGTGGTCACATCCAGCCGGGCCCTGGCCGGAGCTGACGATGGCTTTCCCTCTTGCTCCCTGCTTTTCTCCTGAGCCTCTTCCCCCATCCTTCTCACATACCCTCCTCGAAGATCTCCTGGGACTCCCAGGCAGGAAGGAGCCACTTCTCCTCAAGAGAAGGGGGCAGATAGCAGGGGCCAGGCTTCTCCCTGAAGCCTCTGGGCCCACCTGCAGCGATGTGAGTCCCAGTCTGCCGCCAGGGCCAGAGCCCTCTGCACCCTGGTTCCTGTCCTGGCATCTATTTAGGACAGTAAAATGGCTACTTAGATACTAATGAGAATGAGGATTTATTAAATGAAATCTTTCTAGAATAATTTTTTTAATTCTCCAAATGAGTCTCTTTTCTTTCTTTTCTCAGACAATGAATATTATGCAACAAAAATGTCTTGGGAATTCAGAGCCAAAGGCAGCATTCTGAGGAAATGCCTCCTGCTCTTTTGCCATGGCATAGAGCTCTGCTGGCCTCTGGAGCTGCAGAGAAGGTGAATACGGTTCTGAGGGTGTCAGATGCCAAGGGGTGACCTGAGGAGGAGGTGGGCTATGGAGTGTGAGGCAGCACCCCACATTCAGCAGACAGCAAGGCATGGGGGCTCCGTGGGGAGGAAGGGCTAAGGCGAGGGCAGGGGAGGTGGGGCTGGGAGGGCAGGAGTCCTCGGGCACCACCGAGAGAGCCACAGCTCAGCAGCGTGCAGGAAGGGAGGGCAAAGGGAAGGGAGGGCAAAGGGAAGGGAGGGCAAAGGGCCAGGTCAAAAAGTCCGATAGAAAGTGGGATGAGAAACAAAATTGAGGTTGAGAGGGAGCAGCAAATAAAAGTACTCAGAAGGATTCGAAAGGGTTTTCTAAATTTACTTCAATATGCAAAGATAGATGACATGGGCCTTGGTTTTGCTTTTCCAGTCCAAGCATCTCCAGGAGCCAGCAAGTCCATTAGAATCAGCTGCACTTGCAAGTAGCAGAAATGTCCAAAACAATAATTACCTAAATGAGTTAGAACTTCCTTCCTCCCTCCCATTCATTCCCCCTCCCATTCATTCCTCTCTCCCATTCATTAAGGCCAGAGGTAGCCACTCCAGAACTGAGAGGGCCCTTCCTAGGTTCCAGGACACAGACTCCTTCTCCCCAGGTGCTGCTGGCCTGATTTCCCTTCCTGAAGTTGTTTTATAGCCCAAGATGGATGCTGTAGCTCCAGCCAACACAGCCAACTTCCAGCCAACAGGAAGTTACTCAAGGGCACTTCCCAGAAGCTCCACAATCTTGGGATCATATCCAATGTACAACCACACCTAGGTTGGGAATGCAGTCTTTCTTCACCCTGGGTAGTCACATGTCCAGCTAAAACATGCAGGTTGTATCATTAGGAAGGAGGTAAGGCCAGATGCCAGGAGAGGCCATCAGACTCTGTGGGGCCTGGCCACTGACTCCTCCCCACAGCAAAGTTCCTCCTTTCGAAACCTGCCCTCCTCCCAGCCAAAGAAGGTCTCTGTCTTTGCAACTCTGGGAAAAAAAAAATTATATGTATGTATATATACACACATACGTGTGTGTATATTATATATGTGTGTATATATACATATATACATACGTGTGTGTGTATATATGTGTATATATTTGAGACAGTCTTGCTCTGTCTCCCAGGCTAGAGGGCAATGGTGAGATCTGGGCTCACTGCAACTTCCGCCTCCCAGGTTCAAGTGATTCTCCTGCCTCAGCCTCCTGAGTAGCTGGGATTACAGGTGCGTGCCACCGCGCCTGGCTGATTTTCGTATTTTTAGTAGAGACAGGGGTTTCACCATGTTGGTCAGGCTGGTCTCGAACTCCTGACCTCGTGTTCTGCCCGCCTTGGCCTCCCAAAGTGCTGGGATGACAGGCATGAGCCAGCACACCCAGCTGAGAAAATATTTTTTTATGCTGAATTCCTTACAAATGACACAATAGATCATACAATTAGCCATGCTTATGTTTTCGACAATATAAAATTACACATGATTTTAAAAAAGGAGATACACCTTCCTCATTCGATCAACAGATGCTGGGGATTGTGGGGGGCCAGGAAAGGAAGAGGCCCTCGTCACAGTGGTCCTGAGACGGTGAGGCAGGGGTTTCCCTTACACTCCCTGTCCCCAAGTGTGTGAAGACAATTCCAACCAGCACTTCTCAAAGCCAGCTGGGACGAGTTACTGTAAGCAGTCTTTCCACAAAAGAGCACTCTTTGGGAATCCTTGTTTTCATATTTGTGCTATTTTTGACATTTTGGGAAGCAAAATTATATGCAAACATTTGTTCTGCAAACCCAAAGTGTGAAGAAAGATGCATTCAAATACTGAAAAAAGCTGCATGCCTCTAGATTTCAAAAATCTTTTTAGTTTTCACAAAGACCCACTGACGAGATAATCATTCCAGCTCATGTTCCCACACAGCATCACATATTTTACGTCAAAGAAAATGGGACAGACGCAGCCGCTGAGGGAGATACTGTGTTCACAACACAAGTGTTTTTTACATGACTTGGGACCCCAAGAGCTGCATCTCCACGGAACCGGTTTCAGCATCCTGGTCCTGCTGCCACGATTACTACCTCGTGCTTTAAATGCTTATCACAATATAGTAAATGAAGTCAAAATTTCCCAATAGGATATAAAAACAATGTCAAGTATCTAAATCCTTATTTGATGTCAAATGTCCCGTAGTTGAGAAAAATGGTTTCTTCTGGGAACCAAGTGTTATGAACCAGAGCCTCCTTCGAGAAATCACCTGCAGAATGGATGGTCACAGGGCAGACTCCACCAGGGACGCTGGATGAGTGCCCAGAAGAAAGACCCCAGAGACTGGAAAGGAGGTCACCGCCTTCCTTCACTGGTCCTGGCTATGATCCGGGTCAGTCTCTTGTGCCTCAGTTTCCCTGACTATAAAACGGTCTAACTCACTCACCGAGGTGCCTTGGAAACCACTCTATACCAAGCAATGAAGCCTCCTCTAAGATGCAGGCAGAATGCGTGGGCTCACAAGAGCTGTGCACACAGCAGGGCCCAGGGCTTGTCTGCCGGACTTTTGGGTCAAGACCCAAAAGAAGTGGCTGCAGGAACAGCAGGCGCAAGAGCCCACTGGCCAGAGCACAGCTGCCTGGGGGGCAGGGAGGACCCTCAGGAAGGGTAGGGATGAGGCAGAGGGGTCAGGAATGAGGGGCCACAGTGGCAGCCAGGCCCAGAGGCATCTCCCTGCTGGAGAGGTGGGTGCCACTGGTGGCCCCAGGCAAGGAAGTCCCATCCACTCACTGATGTCCAGAAGGATCCCCTGGTCACAAAGATGAAAAATCGGGGCACAGTCAGAGCCAGCCAGGAAGTCAGAGATTCCTCAGGCAGGAGGTGCTGGTGCGGCGAGAAGGGAATGGGTCCCAGTCGTCTTTATGTTCCGAGCTTTGACTCCGGAGCTTTGCTGACCCTAGAGCCATCACCTCTCCCAGGTCTGGCCAGCACCTAGAGTCAGGAAGCCGCTTACCTGTAAGCACACCTTCCATATTAGTCTGTTCTCACGTGCTAATAAAGACAGGCCCAAGCCTGGGTAATTTACACAGGAAAGAGGTTTAATTGACTCACAGGTCCACATGGCTGAGGAGGCCTCACAACCATGGCGGAAGGTGAATGAGGAGCAAAGTCACATCTTACATGGTGGCAGGCAAGAGACCTTGTGCGGGGAACTCCCATTCATAAAACCATCCGATCTCGTGAGACTTAGTCACTACCATGAGCACAGTATGGGGGAGGCCGTCCCCATAACTCAGTATCTCCACCTGGCCCCACCCTTGACATGTGGGGATTATGACAATTCAAGGTGAGATTTGGGTGGGGACACAGACAGCCCGCATCACTTTCCATGTGGAAACCGAACAGGCCAGGGTGCCCTTGCCTCCCACTGCCCACCTGCCCTGCCCACCCCAGGGCCGGGTGTCGGACAGCAGGGGCAGCTTCTGCATGTACCCTGGACCCTGTGGAACCACAGACTAATCCAGTGAGTCAACCCTAAGCCTGCTTGCCCTGCCCGGCTGAAATGCCTCCTGATGGGTTCTTCCCACATGGGCTTGTGAGGCCCTGTGTAGCTCTGTGTGACCCTGTGTGGCCTGTGTGGCCTGTGTGACCTGTGTGACTCTGTGTTGCCCCATGTGGCCCCGTGTGGCCTGTGTGGCCTGTGTGACCCTGTGTGGCCTGTGTGACCCTGTGTGACTCTGTGTTGCCCCATGTGGCCCCGTGTGGCCTGTGTGGCCTGTGTGACCCTGTGTGGCCTCATGTAGCTCTGTGTGACTCTGTGTGACCCCATGTGGCCCTGTGTGGCCCTGTGTGACCCTGTGTGGCTTGTGTGACCCTGTGTGACTCTGTGTGGCCCCGTGTGGCCCCGTGTGGCCCTGTGTGGCCCTGCGTGACCCTGTGTGGTATGCTCTCCCTCCCGTCCCCCACCTTGGGCACTGTGGGGAAGAAACTCTCTTCTCAGTGAGCATCATTCCTGACACATTGGCCCTGCCATATCTGAATAATAATAAAACCTGCATTTTCAAACAAGGTTGGGCCATCAGGAAATGCAAAGGGGTGTGAGGGTGAGAGGCAGAGGCAGGCAGTCCGAGGGTACCCGGGTTTGGCTTGAGCAGCCAGAGCATGGGCTGCCCCTCCCTGGGGTGGTCCCAGGAGCAGGGAACACAGGCTTGGGAAGGACATTACGAGTGCAGCCATGGATGCTGTAGATTTGAAATGCCTGTTAGACCCCACTATGGACTGAACTGTGCCCCCCAACCACCCCCCCATTTCCAATTCCTACACTGAAATTCTTACACCCAAGGTGATGCTATTAGAAGATAGGGACTTTGGGAGATGATTTGGTGCCTAATCCTTCATGAATAGGATGAGTGTCCTTAAAACAGAGACTCAGAGAGCTCCCTCGCCCCTTTCACCACATGAGAACACAGGGAGAAGACGCCATGTATAAACCAGGAAATACGGCCTTACCAGACAGCAAATCTGCCACGCCTGGACCTCGGGCTTCCAGGCTTTAGATCTGTGAGCAGTAAGCGTCTGTTGTTTGAGCCACAAGCCTGTGGTGGCTTCTACTGCAGCAGCCTGAGCAGACTAAGACAGGCCTCCAAGTGAAAGCATGGAATCACTGCCAGACGTGTGCATCTGAGCTCAGAAGGAGGTCAGATGCAGACGCAGGCATCACCCATGGGCAAGCAGTGTGTAAGGCACAGTCATGGCCCAGAGCACACAGGGCAAGAGTGTGCGGAGAAGAGAGGGAAGGGGAGTGGAGGGAGCCCTGGAGAACGCCACATTCACAGCTGGATGAGGGGGAGCCATCAGCCAAGACAGGGAGGAGTAGTGGCCAGAGCACAAAGGGATGGGGAGAGACCACAGTAGCCTCTCCACCTGAAGTCTGAGGAGAAAGGCTTTGGCAGCGAGGCCTGCTGTGTGGGCAACGTGAGTGCCCAGGTGATGGTGGCGAAGGCCCTGGAGCACCATCAGAATTCCCCAGTGCCACGAGAAGGGAGCCTTAGCACTGACCTCCACAGCGAGGAGGAGTGGACGGCAAAAGGGACATGGGCAGCCAGCAGGGACCACACTTCATCTCTAACATCTGTCATGGATTTTGCCCAAATTTTACGAGATTGGATGACTGTAGAGTTGGGGAGTGGCCCCAAAAAGATGTGTCTAAGTCCTAACTTCTGGTACCTGTGAATGTGACCTTATTTGGAAACAGGGTCTTTGTAGATGTAATTAGGAGGGGCATCTTGAGATGAGATCATCCTGGATTTGAGGTGGGCCTTAAATCCCATGACTGGGGTCCTTGTCTGAAAAGGAAGAGGACAACTGTAGACACAGACACAGGAGAGCAGCCAAGTGAACTCAGGCAGCAGGGCGGTGAGGCAGGGGCAGGAGCTGGGAGAGGCCTGGGTCAGACCGTCCCTTTTAGCCCTGAAGAAACCAGCCCTGCCCACACCTTGATCTCAGACTTCTGACCTCCGGAACTGTGAGACGACACATTTCTGTTGTTTTAAGACACCCGCTTTGTGGTAATTTGTTCCAACAGCCCTAAGAAGCGAGTACACTGGCCAAGGTAAAATTCTGTCATTAGTTCAACCCAAACACGAGCAAACTACACACTACAGAATCCCCCAACCCGGTGGTTCACTCAGAGGCAGACCCCGGAACTGCAACTGTGTCCCTTCCAAAAGCTCCGTCCTGGGGGAAAGAGCCGTCTTCCGACCCCAACTCAGAAGAGAGGACTCGAGTCACAGATTTTATTACATTAGGAGGGTTTTGTGGCAACCTTTTCCGTTTTCTAAATTTCTATCTACAACTGTCACACAGTGAATGACCAACGGATCTCGAACCCGGAAGTTGGTGAGGTAGTCCCTGTGGTGGGACGGGCACAGGATTTCAAGGCATAAATCTGGCTTCCAACCTCAGTGCTGTTCCTAGCCTCCTCTGACACCTTGGGCTGTGTTGTGCAACCTGCAGAGATTCAACGTCCTCCTCTGAAAACTGGGGTGAACACCACCTGATGGAGTTAGTAAACAAGAAGATAATTCACGTGAAAGTAGCCAGATCACCGCTGAGCCCAGCCACAAACAGAGCCACAGGGACCAGATGGACCACATCCTTCTTATGTTAGGTACGAAGTAAACGTCTGAGCAAACATTTTCATCTGTAGCCTTTCTGGAAATCAGAAAAAGCCTAAATTGTAGGCAATTACAATAATTGTACCCATATTATTTCCTATGGAATAGTTTAGCGGGGTGGATTTCAACTACATTTAAATGGAGATTTATCATAGATGAGAAATAAAAGTGCAAGTGAGAGTGACAGTTGATTCCATTTTTTAAAAGTTTCCGAAGTACATTAAGATATCTGGAGAGAGAACAGTTCAGCATTTTTAAAAATATAAGTTTGGAGTTTTCCACTTTGGGTATGTCCATGTAAGCTGCTATGAGACAAGACTCCTGAGATTTTTTTTTTTTTTTTAACGTTTTGATAACCTGTCTTGGAGAATGAACAAAAGCTGGTAAATTGTGGATGGGAGGTAAACCTTGTAAGAAGAGATATACACAGGGAACTGTCCCATTTTGTAGCTTTGAGCCAGAGGTTAAAACCACACAGAGTGGCTAATACTATGACAGAAAATCCACTAAAGGGTAAGGGGGAGCCCTAAAAAGAGAAAAGACATGAAGAAGAACCCCAAATTCTGTGCATAAGCTCTATCCATGTCACATCACTGGTTAACAGCAGGGTCACCAGGTGTGGAGTGACCCAAAGCAGCTCAGCCAAGGACTGAACTGAACCAAAACAGAGGCTGCCACCCAGGAGACAGAGTTCACATGCGAGTCAGACCCAACTAAATAGCACTAAAGGGAAACCACCAGCATTCACTGAGAGAACGTGCGCCCCAGAGCCTCCTATATCCCACGTGAAGAACAGGGAAATGCGACCCAATCTCAAAGAAGAGGACGACCAAGCAAGCTAAGCCCTGACGAGCCAGTGAGGAGACAGCAGATGCGGGCTGTAAGGCAGCCATTCCAGCTATGCTTAGAGCAAAGAAAACATACTCACAATAAATAAAAAGATGGGGAATATTAGCAGAGAAAAAGAAACTATGAAAAAGAACCCAGTGAAAAACTAACACTGAAAAACACAATATCTGAAAATACAAATTTACCAGGTTGGCTTAACAGCAGAATGGCAATGACAAATGAATTAAAATGGACGACAGATCACTCAAAATTGCCCAATATAAAGAAGAAAGAGGGAATTTTTTAAAAAAATGAACAGAACCTCAGGAACCTATGGGACGATATCAAAAGGCTTATGTATCTGTAATGGAAGCTCCAGAAGAAGAAAGGAGAAAAAAAAAAGGAGCAGGAAAAAAAATCTAAAGATATATAGTAGCAGATAATTCCCCAAATGTAGTGTATACACTTTCAGATTCAAGGATCTCAGAAAACCTACAAGCAGGATACACTCTAAGAAAACCACAATTAGGAAGATTAACATCAAGCTGCCGAAGATCAAAGATCAAGATAAAAGGAGAGGGCAGCCGGGTAAAAATGACGCATGACACACACAAGACGAAGATTTAAATCACTGTCGATTTACCACCAGCATTTTTAGATGTCAGAAGACAGGGCAACAGGATTTTTAAAGGGCAGAATGAAAATAAACTGTCAGCCTAGATTTCTAAAATCATTAAAATCGTGAAAGCAAATAGTGAAAGCAAAATAAAGATTTAAAAATTAAGATTTAAAAAACTATTCGTGTGCAGCAGACAGGTACTGTAAGGAATGTTAAAGGAAATTCTGCAGGATGAACATATATTATACTATGGAAACAGGGAACTTCAGAAAGGAATAAAGAACTTCAGAAATAGTAAATCAAGTGATTATTAATTTACTATTAATTTCTTTAAAATACATAGGGCTGTTAAAAGCAAAAATTATTAGATTCTGTTAAAGGGTAGGTAATCAATGTAGATATAAGGCACATTAAAAGTGTTCTGTGAAGAATGGGGGTAAAAGGGCTGATAGAAAAAGAATGAAAAGTCAAGAAAAAAACCGTATACTGTCCACAAAAGATCCATACTAAATATAAAGACACAAATCACAAATGGGTTCATAGTAAATGTACCAGGCAAAACTAAGACTGGAGTGCGTTTATTAATATCAGGAAAAAATAAACTTCAAAACCAAGTGTAGGCCGGGCGCGGTGGCTCAAGCCTCTAATCCCAGCACTTTGGGAGGCCGAGACGGGTGGATCACGAGGTCAGGAGATCGAGACCATCCTGGCTAACACGGCGAAACCCCGTCTCTACTAAAAAATACAAAAAACTAGCCGGGCGAGGTGGTGGGCGCCTGTAGTCCCAGCTACTCGGGAGGCTGAGGCAGGAGAATGGCGTGAACCCGGGAGGCGGAGCTTGCAGTGAGCTGAGATCCGGCACTGCACTCCAGCCTGGGCGACTGCGAGACTCCGTCTCAAAAAAAAAAAAAAAAAAAAAAAACACAAGTGTATTACCAGAAATAGAGATATTTCATAATGTTAAAAGGCTCAACTCACCAGAAAGACATAATTAAATGTGTGTGTACCTAATAACGGAGCTTCAAATCACCAAAAGTACAGGTAAAAAGAAAAAAGAATTAGAAGGAGAAGTAAACCATATCACAATACGAACAACACATCAGTAAAGACAATCAGACAAAAATGTCAGTTAAAAGTAGAAGACACGACATCATTGGCCACAATCTTGAGCTAATTGACATGTATAAAACACTATACCCGACAGATATAGAATATACGTTCTCCACAAGTTCACAAAAATTTTTCAGTGCCATTTAAAATATTAAATATTTAATGATAAATCTGACAAAAGACGGGTAAGATTTACACATTGGAAACTACGAAACATTGTTGAGAGAAATGAAAGAAAGCTGAGACAGGCCGGGCGCGGTGGCTCAAGCCTGTAATCCCAGCACTTTGGGAGGCCGAGACGGGCGGATCACGAGGTCAGGAGATCGAGACCCTCCTGGCTAACTCGGTGAAACCCCGTCTCTACTAAAAATACAAAAAACTAGCCGGGCGCGGTGGCGGCGCCTGTAGTCCCAGCTACTCGGGAGGCTGAGGCAGGAGAATGGCGGGAACCCAGGAGGCGGAGCTTGCAGTGAGCTGAGATCCGGCCACTGTGCTCCAGCCTGGGCGACACAGCGAGACCCCGTCTCAAAAAAAAAAAAAAAGAAAGAAAGCTGAGACAAACTGAGAGATGTGCCATGATGGGGGTCAGAAGACTCAATATTGTCAAGATGTTATTTCTCCCAAAATCTGTGTACAGTGCCAACATAGTCTCAAAATTGCAGAATTTTTCTGTGGTAATTGACAAACTGATTCTAAGATTCATATGGAAATGGAAAGGACCTCAAAAAGTTGGAACAACTTTCAAAAAGAAAAACTAAGTTTAAGGACTAATGTCACTGGATCTTAAGACATATTATAAAATTACAGTAGTCAAGACGTACATCCAAATGAATAAATAGGTCAATGCAATGAATAGCCCAGAAACAGAAACACACAGATGTGGTCAATCAATTCTTCACCAAGCTGCAAAGGCAATTCAGTGGAGAAGGGATAGTCTTATAACAAATGATATAGAACAATTCTACATCCGTAGGTAAAAATAAAAAATAAAAAACTTGTATCTCTACCTCATACCATGTAAAAGTTAGCTCACAATGGACTATAGACCTAATTATAATATATAAACTAGAACACTTCTAGAAGAAAACAAGAGAAACTATTCATAACCTTGAATTAAGCAAAGATATTTTTAGATATAACATCAAAAGCATGATTGTTTTTTAAAAAGGTAAATTGAACATAAAATTAAAAAGTTCTCTTTGAGAAATATTGTTAAAAGAATGAAAAAGCAGCCACAGAATGGTACAAAATATTTGCAAGTCACATATCCTATAAAGAAATGGTATTCACGATATATAAAAACTCTCTAGACCCATTAATAATAAAACAAAGAAAAATACTATAATGAGAAAAATATTTGAACACATCACCCAGGAGATTTATGGATGAGAAATGAGCACATGTACAGATGTTTTAGGTCATTATTCAAAGGGAAAGCAAATTAAAATCACAATGAGACACCACTGCATATGTATTAGGATGCCTAAAACTTAAGTCTTACCATACTAAGTGTAGGCAAAAATATATAAGAACTGAAACGCTCATTCACAGTCTGGGTTGGCGGATGTAAAATGGTCCAACCACTGTGGACAAGAGTTTGACCATTTCTTTCAAAATTTATCACCCAGCTTCCCACTGGTGAGTATTTATCCAACAGAAATGAAAACCATACATCTATACCAAGACTTGTACTCAAATGCACGGCATCTTTATTTGTAATAGTTCCAAACTAGAAACAACCCAAATATTTATCAACAGGAGAATGGATAAACAAATATCCATGCAATGGAATACTATTCAACAATAAAAACAAGTAAATGATTGATAAAAACAACAAAAAAGTGAACCTCAAATAGTTATGCTGAGGGAAATAATTGGCACCAAAGAAGAAACTGTATGATTTTATTTATATAAAATTTCAGAAAATGCAAACTAACTTACAGCAACAGAAAGTGGAACAGGGGTTGCCTGAGGATGAAATGTGTAGGGGTGGGATGTAGGGATTACAAAAGGGAGTGAAAATGCTTTTGGGAATAATAAATATGTTTCCTATCTTAAATACAGTGGCAATTTCATAGGATGTGTGTGTGTGTGTACATACAGGTGTGTGTATATATAAAAACAGCAAAATGTCCACTTTAAATTTATGTGGTTTATTATATATCAATTATAATTCAATAAAGTCATGATAAAAAGGAAATAATGACTATAAGTTTTCTAAATTTTATTAAAAGTATAAACCCATAAATCAAAGAAGCTCAGCTCAGTGATTTCTCACACACAGGCACATCATAATTGATTTGTGGGAAAACAGTAATAAAGACAAAATTTTGAAAGCAAATAAATATACAAACAAAATAAAAAATTTTTGAGTTAGAATTCTATATTTATCAGGGGAAAAATCCTACAAAACAAAGGTAAAATAAAAAAGTTTTTTATACAAATCAAATCCGAAAGATTAGTTGTAAACAGCTCTGCACTGCAAAAAAATTAGTAAAATTTCTTCAGAAGGCAGAAAAGTGTTAGAGAAGGAAACTCAAATCTCAAGAGAGCAATGAAAGTGCTTGAAATAGCAAACATACAGATAAATACAAAAGCTTCTTAATTTTTAAAAAATCTCTTGAAAAGACTGCTCAAGACAAAAAAATTATATATTATGGAGCCTACAGCATATGTAAGAGTGAAATGTATGAAAGCACTAGCCTAAAGGATGAAAAGGGAAGCGAAAGTGTAATACTGTAAAGATCTTCAATTATATGTGAAGCAGTATATTACTTAAAATGTCTTCCAATAATACGCATATTAAAAGCAGATACTAAAAAGGTAAAACAAAGAGGTATAGCTGATGAGCCAATGGTGGAGATAAAATACTAAATTAATCTAGAAGAATGCAGTTAAAGAGTAAACAAAAGTTAAAGAGTAAACAAAAAGACCAGATAAGACAATAGAAAACAAATAGCAAGGTTGTATATTTAAATCTAACCATATTAACACATCAAATATGGATGATCTAAACATACCTATTAAAAGACAAAATTTTTTTTTTTTTTTTTTTGAGACGGAGTCTCGCTCTGTCGCCCAGGCTGGAGTGCAGTGGCCGGATCTCAGCTCACTGCAAGCTCCGCCTCCCGGGTTTACGCCATTCTCCTGCCTCAGCCTCCCGAGTAGCTGGGACTACAGGCGCCGCCACCTCGTCCGGCTGGTTTTTTTTGTATTTTTTTAGTAGAGACGGGGTTTCACCGTGTTAGTCAGGATGGTCTGATCTCCTGACCTCGTGATCCGCCCGTCTCGGCCTCCCAAAGTGCTGGGATGACAGGCTTGAGCCACTGCACCCGGCCAAAAGACAAAAATTTTAAGATTAGATAACAAAGCAAGATCCAACTCTATGCTGTATACAAGAAGGCTTCTTTAAATATAAAGCCACAGAAAGATTAAAAGGATGGAAAAACAGGCCATGCAAACACTAAACATAAGAAATCTGGAGTGACTATGTGAATATCAGACAAAGTAGCCTTCAGAACAAGAAATGTTACCGGAGGCCGGGCGCGGTGGCTCACGCCTGTAATCCCAGCACTTTGAGAGGCTGAGGCTAGCGGATCACAAGGTCAGGAGTTCAAGACCAGCCTGACCAACACGGTGAAACCCCATCTCTACTAAAAATATAAAAATTAGCTGGGCATGGTGGTGCACACCTGTAATCCCAGCTACTCGGGAGGCTGAGGCAGGAGAATCACTTGAACCCAGCAGGTGGAGGTTTCAGTGAGCCGAGACTGTGCGACTGCACTCCAGCCTGGGTGATGGAGTGAGACTCCATCTCAAAAAAATAAAAAAGAAAAAAATATTACCAGAGTAAAAGAGAGCCATAACATGATGATGAAAACGTTGATTCACCAGGAAGACATAACAATTTCAAATATATATGTACCTAATAACATAACTTCAAAATATATGAAGCAAAGACTAATAGTAGTGAAAGGCAAAATAAACAAATCCACAATTATAGTTGGTATTTCAATTATTTATATAACAGTAACAGAAAAGCACAAAGGTACAGGAAGCTTGAACAAAACTATCAACCAATGGAGTCAACTGGCGTTCATAGAACACCCCACACAAAAACAACAGAGAGGCCGGGCGCAGTGGCTCAAGCCTGTAATCCCAGCACTTTGGGAGGTCGAGACAGGCGGATCACAAGGTCAGAAGATGGAGACCATCCTGGCTAACGTGAAACCCTGTCTCTAGGGTGGCCTACCCCTCCAGACCTGTGGGCGTTTCTCTCAGGTGGAACGAGAGACTTGAGAAAAGAAATGAGACACAGAGACAAAGTATAGAGAAAGAAAAAGTGGGCCCAGGGGACCGGCGCTCAGCATACAGAGGACCCACGCCGGCACCGGCCTCGGAGTTCCCTAGTGTTTATTGATAATTATCTTTACCATCTTAAAGATAAGGGAGTGGCAGGATAATAGGATCATTGTAGGGAGAAAATCAGCAGTAAGACATATGGATAAAGATCTCTGCGACATGAATAAGTTTAAAGGAAAATGCTGTGCCTTGATATGCATATGCAAACATCTCCATAAACCTTTTAGCAGCACTGGGCCAGCAAGTCCCACCTTTTGCCGTAAGGCAGTTTTCTCCTATCTCAGTAAACAGAGCATACTATCTCGGTTTTACACCGAGATGTTCCATTGCCCAGGGATGGGCAGGAGACAGATGCTTTTCTCTATCTCAACTGCCAACAACCGCCAAGAGGCCTTCTTTCCTCTAGTACTAGTCCTCCTCAGCACAGACCCTTCACGGGTGTCAGGCTGGGGGACAATCAGGTCTTTCCTTTCCCACGAGGCCATATTTCAGACTATCACATGGGGAGAAACCTTGGACAACACCTAGCTTTCCTAGGCAGAGGTCCCTGTGACCTTTGGCAGTGTACGTGTCCCTGGGTACTTGAGATTAAGAGAATTGTGATGACTTTTCACAAGCAAGCTGCCTTCAGGCACTTGTTTAACAAAGCACACCCTGCACAGCCCAGAATCCATTAAACCTTGAGTCACCACAGCACACGTCTCTTGCAAGGACAAGGTTGGGGGTAGGGTCACAGATTCACAGCATCTCAAATACAGAATAAAATGGAGTCTCTTATGTCTACTGCTTTCTACATAGACACAGTAACAGGCTGATCTTTCTTTCTTTTCCCCACATACAAAAAACTAGCCGGGCGAGGTGGCGGGCGCCTGTAGTCCCAGCTACTCGGGAGGCTGAGCCAGGAGAATGGCGTAAACCCAGGAGGCGGAGTTTGCAGTGAGCTGAGATCCAGCCACTGCACTCCAGCCTGGGTGACAGAGCGAGATTCCAAAACGAACAAACAAACAAACAAAAAACAACAGAGAACCCTATCTTATAATATGCATCTCAACAGTCATAAACACAGTCTATAAAAGGATTGAAATCATACAGAGTATCTATTGTGACCACAAATAAATTATAATAAAAATTAACTGGAAATTCTCCAAATATTTGGAAATTAACATATAACAAAAAAGCCAAATGAATCAAAGAAGAAACCACATGGGAAAAGAGAAAGTACATTGAAAACTGAATGAAAATGAAAAATCAGCATGCCAATATTTGTGGAATGCAGATATGGCAGAACTTAGAAGGAAATTTGTGGTATTACATGAGGCAGGTCTAAAATCAATGGTCTATACTTCCAACTTAAGGAAGTAGGAACAAACGAGCAAATTAAACCCAAAAGAAGGAGAGAAAAGAACATAGCCTGGGCGGCAGAGCGAGACTCCGTCTCAAAAAAAAAAAGAACATAATAAAGATAAAGACAGAAATCAACAAAAATAGAAAACAGAAAAGTAATATGAAAAAAATCAATGAATTCAAAACGCAGCTATTTCTAAAGATCAATAACAAAATACACCTCTAGCCAAAGTGATTAAGAAAAAGAAAGAAGACACAAATTACCAATATTATAGATGTGAACAAGGGACATCAGTCTAGATCCTATAGATGTTAAAAGGATAAAAGGGATTATGATAAACAACTGTATGCCAATAAATCAACAACTTAGATAAAATGGACAAATTCCTGGAAATATCTAAATTACTAAAAAAAACAGGTTTTTAAATGGAAGAAATATAAAAGATGAATAACACCATACCTAATGAAGCATTCACATTCATAATGTTTAAATCTTTCTGAAAAAGATAACCCTCATTACAGATAGCTTCATTGATGAACTCTAACAAACATTTAAGGAAGATATAATACCAACCCTACTCACTCTTTATTTAGAAATAGAGAATTTGGAATACTTCCTAACTCATGTTTGAAAGACAGTATTATCCTCATTAGAAAGTCAGGCAGGCCGGGCGCGGTGGCTCAAGCCTGTAATCCCAGCACTTTGGGAGGCCGAGACGGGTGGATCACGAGGTCAGGAGATCGAGACCATCCTGGCTCACCCGGTGAAACCCCGTCTCTACAAAAATACAAAAAACTAGCCGGGCGAGGTGGCGGGCGCCTGTAGTCCAGCTACTCCGGAGGCTGAGGCGGGAGAATGGCGTGAACCCGGGAGGCGGAGCTGCAGTGAGCTGAGATCCGACCACTGCACTCCAGCCTGGGTGACAGAGCAAGACTCCGTCTCAAAAAAAAAAAAAAAAAAAAAGAAAGTCAGGCAAAGGCCAGGCGCGGTGGCTCAAGCCTGTAATCCCAGCACTTTGGGAGGCCGAGACGGGCGGATCATGAGGTCAGGAGATCGAGACCATCCTGGCTAACACAGTGAAACCCCATCTCTACTAAAAATACAAAAAACTAGGCGGGCGAGGTGGCGGGCACCTGTAGTCCCAGCTACTCGGGAGGCTCAGGCAGGAGAATGGCGGGAACCCAGGAGGCGGAGCTTGCAGTGAGCTGAGATCCGGCCACTGCACTCCAGCCTGGGCGGCAGAGCAAGACTCCGTCTCAAAAAAAAAAAAAAAAAAGAAAGTCAGGCAAAGACATTAGAAGAAAAGGAAACTACAGTCAATATTTCTCATGAACACAGACACAAACATCTTTTTTTTTTGTTTTTTGTTTTTTTGTTTTTTTTTTTTTTGAGGCGGAGTCTCGCTCTGTCGCCGGTCTGGAGTGCAGTGGCGGATCTCAGCTCACTGCAAGCTCCGCCTCCCGGGTTTACGCCATTCTCCTGCCTCAGCCTCCCGAGTAGCTGGACTACAGGCGCCCGCCACCTCGCCCGGCTAGTTTTTGTATTTTTTAGTAGAGACGGGTTTCACCGTGTTAGGCAGGATGGTCTTGATCTCCTGACCTCGTGATCCGCCCGTCTCGGCCTCCCAAAGTGCTGGGATTACAGGCTTGAGCCACCGCGCCCGGCAC
Source organism: Trachypithecus francoisi (assembly GCF_009764315.1). Taxonomy (NCBI): domain Eukaryota; kingdom Metazoa; phylum Chordata; class Mammalia; order Primates; family Cercopithecidae; genus Trachypithecus; species Trachypithecus francoisi. The sequence continues at coordinate 1,393,010 of NW_022681465.1, read as the reverse complement.
AAACATCTTTAACATAAATTTATCAACTTAAATTCAGGAATATATAAGTCAGTCGTGTAGTATGGTTAAGTGAGGCCTATCCAGAAAAACCAGGTTGGTTTAAAATTGGAATATGAACCAATTTAATTCACCATATTCACAGGATTAAGAAGAAAATTTTAAGACAATCTCAATAGACGGCAAGCAAGATTTTTGGCCAAAACGATAAAAACTACTCAGTAAACCAGGAATAGAAAGGAGCACCCTCATCCTTTTTCACGGCATCTGTGAAAACCCACAGCTCACATCAAGACTGGGCACTGGGTACTAACAACCCCAAGATTGTTAACAAGACAAGATGCCCAGTCTCAGCACTCTGTCCAACATTCTGTAGAGGATGTCACAGTCAGTGGAACAAGAGGAAACGCAAACAACAAAAGGCATACGTGTTGCTGGTGAAGGAAGAAATAAAGCTCCTTATTCACAGGTATTATGATTGTGAAATGGGGAAAATCCTAAAGAATCTACAAAAAAAGTCACTAGAACTAATAAATGAATTTAGCGAGGTTAATGCATACAAAGTAAATTTATAAAATCAGTTGTATTTCTATATATGAGCAACAAACTTCTGGAAATTGAAATTAAGAAGCAGTATCATTTACAACAGCATCAAAACATGAAATAGGAACAGAGTTAGAAAAACCTATGTAAGACCTATGCAGTGAAAATTATAAAACATTGCTGAGGGAAATTAAAGAAAACCTAAATAAATGAGCTCTATACCATGCTCATGGATGGATAACTCAAAATTGCTAAGATGGCAATTTTCCCAAATTGATCAATAGATTCAACACAATCTCATTAAAAATCCCACCAACCTTTTGTTCATTTGTTCCTGGATACTTCAGTTTGTTGACAAAATGATTCTAAAATTTGGCCGGGCATGGTGGCTCATACCTGTAATCCTAGCACTTTGGGAGGCCGAGGTGGGTGGATCACCTGAGGTCAAGAGTTCGAGACCAGCCTGGCCAACATGGTGAAACCCCATCTCTACTAAAAATACCAAATTAGCTGGGTGTGGCAGTACATGCCCATAGTCCCAGCTACTCGGAAGGCTGAGACAGGAGAATCGCTTGAACTCAGGAGGCAGAGGCTGCAGTGAGCCGAGATTGGGCCACTGCACTCCAGGGCAGTGCAGTCTAATTTCAAGACTTAATATAAAACTTTAGTAATCAGGATAGTGTGATGTTGGCAGTTGCAGACGTACAGATCGATGGAACAAAATACAGAGTCCAGGAGTAGACTCAACTATACATACATGGACACTTAATTTTTTTACAAAGTTGTTAAGGTAATTCAATGGAGAAAGAATATTCTCTTCAACAAATGGTGCTGAAATAGTTGAATATTCAGACGAAAAAATTTGAAACTAACAAAGCCTCTGCCTCTACTTTATGCCATGTACAAATGTCAACTTGAAATGGAATACAGACCTACACGGTAAAGCCAAAACCATAAAACTTCTGAAATAAGAAAACCTTGATGACCTTGATACAGGTAAATATTTGTAAAAGAGGATACCAAAAACATGATCCCTAAAAGAAAACACTGATAAATTGGACTTCATCAAAATTTAAAATATCAGCTCTTTGAAAGACACTACCACTGCTTAACAAACTCATCTCAGTGACTGAAAACCACCAGAATGTTCTGTTAGTCGTGATCCTGGGTTCGCTAGGAAGTCCATCCTCTGTACATGACGGGGTCCCTCACTCTGGGGCTGTGCATTCCTCAGCTGCAACATCCACAGGTCCTCTTGTACCCTGGGGTCTGTCTTCATACAACCTCTACAAGTCCAACACAATCAATAGTGGTTCTCCATATAATCCATACTGTCAAGAGTCATTTTTTTTTTTTGAGACAGAGTCTCGCTCTGTTCTTGCCCAGGCTGGAGTACAGTGGCGTGATCTTGGCTCACTGCAATCTCTGTCTCCCAGGTTCAAGCAATCCTCCTGCCTCAGCCTCCCGAGTAGCTGGGACGACAGGTGTGTGCCACCACACCCGGCTAATTGTCATATTTTTAGTAGAGACGGGGTTTTGCCGTGTTGGCCAGGCTGGTCTCGAACTCCTGACCTCAGATGATCCGCCCACCTCAACCTCCCAAAATGCTGAGATTATAGGCATGAGCCACTGTGCCTGGCCCAAGAGTAAATTTTGAAATGATTATTATACCACCGCAGAAGTAGGAAGCATTAAGGAATTAACAAAAATACAGAATCTTTATGTAGAAAAATGTTAAATGCTGTCAAAGGGCATGAAAGAAGATCTAAATAAATGGTGGAATAACCATGTTGGTGAAAAATAGTTCTCAAAATTGTAAAGTGTCCATGCCACGTCATCCATTTAAAACAATGTTTTTTGTATTTTCTAGTGCTTTGAAACCTTGGAGGCTTGCTGGCCCTCAGAGGGCCCCTCCCAGGGCCAGCCAGCTCTTACTGAAGTAACCTTCTTATGGGACGGGGAGAATGAACATTAAGAATGAAGTAACATTCTTACTGAAGTACCCTGTACAATTCATGTGATTCAAAAGGAAGCTTCCAGTGGGAATTTTTAGCAACAGCGACAACTGCTTCCAAAATTTGGATGGAAAAATAAAATTCCCTGAATTCCTACTACAATTCTTGGGAAGAAGAGCCAACAGGAAGGAACCCCTCTGCACACGGTTGAAAGGTGTAGTCATTGAAGCAGCCGGATGCCACCACGGGAGTAAATGAGTACACAGACCGGTGGGTGACATGGGGCAGCCAGAAGGAGCTTTAGGAACTCTTCTGTTCACGCTGGAAGTGGACCCACAAGAGGGAGTCCATGATTCATACCTGGTGTTGAGAATATCGGGTCTCCATGCAGAGAAAAAAATCTTCAAGTGGATTAAAATACAACCATGAAAGGCAGAACTGAAAAAAGATGTTAGTAGAAAATGAAGGAGAACATCTCTTTCTATCCTAGAGATAACTCTAAAATTCAAAAATTAAACCAACAACACAAAAATACCCAGCCTCACCAGAACAAGCAGGTACCTCGTGTTCTCAATGCACTTGGAGTATAGGAAACACCTCTTGTGAACCTACACTCTTAAAACAGAAACAAAACCAGAGAGAGAAGCCTCAGGGATGTGGTTACCAGCCCCAGGGAGCTGTTGGGGGGGCTTCCAGGAGGTTCCTGGGAACCACAGTGGGGACTCCTTTTGTAGTTAAAGGGCCATTAGGGTGGTTTTCCCAAAACTAAGTCCTAATGATAAACTCATTTTTCCCCTGCTACAGTGAGAAAACTGCTTATACCTCCCCACCCAAGACAAGCTTCTCTTAATCAAGCTTCCAGAACCCTCCAGATCTTAAGAACATTCCATTACACAGAAGAACCAAAGCCTAAGTGTGAAGGACCGGTGCGGGTTGAGGAATTTCCTTGCTGCTCCTCCAGGCTTGCACTGATTTCCCCATAATCAGGCTCTCCTCTCCACCCCTCACAGTCCCCAGGAGAAAACTGACTCCTGCACACAAGAGTGCCCCAGCTCCCCACCCCCTGGGCACATGCCCTGTGGACCATCCCACCCCTTTCCAGCTGCAGCAGAAAAGAAGTCCCCACTCCGGACCCCAGGCCCTTCCTTCCCCTGAGCGCTGGATCCTTCCTGACTGAGATGGGCCCATCACACCCCCTCTCATAAGGGTTTTCAACATCTCCTGTGAGGCTGGCCTGTTGCCTTCCACCCAGGAACATGTCCTGGGCCCCTTCCTTGAGCTGCTGCCCTGGATCCCAGCCTCCCACCAAGCCTCCACCTTCCTCCTCCTGCCCTTCACGCTTCCTCCTTTCTCGGGTAGCTGGGAAAGAAGCTCTGTAACTCCTGTCCACTTCACAGCACCCTGCAGGGTGGTAGTCTCCACCGCTTGCTACTACCACTGCCTGGCCTTCCCAGTTCTCTCCTGGCCAGTCCTCCTAGAAGCGGCAGTTCTGTGGACTCAGCCCTTCTGGGGGCCCTCCACGCCTTGGCTGCTCTCTGGGGCCTCCTTGGGTTCTGCTTGGTGAGGAAGAGTGTGCCCCAGTCCTGCCCCCTGCTCTGCTCTGCCCTTGGCCCTGTCTCACCCACCCTCCCAGCTGTGCCCCCTTGTGTACTGACCCCAGAGCTGGGCCTCTGGGCCTCTTCCAAATGGTGCCTCAGTGACCCAAGGATCCACTAAGCTTCTATACCAAGGTCACGCTACCCATAGTGGCTCCACCAAAGACCTCTGCTGGGAGAGGGACTCCTCTTTCCACTGACCTTGGCTCAAGGACAGCCTGCCGACCCTGCTTAGATTATGGGGCAGTATGAGGTTCTTCCCCCAGTCTCCCCACCTCCTTCCCTGGGGTCCGACTCACTTTGCACTCTGCAGGTTAAAGCTGAAAAAATTTATTCTCTCCCAGCCTGGAGGTCAGAAGCCTGTGATCATGGCGCCCCAGGGCTAGGCTCCCTCTAAGGGCACTAGAGAGGACCTGCCCCAGGGCTGTCCAGCTCCTGGGAGCTGCTTGCCTTTAGCAGCAGAACCCCGGCCTTCCCGTGGAGCTCTCTCTGTGTCTGTCTCTGAGACCAAATCTCCCTCTGTATAGGGACACAAGCCATTTCAGACTAGGGCCCACCCTAATGACTTCCTCTTAACCTGATCATGTGCAAAGACCCTGTTTCCAAATAAGGTCGCGGCCACAGGTGCTGTGGGTTAGGACTTGTGCTTCTTCTGGGGACACAGCCATGACTCTCTGGCGCTCTCCCCATTGAATCTGGCTCCACACCATCTCCAGCAGGCTTCCCCTCCACCACACACCACTTCCTGGCCTGTGCTTCTGGAAGGACCCCACTTTCATGGCTCTCCAAGCCTGGTGCTGAGGCTGCTCTCATCCCAGGACTGGGACACCCTAGGACCCCACCTCTCCAGAGTACTCAGGCAGCAGGTGGGGCCGCCTGGATCGCTGGGGTGCAGGTGCTGCCCTGTGGCTGGCAGGCTTTGTGTCCTGGGCTTTCTTGATGATCAGTTCTGTGAGGAGCCTTGCGTGGCCTCGGGTGCTGGGTTCTGGTTTTGGGGATCAGAGCAAGTGGCCACTAACAGCCCAGGAGGTGGGTGCAACGCTGGTGGTGGAGCCACAGAGCTCACCCCATCTCTGTGGGTGTGGCACTTGGGACAGGTGCTGCTGCTAGGCATAGGCTGGGACTCTTACGGGGCAGGAACAAGGCCAGGCAGCCGGTCTGGCCTGCCAGGATCTTCTCTCTGCATGTTACGTGGATAGCACAGACCTCTGGCCCTCACCCAGGTCTCAGACACAGAAGGGTCTCTGCCTGCCCACTGCACTATGAGGTCCACAAGGGCGCAGGCAGGGTCATCGGAGGGATTGGGGCACTCCCTGGCATCTGCTGAGGATGGGGCCCAGCTGAGGCCTGCACAGCAGTGACATCCCCAGGAGCCAGGACCCTTGGGGTTTGGCCAGGTGACCCAAACCGGCTCTGTCTGGGTAAGGTCCAGTGGCCGTGCAGGAACCAACAGTGCCAGCCGGGGTGAGGAAGCCGTGAGCACTGTGACCGAACGCCTGCGTGGGTTCTTAAATCCATGCGTGTTCACCCGGAGGCAGGAGCCCATCCCACTCTCGCCCCGGCTAACTATGGGCCCCACCCTGGGGCTCCTTACAAGGCTCCCGAGCACCAGAGGCAATGCCCGAGCCAGAGGAGTTACGGGTGGGAAAGCGCTGGGATCCCATCGCAGCCCCTGCAGAACCAGCACGGACAGTCAGGGCCCCTGTGTGCACCTCCTGCCTGGGCCATCCCTGCGGGGCCTGAGGCCTGGGAGGTCCTGAGATCGGAGGGGTCCTGAGGCCTGAGGGGTCCTGAGATCTGAGGGGCCTGAGGCGTCCTGAGATCTGAGGGGATCCTGAGGTCTGAGGGTTCCTTAGTTCTGAGGGGTCCTGAGGTCTGAGGGGTCCTAAGGTCGAGTGGCCCCCAGGCGGGAGTCGCCAGGGCTGAGGCGTGGCTGGAAGAACCTCCCTCAGCCCGGGGCAGCTTCCAGGGTCGCCGGTGCGAGCTAGGAGCAGGACGAATAAGAAGAATGGCGGGCCTTGGCCGGTACAGCCCGGGGCTCGGCACCCAGGGCCTGGTCCGCCTTGCGCGCAAGCTGGACGCGTGCCCGCCCCTTCCTCCGTCCCCGCGAGCAGGCGGGCCGAGCGGCGGAAGGGGACGACGTGGCAGCCTCGCGGGCCCCGGAGACCTCCCTTTCTCCCGGCGCAGACCCCGCCGGGAATCCCTGTGCTCCAGTGGCTGCAGGAGGCGCTACCGGCCTCCCACGGCCCAGGCCCCCCACCGACCCCAGAGGACCCTCCAGGGCGCGGAACTCACGCTGGTGCCGCCCCTGCCGGCCGGCGGGAGGCGAGGCTTCCAGGAACGCCCCGCCCCTGCCCCGCCCCGGCCGGCGCCCCCGCCCCGCCCACGTCACCTCCCGCGCCTGCGCGCCCGGCCCGCTCCAGCCGCCGCGCATCCTCGGCTCGCGCCCAGAGACCCGCGCCCAGCCAGCCGCGGCCCCGCTCGGCGCCCCAGGCAGATCGGCTGAGCTCGCGGCGGGACGGCGCGGCCATGAGGTTGCGGGGATGCGGACCCCGGGCCGCCCCTGCCTCCAGCGCAGGGGCCGGCGATGGTCGGCTGCTGGCGCCCCCGGGGCGGAACCCCTTCGTGCACGAGCTGCGCCTCAGCGCCCTGCAGAAGGCCCAGGTGGGTGCCCCGGGCGCGCGGCCCCAGGAGCTGGCGCGGGCGCCAGGGATGCGGGGACCAGGGAGGCGCGGCGGAGCAGGGGCCGGGGAGGGGGCCTGGGGCGCGGCGCGGCCCTGCAAGCGGCGGCGCCTTCTCTCCCCGCTGCCGCCCCTCAGCCCGCGTCCCCGCCGCCCGCACCCGATGCCTGGGTCCCTGCGCCGGCTTCCCGCCGCCCACACGCGCATCCTGGTCCCTCAACGCCTTCCTCGGGGTCCCCGCTTCCGATCCCCGCCCCGCGTCCTGCTCCTCCCCGCAGGCCCCCGCACCTGGAACCCGGCCCACAACCCTTTCTCTGCCTCCCAGAATCCCGACCTCGGGCCCCGCGGGAGCCTGGACCTGCATCGCCGGTCCCCGCGCTCGTCCCTGGTCCGGGCCCCGCCCGCCCTGGCAGGCCCTGCGCGCAGCCCGGGGACTCCCGAGCGGCTTTCCCTGGACGCGGCCCGCGGGCTGGAGGGGACCGCGGCGCTGGATGAGCCTCGTGTGCGGGGCCTGGTGGTGCCCGGGACGGGGCGCGTAGGCGGTGCGGGTCCCCTGCAGGCGCACGGGTGCCCCTGCTCTGCGGCCGCACGTTGCCTTCTGGGGTGCATGCTTCGCTCCTGTTGTAAGGGATGCTTTCTCAGGGCTGGTCTGTGACCAGAATCAACTTTATGCAACCTGGGCTGCCACGTGGGAGGGAACGGTTTGCTGAGATCTTGCGATCGGACAGTGGTGAGGGGAGACCCGGGGGCGTCGTGGGGAGGGGGCCGCTCGCTGCCGGAAACTGCACCGGAGATGTGCTGGCTTAGCCTGGCTTTTCCCGCTACCTGGCTGCCAGCTGGGTTTGCAGTCGCCTGAGATCCACTCTCAAGAGGACCTTACTTTTGACTCCACAATAATTCCTACAAGCAAGCACCGCTTCGGGGCCTATGGGGCTGTCCGGTTTCTAGGGAGCACACTTCCAATTGTGAGAATACAGTTTCCGGGAAGATGGAGATGTGTTCATGCATAAAGTACTTTATCTGAAAGAACACTAAAGTGAAAAGTTACTGACGCCAGTTTGAGGTTGTCATTTTCCCAGGACGCCTGCTTTAGCTCAAAGCCCCTTGATGCGGCTGGTCCTCAGGGTATGGAAGGGGACGGGGAGCAGGAGAGCCCGATGGTGCCGCCTCTCCTGGTGACCCACAGGGTGAAGTCATCCCCAGCTTGGCTCCCAGGCCCTTCGCCGCTCTCCCCCCGCCTCCCCGGCTCCGTGTGTGTCGCAGCTGGACTCGGGCTGGGACCGTGCCGACCCCTCGGCCACCGCTCTGCCTGGCCCTCCCTCTGCCACATGCTGTCAGCTGCCGTGTGCTGTGCCCCTCAAAGGAGGGCTTGGGACACGGTCGCTCCTTTTGTGCCCCTCAACCATTCCTCCTCTTCAGTCCTCACCCCCACCCAGCCACCAGGCTCTCTGCCTGGATCACTCCCAGCAGACTTTTTTCCTCCTGCTCTCTGCTGCTCGGAAGCCCTCAGCCCTGACGCCCCGATGAAATTTGAACCCCTGCTGTGGTTTCCAGGGCTTTCCTAGCCCTGCTTCTGCCCCAGCTCTGCCTGCATCAGGCATGTTCTCTCTTCCTGCCTTTCCTACTCCCTCCTGACTCCCTGGGGGAAACATCAAGCCACTTCTCCCTGGAGGTCCCCAGAGGCTACTTTGTCATCCCTGTCGTAGTTGCAGCCCCCGGTTGAGGTGTGTTCTGTCCAAAAGTGTGCACCCACTGCCCTGGCGAGAAGCAGGGCAGAGACTCTCATGGGTAGGTACGGATGTCAGGACAGAGCCAGAGTGCCCAGACCCTGGGCCTGCTTTCCTCTCCGAGACCTCAGGGTGCAAGCTGCTCCCAGTGGCTCTTGGACAGGGGATCATCGAGAGGCTCCTGGTCCCAAGATTGAAGGCTTCGGGCAGCTGTTCTCCCTTGGGCGGAAGCCAGGCAGAGGTCCTGGCTTTAGGTGTTGGGGCCCCTGACAGAGGGCGTTTGCTTCGTTGTCACTTCAGAGGCCCCATCTGAGTAACTGGGTGTGTTTGTGCATCCAGTTGTTTCTGCTGGATGTCTGCAGTGTGTGGCTCAAGGGTATAGTTTGTAAATGTTCTCGAAACATTTTGGTTTTCACCAAGCATTGCATTGCAAAGCTTTTACCTTTATGTAATATATTCTTGTAAAGTTTCCACAGAGTGAAATGGCCTGTCTTTCAAGCCAAGAGAGCCTTCTTCCCCAAAGAAAGAAAGGAGTCCAGTAGTGACTGACACACTCAGCAACCCTCAGGAACCCAGCTAAGTTCCCAGTTGAGATAAACCAGTGAGTACCTGCATTTACCTGTGAGCATTTGCCACCTGGGAGGGGCTGCTGGGATTAGCACCATGCGGGGACACCTCCCCAGCCAGCCCATCTGTCATTTAACTACAGATTTAATGAGGAGCTTAACTACCTCTTTGGACAGAAAACAGCACATTAAGATCTGAAAAGAGGTATCAAAGCCATCAGGGTCTGTAATACGTGCAATGTTTTAATCCCGGGCTAAAGCAAGGATATAGATTTAGTAGAGAGCAGTGAATAGTATACTGTAGGATCTTGGTGAATTCAGCTGAAGTTCTTCAGAGTCACACATTCATGTATTGTTTTGGAGTCGTGAGTGGTTTTCTATCACCCAGGGTTTTCTCGGTACTTTCCTTGGAGGCTGTGGGTGTGAGTATTTCCCACCCTGGTTCTGATACATTTTCCCCATTTCTAAAGTCTCTGCTGCTCAGAACCAGAGTCGGCAAGAACTTACATTCTGGAAAGCATAACGCCTTCCTGTGCACCTTGTATCAGAGTCCTCGGACGTGCGTGACTGTCTCAGAGTGGAGGAGGCTGCTGGGTGCCCGCCTGCCCACGCTGGCTAATCCACAGAGAGGATTATGATGAGGGTTGAGTCCAGGGACAGATTTTGCCCCTCCCTGCCTGGTGGCCCTGCATGGAATTTACCCAAAAGTGGGCCATCTTTTTCTCCACATTTTTATACAAACGCCTGAGTTATGATTTTTTAAAACAAACTCAGGAGCAGGACTCTGCCCTCTCAGCCTCGCTCCTGAGTCCAGTGTGGCCACTCCCGAGCAGGAAATCTTGTGCCCGCACACCTTGCCAGGTTCCTCATGTGGATGGCTGTGTTTGTCGTGTGTTCTTGACCCTTGGTGCCCTCCAGGCACACATGCACAGGGATGGAGGTTCCTCAAGCTTCTCTGAGCTGCTCCTGCTGCCCACGGGGTCCCCGGGTGCTGCCTACCTGGATTCAGTAAGACCAGCTCTTGGCTCAGCCCCAGTGCTGAGCAGTGGGTGTGGAGGGGTGGGGTGGCCCAAGAAGCCCTGGGCAGCGTACCCGGTGGGAGCACTGGGCAGCCACACCCTGTGGAGGATGTGCAGGAGAGTGCCTGTCCCTTGGGGAGGGTGGAGAAGGCCAGGGCTGTACAGGGCCTGTTCCCTCCCTGGATGCCTCAGAGGCCTTGGAGACGGTGCCAGGCCCATGGCCCCCAGCTGCCTTCTGATGACCTGGGTGTGATGGTGCCAAACTGTTCTGGTCCAGTAGAGGCCCAGGGATCGTTTTCCCGTATCCTCGCCTCTGGTCACTGTCATCCTTCGCCCCAGGAAGCACAGGTGAGGACCTAGAAGCCCAGGTGCTATGCCGTCTCCCAGGCAGGGAGGGCAGCATGGGCTGTCTTAGCATGGATGCCTGCCCTGACCTCACAAGGAGCCCTGACCTTAGAGAACTGGCTTTTTTTCTCAAAGTCATCGAGAGCGTTCCTGTAATCCTGTCTAATTTGCTGAATGATGCACTCATGAAACAGTTGTGGTTAACTTTGCAGAATGGGAAAGGGGATTCAAAATTGGAAAAGACTTTACTTTTCATTTTTTATAGTATTCTGTCCTAAAACTTGGATTTCTAATATGAGTGTGTATGAGACTATGTGTGTACACACACGCATACACACATACATGTGAGTGCATACACACGCATATACATGCAAGTGTACACAGACATCCACATAAGCATACCCACATAGACACAGAAACGCACACACATAGTTTTGTTTTACAGCTGACAGCAAAGCACCATCAGTTTCAGGCGGAAGCCTGTGATCGTGGCCCAAAGCTCGTGTTAAATGGATACTGTCTTGGCACTCCTGTTTCATCGTGAGAAAGAGTCCTTTATCTTTATATTGTCAGCACTCATCTGTGCCAACTTTTAAAACTCTGCAGCTTCTGGGTCTGTTTCAGGACGAGAGGCTGGCGTGAGCCATGGGAGGTGCTTTCTTCCCCCACGCGTGTACCCTGCCCTGCGCACTTCCTGCAGGCACGGTTCACTTCTCAGACAAGTGAGGTGGCACCTTCCCATTCCCAGACAGGAGATGACACCCAGGGTGCCTGCTTTGCTGCCTGTAGTCGTGGCTCCGGAACTCTAAAGGAGCACATGTTTTTATACATTTCAGAATGATGTTGGCCTCTTGCCTGGGACTGGCCACCTATCATTATCGATGCTGGGGGCCCGCTCCTTCCTCGCACTGGAACACGGGGCCACGTGGGTTCTGCTCCTATCTCTGCTTGCTGTTCACAGCTGTGGTCGGTGCTGGCCGCAGCAGGTGCATTTTAAGTTTTTACTATGCCCGGGACAAAAAACCTGGGGTAAGACATCAGCTCTGTCTTACATTTTTCTCTTTTTTTGCAGCTGTGTGTTTTTTTTTTTTCCCGCTTTAAACCACGCAGTGCCTTTTCCCTGGAAGGCGTCCAGCCAGTCACCCAGCCCAAGCCCTTCATCCCATGCATGGGGCCACGGCACATCCCCCGCCCTGTGGGACCCAGGTTCAGGGGTGGGTAGGCTTGAGAGAGGCTGTAGGGCCGTGCTCTGAGTGGGGTGGGAACCTCGAGGCGTCCGTCAGCCCCGTGGTTCACTTGTGCGTTAGTCCGTGTGAGCTGTCACCAGACTTCGCAAACGTTTCCTCTCTGATGTCCACTTTCTTTAATAAGAGGCGGCAGGCGGCCCACAACTGCCTTCAGAGTGTGTTCCGGATGCCGCTTTCTTGAGCCCTCCGACCTCATCCTCTCGTCCCCTCGTCCCCTGTGTGGGGAGGCACTGGCAGGGGTAGAGGCTCCTGTCTGGGAACAGCGGCCTTTTTCAAACCTTGATTTTACTCTTGAATTTCACACGTCCCCTCTGTTCCTGTATGAACTGTAGTCTTTAGAAAATGTCAAGCTGTGGTCACTACTTGCTTCCATTTCATTTAAATAATTTCTTCCTAACATTGGTATTTTTTTGCAGTTGAATTATTTGTTTCTTATATAAAACTGTTAGGATTTTGTGCCTGAAAAAGTGGCCACTCAGGAGACCTGCTGCAGGAGCCGGGAGTGGGACTCGACTACCACACTTGCTGGGTGTCTGGCCCATGCCCGGTGCCTCCTGTGCCCGCACGGGCAGAGCGCCCTTGAGTGCTGGGAGGGCCCAGGCGGTGGAGAACGTGGCTCCCTCTCACCGCTCTTGTCTAAGAAGGCGCCCTGGGCTGTGCTGCTTGGGCATGACTGGTTGGGAGTGTCCAAGCTAGGCTTTCACGAGGTCACCCGTCTTGCTAAGCCATGTCCCTGCCTCTGACACAGAGACCACAGGAGGAGCCCTCCTGACCATCCTCTTCCTGTTTCCAGGGCCCCCATCCCCACGCGGCCCATGACAAAAGTATCATGGTTCTCAGAATGGCCAGGGGCCGCCGCCATCCCCTCCGAGTCCTGTGGGCCTCCTGTGGGTGCTGGGGCCTGCTTACCGCTCCCAGTGACTGTTTCCAGCATTGCCAGTGTAAACCTTGAGTCTAGGTGTGAATCATTTTGAAAATGAGCCCAGGGAAAAAAGCATGATGCTAGACTTGTGTTTGGAAATAACACTATTTTCTAATGTGATCAGTGTTTGTCCCTCTGAAACCCACGTCCTTCTGCAACCCTGAGGGATACTTGTTGTATTAAAACCAGCGCATCCCTGGCTTCTCAGCCGTGTTCCAGCAGTGTGAGCTTCGTGTGTTAAAGGTGAGGGCTATTCTTGAACTTATACCACAGTCAGCTCCCAGCTTCCCTCAGTGCGGTCTTTCCTCTGCTTGGTTGGTGGCCCTCCAATCTCGTCCCCTGTCCCCTCGTCCCCTGTGTGGGGAGGCACTGCCGGGGTGGGGCTGGTACCTGGGGACAGCAGCCTTTTCCAAACCTTGATTTTACTCTTGAATTTCACACTTCCCTCTTAGAGCCAGAGGAGTGAGTTATTTCCTCTTAAAGAAGGTATTTGCCACATACAAGCTTTAAAAAAAAAAAAAAAAAAAAGGAAAGAAAGAAAACAGTCTTCCAGTTCTAAATGTTTTAAAACCCTTGGGGTAGAACCAAGGCTGGGCCAAGGTACTGGAGGGCTAGGGCCCTGGAGCTGGGGAGGGCTGGTGTCCAAGCACAGACAGTGGGGATGCCACCAGGCTGGGCAGGCGTGGATGGGACATGGCATGCCTGGGCTCCTTAGAGTGGAGTCCCTTTGCTCTCCTAGGCTACCCCAGAGGGGTCAGATCCACCTTTCTGCAGCAGCGAGTCATTGCCCCCATCAGGGCAGGGTCATGGTCACCTCTGTGCCATGTGAGTCATCACTGTGACATCCTCATGGATCCCGTGCATCCACCAAGCTCAGCACATCCCAGACTAGACCCGACCTGTCCCTGTGCCAGGTTGTCTTTGCCCAGTCGGTGGCCCCAGGACCACACGGCGCCCGTGCCTGTGGGGAAGCCTCTGTGGAGTGGGCTCTCCTGTCCCTCACCTTAGAGCCATCCAGGTCATTGCTGCCTCTCCCACAACTGCCACCGGGCAGTGGCCTCCAGCCCCCAGCAGCCCTCCCCCTCTGTCCACAGCTGCACATCAGGCTGGTCACCTCCGTCCCTCCCTGCACTCAGAGGAGTAGGCATACTTGCCAGGGCCCATTCCCCTGCCCACTCCCGTTCTACCCGGTAGCCGGCACCAGGGTTCAGCCTTGCCACACAGACGTTACTGGTGAGCCAGGGGCTCCCTGCAGCTGGGGGGAGCAGGATGTCCTGGGTGGAGGGTCTCCCACAGCCGGGGACAGGGCCAGGATGTGCTTGGTGGGCTCCCTGGAGATGGTGGCACAGACCCAGAATTGTGGAGACAGAGGCACTCCTGCAGCTCGGGGAAGTGGGGGTGAACCAGGATGTTCCAGGGGGGCCCCCTGTCTCTGCCTGTAGTGTGGAGCATGGTGTACAGGGCAGGCCGTGGGCTCCTGCAGCTAAGGGGGCGGGACTTGGGCCAGGATGTTCTGGGCGGGCGGCAGTGGGAGGTGGGGGAGGGTCCCAGTATCTGTAGATAGTGCAGGGCAGGGTATACAGGGCAGGCCAGGGGGTTGGGCCAAGATGTTCTGGGGGTCCCTGTATCTGCAGGTTGTGTAGGGCAGGGCGTACAGGGCAGGCTGGGGGCTCCTGCAGCTTTTGAGGGCTTGGGCCAGGATGTGCTGGGGGGCCTCCCCATATCTGTGGGCAGTTTGGAGTACAATGGGCCGGGCACACTGGGGACTCTTGCAGCAGGATCCCCTGATGCAGGATGTGTTGGGGGTGGGGCTCCCACCACAGGCGGCTTGGGAGGTGCTCTCCACCAAGGCCTCATTACAGGCAGAAAGCACCAGGGCTATCTGGAGATGTTTGTTAAACAAATGCAAGCAGCTGGAAATGCCGCGGATCTTGAATTTCAGGATTCTTTTTGCTCAGACCTTGCAGGAGATCCGGGGAGACTGGCGTTTCCCTGGGCCCCAGCTCCCGAGGGTCTGTCTCAGGGCCTGGGCTGAATGGGAAGCGTGCTGCCTTGGGGAAGGGTCCCCTGAGGGAGGTGCAGTTCTGAGGTATGTGTGACGGTCCTGTTTTGGCTGGACATGGAAGGCGGGGTCCTGGCGGAGCACGCGGGTGGACCTTTCTGTTGGAATGGTCCCAGGAGCCTGCTTCTCCTCAGCCCTCCATGATGTGGCACTATCTGCAGCACCCCCATGGTCCCCAGCCCCCGAGGTCTTCGGATACCAACAGAGCGAAATGCTACTGCAAACCTCGGCCTGGCCGTGTTGTAGGAGCCTTTCCCAACCTTGGAATTAAAATGTGCAAAATGTGCACCTTGGCGGTCAGGGTGTGGCCTTTGGTTCACCGTACCGCCTGCGGGCCCCGTCTGGACTTTGAGTCCCCCAGTGTCCTGGGACATAGCCTGGGGCTCAGGAATGACCTGTTGAAGGAACAGTACTTAAGAAACAGGGTGCCTTTCACGGCAAGTGCTTGGCATGGCTCTGCTTTGTGAAGCTGTGAGACCCGTGCACCTGCGATGGCCCCTCGTGCTGCTGTGGCTGCAGTGCTGGCATTTTGACCCTGTTTGTTGTTTTTGGATATCGCTCAATGGGCATATGAGGCTGGGCCCTCCCTGTGCCTGGCCTGTGCCAGGCCCCTTGTCCTCAGCATCTCCTGTGCTTCTCCTCCCCTTGGCCTCGAGGACAAAGCTGGTACCTCCCAGGAGGGCCCTGGCATCTCCAGCCTCTCCCCAGCTGCTGGTGGTGGGGGTCCTGCTCTTGGGCTGCCCTTCTGGCCCTGTTCTCATTGGAGTTTCTCCACTGCTCCTGGGGCTCCCGCCTCCAGGGCCTGTTTCTGCACGTGGGAGCTTGATACCTTGAAAGCTGCCTTCCAAGGAAATGTAATCACAGGTGTCCTGCCCCATGGGTGAGAGCCTGTGGAAATAGGTCAAGTGTAACCGAGTCCCTGCAGCCTCCAAATAGGAATCTGCAGCCAGTTTCTGCTTTTGGAGCTTAGCCTGTTCCCACAGTGGAACGTGTGCAGCCCAGAAGCTTACACCTCTCAGAGTTTCTGCTCCCTTTCCTCCTGTGTTCTTCTTGCGAGCAGCTGCCATGAGCCAGGCCCTGCAGGAGCTGAGTCCTCGGGGTGACCAGGCAGCGATGGAAGAGCCTCCCAGCCTGCAGCCTGGATTGTGGTGGAATCTCACCTCTAGAGTGTGGGGCTACAGGTTGGACATGGGGGACCTCATAGGTAGGGACCAGAGGGACAGAACTCTGGCTGGGAGTCCCAAAAACTTCAGGGAAGGGGGATTTGTGCAGAGCTTCTAGGGTGAGGAGGCATGAGGACTGTCCAGGGGAGCATGTGGGCAGGACCGGGAGGCCAGCCTGGGGACCAGAGGAGCGGCTCCGGCACCTGCCTGCCATCGGTCATCTTGAAGCAGGAACTGGGGCATCGGCTGTGATGCTCACATAACCACCCTGCCTGGGCCCTCCCTCCATGGGACTCTGCACTCTCTACTCCTGATTTCTTAGCTGAGCTTGCACCCCCCCCCCCACGCCCTTTTCCCACAGGCCCACACCTGGATGCCTGCGCGTGCCATCTTGACATGGGCTGCACCCGTGCCGTCTGAGCCAGGCGGTGCTGCGGTCTCCGTCGGTCTCGTTCTCCCTGTACCTGGACACCATTTGTCCAGAGTGCACATCGCAGGTGCTCAGGAAGTGTCTGCAGAATGAGTGAACATGTTTTCTTTCACACACCTTTTTACCAGTTACTTACCAACAGCACCAGGGCGTGAGCACCGGTGTTTTCTTTCACACACCTTTTTACCAGTTACTTACCAGCAGCACCAGGGCGTGAGCACCGTGCCCTGTGCTGGCATCATGGGTGTGTGCCAGGGCTTCAGGGAGCCCTTAGTCCAGACAGCAGAGTCCCCTGATGGGAGGAAGACTCCAGGTGAAGGCTTGGGCCATACGTAGCTCAGGGGGCCCGAGGGAGCCAGCCCACAGGGCACAGCCTCATTCCGAAGGTTGTAAGGTGTCCAGGAATCTGCATTTGTAGTACACAAGATTAAAAGTCTGAGATGTGGCCCCCCCGGGCACTTCAGCAATCTGTGTCTTCTCTGGCGACTGCAGGGTGCTTGCCCCAGATGTTGGAGGGTGGTCTCTGGTCCTTGCTTCTACAAGAAGCACAGGTACTGGGTGCTTTAGGGATAGAGTGAGAGGGAGGCTCTCATGTGGGGCTGCTCTTGGGCCGGGGCTGTGTGACCCTGTGAGTCTCTGTGGGACGACGATGCTGAGCTGACGGTGACTCTGAAGGTGGGTGTGGCTGGCCCAGCGGCTCCATATGTTCCTGATTGGACATGGGGCATGGAGGGCCTGCCTGTGTGGCACCACCCAGCACATAACCCCACTGCCACTCATGGGGCCGCACCCCACACAGGAGCTCAGACGACTGTGCCTGCCAAGCCCTGTCTGGGTAGCCGTGGGGCTCGCTCTACTGGCGAATGAGCAGGGCTCTAAGCGTGGTATACGCCCTCTGCCACCTGTTGTGTCCTGGTGGTGATGTGGGGCTGCCCAGGTGGAGCCTCCTTGCCTGGCCTCAGTAGGACCCAGCCCACCCTCCAGACACCCGCTGAGACCAGGAAGTGATGCTCCTCCCAAGGCCTCTGTGCTTAGGGACAGCTGGGGCTGCAGCTCGACACAGCCAGCCCCAGGCATGGGGCCTCCTCCTTGGGGTTGTTTGCTGAGTGGCAAGCAGGAGGGTGCCACCATCTGGGAGCAGAGGACGATGCCCAGCTTTGCTGTGCAGATGCATGAGGCTACTGGATGGGCCTCCGTCCTGGAGGGGCTCGGTTCCTGGCCAACCGAGACTGGAGTGGCCTGATCCCACTTAGGGATCCCCTGGCTGTTCTCTGACCCTGTCTGCTGGAAGCAGTTCTGCGTTCAAGAGAGGAATTCAAGTGGTGTCCTGATGGCAGAGTGAGTGAGGCGTACAGGTGCATCGCCACGTAGGGTGAGTGAGGTGAGCATGTGACGTCCCCACATAGGGTAAGCGAGGCATGCAGGTGACGTCCCCACGTAGGGTGAGTGAGGTGAACAGGTGATGTCACCAGGTAGGGTAAGCGAGATAAACAGGTGACGTCCCCACGTAGGGTGAGCGAGGTGAGCATGTGACGTCCCCACGTAGGGTGAGCGAGGCGAGCAGGTGCATCTCCGCGTAGGGTGAGCGAGGCGAGCAGGTGCATCTCCGCGTAGGGTGAGCGAGGCGAGCAGGTGCATCTCCGCGTAGGGTGAGCGAGGCGAGCAGGTGCATCTCCGCGTAGGGTGAGCGAGGCGAGCAGGTGCATCTCCGCGTAGGGTGAGCGAGGCGAGCAGGTGCATCTCCGCGTAGGGTGAGCGAGGCGAGCAGGTGACGTCCCCACGTAGGGTGAGTGAGGTGAACAGGTGATGTCTCCACATAGGGTGAGCCAGGTGAGCAGGTGACGTCCCACGTAGGGTGAGCGAGGCGAGCAGGTGGTGCCCCCTGAGGGTTGGGACCACGTGGTCTCTGATACCACATCTGCTGCAGGACCTAGGTAACGGGAACACACAAACAGCGGCTCGCCAGGGAGGCCAGCCCCTCAGAGCCAACCATGAGCCCAGGTGCAAGTAAGGAGCTGTGCGGTCGCAGTCAGAGGTGCTGTGTGTGGCGATCCACAGCGAGGCCTGCGTGGGCCTGAACAAGTAACCGCAGTGACTACCTGGTCTCTGCTTGCTAGAATATGGGGCCTCAGTGCCGTCTTAGGGGCCCAGGGTTTTCTCGGAGCCAGTGCCCCTCAGACGCTGGTGGGACGCCCCTCAGGAGGAACGTGTGCTCCCCCATGGCTGTTTCCAGAAAGCAGGACTAACCAGGGCATTCAGAAGCCATGGGAGACAGGCTTCACCCACGCCGCGGAGAGTGGCTTCGGCTCCAGAGACACCACACGCTCCTCCAGGCCCGCCTGCCATCCAGGTCATGCTCCAGTGTCCCACAGATGCAGCACCGCCGCCCAGGTGGCATTGGTGTCACCCCGGGGTGCTACGTGCATGATGCCGTCCACTCCTAGTGACTACGCTGGTGCCAGCGGTCCCGGGGCCTTCCCTGTATCCCGGAAGCTGGCTCACGGGGGAGCTGGTTGGGTGTTGATGGGGGTTCTCCAGTCACAGGGTGTCATGGTTTAGGGCATGGCCAAGACCAGACTGGCTTTGATCCCGTTCAACACTGCAGCATTCTCGTAAGACGCCCGTGGACTGGAGTGGGTTGAAAATGGTAAATAGAGTGGTCTAGGGGAATCGCTGCGCTGTGGGACTGCGGGACCGATTTGCAAATTCAGAGGGAATCACTGAACACACTGTCCTCTCGCAGGCGAGAGCCTCGGGTAGGCGACGTGCCGAGGATTCTGTGAGGACGGTGGAGTAGAGATGACAGCTGCAGGAGGCGGTGTGGCTGGTTGAGGGTTTGAAAGGAAAAATAGTTCAGTTTTAGAAAAGCTATATTTAATTTTAGATTTGAGTGGGAGAGCAAAGAAGAAACAGCTTTATAAATAGCAGTCAGCATGGGCTCTGGGGGAGAGGGGTTCCTGCGGGGAGGCGCAGATCCTCCTGGAGTCGCACGGGGTGGGGGTGAAAAGCTCCAGAGTGCGACCTCACCGAAATTTAAGGTCAAGGAGACAATGGGTGTTCACAGGGGTGAGAAAAAGAAAAGAAACCCAACGTAAATTTGGCAAAAGATGTATATACATTTATATAAATGAGCAAATTACGCAAACAGAAATGGGAATACCCGCTAAGCATCAAGTATTCCTCCTGATGAAACTGTCCCGGTGATGTGGCCTGCGCTTCTGGCAGCCCGTCCCGCCTCCTGCAGGTCTCACCTGGGGTCTGTAGCGCCTGGGGTGTGGGCCGTGTCTGCCAAGGTAAGAGCGGTTGTGTGTGGAGAGAGAGCCCACTGCGCTCCTGGCAGTGGTTCACAATGCCAGTTCCTCACGTTTCGCGTCTGCGTTCAGTATCGTAACTATGAGAATTGATTGTGGGCGTGACCGCTGATTCCATATTTGAATGCAGCGTTTGGTTTGGACCAGAAGGCACGTTACATGAATAAAGGTGTTTTGGTGACTGGGGAGACAGAAGAGGAGGGCGTTTGCTATCGCTGCCTTGCTTGGTGTGTGTCTGTGGGTGCTGGACGGGAGTGGGTGAGTCCCGAAGCTCCCGCCAGCTCTCAGATGCCGAGGGCGGGCTGGGGGGTGGTTGCCGGTGGAAGTGCCAGCTCCGTCCGGTGGGAGGCCTCAGAGAACTGCTGTGCTTTCAAAAGTTGTTCTTTCTCTAAAAGGAGAAAGCGAAGTAAAATTAGATGTACCTTTTACCTCCTGCCCGTGTTGGAAGTGGCCCTAGGATCTGAAGTGCTCCCAGGTGGGTCTGCTGAAAGTCTGTGAAGGCTGTGTGGGGCCTCACACCACCCAGGGTCCTTCACTCGTTCCCAGTTTTTGTTCATTGTGTCTCATCTAAATTAGGTTACAAATAGCTTGCTTTCTATTAATTCCTAAGTAACAACAAGAGCAACCAAGATTGCTCCCTGAGCAGTGGGGTCCTGCCCACCCCCCAACCAGCCTCAAGGTCTTCCAGTTTCTGCCTCTCGCCTCTTTAATCTGCTTCGGGAAGCCTGTGCCCCTGTCCTCAGGGCCTCTTGGGAGGATCTGGAGATGACTGAGACCAGGCCCCTGGAGTGGCCTTCAAGGACTGCACAGCCCCAGAAGCTGCCGTTCCCTTCGCTTCCCGAGGAGCCCTGTCCTCCCCAGTGGGACTGCACTGTTCTCCAGCTGCCCTGCCAGATAGGGGTCGATGAGGGTTTGGGCCCCCTCTCCCCTGCAGGAGAGCCAGCCATCCTTAGTGGTCCCAGTTGCAGAAGGCTAGGAAGCTGTCTGAGGGAGTGGGTGCTGGGTTCATTTTGCAGGGGTTACCAACGGGAGTTGGTGAGAAAGTGGGCCGTAGGAATGGCGGTGCCCTGAGAAGGGAAGGGTGGAGCGGGGCCGGGTAGGGCTGGGTTTGGGACATCAGCTGGTGGGATGGTAGGTTGCCTGCGGGCCCTGCACACTGGAGGGGGCTGAGTAGCAGCTTGAGGGCATCAATGTGATGGTACTGGCCACTGCCCAGGGTCATGAGAGTGCACAGAGCGGAGGGGGTCCCGGGCCTGTGGATCCCCTGCCACCTCCCCACCTCCCCCAGGGCGGCCCCTGCACTCCAGCCACCCTGCAGCCGTGGCTCGTGTGCTGACCTGCTGGCCACCTGGGAAGGCTGCCCTGCTGTCCCCCTCTGGCCTCAATTTCCCCACTTGTACAAGGCTCCCACAGTGGGTGGGTGTTTTTGCTCTCTGGGGTTGGACAGGCTCCTGGGGCACACGGCCGCATCCCCTGGCAGGATTTTCTCTGCCTTTCCCTTGGCAAGTGAGGTGACCTTCCGGGTGACATGCAGGAAGTGTGGCCTGGCCTCCTCCGTCTCTACATCTCGCTCAGCAAATTCTAGCGTGTCGTGTGCACTCCATTCTGGGTGTGGAGTTAACTGGTTTTGGGGCTGGCTATTAATGTGTTGTATTGTTCCTTAAACCACGTCTTTGGGTCTCACTGGCCTTTCCTTCTGTTCGGCACTGTCCATGAGCAGCTCTGGCTGGCTGCCACCCACTGCTCTGGGTTTCTGGACTGGGGCGCAGGCTGGGGCCTCTGGGCCTCTGGTGTGTCCCCTCAGCATCTGAGGGTGGCCACGATGCCTCTGTGCCCTGGGCCGCATTGTGCCCTGGCCTGCAGTGTCCTCAGGGGTTGGGGGAGCCCACAGGTCAGGGCACCTGCTAGTTCTGGGCACCCTGGGCCCTGGTGCTGCCACCCGGAGGCTGGCTCGGCGGGCACTGGGCCTGGCAGCCCCTCACTGTGCTGTGCTTCTCCCCACCCAGGCCCCGCCTAATGCGTGACTTCATTCCCCAGTCACGCACGTCTGCGTGTTCCTCTGGGACTGGGAGCCTCGAAGATGCTTGGGTTGCCATTGAACGTTGACCCAGTGGCACAAGGCACCAGCCCTGTGCTGCTTCTGACCTCAACCACCTCGGGATCCATCCCTGGTGCCCTGCGTGGCTCGGAGCCTCTCCCTCGACTGGCTCGAGGTGCTTGTTGCACAGGTGACTCCCGACTCACCTGTCCCTCATGGTACCCTGGGTAGCGTCCTGCCCTGTTGCCACTAGTGATGAAATCCACAGCCTGGGGCCGCCTTCCCGATTGCCCAGGCCATGTGCTCAGCTCCTGGGATGCCTGCTGCCAGCCTCAGCGAGGGCCTCCCTCCCCTCCAGCCCCTCTGAGGCACCTTGCTCTGAGTGGCACAGGTCGTACCTGGGCTCTCGGTGGAAAACCTGATGGAGAGAGGCACCCCAAGAGGCGGTCTTCTGCTGAGCCCGAACATCACCAGCGTGGTGCCCTGGACGGGTCATGACAGGAGGCCGGTGCCTGCCCTCCACACACCTGCTCTCCTCCTCTTTTGAGCCAATGGAATTTCTCAAAGGAGGGGGATGCAGAGCCTTCTCGGACATAGGAGTGCCTCCCAGGGCTCCCCGAAAGGGTGGGCGCTCCCAGTCTGTCCAGCCCAGCACAGGTTAATTTGGCAGCAACGTGTTTTACCAGAATCTTTGTTTCACCTTCCCCAGAGCCCACCTTTCCCAGTTCCCACTGAGCACCTCCCTCCCTCCCCGGCTGTGGAGCACCTGGACTCCCAGGTCGTGTGCTGTGGGATAAGGGGCATCAGCCCTGACCCATAGGGCTCCCAGGAGCAGCCTGCAGCCCCCACCCCCATGCCTCCCTTCCCTTCGGCTTCACTTTAGAGGAGCGTCTTTCCTCCGCGTCTCCGGGTCTGTGCTTTTGGTGCCCTCCGGAGATGGGGTAGACTGAACACTCTCCCTGTGAACACAGTCTCCCTCTGTTTCTATGAACAAATCGGAAGCGTCTGAGAAGCAAAGACAGCCCAGAATGTGGCTGTGGCAGCAGCCTCTGGACAGCAGGCGCCCGTGTGTGCTGGCGCTCGCCCTCTCACCGTGGGAGGAGTGAACGTTCTTTCGTGGATTTGCAAGTGCACTGTCACATATCCTGTGGAGTCGGGATAATTTTTTCTCCAGAATTAAAGCAGCAATGTCGGGATGCACCTTCAGGAGGGAGGATTCCTGTGAGCTGCCTCCACTGTGCTAATGGTAGAGCTAGGGAGTGGCTGGTACTGAGCATCTGCCCTGGCTGCCTGTGCGGGGTGACGCAGCCCTGCGTCCTTCGAGTCTCCGGGCCCCGTCCTTCGGGCAGCCTCCCCTCCACCCCTGCCTTGTTGCAGGTGCATTGAAGCCCCTCACTGACTGGGGCACTGCAGTGTGACATCCCCAACACGCGGGCTTGGAGGGGCCGCAGCATCACTGCGCCTGGTGGGCCTCACCAGCTCCCCTGCCGGGCACCACGATGGTCTGAGTGCACACGAGAGGGACCACATGTTCTCTGGAGACCGTCGTGTCTTTGGGTTTAGCACTGATTGTGAAACGCCGGGCGATGCTGGGGCCTGGGGCTGCTTTTGGCCCTGGTGGCCTTGGCAGAGACGAGGGAGGGGTTTGCCAGCTGCCTGACGTCAGAGAGCCTGGGCCTGGGCATTGTGACCACCAGTACCTTCACTCAGAGACTTCCAGAGAGTTCCAGGCCAACATTAGGATGGCCTTGTTTACATTTAAACCAAGAGTCATCACTTTTATACTTTTTGTCATGGGAAATTTCAAACATAGGTCAAATGTCTTTCTCAGCTCAGGCTTCCCTAATAAAATGCCTCAGACAGGGCTTAAACCACAGACATTGTTCTCTCACCATCCTGGAGGCTGGAGTCCGAGACCGAGGCGCAGCAGGGCTGGTTCTTCCTGAGGCCACTCCTGGCCTTGCAGACGGCGCCTTCTCCCTGCGTCCTCACAGGGCTGTCCCTCCGTGGGTGTCTGTGTCCTCATCTCCTCTTCTTATAAGGACACCAGGCAGATTGGCTCAGGGCCCCCAGATGACCTCAGTCTACCTTCATCACCTCTGTAAAGGCCACATCTCCAGATACAGTCACGCTCTGGAGCCCTGGGGGTCAGAACATCAACAGGAATTGGGGAAGGGGGCCAAAATTCAACCCAGAACACCAAAGCAGTGATAATACGGTGAGCCTGGGACCTGCCCCCAGCCTGGAGAATGACGGTGTGTGGTCAGGCCAGCGTCACGTGCACTCCCACTGCGCCTGCCCTGCTTGGCGCGGCTGCTGTCACAAAGGACCACAGACGAGATGGCTCCTAAACAGCAGACATGGATTTCTCACTCTTCTGGAGGCTGAAGTCCAAGATGCTGGCAGATTCGGTGTCTGCCAAGGACCCCCTCCAGGCAATGGATGTCCAAGATGGAGGGTTGAGTGAGCTCCCTCGGGCCTCTGGTGCGTGTCGATCAGGAGGGTCCTCCAGCTCCTCCTTGTTTGCTGCAATGGATTTGGGCTGTGTTTTGTGGAGTTTTGTGTTTTGTGGAGTTCTCTGCATTTTCTGATTGATTGCATCTCCTTGTTTTCACTGGGGTTTTCTGGAAGCTGGTGGTTGCATCTAGACCCAGAGGGGGTCAGTTCCCACCGGTCTGCTGTGCTCCTGCACCAGGCTCGGTTGGCTGCTGCTGGGCCCCTGTCACGTGAGTGTGTGTGAGCTGGGCAGGCCTCGAGCCAGCCCTCAGGACGTGAGCCTCTGCCAGCTTCCTTGATTTGGGCTGCACCATGCTCCTGGGACTGCAGGTGTGAGCCCCCGCGCCAGGCCCCTGCCAGCTTCCCTGATGTGGGCTGCACCATGCTCCTGGGACTGCAGGCGTGAGCCCCCGCGCCAGGCCCCTGCCAGCTTCCTTGATGTGGGCTGCACCATGCTCCTGGGACTGCAGGTGTGAGCCCCTGCGCCAGGCCCCTGCCAGCTTCCCTGATGTGGGCTGCACCATGCTCCTGGGACTGCAGGCGTGAGCCCCCGCGCCAGGCCCCTGCCAGCTTCCCTGATGTGGGCTGCGCCTGCTGTCCCATCTTCCTTTCTGCATTTCCCACCCGTGACCTGGAGTAAGCCTGGCTGAGGACCCTTGGGCCTTCTGCTGGGAAGTGGTGTTCAGCGGCCGCAGTCTGCACCAAAGCTCTCCATGCATGTGGGCAGGTCACTGCCTGGATGCCTTCGTCTATCGTAGCCAACTTTCAGATAGTTCAGACTTCAGACAAAGTTCCTCATAGGATTATGCTATAAACCCTCATTTATGGCTCACACACAGGGTGACCATATTGCTTCCTCCAACTGGCATTTCTCAGGGTGATCAGGGTCCTATGGTGACAGCCGGTCCACAGCCATCAGCAGCTTGTCTTCGGAGGGTCAGGTTGCAGGTCTCAGCA
The DNA here is from genome assembly GCF_009764315.1 of Trachypithecus francoisi. Taxonomy (NCBI): domain Eukaryota; kingdom Metazoa; phylum Chordata; class Mammalia; order Primates; family Cercopithecidae; genus Trachypithecus; species Trachypithecus francoisi. Next base: position 1,367,956 of record NW_022681465.1, on the reverse strand, counting down.
TCTGCAGGTGTCCACAGCGTCCTCCCCAGTTAGCTGCCACGTGGAGGCCTGACCTGTGGTGACCTGGAGTGTGGTCCATCTTCTCCTGTCTGAGTCCCTCCGCCTCCCTGCATCCAGCCTCTGGCCACACTGCCTGGAGGCTGCTCCGGCTCCCCACGGCTGCCCGCCTTGTCCATGCGACAACCTGCTTATCCCTGTCCATGACTTGCAGTGATGTCTTGGGCCGCACACTGCCCCTGCTGCCTCTGGTGAAGGTGCCAAGGGGGCCTCTGTGGGAGCCTCTGAGCCAGGGTGCTGGACCTTGCTTAGGTGAGGAGAACAGACACCTGCCCTCTCTGCCATGTGTCCCTGTGGCTTCAGGTCTGAAAACGCACGCCTGCTCTCTGTGGACACTGCAGAGCTGCCTCGGGAAGGAATGGCTGTGCCCAGTGCCTCCACTTTAGCGACCTGAGTCTCCAGCGACGCTGCCTGGGAGACCGCATGGCCAGGCCCCTTTCCTTAGAGGGCCATTGTTCTGGGAGTTTCAGGTCTAGCCAGGATTTTCTAAGAATTTCTTTGCCTACCCAGCACCTCCCTTGGCCACCCCCGCCAGTGCTGAGGGCTTGGCTGCCGCAGCTGCCCCAGCCAGCTTCTCTCTCTGCAGCTCTGCCATTCTGGCATCTCCCGGGGGGGGCAGAGTCCATCCAGACCCATCTGCACCAGGGCGTGGGGGCATGAGGAATGGAAGGATCCCAGTGGGTGGGCTTGAGGCTGGATGGAGGGGTGAGGCCTGTGGAGGAGGGTGGGCAGAAGGTGCTGGAGCATAGAAGCTTCTGGAAGGAGCCACAGCAGTCTCCCAAGCCCTGTTCTCCCTGGCGAGGGCTCTGGGCTCCTGTGGGCGGGCCAAGCCTGGCAGAGAAAGAGCGCACAGGCCCAGAGCTGGGTGAAGTGAAGGCAGAGCGGTGGAGGTGCCTGGGCTCTTCACCAGGAGCACTGCTCCTCCTCTTACCTGGGGCTCCCAGAAGCCCCCTCTCCAAGTAGATTTCATAGCACTGCAGAGCAGAGCCACGCCCTCCCCATCTCCCGGAGGCCTACCCTCCACTCATCAGCCCTGTTTAGCGAGGGTCAGCGATTGCAGTTGTGGCCCACAGGCCCCTCTCCGTGCTGCCGCTAAGCCCAGAAGCACAGGCTGCATTCCCTGATGCACCACGAGCAGGCTCAAGGATGCATGGGCTGAGGGTCACATGGTCACGCAGTCTTCTGGGACGCCAACAGGAGCAGGTGCACTGACGGGTGGGGAGGGTCACGTGGTCAGGCATTCTTTCCCATGCAGGAAGGAGCCGGCGCAGACGGTCACTTGTTCACGCAGTCTTCCCCGTGCACTAAGGAGCAGGTGCATGGATTCATGGATGTGTGGGGCGAGGGTCAGGTGGTCATGCAGTCTAACCCGTGCACGAAGGAGCGGGTGCAGGGATGTGTAAGTTGAGGCTTGGGTGGTCTCCCTGTCTTCCCTATGTGCGCAGGAGCAGGCGCAGGGGTGCGTGGGCCTAGGGTCACGTGGTCGCACAGTGCGTCCCCCCACTGGGTGGCCCAGCGAACCCCATGTGCTAAGGAACCAGCAGCTTGACTACCCTGGATGCAGGCAGGGCCTCCCCAGCCAGGGCTCATTCATGCCCCGTGTTGTTTGGGGATGGGCGCTGCTCCCCCAGCCCCAGAGCCTTTTCCAGTGGGGGTCCCATATGGAATGGCCTGGCTGGCAGTGCTGTTTCAGGAACGCCAGAGGTGGAGTGAAGCAGGCTGTGGGATTACAGATGTGAACCACCATGCCCGGCCCAGCTGTCGGCTTTAACAGCAGAGCCAGGCTTGTGTACCCCGGAGTGGCCTCTTCCCAGCCAATGGCCCTGGAGCCCCAGGACCGGGCGGGCTGAAGGCGGAGGCAACGGTCTCCTCCACTGCAACAAAATATGAAACAGTACCGTTAGATGGGAATGGATGAACTATTTAAAACTAAATTTTACAAATGCAGGAAAAGGCTGCCCCTTAAATTTGTGGGATTAAATCGAGGTGGTCCTTAGGGGAAGCTGTGACCTAAATGTGAATATCAGGAAATAAGGTGTTTCTGAAAATAATGACGTGGGCTTTTCCCTCAAGAAGTTGAAAAGAACATTTGACTAAATTCAAAGCAGAAGAAAGAGGAACTCATAAGAGCCAAAATTAATATGATTAGGTCCCAACAGAGAGAATGAACAAATCTGAAATGGTTCTGTAAGCGGATGGATAAAAGAGAAAAATATCTGGCGACATGGGTTTAGAAGTTTTGGCAGGCACAGATAACATTAGAAATGGAGCCAGAGGCCGGGCGCAGTGGCTCACGCCTGTAATCCCAGCACTTTGGGAGGCTGAGGCGGGCGGATCACGAGGTCAGGAGATGAAGATCATCCTGGCTAACTCGGTGAAACCCCGTCTCTACTAAAAATACAAAAAAATCAGCCGGGTGTGGTGGCGGCGCCTGTAGTCCCAGCTACTCAGGAGGCTGAGGCAGGAGAATAACGTGAACCCGGGAGGCGGAGCTTGCAGTGAGCTGAGATTGCGCCACTGCATTCCAGCCTGGCGACAGAGCAAGACTCCGTCTCAAAAAAAAAAAAAAAAAAGAAATGGAGCCAGAGAGCAGCTTTGGTGTAAACCCAAGGAGAGTGTGGTGGGCAACTTGACTCAATTATCTTAAAGGCAGCTGGGGGAGACCTTGGTAGCGGGAGGGGAAAATATGCCAAAAGCTTCCAGGAAGAGATTTCCTCATTGACAAAAATAGTGAGGTCAACCCAAGGAAAAAGAGGGACTTTTAGGCAGTAGGGTTGGAAACAGTGAAGCAGCCGTCAGGGGCTGCCGGCGGGCATGGCCGCACGCTGGTTTTGTAGGGCGACCGCATGAGGAAGCCGCCGGGAGGAAGTGACAAGTGCGTCTTACTCAACAGGTGGTGACAGTCCCAAGCACCTGTTACCCAACAGACCTAGCAATTCCTTTTAAAAAACAATCCTCACAGGTGGCGGCACAGTGCTGAAGCTGGGTTTTAGTGTTAGAGAGACCGTGGCCGTGAGGCACCACAGTAGTGGATTAAAGTGGGAAACAGCACGTGGCTGACCCCATAGATGCAGGAAGGACCGTCTGATAACGCTCAGCACCCACTCATGATTTAAAGCAAGACAAAGCTCGTGGAGGATGAGGCCTGGGAAGGTTTCTCAGCGGTAAAGAACGTTTGCTGAACGCCAGTAACATAACACGATGTTGAACAGTGACAGTCGTCCCCAGTGGCGGCGTACCAGGTTTGTGGTTGCTTGGCGCAGCGAGGGTCATGCTGAAGCGGGGACCCAGCTGGGGTGAGGAGGAGCCCCCGGAAGCAGGGGAAGGAGAGGCACATTCGAAGTCGCCACCTCTGGCAAACCAAACATCGTCTAGATCTGTGTACCCAACAGGCTGACCTGACCACTGGACCCTGACAGGGTGGAGACACGGGTGGCGTGAAGCCGTGAGAGTGAAATGCACACTGTACATACAAGACAGTGTGAGAAAATGCAAACCAGCCAGTAGCAACTTCTATGTTGAGTACGTGTTGAAATGATATTTCAGATATATCGGGCAAAATGAACTATGTATTAAGTTGTCATTCCCTTTAAATGTGGCCCCTTGAAAATTTAAAATGACGCTTGTGGCCGGCATGTTTCTCTTGGACTATGTGGGGTCTCTGTTGAGAACCCAAAAGAATCTAGGGACAAACCAAGGAAACAGTGGGAGCGCTCTCATGACAGGCGTCAGAAATGAGGGATGGCTGCCGCCTGGGAGCCGACTGCGATCTGTGTCTCCTGGGTCTTTTCTGTCTCTGTGCACAAAACCTGCACCTCACGACTGGTGTTTCCCCTCATCCAAAGCCTCTGGCCCCTCTGCGTGGAGTCCTACCTACTGCCCGGAGGGACCTCCATCCTCAGACCCTGGGCTGCCTGGGATCCACAGCCTTGGCCTGCCCTGGCGTGGGGGCCTGCCCTGGCGTGGGGGGTCTGTCCTGGCGTGGGGGCCTGCCCTGGCATGGGGGCCTGTCCTGGCGTGGGGGCCTGCCCTGGTGTGGGGGCCTGTCCTGGCGTGGGGGCCTGCCCAGGCATGGGGGCCTGCCCTGGTGTGGGGGGTCTGTCCTGGCGTAGGGGGTCTGTCCTGGCGTGGGGGCCTGTCCTGGCGTGGGGGCCTGCCCAGGCATGGGGGCCTGCCCTGGCGTGGGGGCCTGCCCTCGTGTGGGGGCCTGTCCTGGCGTGGGGGCCTGCCCTGGTGTGGGGGGCCTTCCTGAGCCCCCATATTGACCTGCACCCCTGCCCTCCTGCCAATCCACTCTCCTGCGCTGGGTCTTCCATTGGCTGGAAAGTCACAGCTTCATTCTGCCGTCTTCTCTGTGGTCTGAGGTCCAACCTTGGACCAGCTACCTCCCCACGTCACCAACACTGCCGAGGGTGGCGTGTACATTCTCATGTCCACACAAACGATTTCAGGGGAAACTGCTGAGTGAGGCCTGGGGGCTGGGGGCTGTATCCTGGGGGGCGGAGCTGCCTGGGGATGTGTCCCGTGGGTCAGAGTGGCCCTTGAATTTGCAGGAGGAAGCTCCACTGTGTTGTTCCCAAGCCACTCGCTTGGCGGCTCCAGTAAGGAGGTAGGAAGCTGGCAGTGGGCGTGGAGCGTGCCAGTCAGCACTGGTCAGTGTGCACAACCATGGTGAGGGCTGGTCAGCACCGGTCAGCCTTGGTTAGTCGTCAGTGCTGGTCAGTGCTGGTTAGCCTTGGTCAGCACCGGTCAGCCATTGTCAGCCTTAGTGCTGGTCAGCCTTGGTCAGCTGTGTGCCAGCTGTAGCCCCTCCCCAGTTCTCCACTCTGTGGGGCGCGCTGTCCCCCTGGGCTGACCTCCATCAGGTGGGGAGCTGCCTGGTGTCCCACATGGATTCTCTGGATAACGCCCCCCTCTGTCCGCAGGTGGCCCTCATGACACTGACGCTCTTCCCGGTCCGGCTCCTGGTTGCCGCCGCCATGATGCTGCTGGCCTGGCCTCTCGCCCTTATCGCATCCCTGGGCTCTGCGGAGAAGGAACCCGAGCAGCCCCTGGCCCTGTGGAGGAAGTAAGTTGAGCATGTGCTGTGGGGGAGTCACGCGGCCAAACAGTGGGAACCCATTCTCCCGGTGGGGTTGCGTCTCTCCACCTTAGCCCATCCGTCCTTCCCTTCTGAGCCCAGCATCCACCAGGGCTGCCACCTCCCAGTGGGGACTGGGCCACTTCCCTGCTGCCTCCTTCTTCCACGCCTCCGCCACAGTCCTGCTCCGAGGCTTCATTTTCCAGTGCTCTGCAGGACGTGTGGCCACTGTGACACACCCTTGAGCACAGAGATCCCCCTACGCCGTGGCCTTCTCTGCTCCAGAACCTGCCAGGGCTCCCTGTTGCTGCTGGAAGTCAGGCTTCTGGACACCCTCTCCTGGCTTTGTGACTCCGGCCCCCTTACCCCTCCCACCTCAGACCCTCAGCTCTGGCCCTGTCCATGGTGGCCTCCCCAGACCCTCAGGCTGTGAGTGGACGACCTCTTGGGCTGCACTGACAGGGTACCACAGTGACATAGGCCTCCTGCCTAGGGAGGTCCCCACCTGAGTGGCCCCCATGCAGAGGCAGCTGGACCTGGTACGGTTGCTGTGGGCCTGGGAGGGGCCATCTTCCAGGTGTAAGAGCAGCAGCAATGAGGGGAATGGCTGCTTGGGGGGCAGGTGGCCGCCGTGGCATCTCCTGCCAACCTGGTCTTATTAAAAGTGGGCTAAGTGGGAACAGGTTGCCACATCATAAACGTCCAGTGACTTGACATCAAAATCCCCATTTCCGGCCAGGCTTGGAGAAGCAGAAGCTGCTCCCCAGGGCCAGCAACTGACTGGAGCCAGGCCCAGCCCTGCCTTCGGACAGGAGGCTCGGGTCCTCCCCCACCCTCCGAGACTGCGTGTCAGCCAACACTGGCCTGGCCTGCTGCCTGCTGGCACCAGCCCTCCAGGGCCGTCTTTCCCTTGCTTTGTGGACCTAAAGTCTTCCTGGCTTTTAAGCACGGAATATAAATAAAGCACTATGAGGATTACATCTAAACTAAAGATCCAAAACAGACCACAAAAAATTAAACTAAATCACAATATTTGTTTCATTTAAATTCCTGAATTCTTGTTTCACTTAAATTCCTGAAAGTATCTGCCATTAGCAAATGAAAATGTTGAGATATCATAAATATTTTGATAAATATTTTCAGTGTCTTAAAAGTTATCACTCATGTCCTATAACCACAGCTCTGACAACCCTTCCATGTGTTGTTAACGTCTCTCATCGTCCTGAAGGGGCTCCCAGAATCTTTTATTCAGAAAGAGGATTAGTAGTAGTTAATTGGAGACTGCTGCCTGACTATAAATTAAGTTTTACCGGAGCACGGCCACGCCCACTCGCCTGCGTGATGTTCAGGGCTGCGTTGGTGGGGAGCCGGGCCAGGTGGTTGGGACAGAGGCCATGTGGCTGTAGAGCCTAATGCATTCACTGCCTGGCCCCTGACAGGTGTAGTGGACATGCCCAGGCCCCTCCTTTCTCTGGAAGGTGTCTGATCTGTGGGCTGTATGTACACCAAAGTGTTCATGGCCAAGAGGCTGAGGGGAGCTGACATCTGCCTGAGCTTCGGTTCTCCTCGATACCCAGGGCCACACTCAGACACGCAGTTAGGTGCAGGGGAAAGACGACCACTTAGGGTCCCGGGTGTGCCGCCCCATTGCGTGCAGACATGGTGCAGTTGTCGTTGAGGGCAGCCTGGGCACTGGGGTCCCCTCACTCCAGGCCCTGCTGAGCGGGTGGACGTTGAGCAGCTCACTGGGTGGTAGTATCCTGGGGCAGCCTGGGTTCTTATTTTTATTTTTTTATTTTATTTTTTATTTTATTTTTTTTTATTTTTTTTGAGACGGAGTCTTGCTCTGTCCCCCGGACTGGAGTGCAGTGGCCGGATCTCAGCTCACTGCAAGCTCTGCCTCCCGGGTTCACGCCATTCCCCTGCCTCAGCCTCCCAAGTAGCTGGGACTACAGGCGCCCGCCACCTCGCTTGGCTAGTTTTTTGTATTTTTAGTAGAGACGGGGTTTCATTGTGTTGGCCAGGATGGTCTCGATCTCCTGACCTCGTGATCCGCCCATCTCGGCCTCCCAAAGTGCTGGGATTACAGGCTTGAGCCACCGCGCCCGGCCACAGCCTGGGTTCTTTAGGGCAGTGGGATTATCACTGGCTTTGGTTCTTCATTTTGCCTTTCTAGATTTTTAAAATTCTTTGAAGAATATGCTTTATCTTGAGGTTTGTTTTTGAAATGTTTTAACCACAAAATAGGAATTGAGTATCAAATATATAACCAAGCAAAATAAATCAAGGCCATATCAAAGTCAGGTTTTCAGTTTTGCTGAGTTGAGAAGCCACAGCTAGAAAGTGGGGGTTCTATGGTGTTAAGCTGCAGGTGACCTGGCTGAATGTGCTGCTGTGGGTCGCAGTGGCTTCATGGTGCTTTCCTGGCACCCTTTCTCTTTAGCCCCTGTGTCCTTGTTGGGCTGAGCTCCCCACCTCCCCTGTTCTGTCTCGGGAGGCAGCAGCCCAGTGCAAGCACAGGCTCCACTTTTCAAAATAGACGGCTTGGGGCAATTTTCCATTTCCCCGTGCTAACCCTGGTGGTTTTTCTTGTCTATGAATAATTGACTTGGCTTCATCAGGTGGTAAATGGACCATGACGGACTCTTATTCTAGCAGCTATACTTCAGAGACGCTTTCCTGTGTACATCTCATGCACATGTACAGTGTACCATGACAGTGACATGCTGGGATTCCTGTCACCTCTGCTTCATGAGATCTTTGGGCATTTGGGTCTGTGGAGACTCACTGTGTATCATTCTGTGTATGTGTGCAGAGAGGGTGTGTGTGAGAGTGCACATGTGTGTGTATGTGTGTACGTATGTGCATGTGAGTGTGCATACATGTGTATGTGCATGCATGAGAGTAGGTACATGTGCATAGGTGTGTGGTTGCATGCGTGTATGTGAGCCGGTGCGAGTATGCGTGTGTATGAGAGTGTGTTCATGTGTATATGTGTGTGCTGTGTGCATGTGTGTATTGCATGTGTGTACACGTGAGTGCATCCATGTGTGTATGGATGGATGGATGTCTATGTATCATGCACATGTACGTGTACGACGGCATGTACATGTGTATGAGTGTTGTGACTGTTCATGTGTGTATGTGTGTATATGTGCAACGTACATGTGTACAGGTGTCCACATATGCATGTGTGTACATATGTGTATGAGACTATATGTGTGTACACATGTATGAGTGTGTGTGCATGAGCGATGTGTGCGTGTGTGTGAATGTGTACCTGTGTATGTGCAGGTGAACGTGTGTGCATGTGTGAGAGTATGCACGGATGCTTGTGGGCACTCAAGCTGCCCGTGCTGCCTGGCATTGAATCCCAGCCCTGGAGCCCCTGGCGTCTCCTTCAGCAGCACCGATGGGAGCTCCTTGGTGCACAGTCCTGGGCTTGGCTTGGTGCTTGAAGGGAAACAGAAGAGAGAACAAACCCTGAATTCTGAACTCCCCAAAGGGAAACCTAGTCACAAAAGCACCGTAGTTAGGGACGCAGAGGATCAGGAGAAAGCTGAATTTGAAGTAGCAGATTCAGAGTGTACCGCTGAATAATAATTATGTAGTCGGTGGGGACTTCAGTTGACTCACGTTACGCTCTGCTCTGCGGTTTTGAATAGATTGATGCTGAATTAAAGCATTTTTGCTGAATGTAAGTGAGTGTCATTCACACCCTCCTAAAATAAAAATCTTAGGCTTTCAGTGAAAGAATGACACAGTTTTGCAAAAGGCACTATTTTAAGTTACTTTCAAAACACACAGTGTTGTAAAAACCGTAGCATCGTTTTGCAAAACCCGACCATCTGGTGCTGAATCCTTGACCGCTGGCCAAGTCCTAAGCTGAGCCAGGCCCCTCCAGGGGCTGCCCCTTGGCTGACTGGACAGTTCAGATGATGGTGCCCTTTCCTGAATGCTCTGTGTGGGAATGTCCGTTCCCAAGTTTGGGGATGCCATCCCCATGATGACTCTAGGTACTCCACGTATGTTGGCCTGGAGGTTGGAGCTTGAACTTGAGCATCGATCCACTTTAGTCTCCCAGAAGCCGGCAGCTCCTGCCACCTGCGTCTCAGCCTAGGACTCCCCGCTCCCCACCAGCTGCCCAGAGGCTGTCTCTGACCCAGCTAGGCCGGTCCACATGCAGCACCAGACTTGGCTCCTTGAGGCCCTGCCAGACGTGGCCCCAGGGCCCCTTCCCTTGCCCTGCCCCACCGGCACTGTAGCCGGCAGTCAGGCTGTGTACCTGTGTACAGGTCCTCTCCAGGGCCCGCTCCGCCTCTTGCCTCCGGTCGCAGCAGAACATTTGGAACCTGCAGAGCCGCGGCCTGTGCATGCCCCTCACGCTTGGAGGTGTGGGCCTCCCCCGCCCACCTCCACACGCCAGCTGGGTTGCGGGGATGAAGGCCTCAGCGGCCTTTCTCCTTTTCCGCCTGCACGTTCTGGGAGATTTCCTCCTCCTCATTTCCCAGGCTTTCCTGTGAGTTGCTTGTCTCCACAGTGAGAGTCTTGGTTTCTGAGAGTGTTTTCTTGTTCCTTGATGCCCCTCAGAGCACCCCGTTCTTCCTGACTCTCTTGGTGAGCATGGTGGATGTTTTGCACCCCTCTTCTGTTGCCCACCCTTTCTGTCTCCTTGGGGTCAGGCCTCTGCTTCTCTGCCATGCAGCTGCTCTGCTCACACGTCTCAGGATTCTTGGGTGTCGTCTGTGTGAGGACGGTAGGACGGAGTGGATTTCCTGGGGGTGCTGATGGAGATCCCCGCTCCTGTGTATGAGACAGATCCGTCTCCTGACTCACACTCGCCTGGGAACGGGCTGCCCAGGCACCTGAGCACCTTGGGCTTGCACTGGCTGCCTTTGCCTTGGGGTGAGTGGGTCCTGGGCCCCCCACCCCACAGCGAGCGGAGCTTTTCTCTAAGGCCGTCATCTGCACCAGCAGTCCGGGTTTTCACATGTGGGTGGTTTAGGTATAAAATTCCTCCAAGATCTTTAGAGACGACCAGAGGCTGTTTTTTCCCTTCCCCGACACCCAGTACATTTCCCCTGAGCACGGTCTGACCCTGCACTTCGATTTGGGGGCTGGCAGGTGTGTTCCTCCAGGGGCTTCCCAGGTTTTGATCCCTTTTTCTCTGCTGTCCTCTCTCCTGCCCCTGAGCCTGCCCGGAACCGGCTCCTGTGGCTGCCGCAGCCTCCTCTGCAGCCTCACTTCTCCTCCCACTGCCTTGTTTCTTCCATCTTAGGCATCATTTGCTGTCTGTTGGCTTTTGTTTTTGTACTTTTTGTGTGTGTGTGTGGAAAATAACATGCATACATAAGAGTACATCTTTCTTTTTTAGTTTAGTTTAGTTTTCTTGAGATAGAGTCTCACTCTGTTGCCCAGGCTGGAGTGCAGTGGTGCAATCTCGGCTCACTGCAACCTCTGCCCCTTGGGTTCAGGCAATTCTCCTGCCTCAGCCTCCTGAGTGGCTGGGATTACAGATGCCCACCGCCACGCCCAGTTAATTTTTGTATTTTTAGTAGAGACAGGGTTTCACCATGTTGGCCAGGCTGGTCTTGAACTCCTGACCTGAGGTGATCCACCCATCTTGGCCTCCCAAAGTGCTGGGATTACAGGCGTGAGCCACCTTGCCTGGCTAGAAAAGTACATTTTTAAATGTTCAGCTGAACAGGTGGTGGAGAAGTGCAAGCCTGTGTAATCCCCCTCCTCTAGAAAAGCAGCATCCTGGGTTGGTCCCCAGCATCTCCTTACGTAACTACACCATTGTTTATCACCCACATACACAAAGGCCGTTCCAGGGTGGCCCCACGAGAGGCTCTGTGCTCTCCTAGTGACCGCCTTGGCTCAGATCCATGGGGACCCCTGTCCTGGAAGTCTTCTGAGAGGACCCTCCATCCCAGGGGAGTGTGAATCCAGTAAGGCTTCAGGCTCTTGCTTCTCTGTGCCGTGGTTTTACCCAGTGTGATCCCCCACTTAACCCAGTGGCCGAGTGAGATGTGGCTTTTCACGAGGGTGAAGCATGTTCTCTGTGGACTAAGGTGTGTGTGGCCTGTGGCTTCTCACACACTGTGGCTGTCTGCTGCCTGTCAATTCCCTGACGTGTGGAATAACAGCCTCATCTGTAACCTTATATGAAAGCGAATACACACATTTAAAAGGCTAAATTTGTATCTATTTTTAAAAAGAGATTGAGGATACACAAATTCAGTTAACCTAGGCTGATTTTTACTTTATTTTCCAAATCTATTGGCCATGTAATTTCTTCCAGAAACAGCTCACTGTAATAACACAACGCCTGGTTGTGGGAACCCCGGGCTTCCTGTGGAGATGAGATGGGGAAATTCGCACGCAGGTCTCAGCGTCTGCTGTCAGCTCTGAGCCCCTCCATATTTCGATATGCATTTTAAGAGTTTTAATGGTTTTCCCGTTTCAAAATGATAGGATGCTGATAAATAAGTTGCTAACATGAAGGTCCGGAGGTCTTCTGCCCTGGGGCTTGTGCTGTCTGTGTTCTGGAGTCTCATGTTGTCTTAGCACTGCCTGTCGCGTGGCCGTGACCGTCACACAGGGCCCCACGGCCTCCCTCATAGGAGAGAGCGCAGCCAGTGAGGACACAGGCGGAGGCCAGGAAGGTGTGGCATCTTTTCTTCCCTCAAGCAGATGTCCCAGTAGCAGTGACCGCAGGAAGCCCGTGGCCTGGACTGCGCCCTGGAGGGCCCTCCCGTGGGACTGCCTCTGTGCCTCACACAGGCTCCGAGACCGCGGACCCATGCCCGTGTGCCCGTGTGACGCGAGACCGCGGACCATGCCCGTGTGCCCGTGTGACGCGAGACCGCGGACCATGCCCGTGTGCCCGTGTGACGCGAGACCATGGACCCGTGCCCGTGTGCCCGCGTGACACGAGACCACGGACCATGCCCGTGTGCCCGCGTGATGCAGCGCCCTCTTTTGCAGGGTTGTGGACTTTCTGCTGAAGGCCATCATGCGCACCATGTGGTTCGCCGGCGGCTTCCACCGGGTGGCCGTGAAGGGGCGGCAGGCGCTGCCCACCGAGGCGGCCATCCTCACGCTCGCGCCTCACTCATCCTACTTCGACGCCATCCCTGTGACCATGACGATGTCCTCCATCGTGATGAAGGCAGAGAGCAGAGACATCCCGATCTGGGGAAGTGAGTGGGACCCCCCTGCTGGGAGTGAGGGACCCCGCCCTGCTGGGAACGAGAGTTCCCCCCGTCCACTGGGAATGAGAGATCCCCCTGCCACTGAGAATAAGAGATTCCCCTCCTGCTGGGAGTGAGGGTCCCCCCTCTGTTGGGAATAGCGAGACTCCCTCTGCTGCTGGGAGTGAGAGATCCCCCTCTTCTGGGAATGATAGATCCCTCCCCTGCTAGGAACGAGGGACCCCACATGCTGGAAATGAGTGAGACCCCCCTGCTGGGAGTGAGGGACCACCCCACGCTGCTGGGAGTGATCGAGCCCCCACCGCCGGGCACATTGGCCTTGCACGCCATTTTCTGTGTTGTGGTTTCCTGTGTAATTTTCATTGTTGTAATTGTTATTTTTATTGGCACCTGAGTGCCCTCACTATCATAACAGGCTACAGTGCTTGCTCCAGGTCTGCTTGGCAAGGGTGGCTCTCCTTTATCAGATGGCAGCTCTGGAAGTCTTTGGGAGCAGGTCGGCAGGGCTGCCTGTGCACCCGGGCTGTGCCGTGAACCCAGAGGCCTGAGCACCTGGTGCTGCTGTGACCCCTCACCAAAGCCAGGGGCTCACTGCAGCAGAGACCCACCCTCTCGTCATCTGGGGACCAGATGTTCAAAAATCAAGGCGTCTCTGGGCCGAAGACCCTGCGGGGCCCCTTCTTGCCTCTTCCCACTCTGGGGGCTGCTGGCGATCCTGGGCTGTGGCTGCATCGCTCTGCCTCTGCCTCTGCCTCAGTGGTGGACTGGCCTGGCTCCCTCCAAGTGTCTCTCCTCCATGTGTCTCTTACAAGGACCAGTCATTGGATGATCCAGGATGCTCTTGTCTTGAGATCCTTAATGAGTTTCCTCTGTAAAAACCTTTTTCCAAATAAGGTTCCATTCACAGGTTCCAGGGTCAGCATGTGGACCCATCTTTGGGGGTCACATCCCATGGACCCACTGTCTGGGAGGACTGTAGGGAGCCCTGGAGCCCTGCGTGGCCCCTCACCCAGCTGTGTGCAGCCCTGACCCGCCAGAGCTCTGTCCTCGGTGCTCTTCAGGGCGGCTGGGCCTGTTCTGTCCTCGTGCTTCCTTCACAGGTGCCATCAGCACAGCACAGCAGGTTCTGGGGCACAGCGGGTCCTGGGTTGGCAGTGGGCGGTGCTGCGGGCAGGAGCTGCAGGGAGGAGGGGCGTCGTCTGTGGCCGGGGCCCTCACCTGGGCGCTCCTGTCGGCTCTGTTTCCACGCAGCACCTAACCTGAGCATTCATGTGACAGTTTTCTGGAGAATATCTGGGGGGGACACATTCTGTGGTGCTGACCACTGAGGGTGGCAGCCACAGCTGGGATAGGAAGGCTGGAAGTGGGGTGAGGAAGCCCTGGCACGGCCCGTGGGAGATTGGGCCTGCAGCAACCGGAGGGTGTCCAGACTGTGCCTGCAGCTGGGCAGTTGTGGGTGGCCTGAGTCTGCCTGGGACAGGCCTGGAAATCGGGGATGGTCCTTGGTGGGACTGGAGGTTCTAGGGCTGGCTGCACTCAGCTGGCTGGGGAAGCCTGGAGGAGGCTGGACAGGCCGGCAGTGGAGGCGAGATTGGACTGCAGGCACCATCCGAGGGATGGCCTTGGCTCTCACATGCAGGTTTCTCTGCTCTGCACGCTCCACTGGCCTGTGGGGCAGCCCCAGCTCCAGTCAGCACTCTTTGCATCCTGTGGTTCCGGCACACCCAGAAAACCACATTTGTGCTCCCCACCGTGGCAAAGGCCCATGGTCCTTCGTCATCCGCTCAAGGAAGGGGATTGTGGAGCCCAGGGACCCTCGCAGTGGCAGGAGTCCTTGGGTAGGGGGGCTGGCCCACCCGGAGTGAACCTGAGCGTTGGCCGGGCTCTCCCCGTGCCCCTTGGTGCTTCCCTGTGGAGATCGCCAGCGTGAAGGAGTGTTTGGTGCGGTGATGCTGGACGTTGTAGTCCCATCTTGCTTAGAGGCCCGGGAGTCCACCTCTTCAGGACCAACCCAGGTGGCCCAGCACTGCCCTTCATCTCGGCGCAGCCATGCTGCTGTGTGCAGGGCTCTTGTGGAGCCCTGTGTGTCTCGTCATTTCAGAGATCGTCCATGGACCTGTGAGGGAAAGACAGTGACAAACAGGCTTACCAGAAATTTTTGTTAGAATTCAAACTTAGCAGGAACCACATTTTGCTCCCTGCTGTCCTGGCCTGAAAGGGCCATCGTCGTGGGGCGTGGCTGATGACTCCTCTACCGGGCACCTGGAGCACCCTCTGATTCGGGAGCTCAGAACCATCTCCCCAGGCTGCAGCTCAGAGACATCTCCCCAGGTCCCAGCTCAGAGATGTCTCCCCAGGCTGCAGCTCAGAGACGTCTCCCTGGGTCCCAGCTCAGAGACGTCTCCCAGGGTTCCAGCTCAGAGACATCTCCCCAGGCTCCAACTCAGAGACATCTCCCCTGGTCCCAGCTCAGAGATGTCTCCCCTGGTCCCAGCTCAGAGACGTCTCCCTGGTCCCAGCTCAGAGACATCTCCCCTGGTCCCAACTCAGAGACATCTCCCTGGTGTCCAGCTCAGAGACATCTCCCCTGGTCCCAGCTCAGAGATGTCTCCCCAGGCTGCAGCTCAGAGACGTCTCCCTGGGTCCCAGCTCAGAGACGTCTCCCAGGGTTCCAACTCAGAGACATCTCCCCTGGTCCCAGCTCAGAGATGTCTCCCCGGTCCCAGCTCAGAGACGTCTCCCTGGTCCCAGCTCAGAGACATCTCCCCTGGTCCCAACTCAGAGACATCTCCCTGGTGTCCAGCTCAGAGACGTCTCCCCGGTCCCAGCTCAGAGACGTCTCCCTGGTCCCAGCTCAGAGACATCTCCCTGGTTTCCAGCTCAGAGACGTCTCCCCAGTCCCAGCTCGTGGTGACTTCTGGTTCCTCTCGTGGACCCTTTGAAAGCTCACAACTTTGTTGAAGACATGAGTGTTGAAAATGTTCAAAATATTTTCATTTTTAGATGTATCAATACCAATTAGAGTGATCAACCAAGTGGATTTTTTTCATTTTCACGTTGTTAGTTTCCTTTCAGTGACCTTCATATCTGCACCATCCATTTACAAACCTTGTCAAGGAAAGTTTGAGGCTCAAATGCCCAAAAGATAGCAGAACGCTGTCACCTTCTTGCTGGCAAAATGCGCCAGTCCCAGTGTGGCTGTGCACACGGCGTGGTGATGCCGTTCCCTCCTCAGAGCTCCCGGGGAGGAGCTGCATCTCCTTGCCGTCCTCGCCGCCCAGTTCTCAGTGCTCGAGTGTGAAACGCACCCCGGGCAACCCACCCGAAGACGCACAGCCCAAGACTTCTCTGGGATGCAGAGTCCTTACCCTGCACCCCCCACATGTATCCCCGGACCCCACGGAGAGCGTGAAATGCCCCCATGTCACTGTTCTTTTCTTCGCCGTTATAGACAACTTCTGAAATTTTAACTCTGTTCATGAAATAAACCAGCTGACAAGATGGCGAAGGTGGCAGGGTGGCATCTCCAAACCCCGTGTGCCCTCAGGATGACCATGGGACGCTTTGGCCAAAACAGTGGGCACCAAAAGACCATGCAGTCAGGGCCATTTCTTTCACACGTGCACCATCCTGTGAGACAACTCTGTCATTCTTTCCTTCTTCTGATTTCGTCCTTTTTGGCAGAGTTGGGAATAACCCATGAGTAAGGATGAAATAGTCCTGGAATCGTGAAAAAGGAAAATGATTCAAGACATGGGAAAGACCACAAAGACCCTCGTGTGTCTTTGATTTTACAGGAGGTTCCCACAGACCCAACAGGCAGCCACAGGATAGAAGGAATTTTCTTTTTTTGGCTTCAATTTTCTCATTGTTCTTGGAGGAAAGAACCTCCAAGAAAGAATGAAAGTCATGAAATGCTACTCCTTACAAGTAATAAAAACACTAAGAAAAGAAACTGAACTGGAAACTGAACAGGGGTGGGGAGGTGGAGCTGAGCTGCAGCAGCCTGGGAGCCCATGGTGGGGTCGGAGACACGCTCAGTTGGCCTGGGCGGCGCTGTGCGTGGATCCTGCTCACCGTCCTCAAAAAGGAAGCTCCACTCAGCGGTAGTTTCATTTTAAAGTCTTCAGAGTTTGCTCTTCTGAGAAGTACGTTTCCACGTTCAAATCTTTTTGCAGAAAGACAGGTGCCGTGCCTGTGTTGTCCTGGTTGAGCACCAGCCTTCATGGCAGGGTGTCCCTTGTACCCCAGCCTTGCACCTTCCAGGAGGCTGTGGGGTGCCGTGGTTAGAACTGGGGCTGCGCTACAAAGCACCACAAAACTGGTGGCTTAGAACAAAAGGAATGTATTCTCCCCCATCTGGAAGCAGAAGCGCCAAATCAAAGTGCTGGCAGCACTGGGCTCTTCTGAAAGCTCCTCAGCCCTCCTGGCTCCTGTCGGGAAGGTGCTGGCTGTGGCCACATCCTCCCATCGCCTCCTTCATCATTGGCCTTCTCTCCCCTTCTTCGTGTCCTCTTCCCATAGGGACCCTCATCTGGGACTTTAGCTTGATCGTCTGCTTTGTCTCCTTCTCCCATAGGGACTCTCAACCGGGACCTTGAGCATCTGCTGCCACCTGTTTCCCAATGAGTTCCCATTCCCGGTACCAGGAGTGAGGGATTCAGCTTCTCTTTTAGGGGATGCAGTTCAACCCACACGGGGTGGGCGGGGCCCAATCCACGCAACCTGGCACCTTCAACCCTGTCCTCTGTGAAGACCAGGACTAAAGACATTCTGCTTCCTGGCAGTTGTCTTTCATTGACTTCTGTTCTGTGCTCTGTGTCCTCAGTGGGTGCTGTGGACTTGGTGTTTGTTACTTGTGGCACTGAGGATACAGGGCTTGCTTCTGTCACAGATGTGGGAAGGCCAGGTGCTGTTCCCATTCCCTCAGTCAGAGACTCACAGCCCACCCGTGGCACAGGCCCTGGGGCATCTGCCCCACTGGGCACCGTGCAGCAGCCCCCTCATTGCCCAGCCCTGCCTGGCAGGAGCCATGCATTCCACGTGATCCGTCTCCCCTCCTCTCTTCCAGCTCTGATCCGGTATATACGGCCTGTGTTCGTGTCCCGGTCAGACCAGGATTCTCGCAGGAAAACAGTAGAAGAAATCAAGAGGCGGGCGCGGTCAGATGGAAAGTGGCCGCAGGTAACGCGCGCAGCCCTGATTGTGTCTCAGTGCTTTTATTCCGAAAGATGCGAACTTTGGGAGTGGGGAGGAAGAGACCGGGGCCCTTCCTCCGGGGCTGGATTCCGAATCTCTTCTCCTAGTGAGTACGTGAACTCAGGAGGGTGCTGCCAGGCACCTTTGGTTTTGGCACCCAAAATTTAAAGTTAAAGTAAGGAAAAACAATTCTCAGATGCATCTCAGCTTCCTGAATCACCTTTTTTGAACTAAGTTCTGACTCAGAGCATTGCTCATCCACCCTCCTGTTGCAGTCTGATTTTGGAGTTGATGTGTCAGCCTGCTGTGTGTTGGGTGGTTCCAGAAGTCCTGGAGTAAACTTCCTGGTCTGTGTGCTGGTTCCCAGGCACCATTCAGAAGCCCTGACCCCAGCTGTAGGGGCAGCTCGGCCAACATGAGCTTGGACACTCTTTTCCTTCCAACTGAGCCAGCATTAGAAGCTGGACATTTCACAGAACTGTCTGGGATCTGATTGCTCAGGAAGCTTTGCAGGGTCTGGCTGGAGCTAGCCCCTTAGAGGGCTGTGACTTCCAGGGTGCCCCAGTTCTGCCCCCGCAAGCACAGGCAGCCTCCTCCCCCACCCAGTTGGCCTGCCTGGCCCTGGGCTTGCCAGGGTGAGCCCACACCGGCCCACCTGACGTCTGGGTGAGCCTATGCTGGCCCGCCTAAGCTCTGTCTTCCTCGCGGGGCCCAGAACTGAAAGCAGCCTGCAGGGCTGGGAGTTTGAGTGCAGTTTCGGCTTCTGTAGGCCAGTGTGAATCGGAGGAACCGAAACCCTAGTGTGGAGGGTGCTGCCTGACTGGGGCTCAGCTCCCCTGCTCATGCAGCCCGTTGCTGGGGTCCCAGCCCTCCTTCGGCTCCATCGGCCAGGCACTGCCATTTGTGGGTCTTTGCTCTCCTCTCCGCCTTCTTCCTGATGAGAATGAGTGCTGCCCCCAGGAGGTGTTTATGTTGTGCCAACCATGGGTTATATTTAGTTGCACCTGGTTCTCACAGTGTCTGAGAGGTGGGCACCGCGATGACCTGGCTTTCCAGGAGCTGTAGTTGAAGAAGACAGATGCTGTTTGTGTATTGACACTGCTGCCACAGTTTCAGAAAACCAGCAGAGTGCAAGTCAGTGTGTGCTTCCAGAATGCATTTTAATAATTTAGCTACTGAATCTGAGTCCAGTGTCTAAATTATGTCAGTAGCAAAGAAAATATATTGTGAAGATTGGCATCGGTAAGCTCTGAATTATAATTATGTACAGTTTAATGCTGATCTTTTTCTTCCTCCCACTTCCAGATAATGATTTTTCCAGAAGGAACTTGTACGAACAGGACCTGCCTAATTACCTTCAAACCTGGTATGTAGTTTTCTTAATTGTTTGTTGTTCTTCTCGAGAGAAGGAAAGTATTAAAGTAATGCTTCTGAAGAATGTGCTGTGCACATAAGAACAGTTTCTGCTTTTATCCTGTATGCTGGAGTTCTTAGCGGTATTCCTAAGAAAAGTCACAAAATAAATTTGAGAATTTGAGTCAAGGATTATCGTGTTTACAGGAAGATGGAGAAGTTATGGTTTCAGGTCGTTTCCAGTGAGGTGGAGATAGAGGTTTGCCTCTGTTTTGAGATCCAGGCTAGGGGAGTCCTGGGTCCACAAGGGGCCTCCTTGCCTTTGAATGGTTCAGGGTGCCCTTCTTGGCCTGCAGCTCACCCCCAACACCCGCCTGGGAATCCCAGGTGCAGATCCCTGCGAGCCATCCTCAGATGCCCAGGTCCTCAGGTCCCCAGGTCCCCAGTTAGACAGTGTTCTTTCTCCCTGGGGAGGGGGGACTCAAGTGCATGTGAACTTGGGTCTCTCCCGCAGTGGTCACCCGGGTCTAGTGTTGTGTCTGCACCCGTGACATGGGAAGTGTGGCCGTGAGCAGGCATTGGGTCTCTCCCGTGGTGGTCACCCTGGTCTAGTGTTGGGGTCTGCACCCCGACGTGGGAAGTGTGGCCATGAGCAGGCATTGGGTCTCTCCCGCGGTGGTCACCCGGGTCTAGTGTTGGGGTCTGCACCCCGACGTGGGAAGTGTGGCCGTGAGCAGGCAGCAGAGTCCACTGTTCTTTCTGCGCTGAGTCTCTTTGGAATTCTGCATACCCTTGGGCATGTCAGAGGGTCCACCTGGATCCTGTCGTCTCCCTTGGGCTACTTTAGAAAGTCATGGCTCTCATCAACTGTGTCCACACTGGGGCATGCAGACCTGTTCTCCGGGGTTGGGTCAGAGCCACGTGGAAAAGCCAGTGCCTCGCTCGGACTGGCACCGGCCGCCGTGCCTCTGGGGCCGCACAACCTGTGTGTCTGGGCTTTTGTGGGAGCTGGGTCGAGGAAGTGTGCAGTCGCTTGCCTATGTGTGCCGCCGTGGTTTCCGGGGCCTGTGGCCATCCTCCTCCTGCTCAGATGCGTGTGCTTTCACCCTCCGCCCTCCTTGGTGCAGCAGGCAGATGGCAGGTTTTGTTGCTAGCAGCGCCTTCAAAGTGCAGCTCCATGGAAGGTACTGGGTCTTCCCGTTCCATTGTCTTCACCACATGTGGTTCTGATCAGAACCAGAGATGCAGGGGGTGGAGGCGGCACCCAGTGACCAAGAATCCACGTGCCCCCACCACACTGGGCCCATGCCTGGGCATGGCCTGTGGGCAACCTTGATGAAGGCTGAAAGTGGGCTGTGTTTCCAAGGCTCCAGGCAGAAGACAGCTGGCAAGTGTGTCAGGTCTTGTTCCTCGGCAGGTGTGGGGCTGGGGTGAGTGCCGGGCCCTGTCTTCAAGGGCAGCCGTTCCTTGGGAGTGGAGCCTCGTGCCTGCGGGGAGGCCCCTGGGGAGGGCCATCGCCTTGCCCTTTGGAGCTGGCAGCCTTCGTGTAGACATGAGGAGGGCGTGTGAGCACCTCTCAATACATATCACAAAACCGAGGGGAGTCATGGCGGTGCCCGGCGGGCGCTCACTGTGCCCCAGGTGGGTTCCACAGCATCTGGGGAGACAACACGGCAGCTTGATCCCATCCCCGTCTCCGTTTCCAGTGGGTCCAGCTGTGAGTTCCGCATGTCACCCTCAGGCACAGGGTTCCGGCTGCCTCGAGTCACATGTTCGGAATCTCTGAGGCCCTCATGCGTCTTAGCTGGGTACTTTTTAGTGAGGTTTGGAGGTGAAATTCGTGTGTGGTGGGTGATCCTGACGCCTCGTGGGGGAGCCCTCCAGAGCTGTGGGAGTCTCCCGCCTTGAGCCTGACACCAGAGGCACCCACAACCTCCCTGGTGTCTTGGGCTCAAGCTGCCCCAGCCCCATGGTGGCCCGCCCACTCAGACCCCTCCCTCCACCTTCCATCAGATCGCCTGATGTTGGGGTCATGTTGCTGGGGTCACCCCTGTTTGGGCACCACTGCCAGTTCCCCACCTTCATCCGCGGAGACCTTCCTGCATCGGGCCCAGCCTCCAGCCTCAGGCTCCTCCTGGGCCCGGGGCCTTCTTTCTCCTGAGTGTCTCCTGTCTGTGCTGCACTGTCCACCTGAGTCCCCCGTTGCAGACCCAGGCCAGGGGTGCCAGGGAGTCCCTGGCCTTGGCCGCCTCTGAGGTGGGAGTGACAGAGCTCAGCAGAGCCCCGTGGGGTCTGCTGGATGTAGTGGGTTCCAGCAGGGCTGAGACCCTCAGGCTCTGCAGGGATCAAATTGCACTTGAAACAGGCCCATGTGGGGCCTTCCTCTCCAGTGTCCACACTCACCCTCTTTGTCAGGGGACACTAGAGCAGGATCGGCTGACTGGGTGCCTGGAGACCCCTCCTGGAAGGTCCTGGGCCCACGCCCTCCACATGCCCACACCCCACCCGCCTGCCAGCTCCGAGCTCTCAGAGCACAACGAAGACAGTGAGAAGGCCCTAGGATACTGTGTGGGTCCAGCGATGGCACCGACTGCCTGAGGATGCAGAGGCTGGGCCTGCCGAATGTGGCTGCCGGGAGTGGACGCAGCTCTCCCTGGGCCACAGTGGCCTCCCTGCACGGGCTGTGAGCAGACATGGCTGCGGTTCTCCCTGGGCCGCGGTGGCCTCCCTGCACGGGCTGTGAGCAGACATGGCTGCGGTTCTCCCTGGGCCGCGGTGGCCTCCCTGCACGGGCTGTGCCCAAATGTGGACATGGCTCTCCCTGGGCCATGGTGGACTGTTTCTTCCTGTGGGTGGGCTGTGGGGGATGGGCATTGTGAGTAAGGGGTGATGGCCTTCTGGGGGCCTCAGGGGTCTCTGCTGAGCCATCTTCCAGCCTCATTGTTGCAACCAGTGAAGTTAGACCCATGCGCAGCACAAGGTATGTGTGAATATGGAGGTTTCTGCGCAGTTTAGAAGCCCGCGCCTCCTCCCCTCAGCTGTGTTCCTGCCTTCAGGAGCCCCTGGGCTCCGACTCCTCATCTTGGTTTTTCCAGCCTGACCCTTGTGCAGCCTGCCCTGGGTGCTGGTGCTGGTGGGGTCTGGGTGCTGCTGACCCTCAGGGGCCCCTGGGAGACTAGGGAGGCCAGAGACTCCTGCAGACTTTCCCACTGGGATTTCTGTAAAGTCACTGACCTTTCAGGCTCATGGGGGCTTTCTGCGCTCTTGGGGACTTTCCCAGGAGGTCCCCAGTGTGTTGAGGTGTTCTTTGATTCTTACTGAGTTTCTTCAGTGATGTCCCCTTGACACGTGGTTGAGATGATCAGCTGAGCTGCAGCAGCAAAGCCATCATCACCCGCAGCAGCTCTCGGCACTCCATGTGTGCTCCTGGGCTCGGTCCTGGGCAGTGAGGACTGTTTTCTCCACACTGCATGTCTGAGGGGCTGGGGCTCGGCTGCCGGACGTTGGAGCTGGGGCTTGAGCCTGGGTCTGTGCCAGCCCTGCCATCCTCCGCCTCCCCGACGCAGCCACCCGTCCACCTGGGTACACAGAAGTGCAGGGTGAACTGCGTGAGCTCGTTCCCAGATGCTGCTGGGCCCACAGCAGGAAAGGGGCAACCCAGCACTGGACACGGGGGAGCTGCGGCACACAGGCCAGGGACTTGGGGTGCCGGCTGGACACCAAGGGTGCAGGCGGATGTCCTGCATGAGACGAAAGCCGAGTGGGTTGGGCTGTCAACTCGAAGTTTCAGCCCTGACACGGGCCTCTGGCCTCAGGCCACCGTGAAAGGAGAAATGGCCCTAGGGACAGACGCTCCTGGCAGCTCCAGGGGCAAACATGGGCTCCATTCTCCCAGAATCGTGCAGAATCCCGCAGCCAGGACCAACCCCAGATTCCTGACCACAGTGGTGCTCGCTGGTAGCCTGGGAGGAACGTGCTGCCTGGGGATTGACCCGCGTGGCCTCCGGTTGTCAGGCAGGGGAGCCCTTCTCAGACCGCCTGTCTTGTTCTAAAACTTGAGTACTTCTAATGCCTCAGTTTTCCGGTTAAAAACAAAATCTTTCGATAGACATTTAAATAGAATTTAAAATAGAAACAGAACCCACAGAGTCCATGGTGCCTTGCTGCAGCCCGCAAGGGCACAGCTTCAGCCAGAGAGACGGCGGAGCGGCAGCTGGTTGCAGCCACAGTTCCAGTGGGAACGGGGAGGTTCCTGAGTCTCCGTGGCCTGGGGCTCTAGCTGGGCCTCGCTGGGGCTCGTCCTGATTCCTTGGGAGCCCATCAGGTGACAGCCGCTCAGAGAAAGAGGCAGGTCCCAGGCAGGTCCTGCTGCAGCTGTGACCAAGTCTGCCTGTCCTTCGAGCTGAGCCCCAGGGGCAGGTGAGGGTGGTGGGTGGGGCCCGAGGCAGATGTGTGTGCTTGGTGGGGGCAGACCCTGACCCCATCAGGTGCATGGGCATGGCCGGTGATGAGGACCCTCACTTCCACCGATGCCTTCCAGCTGGTGCGAGATGTTATAACAGAAAATGTCCGTTGGCCGGGGAGCGCCCCTGGCCGAGGTTCCCGCCCATCCGTGCTGTGGCGCTGGGTGTTTATGGTCAGGATGGATGTTGAGATAGTCCAGGCATGGAGTGCCCTTGCTGACCAGGAAGGCCTAGACAGAAAAGCTCGTTTTCATCCCAAGAGCAGCATGAGAAACGCAGCAGATGCTGTCCTGCGTGGGCTTCCGTGGGTCACACCACTGTTCCTTTCTCGGCAGGTGCGTTCATCCCGGGAGCACCCGTCCAGCCTGTGGTTTTACGATATCCAAATAAACTGGTGAGTTGTGTTTTCCTGGGGTCAGCTTCCGGGGAATTCTCTGGGAATGGGAACTGCGAGCTGCTTCTATGCACCTGTGTCTCCATCTCTCCTCTGTGCACCTGTGTCTCCATCTCTCCTCTGTGTACCTGCGTCTCCATCTCTGCTTCTGTGCACTTGCGTCTCCATCTCTCCTCCGTGCACCTGCATCTCCATCTCTCCTCCGTGTACCTGCGTCTCCATCTCTCCTCCGTGCACCTGCGTCTCCATCTCTCCTCCGTGCACCTGCGTCTCCATCTCTCCTCCGTGCACCTGCGTCTCCAGCTCTCCTCCGTGCACCTGCGTCTCCATCTCTCCTCCGTGCACCTGCGTCTCCAGCTCTCCTCCGTGCACCTGCGTCTCCAGCTCTCCTCCGTGCCCCTGCGTCTCCATCTCTCCTCCGTGCCCCTGCGTCTCCATCTCTCCTCCGTGCCCCTGCGTCTCCATCTCTCCTCTGTGTACCTGCGTCTCCATCTCTCCTCTGTGCACCTGCGTCTCCATCTCTCCTCTGTGTACCTGTGTCTCCATCTCTCCTCTGTGCACCTGTGTCTCCATCTCTGCTTCTGTGTACCTGTGTCTCCATCTCTCCTCTGTGCACCTGTGTCTCCATCTCTCCTCTGTCTACCTGTGTCTCCATCTCTCCTCTGTCTACCTGTGTCTCCATCTCTCCTCTGTCTACCTGTGTCTCCATCTCTCCTCTGTGCACCTGTGTCTCCATCTCTCCTCTGTCTACCTGTGTCTCCATCTCTCCTCTGTGCACCTGTGTCTCCATCTCTCCACACCCTTTATCTGCGCCACAGCCCACGCTCGGCTGTGCTGAGTCCATCTGGCCTCAGCGCTGGAGAAGGCAGGACAGGGCTGGGTCCTGGGCTCGGTGCGCCATGTTCCCGAGTGCGGCCTTTTCTACACACGTGTCCCTGATCAACCCCATGATTCCACAGTGGTCCCCAGTATCCCAGAGCCCTGCTTCCATAGGTCCTGAAGCAGCTGCCCTTTCCTCTGTGTGGCCAAACCTGACATTTTGGAGAGGGAACCCCCCAACCCCACGTCACCGGCCAGGGCCCCCGGCAGCTTTCAGTACCCAGTTCATGCCAGGAAGTTTAAAAATTAAGAACATTTAAGTTCTGGAAGGCGGGGGCAGCTGGAGAGAAAGGAGGTAACTGTGTCATTTCTGTAGTTTTGTCATTTAGTGCCCAGGTTTTGTTTGGTTTAAGAGAACAAAATTAAGAAGGTGTTTGGGGCCCGGAGCTCCTGGGGTGAAGGCGGCCCCACCTCTGGGGAGAGCCTGGATGAGGCCTCAGGGCAGTTCCTCATGGGGACTTGCTGCCTCTGGAGGAGGCTCAGCCTGCCCTGGCTCTGCCCTGGTCCACCCCACCCCAGCCTGCCCTGGCTCTGCCCCGGCCCCACCCGATCCCTGACCCAGGCCCTGCTCCATCCCCGCCCCTGGCCTCAGCCCCACCCCCTGGCCCCGCCCCTGCCCACGTCCCGCCTCAATCTCCACACCTGTAAGGTGGCTGCTGCACCTTCCTTTGGGTGCTCTTGGATGCTCAGAATACTTCCGGTTCCATCGGCCCCCCCCCCCCATTTCAGCGGCCTCGCCTCACAGGCCTGCCGCTGAGCTCAGGGCACTCATTTAGTGCCAGCTGTGTTTCCCCTTCCACCGCAATCACTCCCGCACGTCGTGGCCCCTTCATGGGCTCCTGGAGCATAAAGACGGCCCAGGCGGACTCAAGGTCCCCACAGCCCACTGGTGCTGGGCTCACTGCAGGTTCCTGGTAGAGCACCCACCTGGGAGAGCGCCGAGGAGGGCCTGTCCATCACAGGGAGCTTCCCGTCTATCGCAGTTCCTCTTTGTGATGGCAAAGGAAAGCACTGAAAGAAAGACCTCGCGGATCAGGACACAGTGGGGCAGAAATACAGGTGACCTCTGGGTGCCAGGGTTCTGGCCCATCCGCCTCAGGGCCTGTCCCATCCGATGCCTGTGGGTTTCACTCTGCCCGGAGGGCTGATGGTCAGGTAATAAAATAGAGTCGGGGCCGGTAGTCACACGACTGAAAGGCCTCGTCCTTCTCACTGAGGCGTGTGTTTGTCAGCCAGGCTCCTGGCCACGGGCCCCTTCCTGCCTCTGCTGCAGGAACCATGTCCCAGTGCAACTCCGATGGGCAAAAAAATCAACCCAAGGACAACAGACTCCGATCTGTGCAGAAATCTGGATTTTCCCACTTTTTTTTTTTTTTTTGAGACGGAGTCTCGCTCTGTCGCCCAGCCTGGAGTGCAGTGGCCGGATCTCAGCTCACTGCAAGCTCCGCCTCCCGGGTTTACGCCATTCTCCTGCCTCAGCCTCCCGAGTAGCTGGGACTGCAGACGCCCGCCACCTCGCCCAGCTAGTTTTTTGTATTTTTTAGTAGAGACGGGGTTTCACTGTGTTAGCCAGGATGGTCTCGATCTCCTGACCTCGTGATCCACCCGTCTCGGCCTCCCAAAGTGCTGGGATTACAGGCTTGAGCCACCGCGCCCGGCCTCCCACTTTTTAAGATTGTTTCGTCAGCGTGTTTAAAGCAACACACTGTTACTGGACGCACCGAGAAACACCCAGCTTAGCCGTCAGGGGAGCAGAAGGTCCACCCCAGGGTGACAGTGCCCGGGCCTCTGCCATCAGGGCCCCTGCTGTGTAGTCCCTGCCCGGCGGCACTGAGGCTAAAGATGGGACTTCCAGAGCACCCGGGGTGGGGGGGCCCTGCACATGCACAGTGGCTGGGGGAATACCCAGAGCACTTGGATAGAGCGGGGAGCGGGGGAGGGCTGGGGTCCTGGGCGCACACTGGAATCGGTGTCCCCCGGCCTGTGAGGAAAGAGGAGAGCAAGCAGGGAGGGAGGACCCTTTTCCCAGATCCTAGGGGCCCTGGGAACCTGTAAGAGGGGGCTCTGAGTCCTCAGGGACTCTGGGGATCTTGGGAGAACTCTGGGGACCTGTAAGGAGGTCTCTGGGTCCACAGGCTCATCAAGGCCTCCAGGGTGCTGATGTCTGAGCTGACGTCAGGAGGGAGGGTAGAGGGAGCGGGGAAGTGCAAGAGAGACCCAGAGTTCTCTGGGTCCTTAGAGGCTCTGGGGACCTCAGGTTGGGGGCTGGTCTGAGTCCTGGATCCTCAGGGGCTCTGGGAAGCTGGAGCTCTAGCACCCTCCTCCCTTCCCCCTGGCTGCAGCGCCTCTGTGGGGTAGGAGGTGCAGGGAGAGGCTGGCACACGCAGGTGCTGGGTGCAGGCCCCGGGTTCAGGCCCTATGCTGACTGACCCTGCCTCTTCCTCCACAGGACACCATCACGTGGACGTGGCAAGGACCTGGAGCGTAAGTTGCGTGTCATCCTCTTTGTCCTGTTGTTCCATGAACACGTAGGGGCTGCTTGGGGTCTGCTGTGCACGCTAGTTACTTTTGCAGTTGTGAAAGCAACTGTGGGACAGCCGTTAGGTTCAGCCCATTGTGAAAACGAAACGCACAGACGTGGCCCCACCCTGACACTCCTGGATTCTGGGGTCTTAAGTTGCGTGTCCTCAGCACCAGCAGGAAGGGGACAGTGAGTCTTGCGTTCTGCTCTCGAGCTTGCCAGCTCAGTAGTTGCCATCGTCCACCTGGCGGCCCCTGGTAAGGAAAGTGGAGATTTAGGGGTGTCTGGAGGGACCCCGTCTGCACAGGTGCAAGGACTGAGTAGTGCTGGGAGGCCAGCCCCTATTGTAAGTCAGTGTCCCTGTCCCCCGGCACAGACACTGAAGGTCAGTTATGCAACGATGAACAACCCCACAGAAACGGGAATGAGCCCCACAGGAAAAGCCCGGGGCCACAGGCTCGTCAGGGCCTCCTGGGTGCTGATGTCTGAGCTGACGTCGGGAGGGAGGGCAGAGGGAGCGAGGAAGTCCAAGAGAGCAGCTCTGTCCCAGGGGCTTGGGAGGACGTGGGTCCGCTGGTGCGTTCAGGTGAAGGTGTTGGGGTCCGTGCTTCCCAGGCTGGCGTGTGGAGGCTCCCAGGTGGGAGCAGAGCTGGGAAAGGACTCTGGGGGGTATGGGGGCTCTGGGGTCCCTGGGGCCTAGGGCTGGGGTTGGCGTGACAGGGCAGAAACAGGGTTGGGGCGGTGGGCTGTCTGTTGGGGGCGTGTGGCCCTGGGAGCAGCTCCGAATGTCTCCTATATCAACTCCTGCAGCAAAGGCATGGCGATCCTGGTTCTGAGGTTGGGAACCCTGGATCCAGGCTGGTGGGGTGGCATGACTTAGGGCCTGTGCTGCCTGGGGACGGCGAGGAGGGACAGGTGTGGAGGGAGGAGGGACAGGTGTGGGTTGTACGAGGTCTCCTGAGCTGGAGAACAAGCAGGAGATGGTGTCTTGCTAGATGAACCAAAGACATAAGCAGGTGTTGAATCAGAAAAGCAGCATTTCCACCCACAGCTGCATGTCACACTGGGGCTCGGGCTGGGTGGGCACAGCACCCCCTCCGCGGGAGCGTTGACTGCCCGGTAGTGCCCTCTGGAGGGCATGTCTAGAGGTTTTGCTCCAGAATTGGAAGTAATTTACTTCTTAACCTGTGTTGTAAATCTGCTCAACATTGCGCAATCTGTTTTTAAGGCTGGAAATCCTGTGGCTCACGCTGTGTCAGTTTCACAACCAAGTGGAAATCGAGGTTCGTATGGATATGGAGTTACACAGTGCTCTTCACAGTGGCTGATGCAGACACAAGGTTACACCAGGATGCCCAGATAAGCCTTGTACAATGTGACGTAGCACCTGTCTTGCTTCCCCATCTTTCCATTTCTCAGGGCTCTGCAGAGGAGCCTCTGGTTACTTTACATCAGTGACTTTATGTCTCTCCTGAGTCTGAACCACTTGGATACGATTTGGGTTTTTGTTCTTTGTTTTTCTAAGACAGCATCTTGCTCTGTTGCCCAGGCTGGAGTGTAGCATTGGGCTCACTGCAGCCTCGACCTCCTGGGCCCAAGCGATCGCCCTACCTCAGCCTCCCGTGTAATTGGACCACAGGCACACGCCACCATGCCTAGCTAATTTTTGTAGAGACAGGTCTTGCTTTGTTGCCTAGGCTGGTCTCAAACTCCCGGGCTCAAGCAGTCCTCCTGCCTCGCCTTCTAAAGTGCTGGGATCCCAGGCATGAGCTACCACACCCAGCTGCGTAGGAGTTTTTAAACCTACCATTCGTTATGATGAGTATTGTAGCTTAAGGGCATGTGAAGCTGGCCCACGTGCAAAGAATTATTCACTTGGCTTTTAGTTTTACTTGACATACTTAATACTGCTGAGCTTGTCACAATACTTTGCTCTGTTTAATACACAGTCAAAGAATCCCCCTTCTCAGCCTGACCCAGGTCTCCAGAGTCAAGACCTTGGGCTAAATAGTCACCTCTGTGTAGCCTGCACAATTTTATCTAAGTCGATGAGGAGTAGTTCTTTTTTTGTTTAAAAGGGGAATTAATATGCACTTCTTGCAACTGGAAATAAAAGATGAGTCACATGCAACTTAAATATTTAATAAAACAATTTGCTGCCTTAAATATTACAGAGCATTACGAAATATACCTATGAGCCTGGCTTTCAGCCCAGCTGTTCACTTCCACAGAGGATAAGCCACTCTCATTACAGAGGACTGGGCTGAAGCGCCTCCGCCCAGGCCTGAGGGCGGCAGTCCCCCCACCCAGCAGGATTATGTGGCTGGATGGGCAGTGGCTGGGAGGGTGCAGGCCAGGCCTCGAGCGCAGAACACAGGGACTGAGCTTGAGCTCCTGAGGGCTCCCTGGTGTTGAACGGCTGTGTTACAGGCCTGGTTTCTAATTTTAAGAGTTGAAAAGAAAGTGAATGGCTTTGCAAAACTGCTCTGTTCTTACGTTGTTCATACAAGATGCAAATGCCGATGCGAGGAACCATGGCAGTTTACGGAAGTTTTAGAAATAACAGGAGAACTGGGGTTTCAGGATGTTCCTGTATTCTGAAATATTCCATATGAGAGAAAAGGCCATCCAGGATGGTCTTCTGCCCTTTCCTGCACCGTGTGCACTGTGGGTCATATTCATTTAAAATGCTGTGCAAGTGTCACTCAGGCAAGGACAAGTTCATTGGACAATTTCTTTTAATTTCAAAATGTACAAGGTGCCAATAATCTGTTCCAAATGTCGGAATAACGTGCTGCATTATCCCCATTACAAAACGGATTCCGTGAGAAGTGGGCATAAGTCCTCTGTGAGATCAGGGAGCCGGATGTTCTGACGTAGGCAGCAGGTGCTCCTAGGAGCACTGACGGGGTGAGTGTAGATCAGGAAGTCGGATGTTCTGCCGTAGGCAGCAGGTGCTCCTAGGAGCACTGACGGGGTGAGTGTAGATCAGGAAGTCGGATGTTCTGCCGTAGGCAGCAGGTGCTCCTAGGAGCACTGACGGGGTGAGTGTAGATCAGGAAGTCGGATGTTCTGACGTAGGCAGCAGGTGCTCCTAGGAGCACTGACGGGGTGAGTGTAGATCAGGAAGTCGGATGTTCTGACGTAGGCAGCAGGTGCTCCTAGGAGCATTGACGGGGTGAGTGTAGATCAGGAAGTCGGATGTTCTGACGTAGGCAGCAGGTGCTCCTAGGAGCACTGACGGAGGTGAGTGTTCAGGTGCAAACGTGTGGAGTTCATGCATCTTCGGGTGTGTGTGTGCACGCGTGTGCACATGACAACTTTAAAGACGGTTCTAATAGGCATTGCTTTGACAGATTTTAATTTTGTCGTTATGGTGGTGTTGCTGAGGTCAGCGTCTTGTGATACTAACGCAGCTTCTCTGTGTGTTCAGTTCCTTCCTGTGTACAGCCCTTCTGAGGAGGAGAAGAGGAACCCTGCGCTGTATGCCAGCAACGTGCGGCGAGTCATGGCTGAGTAAGTGAGCAGCTCCTTGCCCCACTGCTGAGTCAGGGGCGTCTCCTGGAGTGCTGCTCGCTGGGTATTTAAAATAGCCCACAGTGTTAGGAAAAGGCATTCTTGCTGAAGCACAGGAACCAGCTCCATGCGTGTTGGTAAAGTGTGCTTGGCCTTGTGCTCCACATCCCTTGTTTCCCTCTGATGGCGTTTCACCGTCTTTGATGTTTGGAAGATGCACGACTGATTTTTCCAGACCTTCCTGCAGCTGTTGGTCACCCCAGGCCCTATGTTCCCTGTGCCCTAAATGATCTGACGGGGCACTGGCCTGGGTCAACTTCACATCTGTGCGGCGGCCTCCACGCCTGCCTTTGCTCATCTGCCTGTGTGATACTTACCAGTGCCCTTACTCTATCTGGCAGGGCAGAGTGGTGGTTGCACATTTAATCTTGTAAGGTGACTTGTGCTACTTACACAATTCTCATGCATACAGTTAGGAAGAGGGAATGTCCTCGCTTCCCATGGTCCCAGGTCCCCTGCTTGCATGGCCAGCAGTGCTGTCGGCTCACACGCCCTCCCCTCTCCCTCTCTCAGTGCCGTCAGCTCACACGCCCTCCCCCTCCCTCTCTCACAGCCCTCCCCGCTCCCTCTCTCACATGCCCTCCCCCCTCCCTCTCTCACACGCCCTCCCCTTCTGCCTCCCTCAGCACCTTCCATCCCTCAGGGTCCCATTCCCCCAAAACTTGTCCTTGCAACCAAGTCCTCCCACCTGGATTTCCCCCCACCTGGACGCCTCCCTAGTGCTTCCTCCTGCAAAGCTCTGTCCAGTGGAGCTGGAGCCTCCCCTCCACCAGGCGGCTGCCAGACCTGAGCTGCAGGAGCCACCTGGGAGCCACATCCACCTGAGTCCGCCGGCCCCACCCCCAGGCTCCTGCTGCAGCAGATCGGGGCATGGCTGGGAACTTGCCTCGCCAGAGAGCCCAGAGGGGAACACAGCCATGGCCAGGCCAGCCGAGTGTGCCTGGCTCTGACCTTCCGGTCACTTTGTTCACACTCCGCTGACACCCTGCAGATTCAGCTGGGCGGCCCTTTCCCTCACATTCCCGTCCTCTCCCTCCCAGAGCATGTACCCGAGGGTAAAAATGGATCCGGCAGTCTCTGTCCCCCAAAGCTCCACACAACCGCACCACAGGCCGCTCTGAACAATACAAAAAGCTGAGTAGGTGCCAACCAGGGGAATGCATTCCCACCTCCAAGCCCAGCACCTGTGACCCAGACTGCTGCCAATACCTGCTACTTTTGGGGACTTGGGAGGAAGAGAACACATTTTACAGAACTCAAGGAGAGATCACCTGCGGGCCTCACTGATTATTTTAGAGCCCTCCATTTCAAACGGACTCTGAGGAGCCTGCACCTTTTTTTAGGGTACGAGAGTGCCATCATTTCCATTGTAGTAATTCAGAATTCTCTTAAAACCCCACTCTGAATTACCAGGAGCTGTGTTCATCCCATCAGGGCCATTGGGGGGTCTACCACCATCAGCAAAAAACCTCCACCAAGGAACATGGGAGGGAGAAGCAGCCTCAGACTCCTGGGCCTGGGCGGGTGCCCCGTGCAGCACCACTCAGGGAGTGGAGTTGGTCACGAGCAGAGGGACCCTGGCGGTGCCTCCTCCTGGCTGGTTTTCCAATCCTGTAGTGGGTCCTAGGAGGCAGTGCTGGAAGCACGTTCTCCTCCCCTGCCTGCTGCGAGGACAGCGGCACCCCAGGGTGGCAGAGCGCACACATCCTTCCCTGACCTTGCTTTTTCCTCTGGGATGAGGCTGAGCTCTGTGTCATTCAGGGTTCTGAGATGAATGACACATGTGCAGTGCTGGCCTGGAGAGAGGTGCCACCCAAGACAGGCCATCAGGAGAGGCCAGGGATGGCCCCAGGTGTGGCTGGCGGAGGTGGGTGGTTCTCCCAGCCAGGGCTCCTGGTCCCTGGCCCACCTGCAGTCACCTGGCGGAGGTGGGTGGTTCTCCCAGCCAGGGCTCCTGGTCCCTGGCCCACCTGGAGTCACCTGGCGGAGGTGGGTGTTCTCCCAGCCAGGGCTCCTGGTCCCTGGCCCACCTGGAGTCACCTGGCGGAGGTGGGTGTTCTCCCAGCCAGGGCTCCTGGTCCCTGGCCCACCTGGAGTCACCTGGCGGAGGTGGGTGTTCTCCCAGCCAGGGCTCCTGGTCCCTGGCCCACCTGCAGTCACCTGGCGGAGGTGGGTGGTTCTCCCAGCCAGGGCTCCTGGTCCCTGGCCCACCTGCAGTCACCTGGCAGAGGTGGGTGGTTTTCCCAGCCAGGGCTCCTCTGAGCTTCATGGCCAGCCCCTCAGTTAGGCTTGTCCTTCTTTCCTGTGGATAGCCTGAGACTCTCCTGTTCCCAAATGGTGATGCCTACTTTTGCCAAGGGGAACTTGAGCGACTCTCAAATAGGACTGGAGAGGTACCAATTTCTCATCACCTGAGCGTACACGGCGCGGTCAGGGCAGCTCTGGGAGGGAGGGCGCCCCCCGCTTCACTCTGCTTCATGTTACTGTGCTTCAGACAGTTGCTTCACGTTTGTGGCAACCCTGTGTTGAGCAAGCTTATCAGCACCATTTTCCAGCACCGTGAGCTCACTTTGGCGCCTCTGGGTCACATTTCAGTAATCCTTATACCATGAGCTCACGTTGTGTCTCCGCATCACATGTTGGTAGTTCTCACAGTGTTTCGAACTTTTTCACGGTTCTCGTGTGATGGCAGTCTGTGATCGGCGAGCTTTCGTGTGACTGTGGCCATTGTTTCAGAGCACCCATATGAGAGTGAAGCTCATCGATACATGTGTGGCTGTCCCAGCAACAGGCCATTCCCGTCTCACTGCCTCTCCTCAGCCCTCCTCTCCCCTGAGCCATCGGCGGCTACTCCGGTGGGGCGGTGGGAACTGGCCGCCATGGGGCTGGGCTGACGGGGGTGCTGCCCTCCTTGCAGGGCCTTGGGCGTCTCCGTAACTGACTACACGTTCGAGGACTGCCAGCTGGCCCTGGCGGAAGGACAGCTCCGTCTCCCCGCTGACACTTGCCTTTTAGAATTTGCCAGGCTCGTGCGGGGCCTCGGGTGAGTACCTGGTTCTTCTTACTTGAGCATTAGCTAGAACCCCTGCTGCCAAGGCCCGGCGGGGGCTCCCTGGGGTTGCAGGGCGGGGAACTAAGGGAGTAATTATTAATGATGTTTATTCTGGCTTTTGCTTGGCTTTTTTCAAACATCAACTTCAGCCTACATAGTGTCTTTAAACCCCTTAGTGCCTGGCCCCAGCTGTCTGTGTGGATGGCGCCCCAGGAGGGCCACCCTGTGTCCTGCGAGACCCACCCTGGGGAAGGGAACGGGTCTCAGGGGCACAGGCACCTGGCATGACTCTTGGACAGAACACATCTCACACCTTCCAATTAGGAGAATGCCTTTTCTTGAAAACTAACTTGCTGCTTCTTCTGTAAATAATTCTAATATTTTGATGCGTCTTACAACTAAATCTAGTGTTAGCGTGCGCAATTTTATTGAAAAAGAAAGCTTTCCCTCTCTTTTTGTCTAGGCTAAAACCGGAAAAACTTGAAAAAGATCTGGACAAATACTCAGAAAGTGCCAGGATGAAGGGAGGAGAGAAGATGGGCATTGCGGAGTTTGCGGCCTCCCTGGAAGTCCCTGTTTCTGACTTGCTGGAAGACATGTTTTCACTGTTCGATGAGGTAGGGCTGTTGCCTGAGGTGTGGGGTCTCCACAAAACCTCCTGCTTTTTGAAGTATAAATTGTTCTCATTCTAATATAAATATATTTTCACATGAATTTGAAAGCAGAGAAGGGAAACCACCCCTCACTACCCACCCCGTCATTTTGAGGGTATTTGTCTCCTGTGCTTTTAAATACATGTACACATTAGACGTTGAAATGACCCTTTACTGATGAATATGCCTGTGGTTTGGGGTTTTTTTTTTTTGAGATGGAGTCTGGGTCTGTCGCCCAGGCTGGAGTGCAGTGGCCGGATCTCAGCTCACTGCAAGCTCCGCCTCCCGGGTTTACGCCATTCTCCTGCCTCAGCCTCCCGAGTAGCTGGGACTACAGGCGCCTGCCACCTCGCCCGGCTAGTTTTTTGGTATTTTTTAGTAGAGACGGGGTTTCACCGTGTTAGCCAGGATGGTCTCGATCTCCTGACCTCGTGATCCGCCCGTCTCGGCCTCCCAGAGTGCTGGGATTACAGGCTTGAGCCACCGCGCCCAGCCGGTTTGGGGTTTTTTTTTAGTCTGATTACGGAGTCCAACAATATCAAACAGTGACACCCAGCCTGAGGTCTCCAAAGGGACCCCCTGCAGGGCCCCTGCTCACCAGAGCTGCTCTTTGCAGCGTCAGAATTTCTAATAATGCGCCCGTCCTCTATGATGGGCTTAGAGGCCCCCCGCCAGCCTGTGGGTGTGGGAGGGCTTCCTCCTGGTGCAGCCGCCCACTCCCCTCTGCCCTCCACACGTCATCCCCAGGTCCTTGTAATTGATGAGGCATTCATGATCATGCCAGGTGGGCCTGAACATGTGGGCAGCCTTGGGGTTTTAGGAAGGTGCGAGGCGGTATGCAGGGGTGGGACAGGCTGCCACGGCGAGCCACAGGTCGGCCAATCCTGGTCGTTTCTGGGTGTCAGTGTCACAGCATGGACACTGATGCTGTGGTCCTAGAGGAGCCGGTGACACGCCAGGTATGTGTAGAGGGCTCCTTCCGCCTTGACTGTCCCGCTGCAGCGTGGGATGCCCTGTGTGACAGTGCGATATGTGCTTTGCACCAACACGGAGCAGCTGTAGTGCCGCCCTGGGTGGAGCCTGGGCAGGCAGGAGGCCTCTCTGGCCAGAGAGCAGGTGAGGAGCACTCAGGGCAGGGGGACTCTGGCCAGAGAGCAGGAGGTGAGGAGCACCCAGAGGCAAAGGAAGGACTCCCTGGTTGGAGAGAGCAAGAGAAGATGAGGAGCACCCAGGACGGGAAGGAGGCCGCCCCACGAGTGTGCAGAGCGTGAACCAGGGATCACAGTGCGTGGCTCAGGGCATTCTCCCGCACGCACCAAGAGGGTCCCCAGCCATTGGCCCTCCGCTACGGGGCAGCTGGAAACGGTGTCTTGGATGCGAGGCCTGCCTGGTGTCCGTGCCACAGCTGCAGCTGCGTTTGCACCCAGGGCTTTACCACCGTGTTGGAATTGAAATGCGAAATAGTGAATGCTGGTTTCACAGGCAGCATTCCGAGGTAACTTACGACACTGTGCGGTTAATTTTTTATTTTCTGCAATTTCAAATGCACATGATCTTATGAGGTAGGAATATTCTCTGTTTATACCCAGAACTTCAGACCCCCAGCCCGAGGCCTTCCCAGAGCCAGGGACTCGTAGTCATTTCCACCTGCCAGATACCCAAGCCCCAGTCCCAGTACCCCATGCCTTGCAAGGGGTGTGGCATAGCGCAGAGAAAGCTGTGAGTTCCCTCAGAAGACCCTCAGGGACCTGTGTGCACCTCACCCCTAGCACCTATGACCTGTGTTTGACACAAGCGTAGAGGGGCAACTGCTGGTCAAAGTCCTCCCTCTGCTCCTGGATGCTCCTCACCCCTGGCTCTCTGACCAGGGAGTCCTCCCTCTGCCCCCTGTGTGCTCCTCACCTCACCTCCTCCTGCTCTGACCAGAGTCCTCCCTCTGCTCTTGGGTGCTCCTCACCTGCTGTCTGGCCAGCGAGTCCCCCGCATCCTGGGTGCTCATCACCTCCTGCTCTCTGATCAGGGAGTCCTCCTGCCTCGCGTGCTCCTCACCTCACCTCCTCCTCTCTGACCAGAGTGTCCTCCCTCTGCCCCAGGTCCTCCTCATGTCCTGCTCTCTGACTAGAGTCCTCTGTCTGCTTCTGAGTGCTCCTCACCTCCTGCTGTCTGGCCAGAGTCCTCCCCCTGTCCTGGGTACTCCTCACCTCCTGCTCTCTGGCCAAAATCCTTCGCCTGTCCTGGTGTTCCTTATCTTCTCTTGCTCTCTCCAACAAGGGAGTCCTGCCTTTGCCTCTGGGTGCTCCTCACCTCCTGCTTTCTGGCCAGAGTCCTCTGCCTGTCCTGAGTGCTCCTCACCTGCTCTTGGCCAGTCTTCCCCCTATCCTGGGTGCTCCCCACCTTCTCTTGTTTTCTCCAACCTGGGAGTCCTCCCTCTACCCCTGGATTCTCCTCCTGCTCCTCCTGCTGTCCTCCTGGAACCTCCTCCTGCTTTCTGACCAGGGAGTCCTCCCTGCACTCCTGGTTGTCCTTCATCTCCTGCTCTCTGAACAGAGTCCTCCCCCTGTCCAGGGTGCTCCTTACCTCCTCCAGCCCTGACCTGGGAGGTTCTTTCCTGTGGCCTGGGCACACCCTGCAGCCACGTGCAGACCGTCCCCATCATCATCAGAAGTGCAGACCCTGTCAGCCCTGACCTGTGCCTCTTACCACCCTGCTCACTCACATCACCATGTCCCTGGAGACGCTGGGTGTGAGGAGTTACTGAGAATGGTCAGCGTGGGGCCGACTGGCTTCCACAGCTGGCCCGGGCTGCGTGTTTAGCTCCACCTAACAGCTTCGGGTTCACCTTCTTTCTGCAGGATGGATGGGTTGCCATAAACAGACTAAATTCCTAGAGCCCAGAAGCAGCCTTGGTGCTTGCGGAGTTTTCTCAAATGCAAGTCTCGGCAGGTGGCAGGCACTGCATTGCATGTGCTTTGCTGAGGTGCTTCCTGTGGCAGCCTTGTGAACTCTGGGAATTCATTGTAATGAACCCAAAAAGTGTACGCAGCACAGTGACCTTGGAGAACCCACTTGGTGGGATGTCCTTCCAAGATTCCCTTTTCACGTGGGCAGACGTTCCCGCGTGAGAGCGGGACTGGCCCTTAATTAACACCAGGAGCTGTGGGAAGCCCTGGCATTTCTCCAGTGCCAAAGGCGGCGGCCGAGCTGTGGCTGAGAGCGTCTCTCCCCACAGAGCGGCAGCGGCCAGGTGGACCTGCGAGAGTGCGTGGTTGCCCTGTCTGTCGTCTGCCGGCCGGCCCGGACCCTGGACACCATCCAGCTGGCTTTCAAGGTGAGTACAGAGTTCACATGGATTTGACTGGGGATAGGACAGTGCAGTCATGTCAGCACCACTGTTCATTTCTCTAGTTCCTTATAATATCAGTTAATTGATCATTTGCCCAACTGCTATTTTTACATAAGCTTTTTGTGCTAGCTGTTGTTTGTAAAATGCCCAAAAAACTCCCAGATTTATTTCTTGATGAAATTAGCAATCCACATTCATCAGAAAGGCATGGGTGAGGTTCTTCCTGGGTCCTGGGGCACCTGGGTGGGGCTGGTGGTGTCACACCCCATCAGACACTACAGGGCACCTAACACGGGCCACACGCCTCGCCCTCTCTCCCCCTCAGACTGTGGACTGGTGAAGAAAGCATGGCTGAGGAGCTGCCCGCCTCGGCTAACCCCAGGGGCTACATGTCAGAGCCCAGTCATTCACCACTGGTGGAGTCTGGGGTCCCAGCCCAGCTGCAGACTCCTGGGAAACCCTTAGGACTTGCCTCACCGCAGGGGGTGGGGGAAGGGAGTCGCTGCTCGCTGGGGGCTGAGTGGGGTCTAGGTCAGCCTGGAGGGTGGGAGGCTAAGTAACCCTGAGGGTGTGGCCTGGCCTATGCTGAGGCTCCAGCAGCACCAATGCGGATTTCATCTGGGATAGAGCTGAGCCGGCTTTTCCTATACAGAGGCACAGTTTTACCAAGGCTTCTCACAGGGTGTGACTCACATCAGCCAGACTCTTGAGGGCCTGATGTGTGAGTCAGGAAGCTTCTTGTCTCTCACTGCTCCAAGAACTCCCTTCTCTCACTTATGACGCCAGCACACCCTCTCCATAGCAACACTGGGGAATGTCCCCACATGCAAAGGTGGCTTGTGGGGGTCACCCCAGGCAGGATGAACGGGATGACCTCAACATTTGGCGGCCCTGTGTAAGAAAGCCTGACCTCCCCGCCTCCTCCAGGCCTAGGCAGCCTGCCTCCTAGAGCCCCTGGTCTCATCCAGGCCCTGTGGCCTCACGGCCCCCACTGGCCCTGCTTTCACCATGCCCTGGTTTTTTGGTTTTTTTAATTTTTTTGAGACGGAGTCTCACTCTGTTGTCCAGGCTGGAGTGCAGTGGTACAGTCTTTGCTCACTGCAACCAACCTCTGCCTCCTAGGTTCAAGCGATCCTTGTGCCTCAGCCTCCCAAGAACCTGGGATTACAGGCTCATGCCACGGCACCCGGCTAATTTTTGTAATTTTAGAAGAGACAGGGTTTCACCATGTTGGCCAGGCTGGTCTCAAACTCCTGGCCTCGAGTGATCCACCCACCTTGGCCTCTCAAAGTGCTGGGATGACAGGCGTGAGCCACTGCCCCCTGTTCCGCTGGCCCTACCAGCCCCTGCTCTCAAGCTACCAGGTATCATCTGGAATCGAATGACAGCAGCGGGGGGGTGGCATTACCTTGTTTCTCAACATAAACAATGGGCTGTGGAGCCCGACCGTCCCCCCGCAGAGGCCCCGCCTGCAGGTGTGCAGGGTAACTGGCTGTGGTAGGGTTGAGGACGGCTGCCGGGGAGGACAGTGTGCACGGGGTCCCTGCTTGGGGTGGGCCGGGAGGTCTCAGGTGAACCAGGCAATGGGTGAGGCCCAGGCTGCCCTACAGTGACCCCTAGGGGCAGGATGGGTGATCACGTCTCACAGGCTTCCAGGCGGGCTGATGTGGCTGCCTCTGCGTCCCCGCGAGGACGCCTGGGTCCCGCCTCACCTCCACCCTCAGCAGCTCTGCCCTGACAGGAGATGCCCTGGCGCTCTTCAGCTTACCTGCCTTCCTCCCACCTTCTTGCGGGCTGCCTCCCTGTGTCCCTTTCTGCAGCCTACAACTTCCATGGCATCATTTCCTGATGTCATGGCCACTGTGCTTTTCTGCTGCCCTGGAAGCCTGGCACATTCTCGGGGGGCTGCGTGTAGCAGGAAGGGCTTCCACGGAGCAGTCTCGTGGGAGAGAGCATGGCAACTGTACCAGCGTGCTGCCCTTGGGACATACAGAGGCAGGACGCTGCCTCCCAGGCTGACTGTGGCCACAGAACTCCTAGCACCTAGAACCCCAGAGGCACACGCCAGTGCTCAAGACTTTCCAGATGTGCAACGCACAGACGTGCTTCATACGCCTTGGGGCCCCTTGTTTTTGTTCTTGTTCACTATTATTACTGTGTAAAACCTTAAGATGTCCTGGTAAAAATTCCAGCGGCTCGGAGAATGGACAGTGAGAACCTGAAGTCTGTTGTCTGTAGTAGCCTCCGTCCTACCTCTGCATTTCCCCTGTAGCATCTCCACCAGGCTGAAGGATGAAAGTCCGCATCTGCAGTTCTCGTGTCCAAACGGACACAGATGTCAGGTCGTCCCCTCTGAAGCAGCCTTGCAACCACTGGGGGGCAGGAGGCACTGCTCCCTGAGGGCTGAGTGGGAGCCGGGTTGGTCGGGGAGCTGGAGGCCATGGCCCTGGGGGTTGACCCGGCCTGTGCTGAGGCTCCAGCAGCACCAACGTGGATTTTGTCTGCAGACGTTTGATTCAGGAAATGTAAAAGCAGGAGAGAAACGTAGACCACAGAAGACAGGGTGGCCGCGTGCACCCACGCTGTGGGATGAGGCCCAGGGGAGGCAGGGTGGAGGGTGAGGATGGGGCCCCCAGAGCCTGCGGCAGTAGGCTGTGGGGGTAGAGGCAGAGCCTCGGGAGGAGGGTGTGATCCCTGGGACAGCTCGCCAGGCCAGCAGGCTGGAGGCGCCAGCGTTTCTCCCCTGAGCACCACGAGGAGGAGCCGGGTGAGGTGAAGGCGCAGCCCCTCCTTGGAGAGAGGACAACGCCCTTCACAGGCAGCCTGCTTCTCGGAGGGTGGGGCGAACGCTCACAAGATCCCCGCGCACCGGAGCAGGAGAACGGGAGGAGGGGCTCGGAGTCAGGACGACCGCCCTGTCGGGAGTCCCGGGAACCACAGGCCCCAGGCAGAGAGGGCGGCGGGGATGGTGCATCCCCAGGTAGAGGACTCGGGGCAAGAACCAGGTAGAAGAGCTGGTCCATCTGAGGGAGCCCAGGGGTTGGAGCGGAAGGACACGGCGGCCTCAGGATCTGAGACGAAGGTGCTGCCACAGAGCCCGTGGGCCAGGCTCGAGCCTCAAGGGCTGGGGCAGGATCCTGCACCCCACAGGGAGCCGAAGTGTTTCCGAGGAGACAGAGGGACGGGCAGGCCCTGAACAAGGGGTCTGGGGGATCCCCAGGTCACAGGGTCCGTATGAAGCCAGGAGGGGAGCGCCGTGGAGCTGTGGGGCGCGGGCGGCAGGTGCCTCGGCCCTGGTCCCTGCACAGAGAGGGCCGGAGCTTCCGCCTCCACAGCTGGAGCAGGAGGAAGAGAGGAGGCGTCACGTGTGAGGCTCAGGACAGAGCCCGAGTCCTGGTTTCCGCTCCCCCCTGGGGCCCTCCCAGGTCCTTCTCGTTTCTGCTCCTGATCTGCCCTGTCGATTTCTAACCATCGGGGCTTTTTAAATGTTATTACTGATGCTTGTGAACACGTCCGCTGTAGCCTGCACTTAAACGCAGGCAGAGGGCCGTGGGGAGACTCTGCAGCCCAGGCTTGCGCCACGCTCGCCCATGGCCCAGGCAGGTCCCTTCTGTGGCCTCCCAATGGCAGCCACAGGTGCGGGTTGCTTTGCTGAGCTATCACGGGTGTGGTGGGCAGCGTCTGAGTCCTTGCCCGAGAAGCATCTGCTGTGTGTACGCAAGGCACCTGGAGGGGCCGGATCCAAGGCACAGGGCCCTGCCGCGCGGCTCCACACGGAAGCTCAAGTCCCCTGTGTCCAGCCGCCAACCCTGCAGGTGCCCGGCAGTTCTGAGATAGCGGGGCAGGGCCGCTGGGGTGTCCCTGGACAGCGGGGCCTGGTGGGCAGGGGAGGAGGCCGCAAGGTGACACCCAGCTTGCCTTGCAGATGTATGGAGCGCAGGAGGATGGCAGCGTCGGTGAAGGTGACCTGTCCTGCATCCTCAAGACCGCCCTGGGGGTGGCGGAGCTCACCGTGACCGACCTGTTCCGAGCCATTGACCAAGAGGAGAAGGGGAAGATCACATTCGGTGAGCCGGCAGGAGTGGGGTCGTGCCCGCGGCCCTTGGGCAGGGGCCGGGCAGTGTGGGTGGGGCGAGTCTCCGTGGGAGCCCAGGACGGAGTGGAGTCCTTGCCATGCCTCCATTCAGCAGGCTGCCCTGTGTATCACAGAAACCCCTGAGAAGGAAGGTTCTGGAGACCCGGCAAGGTTCGTAGGGAGCTTTCCAATCTGATTTGTTTTGGTGATTTATACAACCAAACTCCAAGCCCAGTTCCGACACTCTGAGCGTTCCGTGGCCTCAGGCCACGGTGCCTGGAGGTGGGGGATACCCGCACCCAGCCCTCGAGGCCACTGGCTGTGGCCTTTGTCACTGCTGGCGGGGGAGGGGTCTGTCAGGAGAGACGAGGAGGAGCACTGCAGACCACCGTGCCGCCCAGGGCGACTTCCTCCCGAGAAAACTCACCTGTCTGGACGTCTGATGAAGTGACTGGTAACACGGCCGTTTCCAGAGCACGAGCTGTCAG
This sequence comes from Trachypithecus francoisi, assembly GCF_009764315.1. Classification (NCBI taxonomy): domain Eukaryota; kingdom Metazoa; phylum Chordata; class Mammalia; order Primates; family Cercopithecidae; genus Trachypithecus; species Trachypithecus francoisi. The sequence goes on along the minus strand of NW_022681465.1, from coordinate 1,325,606 downwards.
TGTCTGGGAAATGGCGGGTGATATTTTTAAATTGCTGTGCAAAATCCGCAAACCCGAGCCCGGAGCGCCTCCCTCTCCTGCAGTGTGAATGAGCCACGCTGCATCCACCCAGGGCTCCGAGGGCTGCAGGCTCTGGCCTCGTTCCTCACGGTGGATGCCGCTGAAGTGTGGCCTCAGAGCAAATGAGAAGACACGTGAGAGCGCTGCGTGCACAGTGTCTGCGTGGGGTCTGGAGGCAGAAGTGCAGATGTGTGCATTTGTTTCAGTATTGAGAGCGCCTATGTGTGTTTAGTTACCATGTGTGTGCACACGTGCGTGCTTTTAGTATTGAAAGTATGCATGTGTGTTTAGTTACCGTGTGTGTGCACACGTGCACACGTGCGTGCTTTTAGTATTGAAAGTTTGCATGTGTGTTTAGTTACCGTGTGTGTGCACACACGTGCGCACATGTGCGTGCTTTTAGTATTGAAAGTATGCATGTGTATTTAGTTACTGTGTGCACACGTGTGTGTGCACGCATGTGCGCGCTTGTTTCAGTATTGAAAGTATGCATGTTTATTGTGTGTGCACGCATGTGTGTGCATGTTTCCATTTTGAAAGCGTACATGTGTGTTTAGTTACCGTGTCTGTGTGCTTGTGCTTGTTTTGTGTGTGCGTGCATGTGTGTTTAGTTACTGTGCGTGTGTGTGCATGCGCTTGTTTTGTGTATGTGCGTGTGCATGTGTTTAGTTACCATGTGTGCACCTTTGTGTGTGTGTGCATGCATGCATGTTTAGTTACCGTGTGTGTATGTGCTTGTTTTGTGTGTGTGCATGCGTGTTTAGTTACCGTGTGTGCGTGTGCTTGTGTGTGTGCACGTGTTTGTGTGTGCATGTACTTTTGTGTCTGTGTGTGCGCACATGTGTTTAGTTACTGTGTGTGTGCATGTGCTTGTTTTGTGTGTGCACATGTGTGTTTAGTTACCCTGTGGGTGCGTGCACTTGTTTTGTGTGTGCTTGCGCACATGTGTGTTTAGTTACCGTATGTGCACTTGTTTTGTGTGTGTAGGGGTGCATGTGTGTTTAGTTACCGTATGTGCACTTGTTTTGTGTGTGCTTGCGCACATGTGTTTAGTTACCGTATGTGCACTTGTTTTGTGTGTGTAGGGGTGCATGTGTGTTTAGTTACCGTATGTGCACTTGTTTTGTGTGTGCTGCGCACATGTGTGTTTAGTTACCGTATGTGCACTTGTTTTGTGTGTGTGTAGGGGTGCATGTGTGTTTAGTTACCGTATGTGCACTTGTTTTGTGTGTAGGGGTGCATGTGTGTTTAGTTACCGTATGTGCACTTGTTTTGTGTGTGCTTGCGCACATGTGTGTTTAGTTACCGTATGTGCACTTGTTTTGTGTGTGTAGGGGTGCATGTGTGTTTAGTTACCGTATGTGCACTTGTTTTGTGTGTGCTTGCGCACATGTGTGTTTAGTTACCGTATGTGCACTTGTTTTGTGTGTGTAAGGGTGCATGTGTGTTTAGTTACCGTATGTGCACTTGTTTTGTGTGTGTAGGGGTGCATGTGTGTTAGTTACCGTGTGTGCACTTGTTTTGTGTGTGTAGGGGTGCATGTGTGTTTAGTTACCGTATGTGCACTTGTTTTGTGTGTGTAGGGGTGCATGTGTGTTTAGTTACCGTGTGTGCACTTGTTTTGTGTGTGTAGGGGTGCATGTGTGTTTAGTTACCGTATGTGCACTTGTTTTGTGTGTGTAGGGGTGCATGTGTGTTTAGTTACCGTATGTGCACTTGTTTTGTGTGTGTAGGGGTGCATGTGTGTTTAGTTACCGTATGTGCACTTGTTTTGTGTGTGTAGGGGTGCATGTGTGTTTAGTTACCGTGTGTGCTCGCGTGCTTGTTTCAGTATGGAAAGCGCAGGTGTGTTTAGTTACTGTGTGTGTGTGCGCGCATGTGCGTGCTTGTTTTCTGTGTGTGTGTGCTCATGTGTGCGTTTGTTTCCATTTTGAAAGCGCACGTGTGTTTAGTTAATTGTGTGTGCGTGCGCTTGTGTGTGCACGCGTGTGTGTTTAGTTACTGTGTGTTTGCATGTGCACATGCGTGCACTTGTTTCAGTTTTGGAAGCATGCAATGCTCCTTGTGTGTTTGGGCTCTTTGATGTTTGTAGCGGGCAACGACCAGCTGCAGACAATTTCCAGTAACAACCATCCCTGGATTCCTCGCCGGGTGGCCAGGGTTCTGAGTGTTTCTGGAGCTGCCTAGCATGACCAGCCCCCTGCACCATCTTTCCAGCCCCGCCAGAAGCCTCCATGGGGCCATCGGTAGGAGCCGAGGGCGCTCACCCGAGAGCCAGGCACAGAGTGGCCAGGAAGTGCAGTCCGAGGCTCTGTGAGGACGGCTCCCTGCCTGCCGGTTCCTCCGGTGTGGGCGAGGGCACCCCCTCAGAGTGCCAGATCACTACCCAGACACTTGGTCATGTCCCTGAGCCAGCTCCTCTGGTTACAGTGCCTCAGAAGTGCTAAGTCCCCAGGATATATCTATCGAATTCAAAACCAGAAGCTTTCTGTAGGTTTTACGAAAAGCAGGAGTAGCTAGGAGGACACTCAGCCTGCCCTCGTTGTCAGGGTGACTTCGTACACTGCAAAGAAAATAAGCGCAAGTTCCTGTCTCCACCCTGCAAGCATCCATTTCACAGACGATTCTAACCCTCCCTGAAGGGCGTGAGGTGGACACCCACCAGGGCCCTGGGAAAAGAGCCTCCAAACCCTAGGCATTTGCTGCTCCCCAGTCCGTAACCACAGGGGCCTTTGTCTTTCCAGCTGACTTCCACAGGTTTGCAGAAATGTACCCTGACTTCGCAGAGGAATACCTGTACCCGGATCAGGCACATTTCGAAAGCTGTGCAGAGACCCCGCCTGCGCTGATCCCAAACGGCTTCTGTGCCGATTTCAGCCCGGAAAACTCGGACGCTGGGCGGAAGCCCGTTCGCAAGAAGCTGGATTAGGACCGAGGGTTGCGGAGAGACGCGGCCCCTCCCGCGTGGCCATCACCGCCATGAGCCTCTTTGCGAGTGACCTCTGGGCTCCGCTCCTCACTCCTGCTGTCCAGGCACTGTCTTCAGCCCGAGTTCCAAGGGCTTCGGGGGCTGTTTGTATCTTGTTCCTTTGTGAAGAGTCTCTGTTGCAGAACCGGTGCGTACTGTGCGAGAATCGGAGGGCGCGCACGCGGATCCCTCGCCTGGCTTGGACCCCGTGGGGTCAGGTTCCCTGCTGGGCGAGGGGCACCGGTGCCGCCCCGTGTTCTCCCACGGGGTCCTGACTTCGAGTCTCTGTCGCAGCCTCTTCCAGTGGCAGCGTGCACCGGGCGGGCCTCCGTGCACACTCAGCACGCGCCTACCACACGGAGCGTGCGCCTGCGTGTCGCTCTGGCACGAAACCTCTGTCTGCCTCTGTGGTTCCACAGCCTGGCAGAGCCGTCGCCTGAGTTTTCAGTGTTTCTACCTGTGTGCTGGAGCTCATGAGTATTTTATAAACTTCCACTTAGGTACTTCAGGAAACATGCAGCATTTTTTAAAAATGAACATTGTTTTTCTACTTCATTTTTCCTTTTAGGGTCAAAGGATATTTATTTATAGGCCTTTTTTTTTTAATATAGAATCTGAGGCTGTTTGGGCTTTGACTTAAATTTCCATCAGGCCTCTCTCCAGCAGGTCATCCCTCTCCTTCCGTTGGGTCCCCTGGGGAGGTGTGAACTCAAGGACCTAGCCCCAAAACACTTTTTCTGCTTTTCTGAATCCTTTTCCAGTCCTCTCTTTTTTATAAACGTTGGCAGTTCGGTGTTTTTGTTTCGGCATAACGTAATCCACTTCACTGTAGCCTAAACTCCAATCCGAAGTTGAATATTGTTCAAATGAGCAGGGCCCAAGCTGGAAGCTCAAGGCAGCCACCACCGTGCCGCTCCTCCCTTGCTCTCAGGCCAGGTCCCTGCTGGAAGCGGCTGCATCTTCCTCTCAGCCCTGGTTTCCATGGTGACTGGTATGACACAGCCGCCTGAGTGTGGCTGACCTTCCTGCAGAGAAGGGAGCCGCAGTCTTTTGCTTGTGGAAGGAGACGCTGAGCCATGCGGTGCGGAGGGTGACGAGGATGTCTGGTGACAGCTGCGCGGACACCACTCCTCTTTGCAGCACTGCCTCCCAGCGCCAGGGTCGCAGGCATATCCCACTGAGAGCAGGGGTCCTGCCCCATCTTAGAGTCAAAGGCAGAGGGACTTCCAGGCCCTGGGAAGGGGGTATTTTGGTGTCACCTGAAGTCCCCATGATGTCACCTTGTTTCATCATTTTTTATGACATAATTAGAAACCCGTCCTTCAAGCACAATAATCATCACAGACTTTAGTTTGCTTCCTAAAGCAAAGGCTCCGGGTTTATTTGAAAATTTTTTTTGATTTCTGAAATGAATTGATTTTTATATTTGGGGCATCTCTATAGAAAGTGACCACCAAGGCCAGTAAGTACAGGAAAAATGTTTACTAACTTCCTCAGAGATTCGTGATACACGTTTCTCCACTGACAGACATTTAAAAACAAACAACCTTCAGCTCTGTTTCAATCAATCACCTCGACTTGTTTCTAGCATGGACACTGCCAGCAGGACAGACAGGGACGGAGTAAACCGAAGTCAATTTCAGGGCTCTCGGTGTGTTGGACACAGAAGAAATTCTAGTGCAGCCTTTGGTAGCTAACAGTCATTGATTTTATAATTGGAGAATGCGTAAAGATTCCTTTTTCAAGGAGAAGAGCCTGCAAATGGCCAATGAAGGAGGTAAATAAACTAAGATATTCTGAGGGAGGGACCCAGGCCGTCTCCCTTCTGCACGTCTGCAGATGAAGGGTTTTTTTGAATGAAATGCCACTGTGCATTTTCAGAAAAAAATCTCTGATAAACAGACTTTGAATGGATGTTTGTTCCTCCTGATTCTCTTTTCTCTTTGTGGTGACTTAGAGTTGGCGGGTATTCAGAACTGTGAATGTACATAGCATTGAGTTAAATCCCTCGTGCATGAGACGGGACGCAGTGGGCCCCCTGGTGGCCTGGGAGCCAGACCCATGGGCAGGCGGGGCATGGGCCCTGGCCTGCAGGGACCTGCTGAGGTGTGAGGGCAGAAGGAGGGTCGCCACGAAGGAACTTGGGATTTTCAGTGGAATAAATAAAACGTAAAGTCTTCTATACTTGGGAGTGATGTTGTTTTGTGTGGTTTTTTATTAAAAAGACAACAACAGGCTTTGTGAGAGGAGAGCCAATCCAGATGAGACTTTCTTAATGTGGTTCTAGCATGTTTGGAAAACACAAGAATTGAAATTCTATAGAAAAAGCTGTCTTGGTGGCAAAGGGATGCTCTGGAGTGTTTTGGTATTTTGTGGACAGTAGCAGACATTTTAGAGTTGAAACGTGGATGGCTGTCTGCCTGCCTGGTGGGTTGACTTACGTAATTTCTCAGTTGTAAGCACATGCACCTTAAGCATGTTTTGTCAAGCAAAGAGGAAAATGGATCCGGCACTGAGTCCTACTGAATCAGTAAAAGGTTTGGAAATAGAGGTTAAAGACGGAGTTCACCTGTTACACTCCCCAAAACTGCATGTGAAGAATCAAGATTGTGTCTCCACCAGCATCAAGTATGGAAGAAAACTTAAGGAGCAAAGCCTGCAAACGGCCAATTTGCAGGCCTTTCTCCTTTTTAATACTTTGAAAAACTAAGTTTCAAAGTTCACCATCCACCACTACTCATTTCCCTGTGTACAATTATGGGGGATACTGAGAGGGTGAAAAAGGAATCGTTCTGTTGTTCAGGAAGGTAAGTTTCAGACGTGGGCTACCAGTGAGCTGTGCAGTCTGACCTCACTCAGTGAGAGAATATGCACCAAAATGACATTATTTCAAGCAACAGCAATTTTTACTTCTTCATGCTGGTATGCATTTGCCATTTTTAATAAATGAATACTGCCTTTGAAATTGATTAAATATGTCCAAGTTTTAAGTAAAGCAAGGGTTAAAACAAAGACTAGATCTGCACATCTCACTTCAGTGCTGGACGGGGCAGCCGCTGCTAAGATGCAGCTGGCGTGAGACCAAGGAGGAGGAGTGTGGCTCCAGGCGCAGGCTGTGGGCAGGGTGGCCATGCCTGGCGTGTGCACACAGGGAGGTGCACAGCAGGGTAACTCGTGTGGTTTGGGGCACATGTGTTTGTCATCGGACATGCTCTGCTTCTGTGTGTTCAGTTCTCCTCCACCCAGCATTGGAGCCAGGAGAAATGAAGGTGGGGCCCTCAGAAAAAGCGAACCCACCCCTGGTGTTCACGCAAGAGTTGACACAGCTGCACCTGCTGTGCCAGAGACTCCATCAGAACCAGGGCAGAGAGAATGGGCTCGTCTTCCTGGCCAGCTGCTGTTGCTGCCGTGTGTGTGCTGATCCTAACCAGAAGCTGGCTGGGAGGGGAGGCCCCCTAGGCCACGAAGCAGAGCTTGGGATGTGGGAAGTGGGGCTGAGGGCAAACGGGGTAGTGAAGAACCAGCACTGCCCACACACAGCTGTTCCGTGTCCACAGGTAAGCCACACACTCGGACATGTCCCGACAGTGCTGTACTCACCACCCAACACAGGTGCTTTTACCTTCCCCAGAAACAGTAAAGACCCAGGAGTCTTCCTCGCCATCTCTGGGGGACTCCGGTTCTCTGGTACAGCCGTAAACCCGTCTGGATGTTCTCTGACATGAAAATCTAAGTTTCAAAGTTCACCATCTGCCACCACTAATATTCCCTGTGTAAAATAGTGGGGATACTGAGAAGTGGATAAAGGAGTAATCAATTAAATGGCATGCGTGCCCCCAGGCTCACGTGCACATACACATGCACAACACATGTTCACATCCACACATGCTCACGCAGTCATACATGCTCACATGCACTCATGCTGATGCTCACACATGTACATGCATGCTCACGAACACATTCACATGCACACGTTCGTAGACACATTCACGTGCACATGTTCATAGACACATTCACATGCATGCACATGCTCCCACTAATGCACACACACATATGCTTCCACACGTGCTCACACATGCATGCACACCAAGCAAAGGACATGTGAGGCATGAGGACAGCCTGCATGCCCGCTACTGTCCTCATGCTGTGGCTAGCTGTGAGGCTAGCCTTCTTCCTTCTTCCACTATCCATTCCACGTTTTCTTGACCCTAAGCAGTACTTGGGATGGTCAGGGGTCTTTACCCAGTGAGAGGACTCAAATTTTCATTTCAGTGTGTCTGAAGCAGTTGTCGTCTTGCCTTTGTTAGTCACAGTATTAGTCGTAAAAACACTGAGAAGTACCTAGAGAATCCACTGAGCTCCAAGATAGCCCTTTCACTGGCGTTAGCCATCCCCACTGAGACAGCACGCTTTTCTTGAACTATTAGCTAAGTGGTATGAGCCACCCCAAATAGCTCATGACCGTCTGAACTTTCAGTGCAGCAGATGGATCGCTGAGGTCCCAGGTGAGAGCATTCCAGCCTTGGGAACTAGGACCTTGAAAGCAAAAGGGCCCAGCGTCACAGACAAGAAAAGCAAAATTATGTGAATGGGTTTATCAGCCCACCTGGGATCATTGATGCTGCAGTAACAAATGTAAGCCAATAAAATGTAAGGGTAAGCTAAATAGATGTGGTCCTCACCCGTCTCTCCCAGGCAGGTCAGCTGCAGCTCTGCTCCACGTCACCATCTGCATCCAGCCCTGCACAGCAGCCCCTCCTGGGACTTGGCCAGTCAGATGACTTTGGGAAGAGAGCGGTGACGAGCCTGCCTAGATGGTAAATCTTATGCACAGATGCAAAATACAGCAGCCCCACTCCTGGTTCATTGGCCACAGTAAGCCACACGGCCACAGCTAGATTCAACAGCCAGGGATGCACAGTCCTGCAAGGGAGCCCCTCAAAGGAGGTGAAGGATCTTTTGAACAGCAGCACCAGCCACCCTGCAGTAAGTGCTGGATGTGGTGGTGAGCAGGGCTGGTCTTAATTCCACCCATTTGACATTACAGACATTATTCTGGCTATGAAATTGTGCCATGTCTTGGCCCACAGTTTGAGGCTCTATGTGTTCCATCTGGATGGCAGTCCAATGTTCTAGGGCACTGCCTCCCCATGGCCAGCACACCTGAAGTGTCAAGAAGTCATCCTCACGCTTTATCAGACTTGCCACCTCTGGGTGATGGGAAACGTAGGGATTCCAAGTGTGTACCTATTCCCCTGCTGCTTTTGCTGTCAAATAAATTCCTTAACAATGCAATAGGAGGTGGGCAATAGTGAGTCAGCCATTCATCAAGCCCACAGATGGCACTGGCAGAAACACTGACAGCAAAGACATATCCATATCTGGAATAAGGGAAACAAACCAGGAGATATTCCCCTCAGTGATGGAAGAGTCCGGTGGGATCAGCCTGCCTCCAGGGGGCTGCTAGTCCCCTTCCCAGGAATGGTACCTGCAGCTAAGTACGGGACCCTGCTTCCGACACGCTGGGAGTCCAGTGATAACTGCCTCGGCCTAGGCTGCTGTTGACGGGTCAGCTGTGTTGTTGATCCACACTTATCTCCACCCATTTCCAGTGCCAGTTTGTCCAATGGTTCTATGAGGTAAACACTGGATGGGCTGGGAAAGAGGCAGACTGACATCCACTGCCTGTGTCATACCCTGGTGGAGACTATAGTCGATTAGACCCAACAAGAGAAAATATTAGTGAACCTGAAAATACAGCTATGTGTGATCCCAGTGATGTACAGGGAGAAGCAGATGGAAAGAAATGGCACACGTGGCCATGGAATAATGCCACAAGGCCCATCCTGTGTGACTGGAGCCCTAGGAAGGAGGGGGATAGGACAGAAATAATGATGAAATAATGGCCAGAATTTTTTTCCAAATCTATAAACTAAGATACTCAGGAAGCTCAGTAAGCACCCAGCAGAAAAAATACAACAAAAACACAGTGAGGCACACATCACAAACTGCTGAAAGCCACTGAAAAGGAGAAAATCTTAAAAGCAGCTGGAGAAAAACAACATACTCTCAAGGAACAGAGATAAGAATGACGGTCGACTTCTCCACAGAAACGATGCCACCCAGGTGACTGATGACATCTTCAAAGAGACTAAAGGCGAATGCAGTCACCCTAGAATTCTGTGTTCCATGAAACTTCTTTTAAAAATCAAGGCATAATACAGACATTTTGAAATCAGCAAAAGCTGAAATACTTCATTGCCAGCAGTTCATAATGACCAACAATGTTCAGAGTTCTACGGGCGGAAATATGAGAATACCATGCAGAAATTTGGCATTTGAAGGTAGATTGTGGTAAGTTAAAAATACACCTAGTGGCTGCGCATGGTGGCTCATGCCTGTAATCCCAGCACTTTGGGAGGCTGAAGTGGATGGATCACCTGAGGTCAGGAGACCTTGTGGCAAACATGGTAAAACCCCATCTCTACTAAAAATATGAAAACTAGCCGGGCATGATGGTGGGTGCCTGTAATCCCAGCTACTCGAGAGGCTGACGTGGGAGAATCTCTTGAACCCTGGAGGTGGAGGTTGCAGTGAGCTGATATCGCACCACTGCATTCCAGCCTGAGGTGACAGAGCAAAACTTCATCTCAAAAAAAAAAAAAAAAAAAGAAAAGAAAAAACCACATAGTAAGACCCTCCCCCCATAGAAAACAGGACCAAAGAAGTATGACTAATATAAATGTAAATTTTACCCAAACTAAGAAGGAAGGTGAGAGGGAATGAACAAAGGACAGAGAATATAAATATACAACAAATAGCAAAATGGTAAATTTAAATCCAATCATGTTAGTAGTTACATTAAGTATAGACTAAAAACTCCTAAATGACATTTGTTGGACTAAATAAAAAATAAAATACCTAATTATATGCTGTTTAAATATAGATTGAAAGTAAAAGAATAGGCTGGTCACAGTGGCTCATGCCTGTAATCCCAGCACTTTGGGAGGCCGAGGCAGGTGGATCATTTGAGGTCAGGAGCTCAAGACCAGCCTGTCCAATTGGTGAAACCCCATCTCTAGTAAAAATGCAAAAAAAATTAGCTGGACATGGTGGCACATGCCTGTAGTCCCAGCTACTTGGGAGGCTAAGGCAGGAGAATCACGTGAACCCTGAAGGCAGAGGTTGCAGTGAGCTGAGATCGCACCACTGCACTCCAGCCTGGGTGGCAGAGCAAGACTCTGTCTCATTAAAAAATGAAAAGGTAAGAAAGTAAAAGAATAGGAAATATATTTATAACATGCAAACAGAACCTTAAGAAAGTTTATTTGACAAGATTGTCATACTAAGCGTACTTTAAAGACTAGGAGAATTAGCAGAGTTAAAGGCAGACATTTCATGATGATAAAAGTTCAATTCAACTGGAAGACACAGTGCTTAAAAGTGCATGTATCTAATCACATAGTTTAAATATATTAAGCATCAATGACAGGATTTAAAGGAAAAATAAATCTGCAAAAATAGTTGGAGATTTTAACATCGATCTCTTAGTAACTGATATAACCATCAGGGAAAAATGTAGTTGTGTAGAAAGACAGCTCTATTCATCAAATGATGTGCCATTTCAAGTGCACATGAAGCAGTTGACAAAATAGACCATATGCTTGACCACAGTTAAATTTCAAGATGTTTAAACAACACAGAGTATGTTCTCTCATCTAAATGAAGCTAAATGTCATGAATTCTGCCCATATTCCCCAGGGCAGAACTGAGCTACTTGGCCGAGAAGCTACAAGAGTAACTGGAAAACATTTGCTGAGGAAGGACAGCAGAAACAGCAATACTGATGAGGAGGCCACTGTCTGTCACGTGACACTGTCAAGGGCTGGCTAGGTGCAGATTAACTCCCTTAAATGTAAGAAAAGTGGATGGGGGCCCAACACAGTGGCTCATGCCTGTAATCCCAACACTTTGGGAGGCTGAGGCATGCAGATCACCTGAGGTTAGGAGTTCAAGACCAGTGTGGCCATCACAGTGAAACCCTGTCTCTACTAAAAATATGAAAATTAGCTGGGTGTGGTGGGGCACGCCTGTAATCCCAGGTACTCTGGAGGCTGAAGCAAGAGAATTGCCTGAACCCAGGAGGCGGAGGTTGCATTGAGCCGAGATCATACTACTGCACTCCAGCCTGGGCAACAGAGTAAGACTCCATCTCAAAGAAAAGAAAAGAAAAGTTAATGGGTCCACAATTTTTGCTTCCAGTCACAATGGAAGAGTAGAGACTGGATTTACCCTCCGTTGGGAAACCTGGTCATCAGGCAGGAAACTAAGATGGGCTTTGCCCCAGCAGGGAAGAAGCATCAGCCCTGAGTAAAGCACTGCTCTGGTCCTCCTGGACAAAGCTTAAAACTGAAACCTAAAAGAATGACCAAACTATAACAGGGACCTTACCAGTGGCCAAAGAAAAAGTTCCAGAATATTCTCATTAGTACAGTGTTATCCACAAACCAACAGGGTTAAATTGACAATGCTGGGCATCCACTGGAAATTAGCACAATGCAAAAAGGTGCGAAAATGTGACCTACAGTCAATAGAAACAGACCCAGAGACGACTCAAATGATAGAATTAGAGAGGCCTTGACAATCATAACTGTTACCTCATTCCAAGAGCTAGCCAAAGGCGAGACTGAACATGTTTAATAGAGACATGACAGATATTTTTTAAAAGACACAAATCCAAATTCTAGAGATGAAAACCACAATGTGTCAGATGCAAAATGCACTGGTTGGGATGAGGGGTGGATTTAACATCTCAGAAGAAAGGATACATAAACTTGAAGACATAGATGTTAGTGCAAACTGTTCAAAATGAAATAAAGAAAAAAGACAAAAAAAATGAACCAAGCATCAGAGAACTGTGGGACTTCAAGCCACCTAATATGCAAGCCATGGGAATCCTCAAAAAAGATCATGTCTAAACAAGGTCATTTTATGATAGCATCAGTTCACCAAAAGGACAAATGTTTATGTACCTAATAACAGAGCTTCATAATGAATTCAGCAAAAACTGACAGAACTGCAAGGAGACATACAGCAGTTCACACAATTATACTTGGAGATTTCAATACCTCTTTCCCAATAGTTGATAGAACAGATACACAGAAACGTTTAAGGATACAGAAGACTTCAAAAACAGTATGAACTAACAACCTATTTGATATTTATACAATAATTCACCCAATAATAGCAGAGTGCACATTCTTTTAAAATGCATGTGAAAAGCTTACCAAGATAGACCACAGTACAGACCATAAAATTCCCTTTAGGGATTCAGGTAATGTAAAGCATGTTCTCCAATGAAGAGGCAAATAAATTTGATACTGAAATGAAAAATACATTTGGCAAAAAATAAAGAAGCATATCCAGATAATCTTCTAATATTTGGAAACTAATCACATATCTAAATAACAATGGGTCAAAGAGGAAATCAAAAGGAAAATCAGAAAATATTTTGAACTGAATGAAAACAAAATGACATATCAAACCTTTCGGAATTTGGCTAAATCAAAACTTAGAAGAAAATCTAGACATGAAGCCTGCCTCAGAAAGGAATAATGATGAAAAATTGATGGCAGCCTCCACCCAAAGAAATCCCATATGGGACTTTGGAAGAAATTGAAAAGTTTATTCCAAAATTCATATGAAAAAGCACAGGACCTAGAATACACAAAACAACTTTGAAAACGAACAAAGTTGTCTGACTTACATTACCTGATTAAAAAATGTATTACAAAAGGACCATAATGAAGATAGTGCTACTTTAATCTCCTCAGGCTGCCACAACAAAATATCCAGATACGGGGAATTAACAGCAGACGTTTGTTTCTCACAGTTCTGGAGACTGGAGATCCAACATCAAGGCGCCCGCTGATTCGGTTCCTGGTGAGGCCTCTCTTCCTGGCTTGCAGACGGCCACCTTCTTACTCTATCTTCACATGGCAGAAAGTGAAAGAGAGAGAGCTTCCTCTTCTTATAAGGTCCCAGTCCTCCTGGGTTACGACTCCATCCTTACAATTTAAGGTAACCTAATCGCCTCCTAAAGACCTTATCTCCAGATAAAGTCACCTTGCAGGGGTTATGGGTTTAACCTATGAATTTGGGAGTACACCATTCAGTCCACAGCAAGTGTGGTATCAGCATCAAAATGGATTAACAGATCATAAAACAATGAGCCCAGAAATAAACCCACACACATACACACAACTGACTTTTCAACAAAGGTGCAAAAGCAACTCAGCGGGGAAAGGGCTGCCTTCAACAAACCACTGGAACAACTGGCTCTTCAGAGGTAAAGTGGTGATCTTCAATTGGTGTCTTACACCAAGCTAGTTTAGAATGCATTCTAGGCCGGGCACGGTGGCTCAAGCCTGTAATCCCAGCACTTTGGGAGGCCGAGATGGGCGGATCACAAGGTCAGGAGATCGAGACCATCCTGGCTAACATGGTGAAACCCCGTCTCTAGTAAAAAAATACAAAAAACTAGCCAGGTGAGGTGGCGGGCGCCTGTAGTCCCAGCTACTCGGGAGGCTGAGGCAGGAGAATGGCGGGAACCCGGGAGGCGGAGCTTGCAGTGAGCCAAGATGGCGCCAATCACTTCAGCCTGGGCGACGAAGCGAGACTCCGTCTCAAAAAAAAAAAAAAAAAAAAGCATTCTATGTGTAAATATGCAATCAATAATTTTAAAAATTTTAGAGGAAAACTTAGGAGAAAATCTTTGTGATCATGAATTAGGTAAAGATTTCTTAAATACAATACTAAAAGCAGGATTTGTGAAAGAAAAATGGATAAATTAGACTTCATCAAAATTAACAACTCTTCTCTTTGAAAGAATCTATTAAGAGAACGAAAAGACAGTCCAAGACTAGGAAAAATATTCGCAAAGTACCTGTCTCATAAGGGATTGGCATCCAGAATAGTAAAGAACTCTCAAAACTCAATTAAACAACCCAAAGGTGCAAAAGATTTGAACAGACACTCGACACGAAGTGGCACTGATGCAGCTAACACATGAGAAATTGCTCAAAGATCATGCTCATTAGAGGAGTACAGGAGATATTACTGTAAACATATTAGGATGTCTAAAATTTAAAAGACTGACTATACTAAGTATTCATTAGAATATGAAGTAACTAAAATTTTCATACACTGTTCATGGAAATATAAAATGATACCACTACTTTGCAAAAGAATTTAACAGTTTTAAAAAAATAGTTAAACATCTATCTACCAAGTCATTCCACAACTAAGTACTTCTTACCTACCCCAAAGTAGTGAGAGCCTATGTTCAGACAAAGACTTGCACACAAATGTTCATAGTAGCTTTATTTGTAACAGCCAGATGTCCATCAACAGGCAGATGGAATAACCAAGTACATCATATCCCATATCCACACACTGGATACTACAAATAAATAAAAGGGAATTCGCTGCCAATGCAATGATGTGGATTCTTCTCAAATACAATGAATGCAAGAGAACAGACCCAGAAAACAGTACTCACTGTATAATCCTATTTATATAAAATTCTATTAAAAACACATTGTTCTATAATCATAGAAAACAAATTATCCCAGCATTTTGGGAGGCCACGGTGGGCTTATCACTTGAGGTCGGGAGTTCAAGACCAGCCTGGTCAACATAGTGAAACCCTGTCTCTACTAAAAATACAAATATTAGCTGGGTGTGGTGGTGGGCATCTGTAATCCCAGCTACTTGGGAGGCTGAGGCAGGAGAATCACTTGAACTGAGGAGGCAGAGGCTGCAGTGAGCTGGGATTGCGCCACCGCACTCCAGCCTAGGTGACAGTGTGACACTCCATCTCAAAAAAAAAAAAAAAAAAAAAAAAGAGCAAATCAGTGGTTGCCTGGGGATGGGGCAAGGTAAAGAGACACGGAGCAAAGTCAATGAGTGATGAGCACCACCATCATCTTGCATGTGATCGCATTGCCATGACCCCATCAGTCTCTCACCAAATCGTACACTTGGAATATTGCGTATCCATTACACCTCAGTAAGGCTGTTTTTAAAAAGACACCAATGCCAAGATAATTACAGAAAAAAGTCCAATTAGTTTTGTTAGGATGGCAGAATCGTGCAAAGTATCTCCTAGGTCCTCCAATGTTGTTCTTTTTCAAGATTCTTTTGACTACTCTAGGTCACCTGCATCTCCAAACACATTTTAGAACCAGTTGGTTCATTTCTTCAAAAAACCAAGTTACGATTTTGATTGAGATAGCATTGAATCTGTATGTCAACTTATGGAGGACTGGCATCTCATCAATATTGAGCCTTACAGTCAAACATGGACACCCCTCTGCTAGTCTAGGTTTTTAAAAGTTTCTCATAGCAATAGATTCTAGGTTTTTGGTGCACAAGTCTCAGATATGTTTTATCCCCAAGCATTTTGTTTCGGATGCTATTGTAAATGAAATTATTTTAGGTTTCATTTTACAATTGTTTGCTGCCAATACATAGAAAGAGAATTGATTTTTTTTTTTTTTTTTTTTTGAGACGGAGTCTTGCTCTGTCCCCCAGGCTGGAGTGCAGTGGCCGGATCTCAGCTCACTGCAAGCTCCGCCTCCCGGGTTTATGCCATTCTCCTGCCTCAGCCTCCCGAGTAGCTGGGACTACAGGCGCTCACCACCTCGCCTGGCTAGATTTTTATATTTTTTAGTAGAGACGGGGTTTCGCCATGTTAGCCAGGATGGTCTCGATCCCCTGACCTCGTGATCTGCCCGCCTTGGCCTCCCAAAGTGCTGGGATTACAGGCGTGAGCCACCACGCCTGGCTAGAATTGATTTTTATCAGCTCCCACGGCCTTGCTAAATTCATTTATAAATTCTAGTAGGTTTTTTGTAAATTCCTTAAGATTGTCTACAAACATGAAATCTACCAAGAAAATCTTGTCATCAATATTTCAATTTTCTTTGAAGTCCCCTACTCTGTAGCCAAGCCATTTGCCACCGCCTATGACTACATTTAGGGCCATCCTCCGGCCATCCTTCCTTGGCTAAATGACGAACCTGACGCATGGTTTGAATATGTGTCCACTGGGAAGCTTTCTTTCACTGGTCTTTCACAGAAGGCCACGATGACACAACCTTTCACTTTCAGCTGGGGGCAGTATGTTGTGTACAGACACATGTAATCCAGGCCCCAATGCATGCATTTCCTCTGTTCAATGTCATAAGAAACTCTCATGTAGCCAGAGGTCTGGGTTAAGGAAGGGGTCTCAACGCAGCAAGAGTGGGTGCTTGTTTGTGGAATTTACCGTGCCTTCCAGACCTGTTCAAGCCTTGTGTCGTAAACATTCCACCTGATGACGGCAGGATGCTGTCTGCACAACCTCTGTGGGTCCGATAACAAATAGCTTCTGCCGGGCCACTCCGCTGCTATGGTGACAGAGCTCCCCGAGTTTCTGCTGTGGCTCAGGGGCGCTCTTATTCCAAAGGAGAAGACGTATTTTCAGGAGAGAGTTCAGCTCTTACTCAACTGCCTACAACATCTCCATCTGCCACGGACCCTCCAAGCCCCACTGGTTCTGCAGATCAGTGTTTCTCAAAGTGTGGTTCCTGGGCCAGCAGCGTCAGCATCGCCTGAGAACTTTCTAGAAACGCAAGTCCTCAGGTCCCGCCTCAGACCTACTGAACCTGCGACTCTGAGGACGGAGCGAGGTGATCTGTGCCTCCCGTGCATGGAAAGGTTTATGTAGGTGAGTCTGATGCCGGCCAAAGTCTGAGAACAACACCGGATTGTGTGGCCTCCCGGGACAGCAGCAGAACCTTTCTTACTCTGGGCCCTACTCGAAACCAAACGCTTTATGAATAGCACACAAAACGGGCCAGAGAAGCATCCCTGAGTGTCTTGTACCTTGCCTGGCAAATGCGAAGAGCCTCACCAGGTACGACGCTTCTTTCTTAGGGGCAGGCTTGCCGGAGGCAGCATGTGTTCTTCACTTTGGATATATATTTTGACCAATCAGACCAATGGACCCACAGAAACTTCACCAAGGTGGCAGGCTTTGAAAATGTGCTATTTTTTCTTTCAATTTTTAGCAAGCATGTGTCTTACCAAGGCATCTTGGCATTTTTCATTTTTTGCTCCCCAGCCTGATGTCACCAGTGTGGCAGACCACTGTGACATACTGTGCAGTAGCAAGACCATTAAGATGTCTGTGATTAAAACCAGCAGTGAGCTGGAAAATGATACGGCTCTGAGAGAAGACATTGGAAGTGTACTGCTGTCCCTGCTGTGTGAGAGGACACTGTCTTCCTCCTGAGGTGGCCCCTGGGAGGGCACAGGGGTGCAGCAGTGAGTAGCGCCTCCTGCCTGGGGCCAGAGCCTTCCATCATTCTCAGAACCTGGACATACAAGGTCTGGGATCTGACCTCCCACACCCCTGGACAAAAGTCATTCCTGCCTACTGGCCCCTCACCCTTGCCCTCCCCGAGCCCCCCGCCCCCAGGGCCTTCCCAGCACCAGTGAGAGGTCGGGGTCTTTAAAGTCTGAGCTGGGCTCCCTGAGACTTCCTCTGAAAGCACACAGGACACCCTCGATGGAGTAAATACGTGGGCAGGTAAATGACTGTCACCTCAGTGCCATTTGTCCGAGAGCACACTGGTCCACTGTCCTTGTCCCCTCTCAGATAGAGCACTCATGGGGGGAGCACCAACACTGTCTTCCAAATCAGGGGGACACGGGGCAACGTCCAGCACTGAGGGCCTCCCAGGAGGCAGCACCCAAGAAGGGGGAGACCCGTGGGGCAAGGCTGCTTTGGAGACATCAGTCAGCAGCCAGGGTCTCCCTGTGGTCTCTGCAGCTGTGGTCTCAGCCAGTGGGGAGAGGTGCAGAGCATGGGCAGGAAGTGCAGAGGCAGAGGGGCTCCACCTGCCTGCACCCAACGCCCTGAGCCCACAGCAGCCACAGCAGCAACCGCAACGACAATAAAGCTGGTTTGGCATTTAGGGCAAAGTTCCAAGCATGCAAAGGTCAGCCGTTTGATCAGGTCTGATCAGCTCATAATCACACTGCTTCCACCTGCACAGTTCAGAGAGCATTCCTGTTGTGGGAGGATGGAGACCCATGGGTCTGGCAGCTGCGCTTTCTCTGTGTCATCCACCAGCCCAACTTCCACAGATGGTTTGTTCTTAGAACACCCAAAGCTCCTTTATCCTAATTCATGTGGTTGGAGGTTGGGGTTGAGGCAGGGCTGAAGGAAGGCTCTTTGTCTTGACAGAGTGCAGGTTACATGCGTGTGATCACTCAGTGGTCCCTCCTGAGTGTGGCAGGTGCACTCTCTGTGTGCTACAGGTCAGTAAGGATGCGGCCGCCTGGGTCCGTGTGACCTCTGGTCCCTGCTCCTTCCTGCCCTGTACGCTGTTAGCTTTGGGTCACAATTCTGCACTCCTGCAGTGCTTGCAATCCCTTCCGAAATGTTGTTTCTCTGTGTATTGTTTTGTTTTGAGACAGGGTCTCATCCTGTGGCCCACGGTGCAGTCTTGGCTCACTACAATCTCCACCTCCCAGGTTCAAGCGATTCTCCCACCTCTGCCTCCTGAGTAGCTGGGACTACAGGTGTGGGCCACCATGCCTGGCTAATCTTTTTTTCAAAGTCAGGGTTTCGCCATGTGGCCCAGTCTGGTCTCAAACTCCTGGCCTCAAGAGATCCTCCTTTCTCCGCCTGCCAGAGTCCTAGGATTACAAGCGTGAGCCCTCATGCCCGGCCTGTGTATTTTTAATATACCTGAACATCCATTCTCTCTGTGTTTTATTTAATGGCCTCCCTTAGTCACCTGCAAAGGCTTTTCCTTGGGAGACTGTTTCCTCAACCCTGCTGCTCCCGGGCCAAGCCCTTACACCCTCCTTTTTATTGAAACGTGTGCCATGGAGCTTATAGGGTAGAGAGATTCCTTCTGTGGGGGCCACCGCCACGCTACAGCTTTGAGGTGGCACATCCCCCTCTCCTGAAGTCTCCTCACCTCCCTGGTGATGAAGTCCCACCCCTGATGGGAGGTGGCGTCAGGAGGCCTTCAGGTGGTCAGGCCAGGAGGGCTCCACCCTGAGGAATGGGGCCAGTGCCCTCATAAAATAGACTCCAGAGAGCTCTCCACAGTCCCCACTATGGGGAGATAAAGGGAGAGAACTGTCTGCAACCCAGAAGCGGCCCAGTCGGCCAGGCCTTGGCCTTGGCCTGGGGACACCGGAACTATTAGAACTAAAGGCTTCTGTGTGAGCCCCCAGGCTGTGGAGTTTTTGTCATAGCAGCCCAGGGGATCACCAGGTTTCCACTTGATTCCAACTCAGCATGGAGGCACAACCCCGAGTGCCTTCTGCCTGGGTGCCAGCCCCGGGGTGAAGGGTGCGGGGAGTGCGGGGCACCGCGCTGCCGGCGGGTACTGCAGGGTCAGGCACCAAGGGGCCCTGCCTCCCTCACTGCTGAGCGTGGGCTGCAGGCTGGAATGGCTGGAGAGCCCCAGGGCTCGCCTGGACGCCCAGGGCGGGGTGCTCACGGGAGCACGAAGGGTACACGGGGAGGAACGCCGGGGTTTGGGTGACCCTAGGGGCGACCCGCAGAGCTGGACGCGGCCACTCACCTCGGTGCCTTCTAAGGACCTGGACATCCTGGGCCTTGGCGGCCCGGGGGCTCCATTCCCCTGCGAGCTGAATGGAAGAAATCCTGCCCCGACATCTCGGAGGCAAAGCCTCGGAGTTCATTCGGCCCTGGAGCCGGATACCAATCGCCAGTGCTTTCCAGGCCAGTCCCGGGAAATGGTTTTCTCGTGCGATCGCGAGGCGAGCCCCTAGGTTCCGATGTAGGCGCACTAGATGCCGGCAAGGTGGGGACTAGGCTCGGCCGGTCGCCTCGAGGTCGCGGAGACCCCAAGGCCACCGAAGGACCCGCGTCTCTGCAGCCCGCACGCCGGGAAGCGTAGGGAGTCCTCGGCGGGGTCCCGAGTCCGCTGGTCAGGGCGTGGAGCGGCAGGTTGGGAGGGACGTGGTCCCTAGAGCGCGGAGCCACCGCAGGGGCCCCGGACGCGCGGGGAGGGAAGGGTCGGTCCAACGGAGTCCCAGCAGTTCCCCTCGCGCCGCCGCTCGGCTCCCTCCGCGTCCAGCTGGGAGCCTCCAGCCCTGGGCGTCCGAAGATAGCGGGTGCCCAGGGCAGCCCCGAGGGGTGCCAGCGAGGGCGCAGGGCGCCAGAGAGTTCTCCCGCGGAAGGCGCCGGTCTAGATCCGCGACGCCTGGGACCCACAGGTGCCCGCATCCCGTGTCCGAGGCCCCGGGACGCGCAGGACACTGGAGCCGAGGCCGCCGCTTGCTCCAAGCCATCTGCGTCCGCGGGGCGGGGGCGGGGGCGGGGGCGCGGCCCGGGGAGGTGAGGAGGCGGAGTCAGGACGCCAGGACGACCCCGACGGCGGGAGGGCGGGGCTGGGCGGACCCTGGCGACTGGATAAGAGTCCGAGGCCGAGGTCGAGACCGCCCAGCGCGGCGGAGCGGGAGGGGAGGCTTCGCGGACAGCGCTCGGCACCAGGACTCGCGTGCAAAGCCCAGGCCGGGGCGGCCAGGTGAGGCCAGGATCGCTCCCTACATCGGGGCGCGCCGCTCCCTCCGCAGACCCCGAAGTGGGGTGCAGGGGCGGGGCACGGGGGCCGGGCACAGTCTGGGGCCCCCGCGTCCCGCAGACCGCGCCATCTCCAAAGTCGCCAACAGTCGCAGGTGCCGAGCGCCCCCTGATAGCGCCGCATGGGACCCTGAGGCCGTCCGGCACGAGGAGGGTGCAGGGCTGTCCCCTGGCCCGTCCCAGGCTCAGGACCGCGTGGGCACCTGGTACCGTCACCGACTTAGGGGACGCGTGGGTATCTATGGCTGTGACTCGGGGGTCCTGGTTTCTTCTCGTGGAACTTAACCCTACTAGGAGTGCGGCGCACCCCAGATCCTATCGAAGTGGGTCTTCTACACCGCCGCTCCATCTCGCGGGAGCTTTGTCTGATTTTGGGGTAGTGGCGGGCGCCGGCTGCGCGCTGGCTGGTGCTCTGGGCAGGGCGAGGGCTCACCAGGCAGTGCGGCTTCTTGTTCTGGGCGCGGTGAGGAAGGGCGCTTTCTAACGGGCCACGTTTGGCTGTGTACACCCAAAACTCGCCTCCGAGGCCCCGCGTTCAGGAGCGGGGTCAGATGGCCCCAGGGCTGCGGCGGCTTCCCGGCGGCGGCTTCCCGGAGACTCTCGAGCTCCGCACCTGGCGCCCTCTCCCAATGCGGCCTCCTGCTCGCGCCGCGGAACCCCTTCCGCGGGTGTTTTACCCATAGGACGGGTCGTGCGGGTTGGGGTTGTCACCGGGAGGTGCAGAAGTCACCCAGCAACGGTGCGTGGCATAGCTCGTGATAGCTCGTGGGTGAGGTTTTGTGCAAACTTGGATGCAGGGAAAGTTGCCTGTTGGAGCCTCTACCTGCGACCTGCTTCAGTCATTGTGTGTGCGCGCGCCTGTGTGTGTGTGTGTGTGTTTGTGAGTCTGTGTGTGTCTGTGTGTCTGTGTGTGCGCGCGCGCGACTGAAACATGGTGCTGTTGGATCCAAATGCCAGAAGTCGCCCTGGTTGGGGAGGTGTAGACCTTCCTGCTCTCCTGCGCTGCGTTGCAGGGGGGTTTATGGGGCTTTGGACAGGATTTCCTGGGTCGCCCTGCTGGCCCAGGAGCTGGTTTCCGTGATGAAGCCCTGTCCATCCTCTGCCCAGCTCTCTCAGGTGGGGTGGTGCCACCTGCCCTAGGTGGATGTAGCTTGTACACTCTTTGAGGAAACGGTTGTGATGGCTATGTCTAAATTCTCCTTGACAGTGGCTGATTTTGCTTATATAAATTTTGCTCTTTATTACTGAGTATAAACAATACACGGCCAGGCTTGGTGGCTTATGCCTGTCATCTCAGCACTTTGGGAGACTGAGGCAGGAGGATTGCTTGAGACCAGGAGTTCAAAACCAGCCTTGGCAACAATAGTCAGACCCTGACTCTACAAAAACATACACACACACACACACACACACACACACACATTAGCCAGTGCTGTGGTGCGCACCTGTAGTCCCAGCTACTCAAGAGGCTGAAGTGCAAGGATCACTTGAACCCAGGGGTTTGAGGTTGCAGTGAGTTGTAATCACACAACTGTATTCCATCCTGGGCGACAGAGCAAGAAAAAAGGAATACAGATGAGGAGTCATAAAGACATTATTGAATGCTCTTTGAAGATTGCAAAATTGCTCTCTGGAAGTGTGGGGGAAGGTGGAGGTAATATCCATGCACTGTTATTAGAAAGCCATGCTAGAGCTCACATAGCATTCCACATTGATAAGAGTGAGGAGGGGTGCAGGGGAAGGAGGGGCAAACCAGAGTGTCTGTCTTGAGGCCTCCATGGGCCAGTGCCCCAGCCCTGTGGTGAGGGCCCGCACTTCCCAGCTCCTGAACCCCAGCTGTGCCATCTCAGGCCCTGGGAATGCACCCATTCCTTCCAATGCCCATGAATGCCTCGGGGCTCTGCCCTCCACAGCAGGCGCGTCCCTAGCCCTGGCTGCTGAATTGTTGCATTCCTGTTGTGTGTTTATTTTTCATATTGACTGAAGACCAAGAGGGAAGAAGCACAGAATTCCTCAATTCCCGGTGTGCCCATGAGTAAGAGCAAATGCTCTGTGGGACTCATGTCTTCCGTGGTGGCCCCGGCTAAGGAACCCAACGCCATGGGCCCAAAGGAGGTGGAGCTCATCCTTGTCAAGGAGCAGAACGGAGTGCAGCTCACCAGCTCCACCCTCACCAACCCACGGCAGAGCCCCGTGGAGGCCCAGGATCGGGAGACCTGGGGCAAGAAGATCGACTTTCTCCTGTCCGTCATTGGCTTTGCTGTAGACCTGGCCAACGTCTGGCGGTTCCCCTACCTGTGCTACAAAAACGGCGGGGGTAAGTCCCATGTCAGCCTTTCTGAGCACAGTCGCCAGGTGGGGTTCATGGGGGCAGCCGGGGCTAGGCCTTTTAGGAAAGGCGTGCACCCTGACAAGATAAAGCTGTACCGTGCATGAGGACAGAGCTCCCTGTGAGAGCTGGTGGCCAGTGCAGATCTTCCCAGAGGACGTCACAAAACCACAGAGCAGGGCTCAGAGCTGCCTGGTCCCATGCCTGCATTTCGGAGTTCAGGAAAGGGAGGCCAGCGAAGAAGCTGGGGCGTGGGGGTGGGGGGTGGAGCAGCTTGGCTCTGCCTCCTGTTTCCAGAGGCTATTTTCACTTTGGAAAGAAAATTCTCAAAGGCCCATAGAACAGCCTCTGACTGACTTTGGCAGCCTTTGCAAAGCATGTGGAGGTCCTGGAGCCTGGAATGGCAGAGGAGGCCCCTGGAAAGTGCGTGTGTCCCCTGCACCCTCCAGAACCCAGCCACAGAGCCAGAAAACAAAGATTGAGGCAGAGCCACCAGGGACATCCAAGAACATTGGTGATCCCTTCCCAGGAGCCTCTTTTGGCCTTCCAGCCTCCACGCCTGGCCTCCCTCATCCGCCTCTATGCTAGTCTGGGAAGGGAGGCCTGGGGAAGAATTTGGGGGGATGCCTCACAGGCTGCCTGTGAGGAGGTTGGCATTTTTATGCCCATCTTGAAGAGGGGAAGACAGAGGCCTCAGCAGGTACAGGAAGTTGCCCAAAGACAGAGCTGTGGGGCCCCATGCCTCCTCCTCCCCTTCCCCAGGAGAGAGAGTGGCAAAGCTCTCCCTGACTCCAGTCAGACCAGGGGAGCAGAGGGGATTTAGGAGGTTGAGACCAGGGGCCCTGGGCTTTGTGCCAGGGGCAGGGGAGGTGCAGGTTTCAGAGGAACTAGGCCCTACCCTGGAGGGGCTCCCAGCACCTGGGGCAGCAAAGACCCTCAGCCACTGTCGATGGGGGCAGTCCCTGAGAGCCCAGAAGCTGGGGGCCACTGTCGATGGGGGCAGCCCCTGAGAGCCCGGAAGCTGGGGGCCACTGTCGATGGGGGCAGTCCCTGAAGCCCGGAAGCTGGGGACAGGACGGCAGGGCCCACTCAGCTCAGGGGCAGAGTTGGGGGATCACAGATTCACAACTCAAGAGGCAAAGAGGATCAGGGCAAAGTGGGGGGATGCAGGCCAGGGAAGGGCACCCCGAACCACCACAGGGAAGGACAGTACCTAGAGCACCGCCGAGCATGGGCAGGGCCTCCCTGCGCTGTTCTTGGGTTTGACTTCACGGCTCAGGGTGTGCAATGACAAGGGGATCCAGGAGGGACGTGTCGGGCACTGACAGCCGTGGAGGGCGAGCTTCAGGACTCATCTACCCCAGCCTGGGACTTCCCGTTGGAGAGTGGGGTGAAGGGGTCAGGCCAAGACATGGGTGGTCGACTGGGGTAGCAGCCCAAGCTCCCATGAGGAGAGATGGGCCCTTCCACGGCCCCAAACTCGAGGTACTGTTCTGCCCCATAGGTGCCTTCCTGGTCCCCTACCTGCTCTTCATGGTCATTGCTGGGATGCCACTTTTCTACATGGAGTTGGCCCTCGGCCAGTTCAACAGGGAAGGGGCCGCTGGCGTCTGGAAGATCTGTCCCGTACTGAAAGGTAATGTGCAGGTGCCTCCCTTCACCCTGGCGCAGCGCAGACCATGTTGGTGATGCTGGAGCTTTCAAAGCAAGCCAGCTGCATCATGGGCGTCCAGCCCTGCTTTGCTAAGACACAGGCATGGCACACGCCACTTGAACTTGGGTCCTGCCTTAAAGATCTGTGATGACAAGGACTTGATAGTTCATTCCCTTGCTCTAGGTGAGGGTCTTGCAATTCCTTTGTGGTATTACTTTGTCAAGATGTTAAAATGTAGTTAAGGTAAAACACATGTCTATCTATGGATCTGCCATCTATCCATCATCCATTCATCCATCCATCAATCATCTGTTATATATCTATCCATTATTTATCTATATCTATCTTTATTATTGATCTTTATATCAATCATTCACCCATCTATCTACCTATCTGCCTAATCCATCCATCTATCGTCATCTATCTGTATCCATTTCCTGTGGCTGCTGTAACAAATGACACAAACTGGGAGGCTTAAAAGGCACATGTTTATTGTCTCACAGCTCTGGAGGCTGGAAGTCCAAGATCAAGGTGTCGGCAGGGTTGATTTCTTCTGAGGCTGTGAGGAAGCATCTGTTCTAGCCTCTCTCCTTGGCTCAGAGACTGTCTTCTCCCTGTGCCTCTTCATACTGCTTGCTTCTATGCATGTCTCTGTAACCAAATTCCCCCTTTTTATGAGGTCACAAGTCCTGTTGGATTAGGGACATCCTAATGACCTCACTTGAACTTGATCACCTTTGTAAAGACCTTGTCTCTAAATAAAGTCACATTCTGAGGTTTGGGGGGTTAGAACTTCAACAGATGAACTTGGGGGAGGGATGCAACCCACAACTCTGTCTATCTATTATCTATCAATCATCTATTCACCTGTCTATCATCTACCCATCCATCCATCTATTATCTGTTGATCCATCCACCTATCTATCAATCCATTCATCCACCTATCCATTCATCCATTCATCCATCCATCCATCCATCCATCCATTATCTACTGATCCATCCATCTACCTATCGATCCATCTATCCATCCATCCATCCATTCATTCATCCATTCATCTATCTATGGATCCATCCATCCATCCATCTTCTATCTATTGATCTATCCATTCATCCATCTGTTATCCATTGTTCCATCTATCCATCCATCCATCCATCCATCCATCCATCCATCCATCCATTCATCTATGTATGGATCCATCCATCCATCCACCTATAGACCTATCCACCTATCTATTAGCTATTGATCCATCTAGCTGTCACTGAACCTTTCTGGCTGCCGGTGTCCTGCTCTGGCACCATGAAGTAGACACACCTCGTGTTGAGTGCAGGTGGTCTGTCCAGCACCAGGCCCTCTCCTGGCATTTCTGACTCCATCCTCAGGTGACCCTGGGAAGGGCACACACTGTGTCTCCGTGTTGGAGATGCAGATGCTGAGGACCAGAGGGCTGGGGTCGTTCCCCTAGTGTCGCCATCAGAGCAGAGTGGGATTTGATCCCAGATGTTTCTGACTCCCCAGTCCATGCACGCAGGTCACGCTTGCCCAGTGGGCCAGAGCCACCTCTCAGGAGCTGGTGGTTCAGGGAGGATTCAGGCGTTTACTCAGAGGCACCACTCAGACAATTGGCATTAAGAAAATGACTACTAGAAGGTCAGCCTCTGGATACTCATAGAAGTTCTGGAAAAGCTGTGTGTTTATAAGACAACCGAGCCCAGCACAGCCCCAGGACGCTTTACCAGTGGGTCAGGTCTGGGCCTTTGGAGGTGAGCCGCTGACCTCCCTTAGGAGAGGGAGCGGCTGAGGTCAGGCTCCAGGAGGAGAAGTCACTCTCGCAGCCGTGGAAATGCTGAGACTGGACACAGGTGTGATGGTTCTTCCCAGGCACGAGACTCGTTCATTCTTAATGGGCTACTTAGTGAATCTTACGACTTCAGTCATTTCTTCCTAGGCTCCATATTCACTGAACTGCACTGAAATGGAGCTACAAAAAGAGGCCTCCCTCCCCACCCCCACCCCACACACATCTTCAGAGTGAGAGACAGATGCTTTGGGCACGCACCGGTGCCAGACGACCCCTTGGAGGGATCTGCAGGTACAAGTCAAACCAAACAAGAATTGCTCAGAACATGTCTCCGTCCCCATCGTCAGGTCCCCAGTGGAGGAATGCAGTAGCTAAGGGAAGACCCAGGCGTGTCCTTACAGACAGACAGGTGTCAAATCGGGAGTTGCAGTGAACCCAGGCTAACAGTTCAAGACACACACACGTTACCTGTGTCCTTCCCGGCCCTGGCCAGTAGCACGGACATGTTTCGGGGAGATGCTGCCTCTGAGCCTGCAGTCGTAAGCGACGCTGAGCTTGCAGTGTGGTCTGTGTTGGAGAGCTCAGAGCCTTGGGATGCTGAGTCAGAGATGACGCCGGCCCATTGGGGTGGGGGAAACTGAGGAAAGATGACATCGTGCTCTGGCACAGGCTGCAGCGACGTCAAACTGTGCTTTGCTGGATTTTCAAGAGCCATCCTGGAGCCTGTCGCAAGTGTCTTACATGGCACAGCCCTGTGCCCCACTCCCGCCAGTGAGCCTGGTGTTGGAGCAAATTAAATCACCTCTTCACATGCAGGATTCAGATGAGGAGGGCAGGAGAAAAAGGGACCTGTGGGTCCGCGGATAAGAGCTTATTTCCTTCTGTCTGTCACACGGAAAGGATGTTCACCAACAAAGCTGCTGGTGTGGGTCTTCATGATGCAGTCCATAAAATAACAAGAAGCGATTTCTGAGAATTTCAGAGCACCAACTTGACTTGGGCTAGTAGAGAACCTCTGACTTCTGTCAGCGTGAGCAGTGGTACCTCATTCTGAAGAAATGCAGCCGGCAGATGTGGGCATCTCATCGTGTTCCCCGCAATGCGTAGCTGGGGGAAGCTGGGCAGTCGTCTCCTCCGTGTCACAGCCCCTGTGCCCACAATCCCGCATCCCACGCTGGCTTTGTTCTGAACACTAGTCCCAGAGGTGGGCTGCAAAGCGTGGCCTCAGGACGGAAGGCTCGTGGCCCCGTGGGCGGATCTCGGGAAGAGCTTGATCACACCCACCTAGTCCTGGTGAGGAAGGAGAATTGCAAATCACAGAAAGTGAAGTGTTCGACCCACGAAGGGATAGACGAGTTGGTGCAAGAAAGCTGGACTTCTTCTTAGAGATGAGACACCTTGAGTTGTTGAATCTCAGTAGTGCTGCAGGTCCCAGTGCCAGCGTCCCGTTCGTTCTGCCTGCCCATCAACTGCAGGATGCCAGTTTAGAGAATATTGACAGTGCCCATGAAATTAGATGTGCACCATGCTTCCCATGCCCTGATACTGTTCCTTCTCTTTCCTTTGTCCTTTTTAAAAATTTAGTTAATAAAACGTATGCATTTTCATGTCTCATCGAATAGAAGTGCCACGTGGTAAATTAAGACATGAGCTAAAGTGCCCAAAGCAGTCATTATGGAGCTGAAAGGCCATCCAGCCCTGAGCAGGTGGCAATTCCATGGGGAAACAAAGCCCAGCTCTCCAGGGAACCTGGTTGTCCCTGGCCCTTCCCCTCCAGCAGACCTGCGAGCTGCTTCCTGCTCATAACTGGGAGCCAAGATCCACCCTCAAAAGCCAGAGGGTGGAATTCATGGTGAGGTCCAGCTGCTCAGAGGCCATGACTCATCTGCATTTCCCATAGTCTCGCCAGAGCAGCTTGGGGTGGGCACCACAGCCAGAGGGGCCTCTGGGGCCTTCAGGCCCCACGGTACACCCCAGGGTCCTGAGAGGTGGGTCTTTAAAACTCTCCCTCTCCTCCCTTCCCCTTGCTCTCTCTTTCCCTCTCCCTGTGTCTGTTTCTGTCTCTCTCCCTCCTTTCCTCTCTGTGTCTCTCCTGTTCTGTCTTCTTCTCTCTGTCTCTCTGGTACATGCACACACAACAAGCACATACTAAAGACACCCAGACGGACACAGAGAGGCGTCCTCTCCCGTCTTTTTTTTTTTTTTGGTGAGACAGAGTTTTGCTCTGTTGCCAGGCTAGAGTGCAATGGCGTGATCTTGGCTCACTGTAACCTCCGTGTCCCGGGTTCAAGGGATTCTCCTGCCTCAGCCTCCCGAGTAGCTTGGGCTACAGGTGCATGCCACCACGCCCGGCTAATTTTTTGTACTTTTAATAGAGACGGCGTTTTATCGTGTTAGCCAGGATGGTCTCAATCACCTGACTTCGTGATCCGCCTGCCTTGGCCTCCCAAAGTGCTAGGATTACAGGCGTGAGCCACCGCGCCTGGCCCTCTCCCATCTTTCTTCCGAAGACCTGCTGATGCCCCCTGTGAGGTGTGGCGGGGCTGCTCCAGCAGAGGCTTCCTCCAGCAGGATCCATGCATGCGTTGACAACACCCTCTCCTGAAGCCAACTCTCATGGGTGCCCTGGGGTGTACCGGTGTTCAGGGATGGTGCAGGGTGGCCGTGCTCTGGTGGGTGAAGCACCATTTGCAGGCAGGAGCCTCAGCCGGCTTCTGTTTGTCAGGTTTCGGTTTCATTGCCAAGGGCAACCCCATTTTACAGACACCCTGGAAACCCCACCATTCAATTGTAGTGAATATAAAATATTTTATAGTCAATCATATTTTAGTGTGATTTCTCAAACACAAAACAAACTACACACAAGGTTAATATAAAAAAAAGGTATGAAGTAAAAATAAATTTAAGGAAATTGACCTTAAGAGCTACGCTTGAAATTCATGCTTAGCGCTGAGCTTCCTGGGAGTCAGACAGGAGGGAAGGGAGGCTTCACGTTCTCATGAACGTTTTCCCTGGAAACGTGAGCAGGGACTTTGCCTGCCACCTCCTTGGAGAGACAGTCTCCCGTGTCACTAAATGGTGTTTAAGAAATGTGTCAGGTGAAGCTTCATCTAGAGCCCACAGTGATGTCATGAGCAGAGGCCACTAGAAGGTTCTGTAGCAAACAGGGTAGTGGGTTTCGTGTGTCTGGGCCTTCGGTGAGCTTGAGGAGCTCATGGTGAAGTTGGCTGATTGGTGAGGTGCTACACATCAGTGACCCAGGTCAGGGGCTCTGCCTTCCCGAAGGGCAGGGCTTGGAGCAACCAAATGACTGGCCAGTACTGGCACTGGCCACCGCCTTTCAAGGGAGCCGTTTCCTCACCCAGGTGCCCAGGGAAGCATCCAGGAGGAGTCCTCTTGGTAAGGGGGACTCTGGTGTGGGGGCTGCACTGTCCCATGGATCAGAGCAGACCCATTTGCTCTGGGAGCCATGTCAGCCAGCGTGGCCAATGGTGACGTCATGCACAGTGGCCATGGTGACGTTGTGATCCCATGGCAGGCCTGCCGATCTGTGGTGCAGGGCAGGAAACAACAGCGGTGGCTCTGGAAGGACCCAGGGCACAGTCAGTCCTTCCTTCAGACTCTGGATTGGGATCCACTCTGGTGTAGTTTGATCAAAGACTTCCCAGGGTTTCAAGCTAAGGACTTGGTACAGAAAGTTTTAACCTTGAAAAATTTTCAAATTGGGCATCCACTGTCAGTCATCACCATGGAAAACCCTTCACAGTGCTCTCTGGAAACAATGTGGCTTCCCAGGAGAGTGGCTCCCAACGTGGCTGCCTGGGTGAGTTCACTGTGGATCACAACCCAGCCTCTCTCTTAAGGGACTCTGTGACAGATGGTAATATAGAATTATTTAATATGGACAGGAGCCATGTGGGAGAAGGCCTTCCAAAGGCAATCCGTGACCGACTGTAATACAGAATTATTTAATGTGGACCAGATCCACATGGGAGAAGGCCTTCCAAAAGCAACAGCTTGACTTTCGTCATCACCACCACTGAGCACGCTTTCCAAGAAGGATTACCTGCATTCCTGATCCTGGATCTGTTTAAAACAAAGTTTTGAGCCTTCTCTTTGCTTTCATGATAGGAAGAGAACTTTACTGAGGTGCCCTGAGCATAAGAACAGCTTCTCCTAAGGATTGAGACCATAAAAAGCAAGCCCACTCCCTGCAAAAGTCACCTTGAAGGTATGCTCCTACCCTGGCCATGAGTAGGCAAGACAGGGCATGGTGCCTACTGGGTTTTAACAAAGTAAATCAAAGTTGTACCCAAACTAATCATGTCAGCAAACTGAGAAGAAATGTGGAAATGAAAAAAATTCTTCCTGGAGCTTAGTAAAGTGAACCCCAGTAGCAAGAACATGATGGTGCCCATCCAGCAGTGAACAAGGAGGAAGCTATCTGACCACCAGGCCCATCTGCCCACCAGTCAGGCTGACACCGCTCCAAAGACTGCTGACCAGTGAGTTCTGTTCCAGTTTGCCAGGAGCCCCCATAAAGGATGGAGCCCAAACTCCAGGTCTGTGGTCCTGGAAAGGACACTCTAAAACACCCTGGATGGCATTAGATGGCTATGGATGGCCCTGGCTGGTCCCTGATGGTCTTGTATGGCCCCGGGAGGCCTTGGAAGGTCAAACATGGCTCTGAGTAGTCCTTGATAGTCATGCAAGCCTCTGGGTGGCCCAAGAAAGCCCTGGATGATCTTACTTGCCCTGGGTGGTCTTATGTGGTCCTGGGTGATTCTAGGAAACCTTGGATGGTCATGCATGGGTAGTGTGACCTTGGATGACTCCACATGGCTGTAAATGAACCCAGATGACTCTTCTGAGTAGTCTTGTGGGAGAGGCATGAGCAGCTATAGATGGCCACCGATGGCCATAGATGGCTATGGATGGCTCTGGATGGCCATGGGTGGCTGTGGATGGCCACGGGTGGCCTTAGATAGTTGTGGGTAAATGCAGATGGCTGTGGATGTCTGTGGATGGCTGTGGATGGTTGTGAATGGCAGTGGATTGTTGTGGATGGCCAGTGGTGGATGTGGGTGGTTGTGGATAGCCATGGATGACTGTGGATGGCTATGGATGGATGTGGATGGTTGTGGTTGACGGTGGATGGATGTGGAAGGTTGTGGACGGATGGATGGTTGTGGATGGCTGTGGATGGCTGTGGATGGCCATGGATGGCCATGAATGGTTGTGGATGGCTATGGATGACTGTGGATAGTTGTGGATGTCTGTAGATGACTGTGGATGGTTGTGAATGGCAGTGGATTGTTGTGGATGGCCAGGGGTGGATATGGCTGGTTGTGGACGGCCATGGATGACTGTGGATGGCTATGGATGGATGGATGGTTGTGGATGGCTGTGGATGGATGTGGATGGCCGTGGATGGCTGTGGATGGCCATGGATGGCCATGAATGGTTGTGGATGGCTATGGATGACTGTGGATAGTTGTGGATGTCTGTAGATGACTGTGGATGGTTGTGAATGGCAGTGGATTGTTGTGGATGGCCAGGGGTGGATATGGCTGGTTGTGGACGGCCATGGATGACTGTGGATGGCTATGGATGGATGGATGGTTGCGGATGGCTGTGGATGGATGTGGATGGCCGTGGATGGATGTGGATGGCCATGGATGGCCATGAATGGTTGTGGATGGCTATAGAGGACCGTGGATAGTTGTGGATGAATGGAGATGGCTGTGGATGGCCGTGGATGGCCCTTTGTGACTCAAAGTGGCCCTGGATTAGTCTGGGTGATCATGTGTGGTCCTGGGTGCCCTCCATAGTCCTAAATGAGCCTGGTGGCTGTGGGTGGCTGTGGATGTCTGTCAAGGACCCCAGGTGTCCCTTAGTGACTATTGGCAGTCTTGATGGCTCTGGGAGACACTGGGTGTCCCTAGACAATATTTGATGGCCCTATTTGCATGAGTTCCCTAGGTAGCCCTGGGTGCTTCTGGGTGGTCGTGGATGATTCTGATGGTTTCACATGGACCTGACAGACCTGGTTAACCATGGGTTGGGTTGCCCTGGGTCACCCAGAGTAGCCCTTAGATGGCCTCGATGATCCTGGATGACCCTGATGGATCCTGAGTGGTTGTGGTGGGGATGGATGGCCATATGTGGCTGGGGGTGACCTTCGTGTCCCTGGGGGTCTCTGGGTGCATCAGGGTGGCCCTGGATACTCGCCATAGCTCTGGGTGACCTTGCTGGCCCTGGATGTCCCTCAGAGACACCCTCAAAGTCCTCAGGGTCTGTGCTCAGGGTAATGTCTCCTGTGAGGGGAGGCGGAAGGGATGCGTTGCTGATGGTGGCTCTGTGCTCTGCCCACGTGGGCTCCACGGCCACCCCCTTCCTGCTAGGTGTGGGCTTCACGGTCATCCTTATCTCGCTGTATGTCGGCTTCTTCTACAACGTTATCATCGCCTGGGCACTGCACTACCTCTTCTCCTCCTTCACCACGGAGCTCCCCTGGATTCACTGCAACAACTCCTGGAACAGCCCCAACTGCTCGGATGCTCCACCTGGTGACTCCAGTGGCAACAGCCCGGGCCTCAACGACACTTTTGGGACCACACCTGCTGCCGAGTACTTCGAGTAAGTGGGAGTCAGGTCCTTGGGAATGGGAGAGACGGTGCAGCTGGGACCCCATGGTCGCCCCTTGGTTGGCCACCAGCCCTTGCTGACTCCCAGGGTGCAGGGAGGGGGAATCTGTTCCAGCATTCCATCCCTTTAGTGCTGTGGAGGGGCGCATTTCTGAATCACTGTGATGGTCTCCAGGGACTCAGCAAAACTCCTACAGGGCGAGCCCTCAGCAGGGATGGGGCACTGAGCAGCGCCCCTGGCTGCGATCCTGCTCCCAGCAGTGGCTCGGGGCGGGAGGGGGCTGGTGGGGAACACAGCAGCCCTGTGTGGAAGGTTGGCAAGCTCTGGTCTCTGGGAGCTGCAGCGGCGTCTCTGGAGTGAGTCAACCCCGTGTCTGGGCTCCCTTCCTCCCTGCCCTTCCTCTGTGCATAGCCTGGGGCCAAACTCCCTCACCTGGGCCCTTGCCCTCTCCAGAAAAGATACCTTTCTGGGCTTCACTGCACAAGAAGTCTATGGCTTCAGTAGGCAGCCCCTGTCTCCAGGGCGCTCCAGCTGTCCACTTTTCACAAGACTTTGTTGTTTATGTGCACGGCTTTATTTCTGTCTCTGGGCCTCCTTCCACCTCCCATGCCGGTGAGTCCCATGTCCAGCAGCCTCCTGGGTCTCTGCCTCCTTCTCTCTTTGCGCTGGCCAGGCCTGACCTGCACAGTCCTCCCCACCCAGGCCCACCCCTCACCGTCCACCCCGGCCAGGCCCGCCCCTCACCGTCCACCCTGGCCAGCCCCAACCCACACAGTCCACCCCATCTAGGCCTGTCCCTCACTGTCCACCCCAGCCAGGCCTGCCCGTCACCATCCACCTGCAGCACCTGCTTTCCTGGACCCCGATGTCTGCAATGAAGTCTTTTTGGGCCCCGTGCCAGCTCCTGCTGGCCCTCCCTCATCACCACATAGCCTAGCCCAGCCTGGAAGGGCTGTGACTGCCCACCATGGTTCCCCTGTTTCCCCTGGACCCCTCCCGGAATCCAGACCTGGCAGGTGCCATCCACATTCCCCTGCCCCCTCCAGCTGGGCCTGGAGCCTTGTGCTGGGTTGCATTCTGACAGGTGGACTCTTAAACTCAGCTGCCATTTTGGAGAGGAGGAGAGGACGTTTGTGCGATTCTCACTACATCCACTGTTTCCCGTCAGGAGGAGAGACAGTCCAGGCTGGGGCGCCAGGAAGGTGCTCGTGGGAGGAGGGGTGGTTTCAGAAGTGGGCAGGCGGGAGAGAAGATGCACCCAGGATGAGTCCCGGTTGGTTTGCCTGAAGACACCTGAGCATCGCCATAGGAAGCACAGCCTCAGGCAAGGTCGTGGAAGCGTCTGACAGGACTCTCGTGGTGACAGGCAAGCAGGAAATGATGAAATCGTCCAAATAACGCACAGTCACACCATTTGTCCAAGTAGATTTTAACATTCTTGAGGGAGAAAATTCCCATTGGGTGTGGATAGCCTGTTCACACCTACATTTCCCTAATTAAACACCCCACAGACACCCCAGGCCCGGGCTGCATGTGCCCTTGCTGTGTGGCCAGATCTCAGGGTTAGTGTGTGATCAAAGAGAGGGGCCAGCAGGAGAGAGTGGGGGGCGCACAGAGCCAGGGGCAGAGGCTGCAGAGGCACCACCGGGGCGAGAGCCTGAGAGGTCCCAGTACCCAATGCCCTGTTAAAGCTGCCAAGTGCTGCCACGTGGGGACTGCTTTCCTTTTGTTTGGGCAGTGTGGGAAATGTTGACTCACCTAAGTGATGTTCAGGTAAGAAAATCAGAGAGGAAAATTTAGTGTAATGATTAGTCCAGTGATCCGTTGTTAAGAATGCTAGAAGGAAAGAACACGTGTTATTATTTTAAACGATCAGACTAGTGAAGTCTATTTGGAAGTTCTCAGTCTGGAAGGAAGGAAGGAAATGGAAAGGTGCCCAGCCCTTCACTCGGAAGCCCTGTCCGCACTGGCACGTGGTATACTGTAGCCGGCGGCAGCCCAAGAGCAGACGTGGGGAGTTGGAGAAGGTTTAAGAGCAATTCACGAATGATTAATGCCCCAGGGCACCGAGGTGCTTGGCACTCCTCCCACGCCTTCCGAAGGTGATTTTCCCAACAGTGGGACTCAGGTTCCCCTGAAACAGGCCCCAGTGACTCTTGGGAAGCAAGGGGGACAGTCGTAACGTGCCCAGGTCTGCTGGGAGTTTTCTGGATTTCGAACCTGCTTTAGAAAGCAGATCACTGGACAAAGGATGTCAGGTTCCTGCTGGCACATGTAGTCAGGGAGTGGATGTCCCACCGTGAAAGGCCACAAAGGCCAGAGTGGTTGTGATGCATGGTGGTGCGGCTCTTTGTCCTAGATAATGGGTATGCCTGACTTTGTCAGTAACCACAAAAGGGACTGAGTTTCCTACACAATGTACCAAACATGCCGCGTCATAAATTGGACAACTAAGATGTTAGCAGGAGTAGATCTGGAAGGGCTTTTTCGTGCATTTTTACTACAGGTCCTCAGGAAGTAACCGTGAGGCCTGGGTGAGACGCTGGCCATGTCTTCTGGGCCCTAAGTCAGAAAAGGCTGCTGAGCTGCCCCATTGACAGCACTTCCTCCACATGCCACGAATGCCGTGTGCGGTGCTGGCTCCTGCACCCAGTGTTCCTCAGGGTTGGCAAATGAGAGGTATCCTTGGGAGTTGCTGGCACCCTGGCCCCCAGGGGTCCCAGCCAGCCTTCCTGCATTGCCACTTCCTTCTTGGGCAGCATTCCACCCACCAGAAGGAGGTGGCAGAAATGGTTCCTGCAGAGAAATGAAAGGAACCCTTCCCTGTAGGAACCTGGAGATTACTGATTAGCTGCATCCCACAAATTTGATATGCTGTGTTTTCATTTCAAAACCCCAACACAGGACCACATAACTCTGACCAGTTTACAGTTTCTCCACTTCTATAAATACTTATCGACACTGCCTAATATAAATTATAAAGTTATAAATTAAAGCTATTAATTTGCCTTGAAGGGACTGCATTAGCTGCATCCCACAAAGTTTGATATGCTGTGTTTTCATTTCATTTAGTTCAAAGTATTCCCTAATCCTTCTTTTGATTTCTATTTGACTAATGGGGCATTTTTAGAAGTTTGTTGTTTAATTTGAAATATTTGGAGGTTTGCTAGATATTTTTGTTATTGATTTCTAATTTAATTCTGTTTTGGCAAGATGATGTGCTTATACATCTTTAATATTTTAAAATATATTGAGACTTGTTTATGACCTACTAGATGGTTTACATTGGTGAATGTTCCACATGCGCCTAGAAAGAATACGTATTCTGCTGTCTGGTTGGAGAGTTGCATAAATGTCAGAGAGGTCATGTTAGGTCATTGTGTTGTTCAGGTTTTCTACATCCTTACTGGTTTTCTGTCTACTTATTCTATCAGTTACTGAGAAAGGGGTACTGAAATCTCAACTATAATTGTAGATTTGTCTATTTCTTTTCACTTCTATCAGTATTTGCTTCATTCATGTATTTTGAAACTCTGCTATGAAGTGCATACATGTTTATTATTATTAGTCTTTGAATTGACCACTTTACCATTTGAACTATCCTCGCAGGTTAAATGTCTCATTCTGAAGTCTACTTTGTCTGATAGTAATATGGCCACTCCAACTTTCTTATGGTTACTGTTTGTGTGGTATTGTCTTTTCCAGCCTTTTATTTTTTGTTTTTTTTTTTTTTTTGAGACGGAGTCTCGCTCTGTCGCCCAGGCTGGAGTGCAGTGGCTGGATCTCAGCTCACTGCAAGCTCCGCCTCCTGGGTTCACGCCATTCTCCTGCCTCAGCCTCCCGAGTAGGTGGGACTACAGGCGCCGCCACCTCGCCCGGCTAGTTTTTTGTATTTTTTAGTAGAGACGGGGTTTCGCCGTGTTAGCCAGCATGGTCTAGATCTCCTGACCTCGTGATCCACCCGTCTCGGCCTCCCAAAGTGCTGGGATTACAGGCTTGAGCCACCGCGCCCGGCCCAGCCTTTTATTTTTAAACTATGTGGGCATTATGTATAAAATGGATTTTATTGTAGACTCCATCGAGTTGCTTGTGCTTTTTATCCAATACGGCAATCTCTGTTTTTAAATTAGAGTTTCCATTCAATAATTGTCAGCATGGCTGGCTTTAAGTCTTTCATTGTGCTAATTTTTTGCCCCATCTCTTCTTTGTTTCTTGTTTCCTCTGTTTATTCCCTGTTTTGAATTAATTTTTTAGGCTTTCATTTTATCAACATTATTAGCTAATAAACTATAGCTTTCTGTTTTCATTTTTTCGTTGATTTTATAGGATTTACAACATTGACGTTTAACTTATCACAGTCTATCTTCAAGTGACATGATACCGTTTCACGGAACAGAAGGGCCTGCGACAGTAGACTTCTGTTTACCTTACGTCCTTTGTGCAATTGTCGCCATAGATTTTATTTCTACAGTATGTATCAACTCCATGACACCTTGCTGCTATTTCTGCTTTAAGCATTTACATTTTAAACAAATCTAACACAGAAAAGAAGTTTCCTTTTTTTTATATTTTTGTATTTACCTGCATAGTCACCATCTCTAGTGCTATCTGATCCTGTATGTAGATCAGGATTTCCATTTAAGACCATCTTCCTTCCATCTAAAGCATTTCCTTTAACATTTCTTGTAGTGTAGACTTGCTGGCCGTGATTCAGCTTGGACTTTACACAAAAATATTTTGCCTTCTTGAGGGGTTATTGTGATAAACTATACATAGCATTGCTTACCATCTTAGCCATTTTTAAGTGCACAGTTCAGTGGCATTTGGTACATTCACATGTTGTGCAACCATGACCATCATCCATTGGAACTTTCCCCTCCTCCAAAGCTGAAATTTTGTCCCCATTAAACACCAAGTCCCCATCCTCCCTCACCACAGCCCCTGGCAGCTACCATTCTACTTTCCATCTCTGTGAACTTGTCTACTCTAGGTCCCTCCTCTGAGTAGAATCACTTATTTTTTTGTGACTGGCTTATTTTACTTAGCATATGTCTTCAAGGTTTATTGAAGAATTTCAGAACCAGAATTTCATTCCTTTTTAAGGCCAAATAATATTCCAATTCCATCGTATGGATATATCATGTTTTGTTTATCCATTTATCTTTTTCCTTTTTAGAGAGAGGATCTCACTCTGTTGTCCAGGCTGGAGTGTGCAGTGGTATGATCACTGCTCACTGCAGCCTTGACCTTCTGGGCTCAAGCAATCCTCCTGCCTCAGATTCCCAAGTAGCTGGGACTACAGGTATGTGACATCACATCCAGCTAATTTTTTAAAAATTTTGTATAAAGTGGGGTCTTGCCATGTTGCCCAGACCTGTCTTAAACTCCTGAGCTCAAGTAATCCTCCCGCCTCAGCCTCCCAGAGCACTGCAATTACAAATGTGAACCACCACACCTGGCCAGATCTATTTATCTCTTGATGGACATTTGGGTTGCTTCCACCATTTGGCTACCGTGAAAACGTGCTGCTATGAACTTCAGTATTGAGTACCTGCTTTCACTGCTTTCGAGTGGATACCCAGAAGTTGAATTGCTGGAGCCATGTGATGATTCTGTGTTTAATTTTTTGAGGAACTACCACACTGTTTCCCACCGTGGATGCAAATCAGAACAAGGGTTCCAATTTCCCCACATCCTTGACAACACTTACTTTCTGCTTATTTATTTTGATAACAGCCGTCCTAATGGGTGTGACGTGGCCTCTCACTGTGTTTCTGATTTCTATTTCCATAATGATTAGTGACTATTGGGCATCTCTTCATGTGTTTATTGGCCATTTGTATACCTTCTTTGGAGCAATGTCTATTCAAGTCCTTTGCCCATTTTTGAATTGGGCTGTCAGTTTTTTTGTTGTTGAGTTTTAGGAGTTATTTACATATTTTAGATATTATTCTCTTATCAGATTAATAGATGATTTGCAAATACTTTCTCTCATTCTGTAGTTTTCCTTTTCACTCTGTTGATAGCATCCTTCAATGCACAAAAGTTTTAAATTTTGATGAAGTCCAATTCATCTTTTGTGTCATATCTAAGAAACCATTGCCAAGTCCAAGATTGTGAAAATTTACCCTATATTCTCTTCCAAGAGTTTTATGGTTTTAGCCCTAATATTTGGCTCTTTTATCCATTTTGGTTTAATTTTTGTATATCATGTGAAGTGGCTGTTGACTGATTTTCCTCTGGTTGTAGATCACATTTCTTGCTTCTTGTCATGTCTAGTAATTTTTTATTAGATGCTAGACTTGGTGAGTTTTATACTAATGGGTACTTAGTTGTTGTTGTCCTTGTTTAGAGAGTGTTAGATTTGTTCTAATGGGAGGTTAATGTGCTTTGGCACAATTTTATCCTTTGGAAGCTTGTTTCACCCCCTCACTGCCTTGGCTCCCTCTTGGTAAAACGGGGTGAGAGGGCTGCTGTGAGGTCATCACAATGATGTGTGGGA
The DNA here is from genome assembly GCF_009764315.1 of Trachypithecus francoisi. Lineage (NCBI taxonomy): Eukaryota > Metazoa > Chordata > Mammalia > Primates > Cercopithecidae > Trachypithecus > Trachypithecus francoisi. Next base: position 1,285,969 of record NW_022681465.1, on the reverse strand, counting down.
GGCCCGAGCATGCCTGGGTCACCACCAGTGGCTCCACTGTCACCCAACTGAAGAATCATGGCCACGAATTCACCAGGAAAAAGAGCCCAGCAGAAACTGGGAGGTGCCGTGCCTTTTCCATGCCCAGTGAACATCCTTGGGCCAATGCTTTTCTGGTCCTCCGAACTATTTATGGCTTATGAAATGCCTGCACGTGAGCCCTATGCCCCTTCCCAGACGTCCTTTGATTGTCTCACCCACCCTGCCCTCAGAAGCATGGATATGCTGGGAGCCACACAGCTTTCCCTGGCTCCTGGTATGGCTGGTTCCCATGCTGTGGTCAGCTGTGAGGACCCCTCTTCTCGGGTTGACAGCACTCAGGAGTGTCCAGTTCTCTAAATTGTCTGTGGGATTTCAAATAACATCAAAGCACAGTGACTTTCTAATCTCGAGAAGGGGCTCGACACGGTGTGTTGAGGTGCTGCTTCTGAAGTTGCTTTCATGTTTGATGCTGAGCCAGCTGTGCGTGCTGTGGACGCAACCTTGTGAGAAGGCCCCAAGAGTGGCAGCACACTTTCCCTGGGTCTCCGCCTCAGGTTCAGGAGGGCCTGTGCCACGTAGGGGCATTGGCTGAGTTTGCCTTTTCTCCAGGCACATGGGAAAGGGGAGAGGGTGTGCTGTCTGGTCTGGGTGTGTAATCCATGCACGTGTGTGTGCGAGGCACCGAGGCTGCCAAGACATGGGCGGGTGGCATGCTGGGGCCAGTGACACCATGGGCAGTGAGTGAGGAGTGGTCCAGGCTGCACGAAGTTGCTGTGAGGCCTCAGAGGCTCCCCGTGGTAAGGCCTTGCTGGGGGAGCAGAGCGACGGGGACTCGGCCAGCAGGGGCACAGCCTGGTGTGTGGCCGGAATGAGAAGAAGGCCCTGGGAGTCTCCACTGCCCCAGGAAGGGCAGGCGTGACCTCCACCGGCTCAGGCGACTTCCCCTGCACAGTGTGGGTGACAGACAGCCTCCTGACTGAGCGGCTTGCCCTCGGAGAAGAGCAGAGAATGGTGGTGACGGTTTCAGTGGTGCAGCCATCTGTCCACCCGGCCAACCTGGGGCCTGTGCCTGGGCGCCCTCCAGGATAGGACGGAAGCACTGTGCAGCCCTTTCAGGGCTCGTGGGGCCTTCCCTTCTGGCAGCAGCCAGGGTGTCTGGTATGATTCTGGAGTTTGAAGAGCCGAATTCCTGAGACATGGCCCTGGAATGCCTCGCAGCTGGTGGAAAGCTCCCCGAGGCTGCAGTCGGCCGGGCTCCCCCTTGGGTGTCCATTGTTATCTCCTGGGGACCTCAGTGGACCCACAACAGAAGCAAACCTGGGCGTGGGAGCTCCTCTCATAACGCGGTTCCTGGCTGTCACAGCTCCTGACTCTACGGTGGCAGCGGCACGGCTGTTACGGTCGCCTTGGCCCCAAGTCACCGTCTGCAATGGTGACTCAGCCTGCTGCACATAGCCTGGTGCATGTTCTCCCGCAGAGAGTGTCACTGGGATGGAATGAGTTCCCGCAGAAAGGGGGCCCAGGATCTGTGCCTGGGGCAAGGAGCACGGCCGATGGTCAGCTCCATCCCTCACCCTCTGTTCTGCCCTTTGTGAGGGATCCTGTAAAAAACAGTGGAACTGCGAGTGATTCCTGCTGGAGCAGAGTCATCCACTAAACCTGTTCCTCATGGAATCCTCATAGCAGCGGGGGCTGGGAGCAGGTGTCGTGAGCCATCCCCTCAGAAAACAGTGCTGGCTGGAGCCTGTGTGCCTGGTATTATTACTGGAGTTTGCTCAGTCTCATCCTTGGAGAAGGACCCTGGGGCTGTCCTGTGGGCAGCAGTGGGCACCCAGCATTGCTCAGCAACTTTCTTTTGGTTTCTGTGGCTCCTTTTCTTAAAAGACCCAAGGTGCCCTTTCTCTCCCCAGCTCCAATGAGCAGAGGTGCCAAGGGCAGAGGGTGAAGTGGGGCTTCCTGGGCCTCCCATGTGCTCCGAAGGTTTCACGGGCAGCCCTGACACCTTTGCCAGGGCCTGTGGGCCAGACCTCCCTGGAGGGCATCTCTTGTCCATCAGACTGGATGCTTTCTGCCCTGCTGAGATGGGGAGGGCCGGTCCCTGGGCAAGCTCAGCCATCCAGTTCCAGGTGGGTTGACAGCCACCCACAGAGGCCCCCGCTGACTCCCCTCTGCAGGCGTGGCGTGCTGCACCTCCACCAGAGCCATGGCATCGACGACCTGGGGCCTCCACGGTGGCAGCTCACAGCCTGCCTGGTGCTAGTCATTGTGCTGCTCTACTTCAGCCTCTGGAAGGGTGTGAAGACCTCGGGGAAGGTGAGGCTCGGGGTCACCAACTGGGCCTGTAGACATGGGGCCATCAAGTGGACATGTGGCCGTGGCTGGGCAGGAGGTGCACATGTGGCCTCAGTTGGGTTTTGTGCTACAAATGTGGCCATGGCCAGGTTGGGGTGGACACATGGCCATGGTTGAGTTTGGGGGACACATATGGCCATGATCAGGTTGGGAGCGTACACGTAGCCATGGTTGGGGGTACACCTGTGGCTGTGCTGGGTTGGCTTGGGTGGACACATGGCCTTGGCTGGGTGGGGGGAGGAGGACACGTGGCCGTGGCTGGGCTGGGTGGACACAGGGCACTGTTGGGTTTTGGGTCCATATGTGGCTGTGTTTGGGGAAGGGCTTCAGGAGGGAAACACCCACGGCAGTGTTTCTGGCAGGAGGGCACACACAACATGATTTTTTTTGTTAATAAAAATACTTTGGGAGGCTGAGGCGGGCAGATCACCTGAGGTCAGGAGTTCAAGACCAGCCTGGCCAATATGATGAAACCCTGTCTCTACTAAAAGTACAAAATTAGCCAGGTGTGGTAGCACGTGCCTGTAATCCCAGCTACATGGGAGGCTGAGGCAGGAGAATGGCTTGAACCTAGGAGGCAGAGGTTGCAGTGAGCCGAGATGATGCCATTGCAGTCCAGCCTGGGCAACAAGAGTGAAACTCCGTCTCAAAAAAATAAATAAATAAAATAAATAAATACTTTTTTTAAAAACCAGTTTTGACCAAGGAATGCCCCTCCCTGGGAATAGTGTGTGTGGTATGGCACCAGCCTTGGGAGCCTCCTGCAGGGACACAGCCCAGAGCTGCCTTTCATCGTCCCACCGTGCCATTCACCAGTGTCTATCCACTCACATCCCACACCTCAGAAAACCCCCATCAGACACTCCCAGCTACTCTGGCGGACCGAATGCAGGAAAGGAATGTGCTTTCCCTGCCAAGCTGTTCTTCCCATTCCGTCCCTGGGGAGGGTATGCAGGACAGAAAGTGTTTGACCTTCTCACTCCAATGAGCATTTGCTGAGCTGGCATCCCAGGAAATGTTTGGGAATTGGGCTTCCCAGTCAGAGGACAAGCTGTCAGGGCAACCTAGTGCCCTTGTGCCGGTGTTTGCTCCCACCGAGGGCCCCACTTGTGCAGCCTGGTGATGCTGTCCTCTCCTGCAGGTGGTATGGATCACAGCCACCATGCCATACGTGGTCCTCACTGCCCTGCTCCTGCGTGGGGTCACCCTCCCTGGGGCTATAGACGGCATCAGAGCGTACCTGAGCGTTGACTTCTACCGGCTGTGCGAGGCATCTGTGAGTACAACCCTCTCACTGCGTCACAGTCCACAGGGGCTCTGACGTTCCCAGATTTCTGTATTCATTGCCTGCCAGGACTGAGATGTATCAGAGTTGCAGAATCCAGGGTTCTTTCCTCAGGAAGCCACATCTCAAGTACCCATGATACAGTATGAGTCATCTAAATCAGATTATACCAAAAACTCCATCTAGAGTCAGGCTGCAGATTGGGTCAGCAAAAGAAGAAATAACTCAGGGTTAAAATGTTTGGAGAAGGCCTCCTGGAGAGAGGAGACTTGGCTGGGCTATGGGGGACGGGTCCCTTGTCAAGAAAGGGAGGAGAAGGGGCTGTACCATTTCTGACAAACAGGCCCAGAAACAGAAGCAGCCGTTGGTGGAAGTCTGGCATGACAAAAATGGCAGCTCACTTGGGGCATTATTGGAAATCAGGTGTGAGAGGACGATGCAGCAAGAAGGGTAGGGCCATCTCAGCTGGAGTGTGAGGCAGGATGCTGTTGAGAGGTGCTGCCCTATGTCCCTATGTGGGTGGGCTGGTGGAGCCAGGTCTAGGGGTCATGAGGCAAGTGTAAACCCAAGGCAGAAGTGGGAAGGAAGGGAGACAGGATAGGCAGGCATGGCTGCAAGCCTCCAGGAAGCCCCAGGGAGGCAGCAGCTGACAGGTGCAGTGGAGAAGGCACCTATGAGCCTGCAAAGCAGCTGGGTGGGGGTGGGGGTGGAAGTATGTCTGCAGCACTGAAGAGGAAGCCTCTGTGGAGACAGGAGCCATGGGTGCAGCAGGCATGTGGCCCACGGAGCCACAGAAGAGAGAGGAGGACAACCAGGGCAGCAAAATCAGCCGTGGCCAGGGACCCACAAGTGCAGAGCTGGAGCCGGACAAATCATGAAGCCAGCAGTGTGTCAGGACCCCAGAAAGGCCAAAGTGAAGCCAAGGGGTGTATTTGCAGGAGCAGGACATGTTATAGAATCAAACAAAAACACCACAAGTACAATGTAGAGCCTAGTGCTCCAGCCAGGAAGAATAGGCAGCCCTATGAGGAGGCAAAACAAACACCAGTGCATATGAAAAGATGTCCATTGACGAGCAAATTACAAAGGTGAGATGTCAAAAATTAGATGGAGAGAGTGAATAGATTGGATGGATGGATGGATGGATGGATGCTAAGTAGGTAGGTGGATAGGATGGATGAATGATAGGTAGGTAGAGAGAATGGATAGATAGGATGGGTGGATGGAAGGCTGGCTGGCTGGCTGGATGGATGGATGATAGGCAGGTAGGTGGATAGAGTGGATGGATGCGTGGATGGATGGGTGGATGGACAGATGGACAGATGGATGGATGGATGGTTGGATGGATGGATGAGTAGGTAGGTAGGTGGATAGGATGGATGTATGCATGATAGTTAAGTAGGTGGATGAAATGGATAGATAGGATGGATGAATGGATGGCTGATAGGTAAGTAGGTGGATAGAATGGATGGATGATGGATGGGTAGATGGATGGATGGATGGATGATGAATGGATGATGGATGGGTGAATAAGTGGATGAATGATAGGTAGGTAACTGGATAGGATGGACGGATGGATAATGGATGGATGATGGATGGGTGGATGAATGGATGGATAGATGATGGGTGGATTGGTGGATGATGGATGGATGGGTGTATGGATGAATGATAAGTAGGTAGCTGGATAGCATGGATGGATGGATGATGGATGGGTGGGTGGGTGGCTGGATGGATGGATGAATGGGTGAATGGGTGGATGAGTGATAGGTAGGTAGCTGGATAGGATGGATGGATGGATAATGGATGGATGATGGATGGATGGATGGATGATGGGTGGATTGCTGGATGATGGATGGATGGGTGGATGGATGAATGATAGGTAGGTAGTTGGACAGCATGGATGGATGGATGGATGGATGGATGGTTGGATGATGGATGGGTGGGTGGATGGATGGATGGATGGATGATGGATGGATGATGGATGGATGAATGGGTGAATGGGTGGATGAATGATAGGTAGGTAGCTAGATAGGATGGATGGATGGATAAAGGATGGATGATGGATGGGTGGATGGATGATGGATGGATGGGTGGATGGATGAATGATAGGTAGGTAGCTGGACAGTATGGATGGATGGATGGATGATGGATGGGTGGGTGGATGGATGGATGATGGGTGGATTGGTCGATGACAGACGGATGGGTGTATGGATGAATGATAAGTAGGTAGCTGGATAGCATGGATGGATGGATGATGGATGGGTGGATGGACGGATGATGGATGGGTGGATGGATGGATGATAGGTAGGTAGGTAGATAGGATGAATATACAATAGGATGGATGGCGATAGATACGAACACACACATGTACTTCATATATTCATAGATGATATATGGTTGATAGATTATAGAGATGACAGATAGATGATAGATGGGTGATGGATTGATAGATGACAGTGATAGATGATAGATAGATGGATGGATGGTTGATAGATACTAGATGATGGATTGATGTATAGTGAAGAGAAATCAGTAAAGAAATGGAATGAAAAGACAGTTCCAGGTCCTGGAGTGTAAGTGCATGAGGTGAGGCCCAGGGAGGGAGCAGTGGGTACTGGCTCTGGGGTGGCACTGGGCAGAGGCCTGAGCTGCACACACAGCTCAGGGTGAGGAGGAGCCATCTGCCCCCAAACCCACTGTCCCAGGACCTGGGGTGGCTTTGAGGCTATGATATGCTGCCCAATGGACAGAGGGCCCCGCCCCCTCTGCAGCACCCAGTTCCCTCGTTCAGTCAAGCTCAGGCAAGCTTGACCTGGGACCTGGGATGCCCTGAGCCCACCTGACCTCCCCAGCAGGAGCATCTGGTGTCTCTGTCTCAGCATCCTGGCCCACAGCCTGTACCATGGGCTTCATGGACTTGCAGGAACAGCCCTGACTGACTAGTCCCTCATTGCCTCCAAGGGGGTTTGGCTGCTCCTTCTCCCCCATCCGAGGCCCAGGCAGGGGCAAGGTGGGCATGTGAGTCACTGAATGGTCTCCGCAGTGCCCTCACCTCAGCAGGTTGTGGCTGACTTTTTAAAATACACAGTGGTCCAACCATGGACCCACCCACCTTTCCTTTCACATCCAGAGTTGTGGGTGCCATCCACCAAGTTGGGCAGGCACAGCACCAGCGTCTAAGCTGCAGGTGGGCTCCTGGCCATGCTCAGGTGCTACTGTGCACCTGTACTGCTGGTATTTTGGGAAAAATACGAAGCAGGTATTGCTGGTGTGTGTCCAGTCAGGACACCATCATCATGTAGTGTGGATGTGGATGTGGATGAGTCCATGCCTTTCTCAGGGTTATCAGGAAGCCGCCATCGTCCAGCGTGTGGCTGATCCCTGATGCTCTGAGGGCTATCAGGACGCCGTCAGCATGTCGTGTGTGGATAAGTTCATGACTTTCCGAGGGCTATCAGGGTGCCGCCATTATGCAGCATGTGGATGGGTCCGTGCTGTTCTGAGGGTTATCATGGCTCCACAATCATGTCCTGTGTGGATGGGTCCGTGCTGTTCTGAGGGCTGTGGAGCAGGGCATCTCTGGTTCTCTGGAATCGCTGCCCTGACACTCCATGGGGAATCCCAGATCAATGAACGCAGACAGCGCCCTGCTTCTCAGGCTCTTCCAGGCTGCTGACCCGGGAGGGTTCACTTCCTGAGGCTGCGTCTTCCACCAGTCGCACTGCTGCCATTTGCTTCTTGAGGATGGTGTCGAGCTTAGAGGCCTCAGCATGGGGCTGGGATGGGGAGGGTGCTCGGGTCCTGTGTTCTCCTGGGACAGGTTCTCACTGCCCTCTGGGTCTGCAGGTTTGGATCGACGCGGCCACCCAGGTGTGCTTCTCCCTGGGCGTGGGGTTTGGGGTCCTGATCGCCTTCTCCAGCTACAACAAGTTCACCAACAACTGCTACAGGTGAGTCCCTAGCAGGGCCAGGCAGGGGCCTCATCAATACTGGGGAGGGGTGGCTGACTTCCAGAAATAGTGCGTTCCTGGATGAGGACAGGGCAGATCAACTGAACCCTCAAGTGTGGGAGCTGCGTGGCCTTTCAGACAGAAGCAACAGGGAGGGAGCTCCCAACACGATTTTGATTTCAACTTTAAAGAAGGCACTGAAGCACGTGGGTGTGTCACCTCCTGGGAGGGACCTGCCAAGGTTTGACCTGTGGCCAGATTCCCCACTGAGGACCCCGAGCAGCAAGGCCAGCCCCTCCCGGCACAAGGACACACCCTCCTCCCTCACACCAGCCCCAGCGGGGTCTCTGTCCTCCCTCGCTCAGGGTCCAGCTTCACAACTCCCTGAGTGTGTCCCCCCATCCCATGTGCACCCTGTGTTACCAGCAGGCACCTGAAGCCCCGTGCTGGACCCCAAATCCTCCTAAAAACAGAAACAGAATTTCATCTGGGACCTGCTTTCTTTGACCTTTATGGACTTGTGCTTACTTTCTTCCACATCATGCGGATAGAAACACAGTAAAAATACAAGTACAGTGTGTGCAGCCGAATGGCCAGAGAGACCACAGACAGGCTCCACCGAGAGTGGGCGCTGGAAGGCAGGTCCCGAGGCAGCCTCTGCCTGCAGCCCACCTGCGTCCACCTGGGTCCAGGTGCTCTGCCGATGAAGTGTGTGGGGTCCTTCCACCCCGGTGCTGGGCCACACAGGAACCCAGGAGGAGGACGCTGGTGCTGAGTCCAACCCCAGGACCCTCCCTGTTCCTCCCTTGCTTGCCTCCAGCCCTCTGGTTTCTCAGCCCTCAGATCGGGGCCCCAGGCCCGCAGCACCAGCACCCTTGGGAGTTTACGGGGAACGCAGGCCCTGAGACCCCGTGAGACACCCCCAGTCAGGACCCGCATCTTAGCAAGGTCCCCGGGAGGTGTGTGCTCCTGGAGGTTCTGGAAGCTCTGCCCTGGGTGAGGCGCCCACAGCAGGACTCGTGGGGCACAGGGGCAGTCGTCTGTTATGCCCGCCCTGAGCCTTGATGGCTGAGCCTTGAGCAGCTCAGCCAGGGGGCCAAGGTGGTCCAAGGACAGCTCTGCCAGGCTGCTAAGGCCGTGCTCACTGGGAAAAGCGGCCCCTCCAAAGACCTCCCGCCCCCTTCCCCAGACACAGTAAATTAAGAATAATGACTAGAAAATTGCAGCTGCTGCAGCTCAGCTGGTTCCTGAGACGGCTTGTCTCGTTCTTTCAGGGACGCGATAGTCACCACCTCCATCAACTCCCTGACGAGCTTCTCCTCCGGCTTCGTCGTCTTCTCCTTCCTGGGGTACATGGCGCAGAAGCACAGCGTGCCCATCGGGGACGTGGCCAAGGACGGTGAGCCCCTCCTGCCATGCTTGGGCCTGCTCCGTGTAGCCCCGGTGCCCAGCTCTCAGCAAAGCCTTTTTCCTTGTGAAAGAGGAAGGAGACGCACAGGCCCTGAGCGACGTCAGTGAGAGTTGCTGCCTCACTCTTGAAGGGTGGCGGTACACATCCCAGTAGGGACCTGCCTTCAACCCAGCGCCTTCCCTGCCCTGCCCCTCGCGGGCCCTCCACCCTGGGCTGTGGAGCCTCAAGCCCAGATGCAACTGAGCAGCACAGTTGGTGCCTTGGTCCCTCCGCTGCTCCGTGCAGATGCCACATGAGGCTGACCCACCGGGGTCTGGCATGGATGTTGTCACTGAGGCCCTCTAGACGTTTGCTTGCCATGTGGTGTGGGAACGTGCAGCTCAGGGAAGGGGAGGAATGAGCCGTTCCAGCAACACCTGGAGGCAGGCGGGGATGGCGCGAACGTCAGCTTGGCCACAGAGCAGACGGGAGATCCCTGAGGCCTCCAGCACAGGGTGGCCCTGCCTGCTGCCCAGGCCGACGCATGACGCTGAGTGTCCCTGCACTCCTGGAGTTGTCTCCGAGAGGGTGGGGAGGGGTCCAGGTCTTGGGCAGGCGCAGGTGAGTTGGGGGGAGGCCTCGGCCACAGCAGGAAGTGAGCCAGGCAGGATGAAGCCGGCAGGACAGGCACAGATGCAGGGGCTGAGGGCAGGTCCAGGCACTTGGGGCCACTTGCCCGGCTCTGGTGCTTGCAGTGGAAAGCTGTGGCGTTGGCAGCCCTAACTTGGGCCAACCGAGAGCTCCAGGGAGTCCCGAGGCTTCTCAGTCTCTGTCAGCCAGCAGAACCCCCGCCTGCCTCCAGGCCTGCTCTGCCACACGGATGTGGAGGAGGCCCTTTCTCTCCAGACACAGGCCCCTGGCTTGGGCGGGCTCCCGTCCTGCGTCCCCATCCTTGCTTCCTCTGGACTGTCTTCTCCGGGGCTGGGGGTGACGGGGGAGGCTACATTTGTGAAGAATGATTGTGCTCAGAAAAGCCTGTCTGGTGTGGGTGTTGTCGCTGACTGAGCTCTGCCTGGGTGTTGGGGCTCAGTGAGGGCAGGGAGCGACAAGCACCAAGCAGGGGCAGCCTTGACCCCATCTGAGTCTCACAGAGGGAGGCACTAGGACCCTCGCACCGCAGGTAGGAACAGGCTCGGAGACCTGAAAGCCCCTCCGTGCTTGCAACAGAAAGCCTGGGTCAGGGCTGGAGCCGCAGCTCAGAGGTGGGCCTCCAAATCCCGTGTTCTTTCCTCTAGGAAAAAAAAATTCAGTCAAAGCGAGAGAAAGGGAACATCATGCATATAAATGCAGGCCAGTGAAATTTACTCGGTGCCGCGTTTATGCATTTTCTCCATTCTTTTTGCCCTTTATTATGATAACTAGCATAGTTTGCAGAAACCTCTATTAACCCCTGAAAATAAAGTTGAATGTTCTGTGCATTTCATAACAAGCAAAGTAAATGTCATTTACAGGCGTAATTCTCAAGAAAACAAGGTGAAATGTTAACTCAGGTACCGAAACGAAGGCAAGAGTGTTGACATTACGTTCCCCGAGCTGATGAATATCTTCCCAGGCTCCTGGCTGGTACCATCCAAGCCCCGGAACGTCTCAGGCAAGCCTGCCTCCCCCACCCGACGTGGACACTGTCCCCGTCCACCAGGGTGTCCGGGAGCTGTGAGAGCCCAGGTCTGACCCCGCTGCTTGGCTGACTGTAAGGCCCCTGAAAGACCTTTAGGAACGGCCCCTGGCTCTGGCCTTTGATTATTTAAAAGACCCGGCCCAGGCCTATTTTCGCAGGCTAGGGCCAAACACGTACCTGCTGAGGACAGGGGACTCTGTTGCAGGCAGATTGGGCTCTGGAGATGGTGCCAGCCAGTGGAGGATGCAAAGCTTCTGAAATGGTCCAGGGTCAATTGCCTGTGGGACTGGTTTTCACTTTGGGGTCATCGGAGACCAAATTGCGTTGACTTTGGTCGCGTGCCTGCCACACACTCATCCCCTCCACCTCCATCCAGGTCTGCCTGCTGGTATCAGGAAGCATGCGTCAGCTCCCCAGAGAGCTGTGCGGGGACACCTCCTCCGCCGTGGCCATGCCACCCTCACCCTGGCGTGCCCCTAGCTTGCAGGGATAGCAAGGTTGCAGGTGTATCTCTTATCTTTGAAGCCACCATCTGAGCCCCTGTATCCGTCAGGATGTGCTGCTCCTCTGAGCCCTCAGGGCCCCAGCTGATAGGAGCCCGTCTCCATGTGGCCTCCAGGACGCCGTGGCAGGGGCAGTGATAAAGGAACCACATACTCCTCTACCAAGCTTCACTCACAGGGACCCGCTCATCGTGGGTTCACAGCGCATTGGCCAAGGGTAGCCATGTCTAACCTCACGGGAGGGTGGGAGGACCTCAGCTTCCTCATGTGCCTGGAAGGCGGAGGTCAGGAACGTATCCCTAATGTTTTGCTAAATTTAGAAATTAGGCTACTGAATAGTGTGGACGTATGTGATGTGTGTGTTCTTTGTGTGTGTGTGCATGCCCGTGCATGCGTCTATTCGTGTGTGTGCACGTGGATGTGTTCTTGCATGGATGAGTTTGAATGCACAAATATGTGCGTGCATGTGCCTGCGTGCGTATCACATGATATGTGCAGGAAAAACTAGAAGGACATTAGCAGGTGTCCCTGGGACGAAGGGCAGGACCAGCCTGGAAACCCCTCCTGCCCTCTCCTCGTTACTGCCCTTCCTTCTCCCAGCGCCCCCATAACCCACGAGGATGCAGGTAATTTGGAGGAAGGAGCTCCATTGCTGGGTGGCAGGCATGATCCAAAGCCCTCCGATCGGTTCTGAGTTTCCGTTTTCCTGAGTCCCAGGCCAAGGTCTGCTGGATGCACAGGAGGGAGGCTTTTCAGCAGGGCTGCACCAGCCCTAGTCTCTACAGGCCTGTGGCAGGCCATGTGGGTCTCTTGGGGCGCGGGGTGGGGGGGGCAGGATGGGTGGGAGGGCACAGCATGGGCTCTGTGGCAAGCAGGGTGGGTTCTGTTTCAGGGCCGGGGCTGATCTTCATCATCTACCCGGAGGCCATCGCCACACTCCCGCTGTCCTCGGCCTGGGCCGTGGTCTTCTTCATCATGCTGCTTACCCTGGGTATCGACAGTGCTGTGAGTAACCCTCGCCTCCCGGCCCTGTCCTCAGCACTTGGGTTCCTTCCACCCGAGGGGGCCCTGCCCTCCCAGGGCCAGGCAAGATCCCTGGGCTCACGGATGGCCCCCAGACCTCCTGTGCTCAACTTGGGCGAGCCCCGCGATTATTTGGGAGACCTTTCTTGGGGCTGGGGTGAGTGGTGACTGGAGTTTAACTTTCCCTTTATCCCTCTACTCTGGGGTACCCGTGTGCCCTGCCCTGAGTCACCTACAGATCCTGGACATGTGCACATACATGCACACACACATATACACGAACGCATGCACACACACATACACGAACGCATGCACACACATACATGAACACACATACATGAACACACACATGAACACACATGCACACACACATGCACACACACGCACATGCATGCATACACTCATGCATGAACACACACATGCACACACACATGCATGCACGTGTAGCAGGGCCCCAGCCACCAAAGACTTGGCTCAGGACACCAGAGTGGGGGGGCCTTGGAGGGCACACAGCAGGTCCTTCATATCTCATGGCTTTCCCTGGAACCCTCAGCAACCCCACGAGGAATAAGGAGGGCAACAGAAGTTCCTGGCACCCACCAACCCCAGGCCTGGCCCTGAATGCTTTGTGTGTGGCCCCTGCACCTCCAGCTGCTGGGGATGGTGGGTGGAGCCCTCGATCAGCCCTGGGCCTGCTGGACTTTCTCAGGCTCCTTCTTCCCTGTTAGCTGCTGGGGACCAAAGAACCCAGAATCCGTTTCCTTATAAACACGGGTCATGCACCTGGCCCCCACTCATATCCTATCCAGCTCAGCCACAGCTCCTGGGTTGACCACAGGCCTCGTGTTCCTGACATGGGAGCATGAAGGGGAGGCCTGGACCGAGACCGAGCAAGGTGAAGAAGGTCACTACGTAGGAGTCAGGTGCCTGGATGGTATCCCACAGGAGGATGCCTGGAGCTGGGAGGCTCCATCGAGAAGGTGTAGCCAATGACCGGGCCAGGTGCACCCGGAAGCTTTGTGTGGGGGGCGCATCTTGCTCAGGAAAATCTGGCTGAGCCGAGCCTGTGCAGCAGCAGTGGACGGGGTGGTGTTGTTTTAGCCACACTGCATCTTACCCACCCAGAGACGTCGAAGAGGCTGCAAACCCCCTGCCATGGATACAGTGGTCCCTCTGGGTCCTCTCTCCTGTGGTCGTGCCACCATAGAAGCCCTCACCAACAGCTGTCCTCCCTACCAGGCATCCTGCACCCTGGACAGCTGCGCAGCCCCTGTTCTATGTCCATCTCTGGGTGTGCGTCCCCTGGGTGACAAGTAGATCTTGGCCCAGGCTGCAGTCAGGAGTGCTGGCAGCCTGCAGCCCAACTCTGTGCTCTGTGTGCAGATGGGCGGTATGGAGTCGGTGATCACCGGGCTCATCGACGAGTTCCAGCTGCTGCACAGACACCGTGAGCTCTTCACGCTCTTCATCGTCCTGGCGACCTTCCTTCTCTCCCTGTTCTGTGTCACCAATGTACGTACCATTTGCTGGCTTCGCCTTCTCCTGGTCATGTCTCCTTAGCACATGGCACGGGGTGCCCTGGCTGGGACTGTCAGGCCAGACAGAACCACAGCACTTTCAGGAAGCTGCATCCCCACCCACCCCAGAAAATGACGCACAGCAGTGAACAGGGGAACTGCCCATGGGAGCTTGGGCCCAGAGTCACTTCAGCACCTGGACAGCTCCCCCAGAAGCGCCCAAGGCTTCATGAAGCTGCCTCCCTCTAGGGTTTGGGGACTGGGGGGTGCTGGGGGTGTGGTGGCAGAGCCCATGTACGTGGGTGGGGGTGGCAGAGCCTATCTACATGGGAGGGGGAGCCCAGGCCACGTCCTCTCCAAGGGAGGCACTGCCAAGTTCCACGTGCAGTTGCTTCCATCTCTAATTGCACACGAAGCCCTGGGAAGGGAAAGGAGAGGTCATTTTTATTTTTATTTTTTTGTAATAGATGTGGCCCTAAGAAGCTGCATGTGGATTGAATTTTAGGGACTCAAACCAGAGTTTGCATTGAGTGAAACCATTTGTGTGCACAGTGAGTCCCATGCCAGGTTTACCTTTGAGTGAAACCATTTGTGTGCACAGTGAGTCCCAGGCCAGGTTTACCTTTGGGGAAAGTCCTTCTGCAGGTCCACAGGCTCCCTCTCTTCCAGGGTGGCATCTACGTCTTCACACTCCTGGACCATTTTGCAGCTGGCACGTCCATCCTCTTTGGAGTGCTCATTGAAGCCATCGGAGTGGCCTGGTTCTACGGTGAGTCCGGGGGGAGGTAGCCAGGCCAACGCCCTCTTGTTTGGTGGCTGTGCCACTCCCCTTCTGACAAAGCCGCTGTGAGGAAACACCTTTCAGCTGCCGGAAGCCTGAGTTGTGATCATCACAGCTCCGCACAGGGGAGAGGCTTGGCCCCTGGTCCTTTTGATGGGATCAGTGAGGTGCTTAGTTTGGATGGCAGCCAGAAGACGCACACTGTGGTCAGAGGTGTTCACAGTGGCCGGGCGTCTTCTGCCTCCTCCAAGCTGGAGGCACTGGCGAGCCCATCCCACACAATCAAATCCATGCTGGGGGTTTCAGCAGGGATGTGACATGGTGCATTTCAAAGGTGCCGTCATGGCCTTCCCTGCTGACCAGAGCCCCAGAGCAGTCGGGGCCTGATGACCAGCAGGCGGCCCTCCAACAGGTGCTCCAATGGGTGCAGCTGCTGGCCCATTGGTCTGCCCCAGCTGTGTCCTGGGATGTCCACCAGGGGTTTAAACAGCAACAGAAAACCCAGCCTGGAGCCAGGGCTGCCCTTTCCCTGAGTGCTGACCTGGACAAGTCACCTCGATTCCCCTCAGTTCTCTCTTCTGTAAAGTGGGCCGGAGTGCCAGCTCCACTCACCTGGCCAGGTCGCTTCCAGGGAGGTGGCAAGGCTGAACCCGGGCATCTCACCATGAATGTGCAGGCTGGGCACGGTGACCTGTGACCCAGCAGTTTGGGAGGCCAAGGTGGGCAGATCACGAGGTCAAGAGATCAAGACCATCCTGGCCATCACGGTGAAACCCCATCTCTACTAAAAAAAAAAAAAAATTATCCGGGCGTGGTGGCACACGGCTATAATCCCAGCCACTCAGGAGGCTGCAGCTTTTCTGAAGACACAGTGATGGTGTACTTACGACAGAATATGATTCAGCTTGAACCCGGAAGGCGGAGGTTACAGTGACCCGAGACTGTGCCACTGCACTCCAGCCTGGGCGACAAAGTGAGGCTCCATTTCAAAAAATAAAAAAAAAATGTGGGGATCCGGCTGAACGTCTGTGGTGCTGCCTGAGCCCTGGTTTTGGAGGACGCCCAGCTCACCTGCAAACAAGGGGGTCATTTTCTCTGCCGCAGAGCCATGGAATTTACAGCCAGATAAACGCCCTGGCTTTGAGACAAATAGGAGAAATAGCTCCCATTCTGAGAACGTTGTTTTCAGTGTTGCTCTACAGAAAAGGGAAATATCAACGTCGTTGTACTTTCATGGGTGCCTGGAATCAAAACTTTGTCTATCGCTTTCATTATCATGTTCCCTGAACAAAACATAGACCTTCACAGAGGAAGGGAGAAAGTGCCTCGAATTCACCAGCGCCATGGCCTCTGGAACCACGGGAGATGGGGAGAAGCTGGCCCTCGTGAACTGAGCCTCCGGAGACCGAGATCTGTGTTATTTTTCCAAAGAGAAATCCACACCCCTATCATCTAAATGAAACAAAATCTGTGCTCTAATAAGCTGTGTCGGAATACGTTGGGCTTCCAGCCTGATGCAGTCCTGTAGGTCTTGGAGCTGATGACTCCCGCTCCGGCAGGGGCCGGGGAGGAAGGGTCTGGGGGCTGAGGGGCCTTGGGGACGCCCTCCTTGGCTGCTTCTAGCCTCACCTCTCTGCATCCCCACTGCCTCCCACGTCCATCGCTCATGTCCAGAGCTTGGATGCCGGGGTGGGGTGTGAAGAGGGGATTCGGCGTGGGGGCTTCTTTCTGAGGGAACACGGGACGACTGCAAGACTTGCCCCAGATCTCAGCAGATAGCTGCGGGCACACAAGTCACAGACCAGGCCAGATGTGGGGGGAGAGATATGGTCAGTTCCTAGAAGTTAGATGATACCAGTGAAAGAAAAATAGGCCTTTCTAAAGCGGACTGCTGGTACTTGCTTTTGGGGAGAAAAAAATGTTTATTATGTTTCTAGAAATAGCTTTTCTGAAGGCACAGTGACGGTATACTTATAGGACGGCATATGATTCGGCCGTAAAACGAAAGGGAATGCT
Organism: Trachypithecus francoisi; assembly: GCF_009764315.1. Lineage (NCBI taxonomy): Eukaryota > Metazoa > Chordata > Mammalia > Primates > Cercopithecidae > Trachypithecus > Trachypithecus francoisi. The sequence goes on along the minus strand of NW_022681465.1, from coordinate 1,269,453 downwards.
GAGGTGGCTGCAGCTTGGGTGGCCTCAGGGACACTCTCCAGGGAGTACGCCAGTCGCAGAGGCCCCGTGCTGCGTGACTCCACTGATGGGAGGTTCCCCCAGGAGTCACATTCATTCAGACAAAAAGCAGATGGGGCCGGGGCCTGGCGGGGGTTGGGGGTCGGGAGGAGTTGGCGTTCCCTGGGGGCAGAATTTCGTTTTGGAAGATGGAGTTCTGAAGATGGTGGTGGTGATAGTTACACAGTATGTGAATGTATTAATACATTACGAACTCTACACATAAAAATGGCTAAAATGGGAAGTTTTATGTGATGTGTATTTTGACACAATCTTTTTAAGTGAACAAGGAGTACTGGTGGCAGAGGGAGGCAGGGAGAGCCGTGGGATGAGGAGGAGGACCTGAGGGGCTGTTGTGGGGATGCGGCTGTTCCTGGTGGGTCTCCAGGGTGGAGCGGGCACGTGGGCTCCCACCCGTCAGCGAGGCACCCAGTGGGCTGGGGTGTGGCCCGGCCCCCCCCACAGGAGGCTGGGTGCAGCCTGAGCCTGGGGCCGGTAGGTGGGACGCTTGGGGGTCAGCGAGGACCCCCACGTGTGTCTAGCATCAGGGGAATGCACTGCCCTGATGGGCGCTGATGCTGCCTCTTCTCCCCTCAGGCGTCGGGCAGTTCAGCGATGACATCCAGCAGATGACCGGGCAGCGGCCCAATCTGTACTGGCGGCTGTGCTGGAAGCTGGTCAGCCCCTGCTTCCTCCTGGTAAGGGATCTCGGGCCACCTGCCCCTCCCCCTGCCCACTGCCCCCCTCTGGCACCTGCCCCTCCCCCTGCCCACTGCCCCCCTCTGGCACCTGCCCCTCCCCCTGCCCACTGCCCCCCTCTGGCACCTGCCCCTCCCCCGCCCACTGCCCCCCTCTGGCACCTGCCCCGAGGTCCAGCACCCGCATACGGGTCGTTGCTTGGGCAAACTGTGTGCACAGGAGGTTGCAGGCAGGGCCTGGGGTGGGCCCCTAAAGGCTGCTTTGAGACTGAGCTCACCGTGGCTGGAGTCAGGGGCCTCAGGACTCGGCCCGGAAGGGCAGGCCGGTCCCCGAACTCATCTCTAGTCTCCTGAAGGTGCCTTCCGCCCTCCCCTCTAGACCCACCAAGAAAACCTCAGGTGTGGTCCCAGGTGGTCTTGGACCCCTGCCACAGTCCGTGTGAGGCCTGCACTTGGGCTGTGCCGCTGTGTTGGGAGGGGAAGCTGGAGGTGAGTCTGGCCATCCACTCACCTCTACCTGTGAGGATCAAGGTTGAAGTTAGAGCTTCCGGGGTGGCGGGGACAGAGGATGCCGAGTGCTGGAGACCCTGAGAGTAGCAGGGACCTCGGCCCTGTCCTGTTGCTCACGCAGGCCTCCCTCTGGCTCAGCAGGGGCCTTGGCGCTGTCCCGTTGCCTCCCTCTGGCTCAGCAGCATCACTGAGTCCAGTAGGCACTTACTTCTATCATCTGGGCCGGGCCGCTGAGTCAGGGCCCACCGGGCCAGGCTGTGTTTGTAAATAGAGTTTTGTTGGCACGTGGCCACGCCCATCCATTAGGGATTGCCTGCAGTGCCTCCCCGGCTGAACCACAGAGGCCCAGAGGCTCACAAAGCAAAGCTGTGCCACCTGGTCTGGGCAGGAGACCTAAGAACTGTCCAGGTCTAAGCAGAGCGTCTGTGAGCTGCTCACAGAGAGAAGCACCTCCCGAGTCCAGCAGGCACGAGGCGGGGCCTGGAACAGGGCGGGGGACTCAGGCCGCACCCTCTCATGGACGAGGCTGGCCCCAGGGTCAGCAGGGCCTGCGTGCGTGGAGACCCCTTGTCACCTGCACACAGCAGGTGGGACAGCCCCGTAGTTGCAAGCAGAGAGGTTCCAGGGTACAGGAAAGAGATGAGAGACAGGCCCTATCCAGCAAAAGCTCAACATAGTGTGACAGAAGCCGCCTGGCATCTTGTAGAAATTCCACCATATCTGAGCTCCAGGCCACATGGCATGACTGTACCTAAGTGTCCCAAGTCCAGTTAACTGCGCTTGTGCGGCTTCTGTTGAAGGCTCCTGGATGCACGGGGCAGCCTTTTAACAGGACACAGACTACACGGCTGTTCAGAGGGGAAAGTGAGGAAGCCCTCCGGGAAAGTCAGCCTCCTGCCCACCTCCGGAAAAGTCAGCCTCCTGCCCACCTCCGGAAAGTCAGCCTCCTGCCCACCTCCTGGAAAGTCAGCCTCCTGCCCACCTCCGGGAAAGTCAGCCTCCTGCCCACCTCCGGAAAGTCAGCCTCCTGCCCACCTCCCGGAAAGTCAGCCTCCTGCCCACCTCCCGGAAAGTCAGCCTCCTGCCCACCTCCCGGAAAGTCAGCCTCCTGCCCACCTCCCGGAAAGTCAGCCTCCTGCCCACCTCCGGAAAGTCAGCCTCCTGCCCACCTCCCGGAAAGTCAGCCTCCTGCCCACCTCCCGGAAAGTCAGCCTCCTGCCCACCTCCCGCTCTCCCCCGCCTTTAGTTGAAACAGCTGTTTTGCATGAGGACGTCGGCTCCCTTCAGGGGGTGTCTCCTCTTAACACCCAGAGGGCTGACCTCGATCTTAGGAGACAAAATGTTCTACTGGTCTTAGACTAAATCTTCGAACTTCACACAGAAACACAGGTTGCACAGTTTTAGATAAACTACAAACTATATGAAACAGGACTTCGTTTTGCCAACTTGAGAGAAACACGGCCATTTCGTTGCTCTATGTCATTTTATATTTAGTATTACAGTGCAATTCCTATGAAGTTTTGATTTTAGCAGAAAAACGATGTCTGTATTATCATTTGTTGCTTCAGGCTGTGGCGTAGTCCCCTGCCCTCTGGCGTGTGCTGGCCTCTGGTTGTAAGGGGTATACACGCTGCAGACTTGTTCAGATGACTCTGTGGCAGATGACGCCGCAGCACTGCTAAAGGGAAATTATGCCGGAGCAAAGGCAACTCACATGGGCAGACTGTGGCCTGGGGAGGCATAGTTCTTTCTAAGAAGAGTGGTATCTAGCGAGAAGTTGAACAGTACAAGAAAGCACGTTACAGCCATACCTACATGTCAGATATGCAAGACCAACATGTCCAGGGACGCACGCGTGGCTCTTTAAAGCATGCTCAGGGCTTTCTGTGCAGCGGAGGCAGATGCTCCAGGACGCTGGCTTTGCTCACCAGATGGCTGCCCACCCTGGCCTTGGTCATGTGACAGACACAACCCCAACCCCCATCCCAGTCCTTCGCTACCCGGCTCCAAACCTGCGGGTGGCTAGAAGCAGCACATGAAGAAGATGCTGAGACTGGCATGAGACACGCATCCAACATGCTTTTCGGGTGCAAGGCTTGGATGTTTTAACTTTTCTGAAATTGAGGAAAAATGGACAATTTGGAAAAAAATGCATTTTAAGCTACATCATAAACCATATCTAACAGAGCTTCCCTTGTCTCCTTGGGAAGGACTCAGGTACACAGAACACACGTGTAGGCATGCAGTACACATGTGGGTGCACAGAACACATTCAGGCGTGAGGTGCATGTGGAGGCACGTGGAGGATCTTTTTAGATGGCGGTGCATGTTTGTGGAGTGGAGGAACAAATGCATGAGCTGCCTCAGGAGAAGCCTCTGGAGGGGGGGAAGCTGCCCTCCGAGTGGCGTCCATCCCACCCTCTGTGTACCTTCGTGGTGGTGGTTCTGAGACAGGTCTGTGACTTCATCAGATTTGCTTCTAGAAAGAGTAGAGATACGGAGCCTGGGTGGCCCTAGGATGGTCCCGCATGGGTCACAGTTGTGTCTTCAGGCCATGGATCATAGATTCAGTGGACTGGCTAGTGGCCAGTTTTGTGTTTGTTGTGATTTCAAGCAAGGAATAGAACAAGGTGGGATAGAGCAGGAAGGAATGGGATGGGATGGGATGGGATGGGATAGGACAGGATCTGGTGTAATAGAACAGGATGGGATGGGATAGAACACGATGGGATGGGAGGGGAGAAGAGGGGACGAAGCAGGAGGGGAGGGGAGGGGAGGGGAGGGAACAGGATAGGACAGGACAGGCTAGATCATGCCTCAGGAGGACATGGATTGCCTGGGATGCCCAGCTGCCATGTCTGCAGGCCTGGCCGGGTTCTGCACGTGCACAGCTGTAGGGGCTGAGAGACCCTCTGCCATGAAGTGCCTGCCCCATCCCTGCTTTGTCCTTGCACCGCCGGCTGAGAGCTGCCTGACCTGTGTCTGCTGGTTTCAGTTCGTGGTCGTGGTCAGCATCGTGACCTTCAGGCCCCCCCACTACGGAGCCTACATCTTCCCCGACTGGGCCAATGCGCTGGGCTGGGTCATTGCTGCGTCCTCCATGGCCATGGTGCCCATCTATGCGGCCTACAAGTTCTGCAGCCTGCCTGGGTCCTTTCGAGAGGTGGGTATTGGATGCGGCGCCTTCACCTGAGTGCGAGGCCACCAGAAAGGTGTCCACGGCCCCAGTCCTCACCTGCCTGGGTCGTCTGTGACCAAGAGGAGGAGACTGGAGGTGGCCACCACAACAGTGTGTGTGTGTGTCCACCTGCACGCCTGTGTCCATGGGTGTGTATACATATGTGTATTCATGTGTGTGTCTTTTTGTATGTCCACGTGTGTGTGTCTATGTGTGCATGTACCTGTGTGTATGTCCACTGTATATCTGTCTGTATGTGCTGTCTCCATGTGCCCGTGTGTGTGCACCTGGGTCTGTGCTCACATGCGTGTCTGAGTGTTTGTGTGTACTGAGTGCATGCATGCCTACACACTATGGTGTGTGGTGGGGCGGACACAGCAGCCATCTGAGGGCGGTAGAATCAGGGGTGACTTAGGCCCCCCAGGGCCAAGCCCCACTTTGGCTGAACAGGGGCAGTTGGAGCTCCAGGCAGTGGAGGAAGCTCTGTGGAGTCCCTGACACGCACCTCCTTTCCTCTGCTTGGTTTTGCCACCTTTGTGTGGAGGAGAGGCAGGTGGACCAGTCACGGGGTCCTCCTTTAACACTCTGGCTCTGTGGTTCCCAGAAGAGACAAAGACATGCCTTCCTTGGAAGAGGGTTGTCCTCACCTGAGAGCCCACCACTGGGAGCTCCCAGAAGCTGCTTCCTTAAATCCCATCCTTTCTCAGAAAGAACTGGCTTGGCCCTGGGCAGCAAAACCCTAGAGTGGCACCTGCTGTGTTCAAGGATCCCACCTTAGGGCCACACGGTGTCCCCTGGGCTCAGACATGCGCAGGTGCTGCCAGGCTGGCACTGAGCCCGTCTCTCCAACAGCCCGGCCAGGCCAGGGTCCAGTGCAGGCAAAGCACAGTGTGTGGCTGGGGGCTTCCGTGGAGTGGGAGGGGCTCTGGGGCTGCCATGGCCCTAGGAAAGCTGATGACACCCTGCTGTGGACGGTCCCTCTCAGACCCCCACACACTGACCCGCCAGGACCCAGCGCAGGGGAAGAGCAGGCAGCCAGGCAGTCCCTGCAGGGAGAGAGCTCCTCTGGGAGGCTGGATGGACTTGGGAGGCGGGGCCTAGGTCAGCTGGAGGACGCCTGCAGCCTGGTGGGCCTGAATAGCCAGTGCCCTTACCCCTCGCACAGCCAAACTCTGAACATAAGCTAAGTAAAACCTCAGCAGTTGAGCCAGGTACAAGTGGAATTGTGGTGATGACATGGGGTGGAGCCACACACAGGGCTCCCTGGGAGAGGTCATCTGGCCTCAGAGATCCAGACACAGGCATCCAGGTCTCCAAGTGTGAGCTCCTGAAGATGCCGCCTGCTCTGGGAGGACTTGGTGCCATCCAGGCCCCAGGAGCTGCCGCAGCAGGCAGTGAAAGAAAGGCAGGTCCCGCATTCACTCTCCCAGGAGCTGCAGGTGACAAAAAGCAAGTGCTCCTGGAACATGTCAGCTGCAGGTAGCCCCGAGGCAGCCCACCTGGGTGTGAGCACTTTCTTACTCAGAGCCCGGCACATGTGGTGACTTAGAGACAAGGGCCATCTCCAGGACCATGTTTTATTTCAAGCGAGGGCTCAAATGCTGATGTCCTGCTCTGCACTAGACTTTAATGGGACTGCCAGGATGTCGGCTTCGGGCCTGACCGCTGTCTGGTCGGTGTGGGCACTGGCAGTGTTAAGTCAGTGGTGGGCGCTGGTGGTGTGGACGCCGGCGGGTGGGCGTTGGCAGGTGAGGAGGGCTGGTGGTGAGGGTGCTGGCAGGTGAGGGTCCTGGCAGTGTGAGTCAGTGGTGGGTGCTGGCGGTGGGTGCTGGTCTGCACTGGCCCCCGCACTCTCCTTCTCTTTCAGAAACTGGCCTACGCCATCGCGCCGGAGAAGGACCGCGAGCTGGTGGACAGAGGGGAGGTGCGCCAGTTCACGGTAAGGTCGCGGTCCCCGCTGGGCCTCTCTCAGGGGAATTCAGAATGATCCCAAGCTTGGTGTTCTTAGCCCCCAGAGGGTTCCGAGGCTGGTGTAGACGAGGCTGGTGTACATGGTATTCATTTACTCAGCCAGCATGTGCTCTATGAGGACAGGCCACCGGCGGTGGCAGGTGACAATGGAGACGTGCACCTGGGACGAGGGGCGCAGGACGCGGGGGCCCCGGGAGGTGCGTCTGCACGCATGGTTCTTGCAAAGACCTGGGCATGTCCCAGACTATGGGAGCAGCCCCCTGTGGGGCCAGCTGAGCCAGCTTAAGGACCAGCAAGGGACCCGCCCACGTCATGGGGGCAGGAGGGACAGTGCCAGGAGGGGAGGCTTGGGCCTGGCCATAGGGAGCCACAGGGAGCCCTGGAGGGGCTGGGACAGGCCTGGGAGCTTGGGGCGGGCTTCAAGTGAGAAGATGGTCACGACAGGTGTTTCCTGCACCCTGGGAGCCCTCCAGGTGTGTGCGCACATGTTCATGGCACGCCGTGGAGCAGGTGCATTCCCGGGGCACAGAGTAAACACTTGATGTGTTTTTACTCCCACAACCCTAAGAGGCAGCCCACCACTCTCTCTATACAAGGGTCCCTGAGACCCAGAGAGGCCCCGGAATGTGCCCAAGATCACAGAGCTGGCCAGCAGGAGAGGAGCCTGGGCTGTGCCCTGGGCCTGTGGCAGTGTCCTCCTCCACCCCAGAGCAGCCTCAGCTCCGACCTGATTTCACACACTAAAGTCAGCCTAATGCCGACAGCAGAGTCCAATGCACAGCAAAGGGGAGAGAAGGTCATAGTGTGGAGGGCACCGCGGCCCCCACCTCGGACCTGCCTCTTCCCTCTGGCCACCTCTCTGCACCTCGTCCTCGTAAACAGTTCTCCTAGCAGGGGTCTCATGAGCTCACGCCTGAGGAGCCCAGCATGGACCTGCACATGGGGCAGGAGCAAGGATGCAGGCAGAGGGAGGGGGCACCGTGTGCCTGGGAGGTGGGGGGTGATGTCAGGCAGAACAAGACGCTGAGCAGGGAACAGGCCAGGAGGCAGTGGGGAGAAGTCACCTCTAGGTGCACATCTGCCCAGCTTGTTCCTCCTCCCTGCAAGTCAGGTTCTGGTGTGGGCTCTGCCTCCCTCCCTTGGCACCCTTTCCTCTGTCCTCTCAGTGACTTGCCTGCTCCAAACACAGGAGGAGTGACCAGGCATCTCACCCCATCCATCTAGGGGCTGCCAGCCCCTCTCCACTGGCCTCCGGTCCAGCTCCACCAGAGCCTCGCTCCTCTGAGCGTCCTATACCTTTGGGTCTTACACTTTGTATAGGATCTTGCTAGTCTTCTCAGATATCCAAATTTGACTTCATGTGGGATTCTTGCTGTGTGTCCTGTCGCATTAATCTCAGCTACTGTTTCTATCATTTCTTCCTCTGCTTTTCTTGGATCTACCCTGTTGTAGTTTTGCTAACTTTTTAATTTGGACTTTAGATTATTAACTTTCATCCTTTGTTCTTTTCTAATGTAAGCACTCAAGGCTATGAATTTCACTCAAAATACTCCATGTGCTGCATTCCACATTTTTTTACATAGCATTTTTCTTTATATTTTAGTTCTAAGTATATTTTAATTTCCATCGTGACTTTGTCAACTCATAACTTGCTTAAAAGTCTGTTTTTAAATTGCCAAATATATGGGGATGTTTTACTCATCTTTTTGGTTTTAATTTCCAAATTAATTTCATTGTTCTCAAACACACATAATACCTATTATTTAAGATGTATTGGCCGGGCATGGTGGTTTACACCTGTAATCCCAGCACTTTGGGAGGCCTAGGCGAGCGGATCACGAGGTCAGGAGATCGAGACCATCCTGGCTGACACCCTGAAACCCCATCTCTACTAAAAATATGAAAAAAGAAAAGATTAGCCGGGGGACGTGGCAGGCGCCTGTAGTCCCAGCTACTCGGGAGGCTGAGGCAGGAGAATGGCGTAAACCCGGGAGGCGGAGCTTGCAGTGAGCTGAGATCCGGCCACTGCACTCCAGCCTGGGCGACAGAGCCAGACTCTGTCTCAAAATAAATAAATAAATAAATAAACAAACAAATAAATAAAATGTATTGAGACTTCTTTAGGGCCTTACACCTGATCAACTTTGGTAAACGTTGCACATCTTTTAGATGAATGTGCTATTTATTCTCTAATTGTCAATACACAGTTCTGCTTCTGTCCATTTGAGTAGGCTTGTATATCGTGTTACCCACATCGTCTACACTTTGTCAGTTTTAGGGGTGCTTGACTGTGAGTAACTAAGAGATGCCTGTGGCATATTCTTCCTCGATCGTATATTTGTTTTGCTCTCTGTAGTCTGAGGCTGTTTTCTGAGGTAAATCCATGTCTGGAATGACCATCTCTTCCTGCTGACATGGACGCATCTTCACCCCCTAATGATGCTTTTGGTCTTAAAGTCTGACTTGTCTGGGATGAATACAGTTGCACCAGGTGTCTTTTGAGTTTGCCTGAAATATCTTTTGCAATCTGTTAACTTTCACCTTTGCAGTGGTCTTAAGATTCAAGTGTCTTTTGCAAACCCAGAATATACCTAGAATCTTTTACTCTGACAATTGAGCAGGTTAATCCATTTACGTTTGTTGTGATTATTGATATATTTGAACTTGATTCTACTATCTTTCTAGTCTATTTGTCCCATTTTTAGTGTTTATTTTTCTCCCTTATTGCCTTTTTATAGACTGATTTTTCTTTCTTGGTTCACTCATTTTTATTTTTCTGTGTATTTCTCTCTACTTGCTTAGAACTTATATACTTTATTCCTTTTTTTTTGAGCTGGAGTCTTGTTCCGTCACCCAGGCTGGAGTGCAGTGGTGTGATCTCTGCTCACTGCAACCTCCACCTCCCGAGTTCAAGCGATTTTCCTGCCTTGGCCTCTCAATGGCTGGGATTACAGGCGCCCACCACCACACCTGGATAATTTTGTGTTTTTAGTAGAGACAGGGTTTGACCATGTTGGCCAGACTGGTCTCGTACTCCTGACCTCAAGTGATCTGCCCACCTCTGCCTCCCAGAATGCTGGGTTTACAGCCATGAACCACTGTGCCTGGCCTTATTCTATTCCTTTAATAGCTACTCTTGAGGTTGTACCATACATATTTCACTTAAACTCTACAGTTAAACCGTATTTTAACCCCATCCCATTATGAGGACTTAAATCTTCCTCCTACTGATGAATACGCCATGATTGCTCAGAACTATTTCTGTCTTTTTAACCCACTGTTATTAGACACTGTTACTGTTCTCGTTGCTGTTACTATTTTGTATGGACTCATCCTGTTCCTTGGACTAATGTGCATGCTTGATGTTTATTGGTTTCCATACTTTTGTTATCGACTTCTTTTCTTCTAGGACTATTTTCTTGCTTTTCAAAAAGCATCCTTCGGACATTCCTGTGAGGAGGTCTCTTGCTAACCTCCCTCACTATTGGTGTCTGGGAACGTCTTTATGCTGCTGTCATTCGCGAAAGCACTGTTGTGGGCTCGGGGATCCAGGCCGACGGTGACTGTCTCTGCGTTTTGGAGGCAGTGTTCCGTGGCTGTGCTGAGATGTGTGCACCTGTGAGCCTGCCCTGTGGTGAGCTCTGTCCTCACCCCTGCACACGGCCAAGTTTCCTTTAATTTCCATGTTGTGGGTTCACTGTGGAGTGTCGGGACCTGAGTTTCTTTTTATTTATCCTCTCTGGATATGTTGTGTAGCCAGATCTGCGGATTCACAAATCTTGTCATTCTGTGAATTTTGCAGCCACACGTTGAAAGATTGCCTTCTGCCTTTCTGTGTTTTCCGTTAAGAGGCTCTGGTGTATCCACTTTGCCCCGGGTCCTCCAGGTCTCTTACCTCACTTAGATTCTGTTTTCTTTTCATTTTTTTTTTTTTTTTTGAGACGGAGTCTCGTTCTGTCGCCCAGACTGGAGTGCAGAGTGCAGTGGCCGGATCTCAGCTCACTGCAAGCTCCGCCTCCCGGGTTCACACCATTCTCCTGCCTCAGCCTCCCGAGTAGCTGGGACTACAGGCGCCCGCCACCTCGCCCGGCTAGTTTTTTGTATTTTTAGTAGAGACGGGGTTTCACCGTGTTAGCCAGGATGGTCTCGATCTCCTGACCTCGTGATCCACCCGTCTCGGCCTCCCAAAGTGCTGGGATTACAGGCTTGAGCCACCGTGCCCGGCCTAGATTCTGTTTTCATTCGAATCTTAGGTGCACAGTTGAGTAGCACAGTCTTATCATTAATCCACATGTGGCCATTTTAAAATTATTAATTTGTCCACACAACAAACAGACCCCTGTGAGCCCACAGCAGGAAAAGCAGACACTGTGGAAACAGCCTGCCCTGCACCCATCTGTCTCTGAGTCTAGCTTGATCTTTCCTTTGCCATTCTTACAATTTCATTTGTTACATCTCTAGATATTCCTAGGTTCCGAAAAAGTGTATTATTTGGCTTCAGCACTTGGTGTAGCCCTAACCGACCCCTACTGAAGCAAGGCCCTGTGCGCACTCCATGCAAATCCCCGAGAGTCGCGATTGCTCCTGGCTGGGGGAGCAGGCACTGTGCCCAGCCCTGTGTGGGCATCAGAGGTGGTTCCCTCTGGTCCTGTCCGCGATGCTCTCCCCAGCCTCCTCATACACAGCGGGTGTGCTCGACTGAACCCTCAGCGGGGATCCTGGGCCATTGTCCTGGGTCTTCTCTCTGTGTGGCCACCTCCTCTCTGGTGCTCTAGCCTGCAAATTGCAGCCACCTCCATTTCCCTCGCTCTCCTTTCCAGCCTCTCAACCCAGGGAGTGCACCATGCTGCACCCTCGCTGTGCTGCAATCTGGAAACTCCCTCGAGACAGCGAGCAGGGTGGCAGAGGGGGCTCTTTGTTGACTTCCCTCAGGGACCACTGACCCTTATGGTCTGGTGTCCACAGTCTGGAAGGCCATTGGTGCATGTGTTTTGTTTATTTGGGGGTTGTTTCGGACAGTCCAGTAAATTCGATCCCTGTTATTCTGTCTAGGTCAGAAATGTCCATGTCCATAGCTACGCTTCGCCTGCTGTGACTGGTCCCTGACCGTCTGTCACGTAAACAAACCATAGCTCAGCTATGGACGCTCCGCTTCCCACTGCCCTGCCCCGGTTCAGCATCCCAGCCATTCTCTTTTCTACTTCATCTCTGGAAGCTGCGTGTGCTCTGCTGTTTCTTGTGAAATTCTCATCACTGTGATGTGCGTGTGTCACTTTTTCAAGGGTCCCCTATGTGGCCGTCCTATAATCTGTTGCAACAGCTCCAGTCCTTTGGGATCAAACTGAGGTCTGCTTTCTGGGGACTCACTTAGAGTGGGCTGCTGTCCTCTGTTTCTAGTCTTTATTTTACATTTATGGCTTCATCTTAATCTGTGGGAATCTGGGAGCCCCCAAGCACACCTCCTTCCAGAGGGGAACCTTCTGCTTCTGTCAGAGAGCAGGGCAGAGAACTGCTTCACCCCGGGGGTACGGGGCTCACAGCTGGAGTCCCAAGCATGGCTCCTTCATCACTGGCCTGAAGTGGGGCTGCCACCCAGAACCTCTGCTCTAGGGCTCTGGCCACTGGGCCACCCCTGGCTGTGGGTCCCGGCCGGGCTCCCTGCCCCAGCTTCCTTCACGGAGCCCCGAGTTGCACCTGGATGCTGCCTGTGCTGGCGTCAACTGTGGCTGCTCCAGGCCCCCAGTAGACCCCTGGCCTGCAGTGTGATCCCACCCAGGCTGAGGAGGTCCCTGCAGGCGTTCAGTGGAGGGGCCGGAGGAACCTGTGGCGTGGCCAGTGGTAGCTTCAGTGGCTTTCCATGGCTGGCATGGTTTTGTCAGAAGAAAGCCCTGTGTGCCCCTGTTTGGAAATGTTTATGAAGCACACTTCTTGCCATTGAGTGTTATCGAGGGGCTTGTGCTCACAAATAGGCTGAACTAACGGCTGCATAATAGCAGGCAATGACATTTGCTGGCGGTCTAAATAGCTGCTCTTGTCTATGTCATCAGTCCCTGAGCCGTCAGGACACCCTGCTCCTGCGCCCGCCCGGGTCGCAGAGAGCAAGACGGAGCTGCAGAGGTAGCGTGTCACTTGGATGGAGCATCTGAGGCCCCCAGGAAGGTGGGGCGACCTGGGGGAGAGGTGACATCACCACGTCACACCCGAGTCGCTGGGGTACAATCTGGAACCAGCCTCGGATTGAGGGTGCCCGGCATCTCTCAGACTCAGCAGCTGATCAATATGCCCCAGAGGCCACCACGGCCACCACGGCAACCACGGTCTCACGGCTTTTTAAAAAATCAAGTAATCATTGATTTATAGAAGTTTGAGTGAGGCATCGGATCCCTGGCACCCGTCAGGGGCGTGTTGGTCCAGGCCCCTGACGAGCCTCCCCCTCTCCCAGGGCACATGGCCAGGAGGCTGCAGGCTGCTCACTGCCTTCAGCTGCTCTTAGCCACAAGATGGGGCATCGCCCCAGGGCTGCTCTTCTCCCAGCAGCCACACTCTCCATTTCGGAATAAACCTGTTTTCTTTCCAGCTCCGCCACTGGCTCAAGGTATAGAGGGAGCAGAGACGAAAACCCCGGGAAGTCATCCCGCAATGGGAGAGACACAAACAAACCAAGGAAATCTGAGTTTCAAGAGAAAGGAGGGCAACTTCTACTCTTCAACCTCTACTGAAAACACAACCAACCAAGCAGAAGACTCCTCTCTTCTGACTGTTTACACCTTTCCGTGCCGGGAGCGCACCTCACCGTGTCTTGTGTTGCTGTAATAAAGATGTAGATCTGTGCAGTGAGGTCCACCCCATTCCCGTCCCTGCAGGGCAGAAAAATGTCTAACTTCATGCCGTCTGTGTGAGGCTGGCTGCCTCCCTCCCTGCTCCCTGCTCCCTGCTCCCGCTCCGAGGCTGCCCCAGGGGCACTGTGTTCTCAGGCGGGGATCACGATCCTTGTAGACGCACCTGTGCTGAGAATCCAAGAATCCCTGTGCTCACAGTAGCTTCCTAGACCATTTACTTTGCCCATATTAAAAAGCCAAGTGTTCCACTTGGTTTAGCTGTGCAGAAGGTGAAATGGAGGAAACCACAGATTCACGCCAAGTCCTTTCCTGACGTGTGGCTCCCAGCAGAGGCTGTAAACTGAGCGTTCAGTTGACACATCGCAGTCTGTTCAGAGGCATTGGAGGACAAGGGTCCTGGTACGTCTCACCAGGAAATTCTGTTTATGTTCTTGTAGCAGAGAGAAATAAAACTCCTTGAAACCAGCTCAGGCTACTGCCACTCGGGCAGCCTGTGGGTCCTTTCAGTGTAGGGAAAGCCTTGGCAGGAGCATGTCCTATTCCCGGACGCACGCAGGGCCCCGCAGGAGCGTGTACTACCCCAGGACGCATGCAGAGCCCCCACGCAGGCAGCCTGCAGACCACACTCTGCCTGGCCTTGAGCCATGACCTCCAGGAAGGGACCCCATTGGAATTTTATTTCTCTCAGGTGCATGTCACATCAGTAACAACAGTTTCTATGTTTGGGAATGGCTTTTTAAAATCATATTTACCTGTGAATCAAAACAAATTCAAGAATGCAGTATCTGCAAACCTGTCTGCTGATACTGCAGTTTTTGTTTACAAGAATAATTAGCAATACTGAGTGAAGGATGTTGGCCAAAAGCTGCTTTCCACGGCACGCTGCCCTCTGCCACTGACAGGAAGGTGGATGCCACAGTTTGAATTTGTGCCTCTAGTCGGTGGGCCTGCCTGCGTGTTGCCCAAGGGCAGGGTCCGTGCAGGGCCAGTCATGGCTGTTCTCTGCAAGTGGACGTGGGCTCCAGGGGCTGGAGTGTGATGCTCAGTGGGAGCCGTCAGCCTGTGAACTGCCAGGCAGCTGCATTTAGCACAGAGGACGGCTTCCCCATCGCCTCCCGGGGAGGGACAAGCAGGACGGCTTCCCCATCGCCTCCTGGGGAGGGACACAGACGGCGGCTTCCCCATCGCCTTCTGGCCGCTGCAGTCAGCACAGAGAGCGGCTTCCCCATCGCCTCCTGGGGAGGGACACAGACGGCGGCTTCCCCATCGCCTCCTGGGGAGGGACAAGCAGGACGGCTTCCCCATCGCCTCCTGGGGAGGGACACAGACGGCGGCTTCCCCATCGCCTCCTGGGGGGGGACACAGACGGCGGCTTCCCCATCGCCTCCTGGGGGGGGACACAGACGGCGGCTTCCCCATCGCCTCCTGGGGGGGGACACAGACGGCGGCTTCCCCATCGCCTCCTGGGGGGGGCTCCGTGTAGCGACCCAGGTGTTGTCCGTGTCTGTCGACCTCTCTCTAGTCAGCATCGTGTGGGGCCCTAAACACAATAAAAGACGTCCACAATGGAAAAACTGCCTCAACCTCCTTGCCTTGTTTCCGCTGGGTGCCATCCATTTACACAGGCTGAGCTCACCTGCTCACACCCTGAGGTCAGCTTCTGCCCCACCCCAGCCCACCCAAGCAAGCCTTCCTCACCTGATGCCTCTTGGCCCATCTCTCCTTCTGGCCTCCCCTAAAGCCTAGATGTTAGAGGTAACACATCCACTACGCTCCCACGCAGGTGTGCTGGGTGTGACCTGCCCCCGCTCCCCAGACTCCCATGCAGGTGTGCTGGGTGTGACCCGTCTCCCTCCCCAGGCTTCCATGCAGGTGTGCTGGGTGTGACCTGCCCCCACCCCCGGGCTCCCACACAGGTGTGTTGGGTGTGACTCGTCCCCCCCTCCCCAGGCTCCCATGCAGGTGTGCTGGGTGTGACCTGTTTCCCCTTCCCTGGGCTCCCACACAGTGTTGGGTGCAGTGGTGACCCTCACCCAGGTCCGCACTCCTGCAGGGTCCCCTGTGGCAGGTCATGGCACCTGCTTTATGTTGTGCCCACTTGCTCAGGCTGGACCTCCATGCCATCCTGCACCACTCTCCCCCAGCCCCTCACCTGCCTGTCAACATTCTTGTGGGCTCCCCACATGTCCAGACTCCAACCATACTGCCTGGCCACTGCCGCTGCCCAACCCAAGAGCCTCTTCCAAGCCCCGTCCCAGATCTTAGTGGCTCCTGGCACTCAGTCCAAGCATCTTTCGTTGTTCTGTGGCCTAAAGGATTCTTCTAGATACCAACAGATCAGGCCACATCCCAAGGAAACCCCAGAGTTATCCTGGTGTTGGAGTAAATGCCAATGCCCTCAGCATGACCTGTGATAGGATGGCAGCCACCCCTCCAGGCAGTGACCTGTGATAAGACAAGTGTCACTGCTGCCAGCTCCATCTGCAGCCCTGCCCCGAACTGCCTGAGGGCACACCCCACACCGAGGGCTCTGTGCCCAGCAGCACGTGGGGCACTGCTACTGCTGCATCATAGCAGGTGCCACACACACGTGGCTGCATGTGGACAGGAAGGACGCTCGTGCCTTTCAGGTGGGTGTGTGAACTCTGTGGCAGGAAAAGTGCTGTGCTGCCTACGAGGGCTGAACCTGCCTGCAGCCTCCCCGTTGTCACATACGATGCCCCTTACCCTCAGGGGTGGCTACACCCCCCTGCTGCAGGTACCGCCCTAACAGCTCACACCTGGAGCCCCCAGGTGTGATCTCTGCTAACCACTCAGGTCTGGGGTCCAGGTAGATACTATGTGGGTGGCCATAAGTCACTATGTGGGCTGAGACTTGAAGGACTCTGACAACATCATGGGTGACTGTATTAAGCCCCGGCAATTGGAGAGGTGGGCTCTGGGGCTGGGTGGATCTCCTCTGCCTGTGGTCCCAGCAGCTCAGCAGCAGGGGCCGGTCCAGATGGCCATTGGTCACAGAGGCAGCTGGGCTTTGCTGAGTGGGTCATGGTCCAGCCTAGGCCCATGCCACTGAAGCCTTTCTCAGAGGTGTGGGGTCTGCAGGGACCGGTCACAGGTGGACCCAGGATCAGGGCACTGGGGGAAGAACCAGCTGAGGACCTCCCCCAGTCCCAAAACAAAGGCACAGCAGTCCCCGAGCAGGGAGGAGTGAGGACCCGCATGTGGGATCCCGCCTCTCTGGCATGTGAGCTATAGATGGCATCCGGTGCCAGCCCCATGCCCGCTGGCTGCTGGCGAGCTTGCAGGCTCTGCAGGCAACCAGAATAGCATCCTGCAGGTGCACACGGGGTCCTCGCGCTGAGTGATTTACTCAGGGAGTGACTGAGGGAGCAGATGAGGGAGGGGCACTTACACCCTGAATGTAGAAAGAACTCCACAAGTCCATAAGGAAGAGGCAGACACCCCATCAGAAAAGTGGACAGTAACCTTGAATGACTGCCATCAAGGGAAAATGCCCATGTGGCCAACAAAGCTATGAAAAGAGGCCCAACCTCACTGGTTGTCCTGGAAATGCAGTCAGCTGCCACATGACACAGCAGCACACCCATCACAGCAGCCAGGCTTTGGAAAGTCTGAGCCCCTGTGTGGCTGCGTGTGGACAGGAAGGACACTCGCACCTTTCAGACGGGTGAGTGAACTCCGTGGCAGGAGAACCACGAGGCCTGAACCTGCCTGCAGCCTTACTGCTGCTCCCCACCCTCCCTGTTGTCACATAGGGTGCCCCTTACCCTCGGGGGTGGCCACGCCCCCCTGCTGCAGGTGCCGTGCCAACAGCTCACACCTGGAGCCCCCATGGCCTGCCTTGGGCAGCTGGGCCCTCGTTCAGGGGCTCCTGGAATTGAAGCCTGTGCCAGGGTGGCCCAGGGCCAGACCCCGACCACCTTGAGGTCAAAGCCCCCATCCCGACCTGCAGTCTGATGTATGTCCAGAGTCCCCGTCAGGACCACTGGACACCACCTGAAACCATGTCTGCTCCGGCCTCTCCCTTCCCTTGGCCTGTTTCCCGCTCTCTCCTTCTGGTTTTCTCCTGTGAGTCCCAGTGAGTCAGGAGTACAACAATCTCCCCTCAAGAGTCTGCAGGATTCCAACTGAAGGGAGACAATCACAAGCCCCACAGTTCTCTCTGCATGCCTGACAGAAACACATGGAGAGGCATGTGCAGTGGCCATAAAAGCCGAGACTAGGAGCAGCAGGAAGGGCCAGCACTGAGTGGGCGCTCATGGCAGGAAGGGTCCGTGAGCCGCAGCACTGGCTGGTGGGGTGGTGGGAAAAGCTGAATTGTATCCCGAGAAGGCTGAAGTCCTGACTCCTTATGTGAAAATAAGGTCGTTGCAGATGCAATTAGACAAGACGAGGTCATACCTGAGTAGGGTGGGCCCTAAATCCAATGTGACAGGGAACCTATAAGAGGAGAGGAGAGACACTGAGACCCTAAATCCAACACAACTGGTGTCCTTGGAAGGGGAGGACAGACAGTGAAACAGTCCAGGACAGGACCGCCGTGTGACAACGGAGGCAGACATCAAGAGATGCGCCTGCAAACCAAGGCTCACTGAGGGCTGCCAGCCATCACCAGGGGCTAGAGACACACACACGGAACAGACGCTGCCCCAGAGCCTCAACAGGAACCAACATTGCCAACACCATGATTTCAAACTTCTGGCCTCTAGAGCTGTGAGATGACAAACTTCTGCTGTTTCAAGCACCCAGTTTGTGGTGGACATTCCCAGGGCACTAGAGAAAGCACGTCCATCCTGCCTGGGCGTTTGGGTACCTGAGACACTACCAGCCCTTAGGACGCCTTCCCAGGCTTCACTCTCCTTCCTATCCTGTACTTCCTTTTGTTCCCTCATCTGGAACTACCTTCTTTTTGTTCTCACCATGAACTTTCCAACCTTAACCCACTAGCTTCTATGCCATGTCAGCTTCCCCTAGACATCACCACTGGAAGTCTGCTCCCACTCCAGCTTCTGGGTTCTGGCCCTTGGCCAGTGTTCCTTGAAACCTCCATTCTCCACAGATCTTCCCCAGCAGGTGTCATATTGAAGGCAGATGACTTATTGTCTCTTTTCCCAGCAGGAATTGAGTTAGTCTCACTCACTTCAGCCAGTGTTTTGAACAGGCCTGGTACATGGAAGACAGTGGCACTTAATATATGTCTACAGATGGGTGAATGAATGGGTGGGTGAAGGGGCTGGTGGATGGATAGATGGGTGGATAGATAAGGGATGAATGGATAGATGGAAGGCTGGATGGATGAAAGGAGAGAGAGAAAAGGGTGGGAGAAAGAGAAAGGGATAAGTAGATTGATGAATGCACGGGTGGGTTAATGGATGAGTGGTGGATGGTTGGATGAATAAATGGATGAGTGGATAGTTGGATGGTTGGACAGGTAAATGAATGGATGTATGAATGGACCAAAGAAAGAAGAAAGGGAAAGACGGAGGGAGGGTGAGAAGGAAAGGGGGTGAGTAGATGACTGGGTGGATGGATGGTTGATTACAGTTGGGTGGATGGATAAATGGATAGTTGGATGGATGGGCAGGCAGATGATGGCTGGATGAATAGATGGATGGATGGGTGGACAGATGAACGAGTAGGTGAATGGATGGATGAGTGGATGGGTTGATGATGGATGGATGGATAGACAGATGGGTGGGTGGGTATGTGATGGATGGATGAATGAATAGGTGGTGTGTGGGTGGATGGGTTGATGCGGGGGGTGAGTAGGTTATGGATGGATAGATGGATGAATGGATGGATGGACCAGTGGATTTGTGGATGGATGGATGGATGGATGGATGGGTTGATGGGTGAATGGATGTGTGGGCAGGTTATGGATGGATGGAGGGATGGATGGATAGATGGAGGTGTGGATGGATGGATGTATGGATGCATGGGTGGATGGGTAGATGGATGCATGGATGGATGGATGTATGGATGCATGGGTGGATGGATAGATGGATGCATGGATGGATGGATGGATGGGCCAGTGGATTTGTGGATGGATGGATGGATGGATGGAGGGATGGATGGATAGATGGATGAATGGATGAGTGGATGGATAGATGGATGCTTGGGTGGATGGATAGATGGAGGTGTGGATGGATGGATGGATGGATGGATGCATGGGCGGATGGATAGATGGATGCATGGATGGACGGATGGATGGATGATGGATGGAGGAATGGATGAGTGGATGGATGGGTGGAGGGATAGATAGATTTGCAGATGGATGGGTGGAAGGTCCTGGATGACATGAACAAGTCTACCATTCTGGTCCAATCTCAAATTCCCCTACAGGGCTGGCTGTGTGGATGCCGTATTTAGCACTTGTTCTCCAAGGAGGGTTGAGCTCTTGAATACAAATGAAATATGTTAACTTCAAAATGTCTGAAGAAGTCTTTTCTTCTCACACTAAGTCTGTGCAGCACCCAAGTTCCCTGGGAGGGATGAGCCCGCCAGAGCCCGCTTTGGTGCTGGACGGGAGGCCCATCCCTCCACACCCTGCACTTTACCATCGGATTTGTGCTCTTCGTCAAGTGACCTTTAGACACACGGCCTGGGTTTTTTAAGCCGGAAAAAACTATACAATTTTTCCTTTGAGAGAAGCATTTTAATAAAGGTTTGGCAGCAGTGAAATACGCGGCTGAAAGAGTAAACGGATTCCTCTACGTTTGGCTTGTTTTGGTTTTCGCTCCACAATCCTCCTTTAATCTCTGTAGATTCGACTGGCCCAAAGGTCACAGCCTCTACCTGTTTCCTGATGTCTGACAACAGAAAAAAACCCACCTTTTTTGAAACACAATACATTAGCAAATCCTACGTTCCCTGGCGCCTCGCCTGCTCTCCTTCTCCTGAGGATGCACCAGGTCACAAACACAGCTGGCCCTGGCGCCACGGCCAGGACTCACGATTCCCAGCAGGACAGAGCCGAGGATACTCATGCCCTATCGACAGAGGGGTGTCCCACAAACCAGCTGCCACTCTGCCGGTGCCTGACTCAGGAAGCTGGGTGAAAGCAGAAATGAAACCGATGGTCGCACCCTGGCCTCCTCCTCCCCTCACCCCAGCCTGTCACTTTAGTGAACCAGGGCCATGCGGAGCTAGGCAGGGCCTGACCTGCAGCCCCCAGCTGCTCTGTGCAGCCAAGAGTGAGAACCGTGGCACCAGCCATGACCTGCAGCTGTCAGCATCCCCACAGAGGACAGGAACCTCTGAGAACCACCCTCCTGGCAGAGAGGGCCAAGGGCTGTTCTGTGAAACCTGTGTCTCAGGTGTGTGTGGGAGAGACAGGCAGACATTCAGACAGAGAGAGGGGGAGAGAGACAGACAGAGACTCAGAGAAGCAGAGAGAACTTAGCTCAGGGTCAAAGACTTTGGAGGGCCCTCCCCTAAGCAGGGTGGTCGTCCATTCCAGTCTGCCCTGGACTGAGGGGTTTCCTAGATTCAGGATTTCTGGGACCAGTGGTCGTCCCTGTTCTTACTCTTGGCCAGCCCTGCTCTGCTGAGTTCAGGAGAGCAGCCCCGGGCAGGGAGGACTGAGGAAGGGGCATGGAGCCCGAGATGGGGGTGGCAGAGGGAGATCACAGGGGAGCAGGTGCGGCAGGCTCAGACCAGTTCCCCACGTGTCCGGGGGCAGCAGGGGCAGCAGTGGCTGCGCACAGCGGGAGGGCGGTGTTTGGGGTGAACCGAAGGTGCCGAGCTCCAGCCCCACTGTGTGGGACGCACTCAGCCTTTAAGGTGCTGCCCTGCACTTCTGCAGAGAGGACCGAGCGTCACAGACGCCAGCACAGCCGGCCAGGGAGGACATGACAAGCCAGAGGACAGGACCTGTGGGCAGGGGGTGGAGCGCAGGCCAGACAGACGCTGCCGCCTTTGAAGAGCAGCTCAGCGCGGCCACACACGCCCATCGACAGGGCATCTGAAGTTTTCCTTTGTTTTCTTTTGTGTGAGAAGCCTGGAAGTGTAGACTTTTACACTTGGGTGAAACACCCCGGTGTTTGGGTGTCGGTGGCTGCGTCCCCGCATCCGTCAGGATTCCCGGTGGCCCAGGCTGCAGCAGGGCAGGGGCAGGGGCGTCCCCTGGCTGAGCAGAGACTTGGTCCTCACGTCCATGGCGCTCACAGAGGCCCCAGAGAACTGGCTCAAAGGCCAGCAGGGCACAAGGCGGAGTCAGCCGGGTGAGCAGCTCTGCGCCCCATTGGCCCCCACACCAGCCACAGCAGAGGAGACTGGCGGCCTCACTCCCCCGCCAGCCCCAGACCCACCCCCCATCCAGGTGCAGCAGGGCCCGGGGCGCAGGCCAAGGGAGCCGGCAGGGATGGCTGCGCCCGGCCAACGGCAGCAGGACCACAAACACCCCATTGCACCCCGTTCCATGAGGGCAGCTTCATGTGAGCCAGACACGGCCCTGTCCCAGGGAGCCTACTGCCCCGGCCCAGGCTACACCCCAAGGAGCGCCCTGTGGGCGTGCTGAGCAGCCCAGTCACCAGGCCCAGCGGCCGGCCCTGCGTTCACTCTCTTGTGCCTTCCCTGGGCAAAGGCCCAGCCTGGCAGCACAGAACCTTTGCTTACACAGGCTTGAATTCGAGGTCCGGGGAATGGGAGAGTGGAACGTGATAGCTGAATGTGCCTCTCCGATGTTCACACTATGTCCAGTGGTGAAAGTTCATCGAGCGTCCAACCCAAGCACCAGGCATTCTTCTACTTTTCCCCTCCCTGGCCTCCCTTCCCACCTCACAACGCTTACATGAATAAAGCGTGGCCCTCATGGCACTAGAAGAGCCCCCCCCTAGACCACAGCCCCCTCTTGGTGGTCCTGGAGAGGCCTCCTCCCCAAGGACACCAGCCCACCACAGTCCTCTGAGGACGCAGGGCCAGATACCAAGAGGGCAGGTGGCATGGAAAGAAAATATCGCAAGCTCTATTTGCCTAAAAATATCACTCTCCTAAGGTGAATGCAGAAGAATTTCCATGTATATGACTGACCTTCACAAATCCAGCCAGCATTAGCCCATCAAGCACTGAACACATTCATCTAGAATTTAAACAATTTTACTTATTCTGCAAGCTGAGATCCTCTTTACTTAAAACTGTTTGTCATACAGATGAAGGGATCCATCAGACAGAACATTTTATTTGATTAAAAATTGGATGGCGTACATATTTACACAGTATTAGTGGGACAGAAACACCCCTTTTGAAGTACATGCCCTCAGCCACGGCTGCCGACCCCAGGTTCCAGCCAGCCACGCCCTGCAGGTCCCCACCGTTAAGCTCATCCTGCTCAGAATCAAAGGTTAATATTTAAGTGGCTTTTCAATATGTGTATTCAAAGATAGTATTAGGACCTGCACGCCACAGAAACATTCTCATATCCTCTAAGCCTTGTTCACACAGAGAAACTGTATCTAAAATTCTGAAAAGTTCTATTATATCACAATGGTAATTTTTAAAGCTTAGAAAGAAGAGGAAAAAGAAATCACCTGTAGGTCAGTTACCCAGAAACAGCCAATGGCCCGCCCGTGCCCTGAGTTCATCCCGTGCCCATGCCGAGGCCGGGTTCAGTCCAGGTCCTGTCGCTGGGACACTGCTGGGCAGCTGCAGACCCTCCCTGTACTTTCTCCACCCAGGGTCAGGCATCGGGGCTGTGGAGGGGAGCAGGTGGATGGGAGAGGGCAAGGGCGAGACTCGGGGCCAGGGCCCTGGGTTAGAATCTCTGGCTCCTTCACTTTTTGGCAAGGGTCCTGGCACCTGTGCCTCAGTTTACTTATCTGTGCAGACAGCAGTCATCACACCCAGCACAGAAGGTTGTTGAAAGGACTGGACAAGTTCAATGATGGAAATGGCTTGACGTTTATGCTCCAGTGCTATAGATGTCGCAGATCCATGTAACAGTCTAATGCTACTGTAATCAGCTCTTAAAAGTATTTCAGATAATGAAATAAAACAGACTTTCCAGATTCTGCCATGATGTAAAAAGGCTTCAGTGGGGAATCACTGACCTGAGGTTTCTGGAGATGAGCCTGGCCTTGCCATCACACAGGTGGGGTCATGACACAGAGGACAGCCACCTGCACCTGCCACCACCCGACAGGATACAGAGGAAAGCTACTCCCACCTGTTACCACCTGGGAGGACACAGGACAGTCACCCCACCTGTCACCACCTGACAGGACACAGAGGACAGCCACCCTCACCTGTCACCCAACTGACAGGACACAGGGGACAGTCATCCCACCTGTCACCACCTGGGAGGACAGAGGGGACAGCCACCCGCACCTGTCACCACCTGACAGGACACAGGACAGTCACCCTACCTGTCACCACCTGGGAGGACAACAGAGGAACAGTCACCTATACCTGTCACCACCTGATGGGACATGGGACACTCAACCCCACCTGCCACCACCTGGGAGGACACAGAAGAAAGCCACCCACACCTGTCACCACATAAGAGGACACGGGGGACAGTGACCCCCACCTGTCACCGCCTGGGAGGACACAGGGGACAGCCACCCCACCTGTCACCACCTGGGAGGACACAGGGGACAGCCACCCCACCTGTCACCGCCTGGGAGGACACAGGGGACAGCCACCCCCACCTGTTACCACTTGGGAGGACAGAGGGGACAGCCACCCCTGCCTGTCACTACCTGACGGGACACAGAGGCTTCTGGGAACCACTTGTGTTGTCTGTGTGTCCAGAGGGTGTGAAAGGACAGTCCAGTGACTGTTGCCTGCACAGAAATGATGCCCTTAAGACCGGAGGCCCAGGACACCTGCCCCTGTGATGGGCTCGGTGCTGGGCTCGAGAGCAGGAGTGTGTTCTGCTCCTGCATGTGTGTTCTGAGCGGAGTCCCTTTCCCACGTGGCTGCCAGGACACTCAAGGCTACTGCTGAGCTCAGGTTCAGTGACAGAGTGGAGCTGTCATTTCCTCCTTGTGGCAGCCAGACTCCCAAGGCCCCACCTCCTGTTGGTGACACCCTTGTGTGGTGTCCCGGTGATAACCACCTCCTAGCCCACAGAACACAGCCAAGGGGAGTGGAGGAACGTGATTGTGTTACGCGGGATTGCAACACTCATTTCTCTGGAGCCTGTCCCTCCCCTGTGGCTCCGAGGAAGCCCATGGCCGGGCTGGGGAGCCCCAGGTGACAGGAACAGCAGGTGGCCTCTGGAAGCTCATGCAGCCTCTGGCCAGCAAGGAAGTCAAGTCCCGAGTCCACAGCTGCAGGGCCCGGGATCCTGCCAATATCCCAAGGAGCGGAGTCCCAGGTGGACCCTGGCCCACAGGAGCCTTGAGTGAGACGGTAGCGCTCTGACGTCCGGGCTGCACTGGTGAGGCCTGAGCAGGGGACCCCGGACGCCCGGAGGGAGGAGACATGGGCTGCGTTCAGCCGTTTGGCTCGTGACTGGCATTGCCATACGCAGGAGGCACTTGCTTCTCTGCCATTTTTATTTTATGTTTTCTTGTTAGCAGCCCTGGGAGGGGCCTGGCACAAAACATGCCTCAAACACTGCGGAGAGAATGAAGGAGGGTGGGCAGGGAGGGGCCTCAGAAACCCCTGGGGAAATGAGGTGTGGTATGTAAAAGTGAATGTTTATTATTTGTAATAAAAACATTCACTGTTTTGTGTTTGTTTGTTTGTTTTGAGACAGTCTCACCCCATCGCCCAGGCTGGAGTGCAATGGCGTGATCTTGGCTCACAGCAACCTCCCGGGATCAAGTGATTTTCCTGCCTCAGCCTCCCGAGTAACTGGGATTACAGGCGCCCACCACCACGCCCGGCTAATTTTTGTATTTTTAGTAGAGACAGGGTTTCACCATGTTGGCCAGGTTGGTCTCAAACTCCTGACCTCAAGTGATCCGCCCGCCTCAGCCTCCCAAAGTGCTGGGATTACAGGTGAGCCACTGCACACAGCCAAAATTCACTATGACATGGAACTTCTTCCATTTGTTTTCGTGTTTTGGGCTCTGAAATACTTACTGGTAGTGCGTGATCACCGCAGTGCCTTCCCTAAATGGGGAGCTGTGCCCACAACACAGGTGCCCCAACACACTAGAGTGTGCCCCCACCCCTCCAGCCTCAACAGGCTTTCCCAGGCCTCTGCATGACCGGGATGCTGGGGTACATCCTGGGAGGCCCGTACCCAGGGACTGATGGGTGAACGCATGAGAACACAGCCTCCCTGCCTGGCACGGGCAGCTCAGAGCCGTAACTCGTCCCCCAGAGCACCTCTTGGGTCCATCGGGAGCCACTCGCAGGGCACTTCCTACGAGCAGAACCTGCTCCGCCGCCTCCCTCCGAGGCCTCCCTGCTACTCCCGGAGACCACTTCCCTGCTCAGCTCTGCAGAACCAAGCCCTCTTCCCGGACCACGGGGGCTGCAGCATGGGGAAGTCGGCGCCACACTGGCTTTTTCTGGAACCACACGATCAAGAGGGTTTGGCTACTGAGATGCCTAGAAAGCTTCAGGACCAAGCGCTCTCCTGAAAAGCTAAGCTCCTGGTGGTGGCGCTCATGCCCGGTGCGGTGGAAATCCAAGAAGGCCCCCCAGCAATTGCACGGGAGCCCCAGGTCCCTCTCACAGAAGCCTGTGTTTGGGGTGGGGAGGGTGGTGGAGACTGACAGTAAAGAAATGAGCAGATGTGGGGCGTCAGGGGTGCCGCGGTGGTGGGATGGGCAGGACAGGAGGAGCAGACAGCTGTGTCCTTAATTTAGTCGTCAGAGCCCACAGCAGCGCGTCCTCAAGGCCGGGCCAGGCTTTTCTCCCTTCCCTGTTTCTGCACCTTGCCCTTGTCACCATGTGATGCCCCCGTCACCGCTGTGTCTGTATTTTTAGGAGCCCCAGGAACCGGGCACAGTGATGCACCTGCAGTCCCAGCACCTCGGGAGGCCGAGGCAGGGAGCTGGGACCACCCTCTCAAAAAACAAACAAGGAAACCGGCCTCGGGAAACAGCCAAAGACGTTCTCCCTCAGGGCAGCTCAGTGGTTGGTGATGAGGCCTCTCAGGGGTGGAGGCAGGAGCTGCGCAGGGAGAGAGTAGGGATCATGGCCTTCTCCTTTGGGGCTTCCCCAAGTCCCCAGACAGCAGGCAGAAGGGCCGGCCCCTCAGCTCTGGAGCACAGCATGTGAGCCCAGGGGCCCATCTTCCCTAAGACGATGCCTGTGCCTGGCAGCCCTGGCGCCTGCCGCCCACAACTGCGTCTGGGTGAGGGCAGCACCACCACCTTCTCCTCCTGGTCAGTGGCCCCGTCAGTGCCTGGAGGGGTGAGGAGGGCCTGCCTCCCCACATCCTTGAACACAGGTTGAGCACTTCCTGTGTGCACGCCCCACGTGGGGTTTCACATCTTAGCCTTGGCATGACCCTTGCACAGGCCCCCCCATCTCCCAGGCTGTCAGAGGCGAGGAGACACCCTGACTCGCCAGGTCATGCAGCAGGCGGGCGTGCCCTCCCGGGGTGCCAGCTGGCAACCACCATACTGTCCCCCGGGTTCTCAGCTGGGGGAACCCCTGCCCCACTGGAGATGTGTAACAATACCTGGAGGCACTTCTGATTGTCACTATGGGAGGGAGAGGTGCTCTATCAGATGGGCAGAGGCCAGGGTGGCTACATGATGTCCTCTGCATCCCCAGTCTCCGTGCTGTGGTTGAAAAACACTGCTATCTGGTCAAGTGAGTGGTTTAGGTGGGCATGCGTGTATATGTGGGAGTGTGTGGGTGTGTGCCTATGAAAGTGGCCATGTCTGTGTGCATGTACGTGTGTGCATGTAGGAGTGCCTGAGTGGGTGGGTGTTGACCATGTGCATATGTGGGTGTGTGCAGGTATGTACAGTGTGTGCACATGTGGGTGTGGGAATGATGCGTATGGGCGTGTGCACAGGTGTGTGGGTGTGTGTGGGGTGTGCATGCATGTATGATTGTGTGCACAGGTGAGTGTGCAAGCATGTGCAGGTATGCATGGGTGTGAGGTGTGCATGGCACGTGTGTGGAAGGGGTGTGCCTGTGTGTGGATGTGTATGGGTGTGTGCAGGCATACATGGGTGTGGGGTGTGCACAGGCAGGTGTGTG
Organism: Trachypithecus francoisi; assembly: GCF_009764315.1. Classification (NCBI taxonomy): domain Eukaryota; kingdom Metazoa; phylum Chordata; class Mammalia; order Primates; family Cercopithecidae; genus Trachypithecus; species Trachypithecus francoisi. The sequence continues at coordinate 1,242,064 of NW_022681465.1, read as the reverse complement.
CATGGGTGTGTGTGTGCATGTGTATGGGCACATGCATGTGTGTGGGTGTGTGCGCCTGTGTATGGGTGTGCATGCAGGGGTGGGTGTATGGATGTGTGTACACGTGTGCACAGGCGGGTGTGCGACTGTGTGCAGGTGTGTATGGGTGTGGGGTATGCACAGGTGGGTGTAGGTGTGCACATGCCTGATGGGGAACAGGAACCTCGGGTTCCTTCCTACGGTTCTTTCTGGCCCCGCCAGTGGACCCGGAGTAGAAACCAGCCGGAGAGAAGTGCAGGGGGAAGCACAGCCATCGCTTTGCAAAATCACTTAGTGAAATTTGGGGGAAAATGAGAGTGGGCTGAAGGCAAAAATCAGTGTGACCTTTGAGCCGGAGAACACAGCACTTAGGGGGACAGGTGCATGGAACAGCCCGGAAGCTGTATGCAGAGAGCTGTGCAGCCCTCATGTGCCCCAGGAGTAGGAGGGTGGTGGGCATGTTCACGCACCACATGCAGCCCCGGCTGCTCTGCTAGAGTCCGTTCTGGCTGCTGTGGCAGCATGCCTGAGCCTGGGCCACTTGTCAACAACAGACACTTACTGCTTACAGTTCTGGAGGCTGCAAATCCAAGACCATGGTACTGGTGGATGTGGTGTCTCACGAGGCCGCCCTCTGCTTCCAAGATGGCGCCTCTTGATGATACTCATGGTGGACAGAGTGAGGGAGCTCCCTGGAGCCTCTTCTACCCGGGCACTCATGCCATGCCATTTGTGAGAGCACAGCCCTCGTGATCTACTCACCTCCCAAAGGTCCCACCTGTTAACACTGTCACATTGGGTATTAGGTTCCAAGCTATGAATTTTGGGGTCGCCAACACTTAGGCCACAGAAACTACTAATGCATCCTGGGACATTGTGAAACTACCCCCAAATGTGAGTTTCTAAAGGATGAGCTAAACATGAAATAAGGACCATGAAAATGTGCTGATGTTGCCAATGGCAATGACTCCACATCAGGAGCTGATGTTTCATGGCCGCTCCAGGAGAGGTGTGCAGGCAGAGCGGGGAGCGGCGTCCCTCCATGGGCCTGCCCTAGAGGGCTGGTGCGTGCATCGTGGTTGCATTCAGGCAGCCGCCCCGTGTGGTGCTGGGGAAGCTGGTAAGGGCATTACTCCCCCAGCATTCTGTGCGGTTTCCTCTCGGGAGCGATGTGAAGCCACTGCCTCCACTGTGAGGTTAAGCTAATGCCAGATGACAGTCTGATCTCCAGCGGCAGCCAGCCATGGGATTGCAGAAGCCCCTCACCCCCTGCAGTCCTGCCACCCTGCTCCTCTGCCTCCTCAGGGAGTTCCCACTTTGCAGGAGAAATGGGGGCTCAGATAGGTGGGGGAGTCAGTGGAGGGAACAGGGAGACAGGACCCTCCCTCCTGGTCCTTAAAGGTGCAGGCGCTGGTGGGCTTGGCTCTTGTGGAGGCTGCAGCTTTTGTGTTCCTTCCGGGACCACAGAAATATACCACACACCATCCAAAGTAAATAAGTGATTAACAACCACCAGGATGGGGGCATGTCTCCAAAATGGAATACAAGCAGTAACAAATGAACATCGAAGGAAGTGGGGAAAAGAAAACCTACCACATGCTTTGGAAGACAGTATTTTGATCGTCAGCTGTACAACAAAAAGAACGGTGTGCAGACACCGTGCCCTAGTTCGTGAAGCTGTCTTGCACAGCCACCTGAGTTACCAATGATGAATTTACTGTGTGTGCCCCAGAACTGAGTGAGCAAGCACATTGTGCGTAATTAGAGCCAGAGATGTAATTTACGGGATCCGGCACAAAACTAGATTGTGGGGCCCTTGCTCAAAGCTCATTAAGAACTTCAGGATGGCGACAGCAGAGTCTTAAACCCTCTGAGCAGGAAGCCCCGTGTGGCCACTCAGGTCACCTCTCCGTGGCCACGCTGTGGGTGGCAAGTCTCGCTGCTGGAGAAGGGAGCTACAAGTAAGGAGTGTGAGAAGCTGGGAGGAGAGGCAGCAGTTGGAGCTTGTAGTTTCAGCACAGAAATATCAGTAGACAGCTGGGTAGACAGGTGTGAGCCTGACATGGGCCCGTGTGTTCTCAGCGAGGTTTTAGCTGTGTCCACTGGGGGACCTCAGAGCAGGGACACCCCACAGCCACAGGCACCCCCAGAGCTGAATCTCGGGCACTAACATCCTTCTCCAGGGCCAGGCACTGGGGCCCCCAGCACCGAGGCAGGGAGGGTCCCGGGTGAACCTGGAGCACCTGTGGTCCCACAAAGTAAGGCAGAGTGCCCAAAGGGCAGCGGGGTGTCAAAAGGACACAGGACCAATCTAAATGGCTCCAGAGCCAAACCTGGGACAATCAGAGCAAAACAATACGTAAGTATAGCAATGGGCCAGGCGCAGTGGCACATGCCTGTGATCCAAACACTTTGGGAGGCTGAGGTGGGCAGATTGCTTGAGTCCCGGAGTTCTAGACCAGCCTGGACAACATGGTGAAACCCTGCCTCTACAGAAAATAAAAACTTAGCTGAGCATGGTGGTGCGTGCCTGTGGTCCCAGCCACTCAGCAGGCTGAGGTGGAAGGATCATTTGAACCCGGGAGACAGAGGTTGCAGTGAGCTGAGATCATGCCACTGCACTCCAGTCTGGGTGACAGCGAGATCCTGTCTCAAAAAAGAAAACTCATAACCCATCTTATAAGGGCTCAATGCCCAGGAGTCCGTACATAATTGCATAGATAAATAACAGTTAAATAAGTGAAAAGAGAGGGTGAAATGCTTGTCACCTCCAAATTGCAGTTAATAAATGCAAAAGCGATGATGGCAACAGAGAATTGCCATTTTGCGAACAACACAGGAACCATCGAGAGATGTTATGATTAGTAGGCAAAATTAGGATGAGAAATGGGCTATTTCTTGGCCTCAAACTATCTCCCCATGAGATAATTGAAGGGAAAACGCGACTTGGTGGCAGAGAGGCCTGGCAGACGGCCCTGATCCCAGCAACCAAGCTTAACACACCAGTAAAGGACAGGCCCACATCACAGGTCTCCTGATGAGATGCCCTGAGGTCAGCCTGGCATAGCTTCTGTGGGTCCTGCTCAGAGGATGTGCCCTCAACGCAGCCGTGAGAAGCAGCTGTGTGCTGGACAATGACCACACTCCCCAAGCTGTCCCCACTGGGAGGCAGCCAGGGAGAATGACAAGCAAATGCAATGTGTGGTCCTGGACTGGGCTGTGGGCCAGAAAGACACTGGGATGGGGCCTGTACATTAGTTAATAGTATTGCATTTAAAATAATTTTTAAAAAATAGTATTGCATTGGTGTAAATTTCCTGATTTTGAACCTCACACCATGGTTCTATATGAGATAACCTCTAGGGAAACTGCTTACAGGATATGCTGGAATTCTTTGCACTGTTTTTGTTTTTTGTAACGTTTTTCATAACTCTGAAATCATTTCAAAACGACTATTTAGAAATTAAAAATGAAAACAAAAGATGATCTTTTGTCCTCAGAGAATATCCTTCTAATTATAAATAGTGTGAATGCTATGCTTACAAGTCACCTGAAGGCCGGGTGTGGTGGCTCACGCCTGTAATCCCAGCACTTTGGGAGGCCGAGGTGGGCGGATCACCTGAGGTCAGGAGTTCAAGACCAGCCTGATCAACATGGTGAAACTCCGTCTCTACTAAAAACGCAGAAATTATCCAGGCGTGGTGGCTCACATCTGTATCCCAGCTACTTGGGAGGTTGAAACAGGAGAATTGCTGGAACCCAGGAGGTGGAGGTTGTAGTGAGCCAAGACCACGTCACTGCACTCCAGCCTGGGCAACAGAGAGAGACTCTGACTCAAAAAAAAAAAAAAAGTCACGGCTGTTGGCAACCGTATTTCATTTGTGTGGTCACATCACCAGCACTGTGATACGTAGTTGTCCTGTGGCAAACAGTGCCCTCCAAACACCTGTTCACCGAGAACCCCAGAACGTGAACTTGTTTGGAAACAGGTTCTTGGCAGGCGCAGTGAGTTAAAGTGAAGTCACTCTGGATTAGGGCCAGCCCTAAATCCTATGGCTGATGTCATAGGATTATGACATCACACACTGTGCCCATATGCTGTGAACTCAGGGCGCACTGCCTGTGAGTAGAGACAGATCAGCACAGAGCAAGAGCCCCATGCCGAGAGGCAGCAGACTGGAGGGATGCAGCCACCAGCCAGGGTGCACACCAGGGCCGCCAGCAGCCACTGTGTGGGAGAAGGGCATGGGAGGAGCCCACTCTGCCCACACCTCACTGTCAGACCCTGGCCTCGGAGACAGAAAGAGAGCAGGTGCCTGTTGCCCCAAGCCATGCAGTGTGCAGCACCCTGTTATGGCAGCCACGGGAGACCAACGTTACCATCCAGCTCATGTCTCCGCCTCAGAGTTCACCTTCTTCCTTCCGATGTGAGGATGGCATTCTGCAGACGCGGAAGACTTACTCCCTCGGAAGCCAAAACCACAAAGCGGGATTCCTTCGGAGAGGTCTAGCTGCCGTACAGATAACTGCTTTATTAGACTTTAGGTTTCTTCCCACCCAACCTTCATTTCCCCCATGATCAGACCAATGGTAAGGCAGCCTCACCCTTTTTCTGCCCCTTCGTCCTTCGATGCAGGAAAAATGAGCCCTAAAATTGGAGTTTTGCCGGGAGGGTTCTTGACTTGACCCAGGAAAGACTTGGAGGGGAAGCCGGTGGTGTTAGCTGCTCCCCGTGGAGCAGGGCTGACTCACAGGCAGTGAATCCACAGCGTTCGGGCTGTCGGCAACCGTGTTTATACCAACTTCTTTTACGTGCAGATTAAGCAGGGATCAATGCAAATTGAGGAGTGGGTTACTTACAATTGTCTAGGAAAGGAGTGACAACTTCTGGGTCATTGCCATGGAAAAAGGTGGTGACTTCCAGGTCATTGCATGGCATTTGCAAACTATCATGGCACCGGTGGGAGGATCTTATGCCATGAGCAATGATGGCAGCCAGGGATTACCTTTCTCACCATCCCCTGATTCCTGTCTCCACTTCATCCCATCCAGATCCTGTTTTGGTCAGCAGGGCTGTGACCAGAAAACAAGTCCTGCCATCTTCCTACCTCATCCCTGCCCTCAGAGATGAGATCCTTTGCCTTAATCTTAAGGGGGTACAGAAGGGCAGCATCTGTCTTCTGGAACTGCTTCCTGCTGCGTTCATGGGCACAGGCCCTGCGTAATGCTGGAGGAGGGAAAATCTCTGGTGCCCGATCTAAGGGCTCCAGAGGCCGGGTGCTTCCATTCTCCAGGTCAGAGGATAGGATGGGTTGAAGCCTGTACCTGCGTTGTCTTTGTGGGGAATTGCTGCAGTCAACAGGACTCGAGCTTTGCTACGAGCCAAAAGTTAGTAATGATAAGATAGTTACTAGAGGTCCTGGGAAAGGTCCTTTGCCTTTCCAACAGCCCACATGGTTGCCAACAGCCCATACGCTGTGGACTCGGGGCGCACTGCCTGGGAGTCAGCCCTGCTCCACAGGGAGCAGCTAACACCACCGGCTTGCCCTGGAACTCTTTCCCGGGTGAAGCCAAGAACCCTCCTGGCTAAACCCCAATTTTAGGGCTCATCTTTCTTGCATCAAAGGAAGATGGGGCAGAAAAAGGGTGAGGCTGCCTTACAAGTTGGTCTGATCATGGGGAAATGAAGGCTGGGTGGGAAGAAAACCCAAAATCCAGTAAGGGAGCCAAAGGTTAGCAATGATAAGATAGTAAAGGTCCTGAGGAAGGCAAGGCCAGGCGGGAAGAATCGGTGCGGCTGATGGCTGCACGTGCTCCTCGCCCTGTGATTTGTGTGTATTTGCAAAACAACAGCTTTACGCCTTCCAGGGGCTCACAGGTGAAGGGCATGGTGTCCTCCTCGCATGCCTGCAGGACGCAGAAGACGCAGGTTAACCCTGGGCAGGTGCACCCAGCGAGTGACTTCCTAAAGTTTAACAGCAGTGGGAACACTTAACAATGCCCCATATAGGCCCTTTTATTTTGGTTGTAACTGATGCTTGGGGGAATCCTCCTTTTTAAGGTTTTAATAAGACCGAGTTTTCTGGCTGAACAGGGAGCTATTTGCCATCGTTAGCCACCATCATGCCCGGCTAATTTTTGTATTTTTCGTAGAGACAGAGTTTCACCATGTTGGCCAGGCTAGTCTCCAACTCCTGACCTCAGGTGATCCGCTCGCCTCAGCTTCCCAGAGTGCTGAGATTACAGGCGTGAGCCACTGCTCCTGGCCTTCTTATAAGTTTTGAAGGGCCTTTGTGCCTGGCCTAAATTCCAGGCAGGGGGGCGTAGTGAGACGTGTCCAACCCCTCTTTCCTGTCATGGCCTGAATTAGTTTTTTAGGGTTTTTTTTTGGGTGGGGGGAGTGGGAAGGCGATTTCCTTTGGCCAAAGGACTTAGAGTCAAAAGACTTCTAGCCAATAAAACATTCTAGGCCAGATGAGAATAGAGGGGGCAGGCACGCATTAGTCCTCAAAACCCTTTAAAGCAGTAAGAGTCAAAAACTAAAAGCCAAAAATAAAGTTATAAATCAAGAAAATCCAGGAGCACAGCATCCAGCTGTACCGGGGACAACACTGTTCCCACAGACCTCTAAGATGCAACGCTTTAGCATCAGGCCATGACATCAGTTAGAACTGGAAAAGAAAATATTACAGGAGCGGACGAAGAAGCTAAAGGAAAGAGCCACTATCCCGGACCTTTTCAAGGGGAGAAAGAGCTGACACAGAGACACACGACAGCTGAACCTCCGGAACACCAACCCAGGAAGTTTTTGTTTCTGTTTTGTGAGACAGGGTTTCGCTCTGTGGCCCAGGCTGGAGTGCAGTGGTGTGATCACAGCTCACTGCAGCCTTGACTTCCTGGCCTCAAGGGATCTTCCCACCTCAGCCTCCCAAGTAGCTGGAATTACAGACACGCACCACCATGCCCAGACTACATTTTTTTTTAAATGTATTTTTTTGTAGAGACAGGGTTTTGCCATGTTGCCCAGGCTGGTCGTGAACTCCTAGGCTCAAGTGATCCACCTGCCTCGGCCTCCCAAAGTGCTGGGATTTACAGGTGTGAGCCACTGCACTTAGCCCAAAGAAGTTTTAAAAGAAGCTAGTTGGAGCTTTAAAATTAACAATTCTCATAACTTGATAAATCAATACCTTAAGAAAACCCAGTTCCAATACATAGACCATTCCCTAGAAAGTCTACCACAAACAATTTTTCTTTAATCAGCGGGGCGCGGTGGCTCATGCCTGTAATCCCAGCACTTTAGGAGGCCGAAGCGGGTGGATCATAAGGTCGAGTTCAAGACCAGCCTGGCCAATATGGTAAAACCCCATCTCTACTAAAAATACAAAAATTAGCCAGGCGTGGTGGTGGGCACCTGTAAGTCACTCTTCATATCCCTCCTGCAAAAAAAAAAAAAAAAAAATATATATATATATATATATATATACACACACACATAGATAGACAGATAGATAGATAGACAGATAGATAGATAATATAGCTATAGCTTCCATCAATAACTCTCCCCACTTCTCTCTTTTCTACTTGCTGTTTCCCTCATATTTTGAGCCTCTCACTTAATACTTTCTGGACAAAAGTTATTTTTTCCCAATAAAGAATGTATCTTCCGGCCGGGCGCGGTGGCTCAAGCCTGTAATCCCAGCACTTTGGGAGGCCGAGACGGGTGGATCACGAGGTCAGGAGATCGAGACCATCCTGGCTAACACGGTGAAACCCCGTCTCTACTAAAAATACAAAAACTAGCCGGGCGAGGTTGCGGGCGCCTGTAGTCCCAGCTACTCCGGACGGAGGCTGAGGCGGGAGAATGGCGTGAACCCGGGAGGCGGAGCTTGCAGTGAGCTGAGATCCGGCCACTGCACTCCAGCCTGGGTGACACAGTAAGACTCCGTCTCAAAAAAAAAAAAAAAAGAATGTATCTTCCCTGGCACATTTTATATACACGTAGGAAGCAAGAAATCCTGAACTGCCCAGCAGACATTAGCATTCTGTAGATGAGAAGCATTCTACAATTTCAAGATTTTTAAGCCATACAAAAGCTCATTACTTAAAGCCATTGTAACCATTCCAAAACCTATGAGCATCAGTGGTTTACCTAGGTAAAAATTTTCAAGTTAAATTTTAGAAGACACAACATTCCCTCCAAACTAACATATTTAGACTTACTTGTTTAATTTATGAGCACGCTTTTATTTATAAGCCAATTTGATAGCATGCTAGACACAACACACATCACACAAATGACGTGACCCGTGCAAGACAGTTGGATCCAAATTATTTATAAAATTGGGACCTGTTTACCTGAGCACATTTTATTTTCCCTGATAAGTATGAAAGACAGGGGGAAGTGGAGAAAGATTCTGTAGAAACGAGGGGGTGAACCACATGGCTCAACGTGAGACCTTGCAGTCCCTGAGCCACCAGAGAGCTCACCCAGCAGCAGAGACACCAAAGAAAAATGTTTAAGTGGCCACTTGTCTGCCTGCAGGAAGCCATCCACCAGGCCAAGGGTCCGAGGCCCCCAGTACACTTACTTGAGCAAAACACCTCGTTGGGGTCAGGAGATTGAGACCATCTTGGTTAACACGGTGAAACCCCGTCTGTACTAAAAATAAAAAAATTAGCTGGGTGTGGTGGCACGCACCTGTAGTCCCAGCTACTCGGGAGGCTGAGGCAGAAGAATTGCTTGAACCCGGGAGATGGAGGTTGCAGTGAGCTGAGATCACACCACTGTACTCCAGGCTGGATGGCAGAGTGAGACTCCCTCTCAAAAAAAAAAACAGAAAACAAAAAACATACAACAACAACAACAAAAGCACCTCATTGGGACTAGCAGAAGAAGGTTAGCTCTAGTATTGACAGGCAGCTTTCTTCTTTCTCACCAGGGAAGGTTAGGACATTCTCATTGCCAAAGGCCCTTTTGCTTACAGTAGGCACACTGATTTTGACCCGGGGCCAGCAAGTCAAGAGCTCTTGTCTGGGCATGTCAGATGCCAATCTCACGACACTCTCTCAGGACAGGTAGGGCTGAGGGGCAGGCACTGACAGCAACTGTTAGCAATTGCACATTTTGGCTATTTATCTTGCTTTTAATTCTACCCCTTTTGCCCTGTTCCTATTGTTGCAAACTTTAAAGGGCATATTCAGGAGTTGGCACACAGGGTTTCAGGTCCCATTTCTGTTTTCTGTAGCTTCCTCCTCATGTCGGAGGCAGATTCAGGGATAAAATGTACACCCAGGAGAGCCTGCCCTTCTGGGTGGTCGGAATCTGCGTCATCACGTTTCCTGAGTGCCTCAACCAAACTTCCTTGAAACAGTGCGATTTTCATCCTTCCCTGAGTTATTTTTCTAACCTTGTCATAACTGACTGGCTTAATCTCACACTTTTCCCTCTGCTTCTCCCTCACGGCACAGCAACAGTGCTTACAAGTCATGACAAGTGAAAGAACATGGTAGACTTAGATCATTCCAAAAACCCCAGATTATCTGAAAACTGGCCACTTGCCTCCTTTCACGGAGCCAAGTCAGACATAGAAAATGGCACCTGCCCTTCAACTGCCCCCATTTCCATCAGCTGCCTCTCGCCACAGACACAAATTTGACTTTAAGGGCTGATATGGGGCCCCGCTTCTGGGGGTGCCTGTTGGGCTTGCTTTCTTAGCAGTTGGGGGTATAGGCTGGGGCTAGTGGTATAAGGGGGATGGGGGCCTGATGACCCTGGGTGGAATCCTGCACTGGCTGAACTCCCCTCAGGTCAGAACTGGGGAACTGAGGAGTCTCCAAGGAGGGCACAGGCCCTCTAGGGAGCAGCTAGGAGGGGTTCCCTTAGATGTGCCTTCCTGGTGCCTGGAAGTAACAAGAGCCAGTAAAGGGCCATAAAAGCCTGTACATAAGGGACCTCCTCCCGTTTTTCTTCTTTTTTACACAATAAGTCCAATTGTGAAATAGCATTATAATGTATAGAGCCATGTTTAGAACAAATCTCTTGATTTTCTAATTTTTGTATTGGACCCAAATGGTCTTGCAATAGAAAATGAATTTCTTTAAGTCGAATTTCATCTATTACATATTCTATACATCAAAGATGAAATTAATAGCCCTTTGCTTACCATCAAAGCTGTAGGACACTGATGATATTGATGCTCTGAATACGCAGATTATGAAGACTTAAATTTTGACTCTTACATACTCAACAGTTCTAAAGCCAGGAGAGTTATGATTACTATGAGCTATGGTGAAGTTGACAATTGAGTAGTCTTCCCTATAGAAATATCAATTCATATACTAATTTCATCAGAAGATGTTTTATGTTCATGAGCCGTACTGTCACCAGGCCTGAAAACAGATGCAATTCCAGAACATTTAAACCAAGCAACCTTAACGTCTACACCACCAGGCCTTTACCAAGACCAATGCTCAGAAATCTGCAGGTCTAACCACAGCTTTATGCCAATTGTTCTTGGGCTAGAACTAGCAGAAGAACATCAAACACTGGCCAGCATAAAAGACACTCCAGCTATAAGTGTTCTGGGATGCTCATCATCGTCCCCATGTCTAGCAAGGATTTCTACTGGGCACAGGCGTTTTTCTAAGTTTAGCAACAGGAGAAGAAGCTAGACCTTTGCTGTCGTCCCCTTTCAGATTCCCATGTCCTGCAGAGAAGGAATAAGTCAAGGTAGCAAGGCATTAAAAAGTGCTGGCACTATTCACAATAGCAAAGACTTGGAATCAACCCAATGTCCATCTGTGACAGACTGGATTAAGAAAATGTGGCACATATACACCATGGAATACTATGCAGCCATCAAAAGGATGAGTTTGCGTCCTTTGTAGGGACATGGATGCAGCTGGAAACCATCATTCTTAGCAAACTATCACAAGAAGAGAAAACCAAACACCGCATGTTCTCACTCATAGGTGGAACTGACAATGAGATCACTTGGACTCGGGAGGGGAACATCACACACTGGGGCCTATCATGGGGAGGGGGGAGGAGGGAGGGATTGCATTGGGGAGTTATACATGATATAAACGTTATGCACATGTACCCTAGAACTTAAAGTATATAAAAAATAAAAAAAATAAAAAAAATAAAAAAAAAAGTGCTGGCAAACAATACGACAAAACAAAGCATAGAAGAAAAGGTGTAGATAAAGTGACAATAAGAAAAAGTGGTTTCAGAAAATAACTCTCGGTACAAAACAAGAAAAGGCAAGGCCAAGATCCCCCTAGGGTAGCCTCTAACCCACAATCCTAGAGGGAATGCCAGTGCCAAAAACTCCGGAGCATCTAGGGGTGGCCTACAATCCCAAATGCCAAAGACCCAGAGCAGTCGACTATCAGCCAACAAGTATCCCCATACCAACGTCGAAAACCCCAGAGCATCTAGCTGGTGGCCAACAGTGAACCCCAAAGGCCATGCTGGGGCCACAGGACAACATGACCCTGCTGTCCTAGGGTCAACACAACAGGAGACCTCCCACAATCAAGTGTCTTGCCTTAAATAATTGCCCAAATATAGTTAGTAGGGAGCCAAAGCAAAAATTCCAGATGAAACATACATTTCAGAGCAGAAATAAATAAAACAAAATGGCCAACAGACAATGAAATGGCATTAGAGGAGAAAGGCTCAAGAGAAGGAATGACAAGGATGTAGCTGGTCAGGCTACGGGGACTTCAAACTGACCACCTAGCCAAAGGCCGAAGTTCCTGGCTCACCTGATTGGCAGGGGTGGGCAGAGGGGAGGACACTCACCCAACCACAGGAGCCAAAATGGCTCTGACCAGTCTCCACCTTAATCCCTGGGTAAAGGTTTCCTCCTAGGGTTTCCCCAACTTGGGCAGGCTCGGCTGCTGTGAGGAGACTGGCACGTGGACCAGTGACCTGCCAGCCAGGGCAGGGGTCCCCCTATGGTGATGGCACTATGGCCACTCCCCCAACCACTCGGCTCTGCTGCCTGCCAGGAAAGATGATGGCTCTGAAAAGAGCCTTTGGCTAAGGTTAGAGCTCTGCTGCACTAGCAGCTCTATGACTTTGATTTTCTTTGATCGCTGCAGAGCCAATTGCCATCTCTCTCTAATTACTGCTTCTTCTCATCTCACCAATCACCGTCTAGTCAATCATCAGATTCCTGGTTGCCGTCTTGCTACCTCTCCACTGTCCAGCCTTTTTGTCAGTTGCCCCCTCATCACTTCTCTTCTTTCGAGAGAATCAGTTGTCCCACCAACTGCGGACCACCACCTCTCTGCTATCTCACCACCCACCCACCCACCACCGCCACCTCCACTGTTTCATCTTCATGGCTGCCAAGTGATGCAGGGCAGGTGAGCCCCAAAACTGGGGCTTAGCCCAGGAGGGTTCTCAGCTTTGCCCAGGAAAGAATTCAAGGGTGGGCCGGCGGTGGCAGGCAGCAAACTTTTATTGAGCAGCATTCTTCCTTGCAGAGGGAGGCTGACTCACAGGCAGTGTGCCCAGAGTCCATAGCATATGGGTTGTTGGCAACTGTATTTACACCCACTTCTACCCACTTTCAATTATATGCAACTTAAGGGGCAGGTCAATGCAAACTGAGGGGCGGGTTATATAGAATTTTCTAGGAAAGGGGTGATAACTTCCAGGTCATTGCCATAAAAAAAGCAGTGGTAACTTCCGGGTTGTTGCCATGGCATTTGTAAACTGTCATGGCACTGGTAGGCATGTCTTATGCTAATGACCAACAAGGGCAGTCAGGGTTCGCTCTCTTATCATCTGCTGGTCTCTGCCAGCTTCTCCACTTCACCCCATCTGGACTGGGTCCTGCTTTGGTCAGCAAGGCTGTGACCAAGAAACAAGCCCCACCACTCTCCTTAAATGCCTCCCTTGCATTTAACGCCATCTCTGGAAGATAACTTCTTGTCAGCACAGAGATAACTTTTTTATTCTTCTTTACAGACACATTTTGCGGGTGTGTCTCAGTTATTCATTAAACCTTCTGCTCTTTGATATCTCGGTGTTTCCAAACCTTTGCCACTACATGTGATGCCACAGTGAATAGCAGGGAGCACTTGCTGCATGTCTGGCCATCTCAGGGACAGATGCCACATTTGTTGCTGCAGCTGGATAAGTGGGAGGCCCCCCCAAGAGCCACCTCCCCTCCCAGGCAGCGGCACCCTATGAGCTGCCCATCTCCTTGGGGATACAGAGGCGCGGTTGGAAGTCTGCATCTCGGACAATCTGATGGCTGGGAAATGGCGTGCAGAGGACCTGCGGGGTGCACTTTGACGGTAAGTGAGGCAGAGTGTCTCTTCACAGGGGAGAGCCCTTTGCCTTTCTTTTTTCGGTGCCCATGTTTCCAAGAGATAATTGGGTTTTTGCCTTGATTGTTAGGAGCTTGTTACAGTTTGCAGAGCTTGATCCTTTGTGCGGTAAGTTGTAAGCATTTCCTCATGTGCTATGGCTTTCATTTCCCTGTGTGCTACACCTTTGATTTTCTTCATGGGTTTTTGTTCGTGCAAAAACGTATATTTCTCCTTCCTTCCTTCCTTCCTTCCTTCCTTCCTTCCTTCCTTCCTTCCTTCCCTCCCTCCTCCCTCCCTCCCCCCTTTCCTTCCCTCCTTCCCTCCCTCCCTCCCTCCCTCCCTCCTTTCTTTCTTTCCTTCTTTCTTCTTTCCTTCTTTCCTTCTTTCCTTCTTTCCTTCTTTCTTTCTTTCTCTCTCTCTCTCTTCTCTCTCTCTCTCTCTCTTTCTTTCTTTCTTTCTTTGATGGAATTTCGCTCTTGCTGTCCAGGCTGAAGAGCAATGGTACCATCTCCGCTCACCACAACCTCCGCCTCCCAGGTTCAAACAATTCTCCTGCCTCAGCCTCCTGAGTAGCTGGGATTACAGGCATGCACCATCACGCCTGGCTAATTTTTGTATTTTTAGTAGAGATGAGGTTTCACCATGTTGGCCAGGCTGGTCTTGAACTCCTGCCTCAGGTGATCTGCCCTCCTTGGCCTCCCAAAGTGCTGGGATTACAGGCGTGAACCACTGTGCCCAGCCTGTACATTTCACTTTTAATGTTTTATTTTTTAGAGCAGTTTTAGGTTCACAGTAAAAAAGACGAAGGTACAGAGATTTCTTAGAGCCCCCTCCCCACGATGAACTTCCCACCAGCGGTGCATGTGTTACAGTTGATTTTCCTGGTCCAACCTCCGTCATCATCATCGAGCGTCTGTAGCCTATATTCAGGCTCACTGTCAGTGCTGTACCCTCTGAGGGTTTGGACAAACACCTAACGACACGTGTCTACCATCACAGCATCACACAGAGGAGTTTCACTGCCCTAAAAATCCTCTGTGCTCCTCCTGTTCAACCTTCCCTCCCCTCAGCCTCTGGCAACCACTCATCTATTCACCATCTCCATGGTTTTCTGAAATGTCCTGGAGTTGGAACCCCACAGGGTGCAGACTTTTCACATGGGCTTCTTTCACTCAGTGATAAGTATCTAAGTTCTTTCTATGTCTTTTCACAGTTTGGCGGCTCATTTCTTTTTAGTGCTGAGTCCACCGTCTGGATGTACCACAGCTTATTCACCCATTCACCTACTGAAGGGCATCTTGGTCGTTTCCAGGTTTTAAAACTTATGAGTAAAACTGCTATAAACACCCATGCACAGGTTTTGCGTGGACAGAAGTTTTCAACCCCTTTGGGAACATACGGAGGAACATGATTACCGGACCGTGAGGTGAGATCATGTCTAGTTTTGTGAGAAACTGCCAAGCTGTCTTCCACAGTGGCGGCCCCATTTTGCATTCCCACCGGCGATGAGCAAGAGTTCCTGCTGTTCCACATCCTTATCAGCATTTGATGCTGCCGGTGTCTGGGTTTGGGCCACGCTAGTAGGTGTATGTGGTGTCTCAGTGTTGCTATAATTTGCATTTCTCCGATGATGCGTGACGCTGAACATCCTCATGCACGCCTTGCCACGTGCGGAAGTTCTTCTGTGAGATTTATGTTCCAGTGTTTTGCTCACTTTTAAAATCTGTTGTTCATTTGTTATTGTTGAGTTTTAACAGTTCTTTGCATATTTTCAGTACTGTTCTTTATCAGATAAGCCTTTTGCAAATATTTTCTCCCAGTCTGTGGTTTGTCTTCTCTTGACAGTGTCTTTTGCAGAGCAGAAGCTTCTCATCTTCATGAAGTGCAGCTTACCCATTATTTTTCTCATGGATCATGCCTTTAGATTCCACAGGCATGTTGAATGCTGAGTCTAAAAGGTCATCTCCATATGCAAGGCCATCTAGGTTTTATTCTATGTTATCTTCTAGGAGCTATACAGTTTTGTGTTTTACACTGAGGTCTGTGATCCATTTGGAGTTCGTTTTTGTAAAGAGTGGGAAGTCTGGGTCTGGATTTGTTTTTCGGCACATGGGTGTCCTGCTGTCCCAGCACCATGTGTTGAGAAGACTCTCTTTGCCCCATGGAATTGGCTTTGCTCCTTTGACTGCATCCACGTGGGTCTGTTTCTGGGTTCTGTATTCTGCCCCCTTACCCGCCCCCTTATCCGCCCCCTTATCCGCCCCCTACCCGCCCCCTTATCCGCCCCCTACCCGCCCCCTTATCCGCCCCCTTACCCGCCCCCTTACCCGCCACCTACCCGCCCCCTTACCCGCCCCTTATCCATCTTTCATTCACTGCCCTGCTTTGATTAGTGCAGCTTCATCATGAGCCTGGAAGTCGGGCAGCATGAGTCCTGTGACTTTGTTCTTCTTCAATTTTGTGTTGGTTGTGCTGGGTCTTTTCTTTCTCCATATAAACTTCAGAATCATTTCTCAATATCCACAAAATAGCTTGCTAGGATTTTGATTGAGTATATACACACACACACACACAATTTGAGATACTCCTGGAGTGCAGTGATGCGATCTCAGCTCACTGCAACCTCCGCCTCCTGGGTTCATGCAATTCTCCAGCCTCAGCCTCCCTAGTAGCTGGGGTTACAGCCGTGTGCCACCAGGTCTGGCTAATTTTTGTATTTTTAGTAGAGATAGGGTTTCACCATGTTGGCCAGGCTGGTCTCGATCTCCTGACCTCAGGTGATCCCCCTGCCTCAGCCTCCCAAAATGCTGGGATTATAGGCATGAACCACCATGCCAGACCTGAGCATACATTATTTTAAGTGGTAAATTTTGGCAATCTTGTATTTGTCCTTCTGAATTATAAGATGTGGTTAGAAAGCCTTTTCCCCTCCTGTGACATCCTGCAGTTGCGTTTTCAGCCAGACCTTACTTGCTTCCTTCTCGCATGAAGATCTCTGGTCTTTGCGGATTATTCTGGTGTTGAAGATGAGCTAAAGGTTAAGTTGCATCGTTTTCTTTTCTTTTCTTTTCTTCTCTTTTCTTTTTTTTCGAGATAGAGTCTTGCTCTGTCACTCAGGCTGGAGTGCAGTGGCACAGTCTCAGCTCACTGCAACCTCCACTTCCTGGGTTCAAGCAATTGTCCTGCCTCAGCCTCCCAAGTAGCTGGGACTGCAGGCGCCCACCACCATACCCGGCTAATCTTTGTATTTTTAGTAGAAATGAGGTTTCACTGTGTTGACCAGGATGGTCTCGAACTCCTGGCCTCATGATCCACCCACCTCGGCCTCCCAAAGTGCTGGGATGACAGGCTGAGTCACCGTGCCCCACCTGTTGCATCATTTTCTATGTGGCTATCCAACTGTTCCAAAAAATTATTGTCAAAAGTCCATCTGTTTCCACCTCCCTATATACCTAATCTCTACATATATATTTGGTTCTATTCCATCGGTCTGCCTATCTAAAAAGCAAAATTTCAGATATTGACACTTAGAGTTGAAGACGCTTTCGCTTCTTCCCGTTTCATCCAGTTGGGGGCTAAGTGTCCTTTGGTTTGGACTATGCAGCTCGGGTCACCTTCTCTCTGTGGAACAGCAAGTGAAGAAAGAGTCAGAGCCGTGTGCTCCAAACCTCGGAGACAACTGAGAAAGTGGGAACCCATTATTCCCCAAGCCCAGCCAGCAAACCTCACCGATGGAACAGAGAAGCACTTCCTGTAGGTGGGGTTGACACTGGCCAGGACACGGTCCTCTCTCTCACCGCGGTTCCAGGTTGTTCACACACAACATTTCACAAAGGTCAGAGCTCGTCTCTCCACACAGATGAGCTTTGAGGTTAACCTGAATTCACTGAACTGGCATTTATTATTATTATTATTCTATTTCACCTCTAACAGAAGTTTAAGGTCCATGTAAGTTTCGTTCCTCTCTGTGATTCTAGGGGAGACGCCCAGCACGCCGTTTGGAGGAGAGAGCCTGGCGCCCTTTCCCTACCTTCATTTCGAGTACCCAGCTCCTAGCAAATGTGTCTTCCTCCCAGGTTCTTTGGGGTAAAGAATTTGGTGAGAAGGAGCCGAATATTACGGCTGCACTTCTCAGACACCTGCTCAGGGCCAAGCATCCTCTCACCCTTTCTTTCAACTGGTAGCCAGAAAATATGGGCTGAGCATCAGGGATTCTCAACCTCGTCAAGCTCCAGGCCCTGCCTGTTGTGACAGACATTTCCTGATGCCCTCTTGCTCTCTGGAATGAAGGTCATGGGCAGTATTACCCACACAGCCATTCAAAATCAATCGGCTTCATGACCTGTTGTGAAAGGATGGTGATTGCCGTGCCAGCACGTGACATGGACTCGGATGCCTGCACACCCAGGTGCACCTTCCAGAAGGTGAAGTCAGCCCGAGTGCCCACCCCCATGTGAGTGCGCAGCTGCACAATGACCAGTTGCTGGAATGTTCTGAACAGAGCCCAACGCCACTGACTTTGATGTGCGCTACTGTCAGATATCCGGAAAAATCAGAGTACATTAAATTCCTGCAAAAGTTCTGTGTGTCTGTCTCCATGTAAATGAGCTAGGGCTTTGCTCAGCCTCCTCCCTGCATCTGGCAAGAGGAGAAGCAATTTTTAATTCTTATACTTCAAGGCAGCCAGCACCCAACACACCACAGCCCTTCCCAGCCAGTGGGACAATCAGCGAGAGCCCCGAGAACTCCCATGGCAGGGCCCCGGGAGGGCAGCGCAGGGCCATGCATGCAGGGAGGAGGGAAGAGCCAGGAGCAGCCCAGACTGCCCGGGCCCAGCAGATGAGTCCACTGGTCCACAGAGCGCTCACCGCATGGCCCACACTGCTTCTTTGTTTTTTCCTTTTGAGACAGAGTCTTGCTCTGTCGCCCAGGCTGGAGTGCAGTGGTGTGATCTCGGCTCCCTTGCAACCTCCACCTCCCCGGTTCCTGTGATTCTCCTGCCTCAGCCTTCTGAGTAGCTGGCACTACGGGCACCCGCCACCATGCCTGGCTAATTTTTGTATTTTTAGTAGAGACAGGGTTTCCCCCATGTTGACAAGGCTGGTCTCGAACTCCTGACTTCAGGTGATCTGCCCTCCTCAGCCTCCCAAAGTGCTGGGATGACAGGCGTGAGCCACGGCGCCCGGCCAAACTGCTTCTTTTACTTTCATCTCCCTATGGAGAGCCAATGCCAGTCACTTTCCGTGGAAACCTGACTGGCTCTTGTCACTGAACTGGAAACAGAAGGAGGACGGCCGTGTGGACTCCTCCGGAACTTTCTCAGCCTTGCTCACAGTATCCTCCTCACCACGATAAGGGCTAGAATTATTGCGAAAGCTGGAGCCATGCACTTAAGAATAGGGTGGAAATTCGCTTTCTTTTGTGTGGATAAAGGAAAGCTGTTCCTCCATTCACAACACAGCCGACAACAAGCGTGTGGGTTTTGCACACCAGCCAGTTCTCCAGTTCTCTGCAGACACCACCTGAGTGTCCTGCAATTCAATTCAACTCTGACACTGTCCGGCGCTAGTGCAAACCCTGAAGGTTGAAGGCTTTGCCCATAAGGCTGCCCCCATTCCGCCAGTCACAAGCATCGTGTCCCCAGGCCACCCACAGGTCTGTCCAGCGTGGCTGCAAACGGAGGGTCCTACTATCCCCTCCTTAAATTCAATACTTTGCTGGGACGGCTCGTGGAAGTCAGCGAAACACTTTACTTACCATTACTGCTTTCTTGGAGAAGATATTGTGAAGAATACAAGCGAACAGTCAGATGCAGAGGTGCCTGGGGCGAGGGCTGGTGCCTGGGGCGAGGGCTGGAGGGGTCCTGAGCACAGGAGACTCCATTGTCCCTGTGGGCTTGGGGTGCGCCCCTCCCACATGCGGATGTGTTCACCAACTCTGAAGCTCTCCAAACCCCGTGGCCGAGGGTTTCTGATGGAGGTGTCATCACATGGACACAACTGGTGACATCACTGGCGACTGTTCACTGGCCTCTATCTCCCGCCCCTGGCCCCAGAGATTGAGGAATGGGGCTGAAAGTTTCAGCCTTCGATCACGTGGCTGGTTCCTCTAGCAACCAACCCCACCCTCAAGCTACCTAGGGGCCTACCAAGAGTCCCTCACAGCATAAACTCAGGAGAGGTTGAAAGGGGCTTGTTACGAATACTCACCTCCTACCATGCAGGACATTCCAAGAAGTACTGTGTCAGGAACTGGGGACAAAATAGAATAGATAGTTTCTTTTTTTTTTTTTTTTTTTTTGAGACGGAGTGTAGCTCTGTTGCACAGGCTGGAGTGCAAGGGTGCAACCTCGCTTACTACAACTTCCACCACTCAGGTTCAGCTTTCCGAGCAGTTGGGATTACAGGCACGTGCCTCCCTCCACACCTGGCTGATTTTATTATTTTTAGTAGAGACGGGGTTTCACTATGTTGGCCAGGCTGGTCTCAAACTCCTGGCCTCAAGTGATCCGCCCGTCTCTGTCCCCCAAAGTGCTGGGATTACAGGTGTGAGCCACCGCACCAGGCCTGAATATACATTTTCTACTATGTCACAGCAGACAGTCTCAGCATCCCCTCCCAACTTCCCACCCCTGAACCCAGCCCCGCCACGAGCCCCAGCCTGCAGAAGACACCACACCAGCCTCAGTCCTAAACCAAGACAGCCTCCAGCCCTGTCCAGCCCCTAAGCGTCCCCTCCCATGTGCCCCCTGGAACCTGCAGACCTGCCCTCCACCCTGCCCTGATTGGCCCCAGGCCTCTGCACCCCACCCCTGTGTCCTCACCAGCTTTCTCCTCTCTGACAGGGTAACCACCAGCAGCCACACCCGAGGCTTTTTTCTTACAAAAGAAAACCCCCACCCACGAGCCCACTGCACATCTCATCGATGCTGCCAGTTACCTGCATCATCCACGCCACAGCCCACCCCTCCCGTGGCTGAAACCCCCACCCACGAGCCCACTGCACATCTCATTGATGGTGCCAGTTACCTGCGTCGTCCACGCCACAGCTCACCCCTCCCGTGGCTTAGCACCTGCACTGGACGCCATTAACCACACCCTCCTCCTGCCCTCTCCCCTCAAAACCCCCAGGGCTCCCCAGCTTCTTGTCCCCCAATCCCTGCGTGTGGATGTCTGGGACACTCAGTAGCCTGGGTGCCCCTGGGACCTTGGAGAGTGCAAAGGTAGCTAGGGCTGTGCTCCACCTGGCCGGAAGACTCCAGGGTGTCCCCAGGACCATGAGGGCCCCCTGCAGGGACCCCTTGGCTACCATCTCACCCCATCTGTCCAAAGCCGGTGCCTTTGGACAACTCTCCTTATACCCCTTGTGCTCTGAAGCAGGAGCTGGATGCTGACCGGACGGTACCCGCCGGGAATCCTCTAGGCGACCAGGGCTTGAGAAAGGAGGAGCCTCAGGCTGTGATCAGGCTGAGAGCCAGGGTCAGGCCCCACGTGGAACAGAAGCCACTTGAGGGTCAGACCCCAGGAGAAGGGTCCCTCTATCGGGCCCACTCAGGGCCCTGTGCAAAAGGAAAATGTGGAATGCCTCATTAAAAAGCAGGGGAAAGTGCCGGCAAGGTATTAAAATATATAACTTTTTCTTTTCTTTTCCTTTTTATCAGACAGAGTCTTGCTCTGTTGCCCAGGCTGGAATGCAATGTCACCATCTCAGCTCACTGCAACCTCTGCCTCCTGGGTTCAAGTGATTCTCCTGTCTCAGCCTCCCAGGTAGCTGGGACTACAGGCATGAGCCACCATGCCCAGCTAATTTTAGTATTTTTAATAGAGACATGTTGGCCAGGCTGGCCTTGAACTCCTGACCTCAGGTGATCTGCCCACCTCAGCCTCTCAAAGTGCTGGGCTTATAGGCATGAGCCACCGTGCCTGGCCTAGCTTTTTCTTTGTCCGTGGTTTCTCTCTCAACTGTAATGTTTTTTTAAATTGCTATTTTATGTCATTCTAAGAAATTCTGAAAATTAGAATCATTAGCATGGATCTGCCATTCATCTTATATTGTCCAGTTTTTTCTTTGTTTTACTTTTATATTTTATTTTAAGACACACATACAAGAGTTTTAAGAAATGATGAATATAACTCAAAATCACAGTAAGTTATTAAACCCATTTTCTGTATTCAAACACTAAAATTCCGAAGGTGGAGTATCATCCAATGTGAGACACATCATAGCCCGGCCCATATGTACACAGCACACGGAGCTCTGCCTGCGCTCATCTGTGAATTCCTCATTTACAGGTCACTGATACATAAACCTGCAAGGGAACTTCTCCTCTTCCTGATACATTGTCACATACTTTTAAGGAACTTTAGAGATAGGAAGAAAATGCATTAAAGTGAGCTTCTGCTAAGGGCTCTCCACATTTTGCTCTAACCAATTATGCACTACATCTTGAGAAAAGCTTTTGCAGCTCATTTCCAGCTAAGATAGCAGAAAACTCTAGGTCTTTGCTGATATGACATTGTTCAGTTTTAAATGCAAAAAAGAAAGCATCCAACTCATCCGGAAGGTGAAATCTCCGTTTCCGTTTCACAGTTTGCACATGCACCTGCCCTCAGCGATGCCCAGAAAGGAGGAGAGGTCCCACAAAACCAACACAGAGGCTGCTTTTTTTTTTTTTTTTTTTGAGACGTAGTCTCGCTCTGTCGCCCAGGCTGGAGTGAGTGGCGCCATCTCAGCTCACTATAAGCTCCACCTCCTGGGTTCACACCATTCTCCTGCCTCAGCCTCCCGAGTAGCTGGGACTACAGGCACCCACCGCCACGCCTGGCTAATTTTTTGCATTTTTAGTAGAGACGGGGTTTCACCGTGTTAGCCAGGATGGTCTTGATCTCCTGACCTCGTGATCCGCCCGCCTCGGCCCCCCAAAGTGCTGGGATTACAGGCGTGAGCCACCGCCCGGCCAGAGGCTGCTTTTATTCCACCTCCCAGTCACCACATTCCACCCACTTGGTCACCACATCCCACCAGCACAGAGCCTTCCACAGGATCAGCTGAGGAGGAAGGTCGGGGCCTGGTCGCTGGCGTTTCCTCCCACTGGAAGCTGCTCGGTTTGAAGGGAAGGTGAGGCTGGGGCTGCAGCCCTCACCCCGTCCTGGCTGCGACCAGCCCTGTGGCCACCGTGGGCCTCGCTCTGCACTCTGTGCAGGTTCCCAGTGGTGCTGGGCTCAGAGGCGCCCGTGGCTTGCTCTTGCAGGGACTCCACGCCCGTCCTACCTTGCTTGAAACACACAAGCTTAGTGATAAAATGGGTAAGAATTTCAAGACAGTGACCCTGGAGTCTTAAACCCGAAGTGGCTCTTGCCCTCCCCAGGCACAGTGGAGCACCCTGGGGCAGGCAGGGTGGTCCTGGAGGTCATTCTGGGAGGGGCCAGTGCCTCTGCCTTGATGCCCATGCTGTCCCCTCTCCACCGGTCCTCGCCTATCCCCGATTGCTGAGTGACTGGCAGGAGCCAGCCTGCACCCCCAGCGCGAGGACTGGCCCTGCTCCTGGCACTGCAGGCTGGAGTTGCCTGTGGGACTGCCCAGTGCACAGCTCCTGCACCACGCGGGCATGGGTCCTTGTCTCCATGGAAGGGCAGTGCTGATGCTGAGTTCACGCCTCAGCCTGGGCAGATGCAGGGGCGCAGCCCAGCTCCCGCATGGTGTGCTGGGTCCCCCACGTGTGACCCTGTGGCTGGGGCCTGCAGCCCTTCCTGCCACCTGCTGGCCTCTCCGTGGTCACGTGCTTCCTTCCCACTCCCTGGATGGCGCAGGTGTGGCGTGGCCTGTGTCCTCCGACGGCAGGGGGCACATGCGCAGCCCCCAGGGTGGCCCCCAGCCTTGCTCTCCCACCCTCTTCCCCCTGAGGTGGGGCTGGGACTCTCAGGACAACAGCACCTCTTCCCCACGGCCCTCCTCGTCAGCACCACTGGGCCCTTGCACACGCTTGCCAGGGTGGGCCGGGTGGGCAGCTCAGCGGGTGGTCCTGAGCCCTGGCCCCAGCCCAAGCATCTGGTGAAACCCTTCCTGGCCTCGGCTCCTCGCCTGTGCGGTGGGCATGGCCATCACTCCACCTCGGGCGATCGTGGGCATGGAACTGAGTTAATCCACCAACAGGGCTCAGGATGGCACCCACTTAGGTCCGTTGGTTTCTTTTACATCACCTGATGCCATCTCTTGTCAAGTGCCTGCGGCCACATCTCTGTGACATGGGGCTTCCTGCCACTGGCATGTACCTGGGAGCATCCCAGGGCCTGTCTGCACATGCACCCCGTGTCCCAGGAGCCCAGGGTCCCCCAGTAGCCTGGTCCCCTTGGCCCACAGGGGCACTGCCTTGCTCTGGGAGGGCTCTGTGTCCCGCTTTGTAATTGTACATCACAGCTGTCACCATTGCACTGGTCAAGGGGGCAGTGACAGCAACAGTCAGGCCATGGGCTGAACTCTGGGCACCCATCGGCGCAGAGCTAGGGGAAGCTGGATGAAGCAGCAGGCGCGGCTGTGGGGAACCGGCTTCTTCTGCCAGGAAAAGGGCTATTTCCATAAGCTGCTGGCTGTCAAAAGGCATTTAGCTCCCCCTGTGTTCCAGAGAACATAATCTATTATTTGTTCGAAAGTAGGTTTCCTCAGGTAGCTACAAAACCCCCAATATTGATGCTAAGTCACATGGAAAGCTGCGGGAGGCTGGCCTGGCTTTTTGTAAGATAATAGCAGGGCTTGTGTGCTCTCTGCTGAAATCTGCCATCCCATCCATTTCCTCCTGGGAAACTGGGCCATCGATGAGGGTGACAGCCCTGCCGGCCAGCGACGTCCTCCTATACTCAGTGCCCAGGCAGCACGGTCAAAGGGTGCAAATCTGAGTGCTGGAGAGCCCTCTCCTCCCCTCAGTGCCTGCTACCCACCCCTTCCTCCTTCTGACACTAGCCCCCAGTAAGCACAAGGGCAGCATGCTGCTCCTCCCTACAGCCCTGCCCAGGTGGGGACCCCAGGGGTGGAGTCCAAGGTCCTCCCGCTTCCCAGATCCCTCCTATCCCCTCCGGCTCTGCCACTTTACCCCCTTGACCCTCATTCTCTTGAAGCTCACAACGGCAGAGCCTGTGCTGACCCTTGGAGAAGACGCGAAGTGAGATTGGAGGACTGTGGAGGACTGTGGAGGACAATGGGCTGTGATGGACGGGACTGTGCCTGCCTCCAAGTTTAAATGTTGAAGTCCTGACCCCCAGGACCTGAGGATGTGACGGTATTTGGAGATGGGGTCTTTACAGAAAGGATTTCAGTTAAATGAGATCATGAGGGTGGACCCGTTGTGACTGGTGTCCTTGTAAGAACAGGAGATCAGGAGGAGCACGCAGAGAGGGGCGACCCGGTGAGGACTCAGGAAGAAGACGGTGTCTGGGAGCCAAGGAGAGGCATCAGGAGGAAGTAGCCCCGCCGTGGGACCGCCAGCCTCACGGACTGTACTTTGAGCCACACCTCGACGTGGGACCGCCAGCCTCACGGACTGTACTTTGAGCCACACCTCGACGTGGGACCGCCAGCCTCATGGACTGTACTTTGAGCCACACCTCGACGTGGGACCGCCAGCCTCACGGACTGTACTTTGAGCAACACCTCGACGTGGGACCGCCAGCCTCATGGACTGTACTTTGAACAACACCTCGACGTGGGACCACCAGCCTCACGGACTGTACTTTGAGCAGTAAATGTCCTGTTTAAGCCCCAGCCTGCGGTCGTCAGAGGCGCTGGAACCAGAGCGACTCCATCTCGAGTGAGGGCTAGAAAATGAGGCTAGGGCTTGCTGGGCTTCATTCCCAGAGAGTCGGGCATTCCCAGCCTCTAGATGTTTATGGATAAGGGAACAAATAAATGTTTACTAAACAGACCCAGACTTGGGAGTCCAGATACCCTGATATCCAGAGAACAAAGGTATTCCTAATTTTGCTTTAAAGATAAATAATATCGATTCTTGCAAAATATAGTAATTAAGAAAATTCTTTATCACCAACCCTCGTAGCAGAGCACATCTCCCCATATATACCAGGATTGTACCCAGGGGGGCGCCTTTCTCCTCTTAGTTTCGGGAATGTCCTACTCTGTCTATGGAGCAGCTGTCCTGTCACTACTTTACTCTCCTAACGAACTAGCTTTCACATGAGACTGTGGACTCACCCTGAATTCTTTCTTGTGCAAGATCCAAGAACCCTCTCTTGGGGTCTGGATCGGGACCCCTTTGCTGTGACATGGTGCTGCTCCGTGGCCACGTGGGCCAACCGATGCAGAGACCGACGGCGGGCTCTTCGTTACCCTGGCCCACCCACCAGGCTCCCACGCTCCCCAGCCCTTCCGTCCTCGTGCTCTGATGGTGGCGCCGTCGGTCAGCAGCTCAGCTGCTGCTCTGTGGGTCGGTCATGGGCACTTCCTGACACTCTACAGAGCGGGGCCTTCCTGGAGTCATGAGATAGGACACTGAGAGTGGCCGCCTCGTCTGGAGATTGAGTCGTGTCAGGGGCAAGCAGTGACAGCCTCCCTGACCTCTGCCTCCTCCATGCTGGCAACAAGGGCAGGAAGCAGGAGGCCGGCCTGATACCAATGAGCAGATGCGAGGGGCCGCACTTCATTCCAACGCCCAGCAGCTGTTCCTGAGAGTTCTGCTTGTGTGTAGGTGATGTCGGGAACTGCATTGTCCACACTTCCCCAAGCCTACAAATTCGCTTCGTAGGATTTTATTTTTACTGAATGAATCCTACAGGGCTTGTTTCCCAATTGCTGAGATGAACAGATGGTGGTGGCTGTCATCCCTTGAGCTCACACATCCCCCAAGGGCACCATAGCTCCTGCTGCAAATAAGCCTGTTAGCTTTCTTTTTTCTTTTCTTTTCTTTCTTTTTTTTTTTTTTTTTGAGATGAAGTCTCACTTTCTTGCCCAGTCTGGACTGCAGTGGCACAATCTCGGCTCACTGCAACCTCTGCCTTCCAGGTTCAGGCAATTCTCCTGCCTCACCCTCCTGAGTAGCTGTGATTACAGGCGCCTGCCACCACGTCCGGCTACTTTTTTGTATTTTTAGTAGAGATGGGGTTTCACCGTGTTGGCCAGGCTGGTCTTGAACTCCTGACCTCAGGTGATACGCCCACCTTGGCCTCCCAAAGTGCTGGGATTACAGGTGTGAGCCACCACATCCAGCCAAGCCTGTTAGTTTTCATGATCAGAGAACTAGAAATGAAAACACTGAGTTACAACATCTCTCCTATCAGGTTGGCAAAACTCCACCAGGTCACCACCACACCCTGATGGGGAGGAAACACACAGTCTCATGCTTTGCTGCTGGGATACAGACAGCACAGCCCCTGTGGGAAGCTCAGAGATGCCCGGAAAGATGCGTGTGCATTCACAACTGCATCCTTCAATTCCACTTCTAAGCAGCTACCCTAAAGTCACACCGTCAAAAATATCAGAAAATGGATGTTCAAGGTCATTCAACATAACCCTGCTTTTAATACCTACAGACTTTTTTTTAACCAAAGGATATATCTCGGCAAAATATATTATGTATGTATATAACTAAATGGAACCTCTGAGATGAAAAATACATTTGAAATGAAAAATTCATAAAATGAGCTTAGCAGCAGTTTGAAAACTGCAGAAAAATGCCAGTGAACTTGAATACAAGTGAGAACTTGAATACAAGTATTAGAAAATATTCAAACCTAAGCACGGAGATGGGGGAAAAGTTTCAACATAAAAATAAACAGAACCTCAC
The DNA here is from genome assembly GCF_009764315.1 of Trachypithecus francoisi. Taxonomy (NCBI): domain Eukaryota; kingdom Metazoa; phylum Chordata; class Mammalia; order Primates; family Cercopithecidae; genus Trachypithecus; species Trachypithecus francoisi. The sequence continues at coordinate 1,214,925 of NW_022681465.1, read as the reverse complement.
TGACACTGAAACAGCATCAAGTGTGTCATAGACATATAGCTGGAGTCCCAAAAGGAAGAGGCAGGCAGAAAAATATTTGAAGAAACCTTGACTTCAACATTTTCAAACTTGATGAATCTCACAGATTGATAAGCTCAGTAAGCCCCAAGCAGGACAAACAAGGCAAAAGCAGCCAGACAAATATACATTGACCGCAAAGAAACACAGAACAACTGGTAATCTGTCATCGGAAGCAACGCAAGTCAGAAGACAGCGGACGGAACGGTGTGATTTCACGTGGCAGAAGAAAAAGTGTCCATCCACCTAGAGAATTAGTGAAAATATCTTCCAAAAAATGAGGGCAAATTAAGGATATTTCCATACAAACGACAACTGGTAGAATCCATTTTCAGTAGGTCTGCATAACACGAAATGCTAAAGGAAGTTATTGAGGCGAAAGGAGTATACATCAGCTTATTTCACGTGAAAGTGAAATGTATGACAATAAAGAAAGGAATAGGACAGAAATGGAACGTTACTGTTTAAAGTCATGAAAATCTACATGAAGGGTTTTAATATCATCAGGAAGTATACTAGCTTAAGTTTAAGCTACAAATTGACAATTGTAGAAAAAAAACACTGAACAAGTAAAGCAAAAAGATCTAGCTGAAAAGCCAGTTAGAAGACACATTTGAATCCAAAAAAGATAAATTTATAATTCTAAAAGAAAGAAGAAAAAAGAGGGAAAAGAACAAAGAATGGATAGGACAAATAAGAAAACATTGATAATTACATTAAATTTAAATGATGTAACACTCCAATTAAATGGCAGAGATTGTTGACTGAAATAAACAAAGAACTAACTCTAAGCTGCCTACAAGAAACCCATTTTAAATATAAATACACAGATAGGTTAAGGCCAAGCATGGTGGCTCATGCCTATAATCTCAGCACTTTGGGAGGCTGAGGTGGGAAGACTGCTTGAGTCCAGGAGTTCAAGACCAGCCTGGGAAACATAGTGGAACTCCATCTCTACAAAAATTACAAATATTACCTGGGTGTGGTGGCACACCCCTGTGGTCCCAGTTACTTGGGAGGCTGAGGTGGGAGGATTGCTTGAGCCTGTAAGGGTGAGGCTGCAGTGAGTCAAGATGGTGCCACTGCACTCCAGGCTGGATGACAGAGCAAAACCCTGTCTCAAAATTTTACTTAAAAAAAAAAAAAGGCTGGACACGGTGGCTCAAGCCTGTAATCCCAGCACTTTGGGAGGCTGAGATGGGCGGATCACGAGGTCAGCAGATCGAGACCATCCTGGCGAACACGGCGAAACCCCGTCTCCCCTAAAAAATACAAAAAAAAAAGCCGGACGAGGTGGCGGGCGCCTACAGTCCCAGCTACCCGGGAGGCTGAGGCAGGAGAATGGCGTGAACCCGGGAGGCGGAGCTTGCAGTGAGCTGAGATCCGGCCACTGCACTCCAGCCTGGGCGACAGAGCGAGACTCCACCTCAAAAAAAAAAAAAAAAAAAAAAAACACAGGCTGGGCGTGGTGGCTCACACCGATAATTCCAGCACTTTCGGAGGCCGAGGAAGGTGGATCACCTGAGGTCAGAAGTTCGAGACCACCCTGGCCAACATGGTGAAAACCTGACTTTACTAAAAAGTACAAAATTAGCTGGGCATGGTGGCAGGTGTCTATAATCCCAGCTACTTGGGAGGCTGAGGCAGGAGAATCACTTGAACCTAGGAGGCAGAGGTTGCAGTGAGAGTTAGATAGTGCCATTGCACTCCAGCCTGGGCGACAAGAGCGAAACTCCATCTCAAAAAAAATAGATAGATGATAGATAGATAGATAGATACATACATACATACATACGTATGTATATTTAAGACACAGGTAGGTTAAAAGTTAAAGGAGAGAAAAGGGCATGCCAGGGAAGTGCTGTCAAAAGAAAGCTGAAGTAGTTATGTTGACATGACACAAAGCACACATCAGAACAAAGAACATCACCAGGGATAAAGAAAGACAACAGGGTCAAGGCATCAAGAGGACATCATGACCCCAAATGAGTATGCTCCTACTAACAGAGCTTCAAAACACATACGGCAAAATTCAAAAACTTTTATCATTGAAACATGATTACATTGGATGTAGTAAAAATGTTCAACGTTTGCTTTTTGAAAGTCACCAGAAGGAGAGTGGTGTTGGCAAGAGGGCTGGCTAGAACTGCCTGGTACTCATCCCCTCCTCTCCACAAGGAAGGACCAAGGCAACAAGTTAACAGTGACAATTTGACTGGAATGTCGAAGGTGGAGGGCTGGACTGCAGCAGAGGCCTTGAGACACACCTGTGGTGTTTGGAAGCCCAAGAGGCCTCTGCTGCCCACTCTTCCTCACCCACCAGTTTGACCTAGAAGCAAAGAGGGACTTCCTGTGGCAAGGAAAATGTAAGCAGATCTCCACCAGCTGCCACTGCAACAGCAAATGCTGACAGTCCTTGCTGCATGAGAACTCACAGTCCCTGCAAGCCCTCAGCCCAGTTGGGAGCACTGCAGGGAAGTCATACAGCAGCGTTGCCCCGATTAGAGGCACAAGGTGTGTACCTCCCAACCCACACCCACACCATGAGCCAAGCTGCTACTGCATCTGGAGGGGCTCTGCCCTGGGGCCAGTACCCTCTGCACCTCTCCAACACTGGGGCTCCACCTTCACGCCACCAAGCCCACATGGGCGGCTGAACACCACAACCCCAGTTGCATGGAGCTTGGACCCAGGCTCAGCTATAGCTCTGGTCCTGCACAGCAGGGAAAGGCATCCCCACCACAGCTCTTCCAGCTGTCTGCCCCTCCCGCCTGCAGCAAACCCACCCCTGAGCCAGCCAAACAGCTGCAGGCCTTCTCATGCAGGACCCGCCTGCCTCCAAGCAACTGATAGCAGGAGCTCAAGTCCTGATAAATCAGCCCCACAGCGCCCCCACCTGCAGGTATGCCCCTGGCCTGCCCAATGGCTCTGTGTCTCCAATAAGGGCCTAAGAAAAAGTCCCACAGGCTGCCCCTGGCAATATACAAAAATTAGTAGCATTTCTATACACAAACAAAAAACTAGCCGAAAAAGAAATCAAGAAGGCAATCCTATTTCCAATAGCAACAAAAAATATAAAATACCTAGGGATAAATTTAACAAAAGAGGTGAAAGACCTCTACAAGGAAAACTACAATTGAAGAGGATATGAACAAATCAGTAGACATCTCATGCTCAAGGATCAGAAGAATTAATATTGTTAAAATGATTGTGCTACCGAAGGTAATCTACACATTTAAGGCAATGCCTATCAAAATACCAATGGCATTCTTCATAGAAAAAGAAATAATATTAAAATTTGTATGGAACCACAAAAGACCCCAAATAGCCAAAGCCATTCTGAGCAAAAAGAACAAAGCTGGAGGCATCACACTCCCAGACCTCAAAATACACTACAAAGCTACAGTAACCAAAACAGCATGGAACCAGTATAAAAACAGACACATGGACCAATGGAACAGAACAGAGGGCCCAGAAATTAATCCACTTTCTACAGCCAACCGATTTCTAACAAAGGTGCCAAGCACACTCACTGTAGAAAGGACAGATTCTTCAATAAATTGTGCTGGGCAGTGGTTCACACCTATTACAGCTACTTGAGAGATGGGAGGATTGCTTGTGCCCAGGAGTTCAAGACCAGCCTGGGCAACATAGCAAGACCCCATCTCTATAAAAAGTTTAAAAATTAGCCAAGTGTCCTCTCTTCATGGCCTTCCCCACCACTCTGTCAGGGCTTTCTTAACATTAGTGACTCCATTTTGATTCTGACAACTTTCACAGCATGTATTTAGAGCAGCTGCTAGGTGTTCGTCCACAGAGGTGGCCGTGAGCAATTCCTGGGATCATAACAAGAGTCCATTCTGCTTGGGGCTTACCACAAGTGAAGTAAAGACAGGCCCATGGGGACAGCTTGGGCAGAGTGAGCCCCATATGAGCAGGGCAGGAGAGGGGCCCGCACCCCAACAGAAATGTCAGACGATCATCAGGTGATGGTCAAGCAGTTGTTAAACTGACTAAAATAATTATTGGTTGCAGCTGGTGCCAGGGAACGGCAGGCTCCCAATAGATAGAAAACACCTGAAGCTGGTGAGGAGCCGCTTCCCGATAAGATCTCAGGTGTTGGCATAGGTGGGAATTGAACGGTGAGAACACTTGGACACAGGGCAGGGAACCTCACACACCAGGGCCTGTCGTGGGGTGGGAGGGACAACATTAGAAGAAATACCTAATGTAAATGACGAGTTAATGGGTGCAGCAAACCAAGATGACATATGCATACCTACGTAACAAATCTGCACGTTGTGCACATGTACCCTAGAACTTAAAAAAAAAAAAAAAAAAAAAAGTCGGCCGGGCGCGGTGGCTCAAGCCTGTAATCCCAGCACTTTGGAGGCCGAGACGGGTGGATCACGAGGTCACGAGATCGAGACCATCCTGGCTAACATGGTGAAACCCTGTCTCTACTAAAAAAAAAAAAAATACAAAAAACTAGCCGGGCGACGTGGCAGGCGCCTGTAGTCCCAGCTACTCGGGAGGCTGAGGCAGGAGAATGGCGTAAACCCGGGAGGCGGAGCTTGCAGTGAGCTGAGACCCGGCCATTGCACTCCAGCCTGGGCGGCAGAGCGAGACTCCGTCTCAAAAAAAAAAAAAAATCTCAGGAGACCTCAGGTGAGTGAGGTCAAGCACGCGCACTACGAGGCAAAGTGGCAAAGTTTAACCAGCGTGTGACCTTCCCCTAGGAACTGGTAAGGGAAGACTGCCTCAAGAGGGCACCGCACAACTCCAGTAAGCACATTGTGCCCGCGGCCCTCCCAAGAGCTGGCAGGCTACTGCGCATGTGGACAGCCCACCCCAAGAGAAGAATCAGGGGAGAAGGGATGCAGCCCCCCAGAAGCAAGCCAACATATAAACCTCAAGTCAAAGGTCAAAACTGTGTACTTGGTCTCTCAAGATGCCCCCCGGCCCTCCTCCAAGTGTACTTTACTTCCTTTCATTCCTGTTCTAAAACTTCTTAATAAACTTTCATTCTTGCTCTGAAACTTACCTCAGTCTCGCACTCTGCCTTGTGCCCCCAGATGAATTACTTCCTCTGAGGAGGCAAAAGCTGAGTTGCTGCAGACTCATATGGATTTCTGCTGCTGACACTAGGAGATGGCGTTCTAGGCTCCCTGCAGCCCTGGAGAGTAGCAGCCTCCCCTTTTTCTCTAGGAGCCCCCCAACTAGGAAATGGCAGTAGGCACTCAGCTCGTTACATTCCATGCCATTGATACCTGTGTGTGCATGAGCCCCAGTCTCACGCAGGGCCCTAGGCATGAGCCACGGCCTCCCTCTGGTGTGAACGGTTAGCCTTTGGGGAACCCTAAGCAGATGCCCACATTCAACTGGCAAGATTCTCAAACATCAGCACACAAGCCAGCCCCGGAGGGCTGCTCATGCACATAGTGGCACTTATCAATAACTTTTCAACGATGGAAAAATGTTCTTGGGTGGACTAGAAAGTCCTTTAAGAGCTGTGTCCTTGCAAGAGGAGAGCCAGCAGCCAGGCACAGTGGTCACACCTTGGGCCTAGATGTCCCTGCCTCTGACCTGCTAGAAAGCTGGCTGATCTGCCACAGAACGCTTCCGCTTTGCCTCCAGGAAAAGGCCTTGTTATCTGCAAACTCCCGGAGGTGCCCATCGCAGGATACCCAGCTTTGCCTGAGGGCTCTTGTCCCTGCTTGCCTATAAGTATCTCTGCACCTGGGACAGAATCTAATCCACATCAAAACTCAGTGTGAGACTTGCTTTCCTAGAACTACAACCCCGGGGGCAGGTAGTGTGGGCAGAGACAGAGTCCCACCCCGCCCAGTGGACACAACATCTGTTGAATGAGATCAAACATGGGTTTGTGGCCCTTCATCCATATATCCTGCAGATGTGTAGGGCGCGGCGGCTCAAGCCTGTAATCCCAGAACTTTGGGAGGCCAAGGCGGGTGGATCACAAGGTCAGGATATTAAGACCATCCTGGCTAACACAGTGAAACCCCGTCTCTACTAAAAACACAAAAAATTAGCCAGGCGTGGTGGCGGACGCCTGTAGTCCCAGCTACTCAGAAGGCTGAGGTAGGAGAACGGCGTGAACCCAGGAGGCGGAGCTTGCAGTGAGCTGAGATCATGCCACTGCACTCCAGCTTGAGTGACAGAGCGAGACTCCCTCTCAAAAAAAAAAAAAATCCTGCAGATGTTAGAATGCTCGGAAGAGAGAGAAACCCAACGTCAATGAATACAGAGAGGCAGGAGATCCAAAACCTTCCTTCCCAGAAAAGCCTGGGTGCAAGGTCCCCGAGCTGAGCTGAGCCCGGGGCGGGCTCCAGTCTGAGGACACCCGGCAGCCCTCACAGCAGGAAGTATCCACATTCAGATGCCCTCCTCCTTCCCTCCCTCCCAAGGCTGCACAGCAGCTATGGCCTGTAGGGAGAAGTGCGGTTTGCAGGTGCCATTCCTATTTCCTTCGCGTCTGACCACTGCTGAGGGCCTCACAAAGGAACCAAATCTCTTGGAGCCTGCATTTCTTGTCATCCTGAGTGGCCATTGGAGTCCTCAGTGAATAAGGACAGCAAGGGCCAGCGCTTCATGTGAGCTTTCTAGAACATTCCAGGCACTCCATGTACTAACAGGTTCCTTGCTAGAGGGCCTTCAAATGATGGAATTGGTCAAAGCATTTTAAAACGTTGAATAATTCTCTAACCATAGATGTGGAGCTCAGTGAGTACAAATGCAAGATGTGACTCCCCCAGGCCTAGAAAGAAAGCCTTAGCTTCAGAGACATGGTAACCTTGGCTCTCCAGGGAGTGAGGCCAACAAAGTCAGCAGAACAGGGTCAAGCAGCTCCTGTTGCCCAAGCAGCCACAGCCGCCTGGCCTTCACTGCATCCAGCTGTGCAGTGGCCGAGAGGGTGCTGCGTGGGGACAGCGGGAGGAGAGGCCTTGAAGACCCAGGCCAGCTAAGCCTGGGGAGATAGAAGCAGGCACCACACTGGAGGAGTGTTGAGGGGGACGCAGGAGTTTGAGGAGTTCTGCGGGGTGCTGAATGGGGTCCTCCTCTGGCGCTTTCTCGAGGGAGTTCTGCAATGATCCACATCTTTTCCAGGGACTTTGCGTCAAGTGCTGTCACATGCTGGCATGGCTGGCTGGCAGCCCAGCCTCTGGCGGTCAGAGTCAGGAGGTGACAGATGCAAGGGTCCCTTTCCTCATGCGGTTTCTCAACAGGGCAGGGGATGCCCACGAGTGTGCAAATATGTCCAGACCACTGCAGAACCCCGTCTGCTCAACAGGGCAGGGGGATGCCCACGAGTGTGCAAGTGTCCAAACCACTGCAGAACCTCGTCTGCTCAGCTAAAGAGGCCCTTCCTCTGTGATCTTTCCCAAGATGGCAAATGTCCTGCACCACCAGCCACCACTTCCGTTGGCCACTGTGGATGACACTAGGGATGGACACTGACCAAGAAGGTACCAACCTGATTTCAGCTCCTGGAGCTGGCCAGGTGCCTGACAGGAAAATGAGACATCTGAGGAATACAGAGATGGGGGTAGGGTGGGAGGGAGAGGGAGATGAAGCCACACCCCAGAGCTCCTCAGTTTGTAGCTCTTTCCCGAGGCCTGGCTAGGTCCCTGCCTTTGGATGCCATGAGACATCCACCCTGGATAGCCTGCCAGTCCCTTTATGTTTGACAGCTGGAGTTGGAATTTGCCTCCCGCAGACCACAGGACTACAGCCTTCATTCACATGTTGCACAGACTGTGGCAGGACCACACCTGCTGCCGGTGTGGGATGCCTGGCCCTGTAGGGGCCCCCAAGAGTGGCTGAAGAGCAAGGCGTGATGCCTCCTGGGCTACCCTGCAAACCGCTCACGAGCCTGTTGAGGAGGATGCATTTGATCAGGGTAACTGGAGTCCGCAGAGGGCTTTCCAAGGACAGGTCGGCCAAGAAGCGAGAACAGACTGAAGGGGGAAGGAAGGACAGAGGCCCTGGGTGTAGTCAGACACCACTGCCGCGGTAGACGAAAATCGCGCAGTGAGAGGACTCTGTGGGGAGGGTAACTAGGTGCACGAGAGTGAGAGGGGCGAAAAAAGACTGGGATGGCTCCGAAGCTCCTGGCCCAGCTTCCAAGGGTTGGCGGCCCAGGACTGCCCCTGCACGCGGCCTCGGGTGCCTGCTCTGGACAGGCCTCCTTCTCTGGCTCAGTCTCGGCACCAATCATTGTCTCATCCGCCAGTCAGTCAAATCCTGAGGTCTTCCCGGAGCCCAGCACTCTGATGCAATTGTCCCTGCTCCGAAAACCCTCAGCAATCTATTGGGTCTTCAGTAGCATTTACTCTTTCCAGAAATGTCGAACAAGGTTTTCGATTGTGGTGCGCTTGTGGGACGCGTGTGGCAGACACAGAAAACGAAACGACCTTCCAGAGAACTGGCCAAAGGGCGGGAGCCGCTCCAGTACCTGAAGGGCACGGACTGAGCGCTTCTCACGGAGTCGGGGAGGTCGCCGGACCATCCACCGGCTGCCCGAGGGCCTCCCACTGGCCTCCCACGGCCGCCCTCCGAGGGGCCGGGGCTGACCTCGCCGTGCTGGGCACGCCTGGCTTTAGCGGGAAGGTGGGGGTCAGGTTCAAGGCTGTGAGGAGCCACTTCAGCCTGGGAATTTGAATTCTTCCTTCAAAAGCGCCTGCCCCCACAATGGGCTTGTACTGGGGAAAACATCCACACACGGATGAGGTGCTCAGCTTCTGTGAGGGTGAGGGTTCTGAGCACTTCGTTTTTCTTCCCTTCAGATTTTGACAGTTGTGGACTAAAACGGTTGCAGGCCCAGTGCCGGAATTCCCGCACCGCCTTCCACCAGGCTCCCCACACGTCGACACGGCCCCCACTTGGTGGTCTGGCAGGCGTGGTCGGTTGGGGACGGCGCCCCGGGGACCTCGCAGCGCTAGCCTTCCCCGGCGCCCCGAACACCCTCTGCGGCCCCAGCAGCGGAGCTCCTGGGCTCCTGGGAGGCACGCCCGGAGGGCGGCGCGGGCTGGTGACGTCACACACGCGCCGCATCCCGGACGCGCGTGCGCGGCGGCAGCCGAGACTCCGCTTCCCAGGGAGCCGCGCGGCGTGTCCACTTCCGGCAGGCGGCGGGGCCCGGAAGCGGCGCGCGGGGACGGCGAATCCGGCGGCGCCAGGTCGGAGCTGGGCCGGAGCATGCGGGGCGGCGGGCGGTCTGCGGCGCGCGGCGCATTCGTTCCCCCGCGGCGGCGGCGCGCGGCGGCTCTCCAGTGAGCGGCGGAAGCCGGAGCGGCGGGCTGGGTGCCGGGCGGGCGGGGCCCGCGGCTGAGAGGCGGGCGGGCCGGGGGCGCCGGGCGCGAGGCAGCCATGTGGAGCGGCCGCAGCTCCTTCACCAGCCTGGTGGTGGGCGTGTTCGTGGTCTACGTGGTGCACACCTGCTGGGTCATGTACGGCATCGTCTACACCCGCCCGTGCTCCGGCGACGCCAACTGCATCCAGCCCTACCTGGCGCGGCGGCCCAAGCTGCAGGTGAGCGTCCGCGGGGCTGGCGGCCGGGGGCCGGGCGGGTTGGGGTGGGGGCCACTCCTCCAGTCCCCAGACGCCGCTGTCGCGTCTTAGTTCGGAGCTGTGGCAGCGCGACTCGAGATGGAACCTTTCCTGGTTCCCCAGCGGCCAGGTCTTCCGCCCTCCGACTGGCCGTGGGATGCGTGTGTGTCCTGCCAGGGCCTGGCCAGGCTGACTCTTGACGCCCCCTCCTTTCCAGCTGAGCGTATACACCACGACGAGGTCCCACCTGGGTGCTGAGAACAACATCGACCTGGTCTTGAATGTGGAAGACTTTGATGTGGAGTCCAAATTTGAAAGGTATGGTTGTAGGACAAAGTGCCAGTGAAAGGGAAAACATTACTTGTGTTCAGATCGTTTAAAAGTTAGCTTTCTGTACCCAGCGTGTTTACCTTAGAGGACTAGTCTTACCGAGTGTCTCGAAGTGGTAGAATATCGTAAGTGGAGGCCTATGCCTGGCCTGTAAACATTCAACCTGGAAGGTGACAGGTGATGAATGTCGTTGGGGAGGTAGCTCTCAGCAGAGTCTGATGGCAGTGGGATGTCCTGCAGCGGGGAGGCTCCGAAGGAGCAGGGGCCAGGCTTGGTGAACCAGTTGAGAGCGGACAGCTCTGTAGTTTCACTACCGGCCGACTTGTCTCTTCCTGGTGGAAGTAGTTCGCTTAAGTTACTTGTGAAGGAAAAGGGATGGGGATGGAGGAAGCAATTTTGTAGAAAGTCATAATTAAGTGACATGTGATGTTAGAATAGGTCAATGTCCAAATACGTAGAGTAACTTAAAAATTACATCTAACATATGGCCTAGTTTTTTTTAATTGAATAATGTGAACTACGATTTGCTTCTCACAAGTCGGCCATTTCCCTTCATTGCCTGGGAGGTATCTGAGGAGAGAATCATGAAAGCTTGAGACTCTTGCTGGACTCCACGCCCTCGAGGCGGCCAGTCCCTGCAGGTAGCTGGAGGCACTGGCAAGGCGGTTTCTGCCTGGCCTCTTTGGGCCTGTGATCTCAAGCCAGTTGCTGCCCTCTCTCTCTGCCTCCATGAAATAGAGGCCAGAAGTGCTGGCCTGGTCACCAGTCGGTTGTAGCTGCCCACACCTTTCAAAGACATTCAGGATTCATCTGCATTGGGTTTAATTTCCCAGACAGGAATACTGCCTTTTCCATGCTGGGCCCTGGACCAGTTACCAAGGACAGCTAATGAGGTTTTCCATTTGACCTGGCACAGTGTCCGCCTGGAGGTAGCAGGGAGAATGAGCATTCTGACACAGCCCCACCACAAGTGTCTCTGAGTGCACATTCCATCAGAGATACAGAGCCCTGCACCCCCGCCTAAAGAGAGACACTTAAGATGTCCTGGTGGAGACGGATTCTTTCTTGGGTAGTGGGGAGCCATGGATGCCTTTGGTTTCTCATTAGAACTTTGGCCATAAGATTTTTTTTTTTTTTTTTTTTTTGAGATGGAGTCTCGCTCTGTTGCCAGGCTGGAGTGCAGTGGCGCCATCTCTGCTCACTGCAGCCTCTGGCTCCCGGGTTCAAGTGATTCTCCTGTCTCAGCCTCCAAAGTAACTGAGACTACAGGTGCCCTCCACCATGCCTGGCTAATTTTTGTATTTTTAGTAGAGACGGGTTCACCATGTTGGCCAGGCTGGTCTCAAACTCCTGACCTCGTGATCCGCCTGCCTTGGCCTCCCAAAGTGCTGGGATTACAGGCGTGAGCCGCTGCACCTGGCCAACCATAAGATTTTTAAGGAGAGACTGGGCACAGTGACTCACGCCTATGATCCCAGCAGTTTGGGAGGCTGAGGCGGGAGGATCACTTGAGCCCAGCGGTTCGAGACCAGCCTAGGCAATGTGACAAAACCCCAGCTCTACAACAATTTTCGAAGTTAGCCGGGCGTGGTGGCACACACACCTGTAGTGCCAGCTACTCGGGAGACTGAGGCGGGAGGTCCCTTGAGCTCAGGAGGTTGAGGATGCAGTGAGCTATGATTGCACCCCCTGCAGTTTCAGCCTGGTGACCGCGAGACCTCGTCTCAAAAAAAAGACTTTTAGGTCGGGCGGGTGGATCACAAAGTCACAAGTTCAAGACCAGCCTGGCCAACATAGTGAAACCCCGTCTCTACTAAAAATACAAAAAATTAGCCGGGTGTGGTGGTGTGTGCCTTTAATCCCAGCTACTTGGGAGGCGGAGGTAGGAGAATCGCGTGAACCTGGGAGGCGGAGTTTGCAGTGAGCCGAGATTGCGCCATTGCTCTTCAGCCAGGGTGACAGTGCAAGACTGTCTCAAAAAAAAAAAAAAAAGACTTTTAAAGAGGAAGAAGAACTCATGTAACCATCGACAGGTGACATGTGAGGTTTTCCATGGGGCTGTAGCATGGACGTCGGACTCTAGCGTGCAGGTGAAGAGCCAAGCGCCTAGTCCGAGGCCTACAGTTCTAGCAGCTCACTGGGCCTTTCCTCAGCTTGCACTGGAGGCCGCACAGTCAGGGCAGACAGGCCTAAAAGTCAGTCCTTTGTGGCTGATCGTCTTTTTATCTTTAAAAATGCAACACCAAAAAAACTACCCACATTAAATTTCTGAGACTCCAGTAGCGGGCATATGGAGCCCTCGTGGCTGCTGCCCTTGGTTTCAGAGTGCTGGGATTCAGTGTGTATGGTCAGCTGGTGTCCTGGCCAGGCCCAGAAGCTGCTTTCCCCCTGGCTGCTTCAGCCCTGTAGCCTCAGGCGGGTCATTGACCTCTCGGCCTCCTGAGATGGAGGCAGGAAGTGCGGGCCCTTTTGCTTTCAGCTGTAGGCGCCCACACCTGTGCCGAGTTCTCAGGACACACACACCCAGGACTCGTAAAGCCCCAGGCAGGTGGGTTTCATTTTTAGTACTTCTGAGCTGAAATGAGTTTATTGAAACAGCTTTATAAAGGTATTTGAATAGTTTCTAGAGACAGAATATAATATGTGTGTAGTGCAAATGGTGGTTCTGTTTCAGGACAGTTAATGTTTCTGTACCAAAGAAAACGAGAAACAATGGGACGCTGTATGCCTACATCTTCCTCCATCATGCTGGGGTCCTGCCGTGGCACGACGGGAAGCAGGTGCACCTGGTCAGTCCTCTGACCACCTACATGGTCCCCAAGCCGGAAGAAATCAACCTGCTCACTGGGGAGTCTGATGCACAGGTGAGGTCTTCGTGGGTCACTGACAACAGGCTGTGCCACCCTGTCAGAACGGACGTGTCTGTCTCCACACAGGCAGGCAATGTCTGGGGCTCCAGTGACTTTGTTGGGAGTAAAGCCATTGGAATGTTACTGGCATGCATTTCTGACTTTCAGCTGAGTCATATCCATGAGTTTGCAGACAAGTTTTATCTAAAATTAGGGACAGTTGAAGTGGTCGCTGGCATTCTTTATGCAGAGTCCCTCAGGGAGTGGGCCCTCTCAGCGTCTGGAGGCACCTGCTGCACTTGGTGGGATGGAGCGCTGGTCCTGCAGGGCTGTCCTGCAGCTTCTCACCAGGAGCTGGGCTCATTCTGCGTTCTGTGTAAGACTGGACTATTCCTAGATGTTTATTCTAAGAACGTAACTGGAGATGCTAGAAAAGGTAGAGGTACAAGTTGTAGTTTGTACATCTGTAGAAAGGTGTATGCACAAATAGAAACTGGAAGTCACTGAAGTGATCATGAACACAGGCCAAGGATAGAGCAAGGGAATTCTGATACCCACCTTTGTGTTGAGTGGAAAGTGAGAGAATTTGCAAAACAAGGCTGGGCGCCGTGGCTCATGCCTGTCATCCCAGCACTTTGGGAGGCTGAGGTGGGTGGATCACCTGAAGTCAGGAGTTCAAGACTAGCCTAGCTAACGTGGCGAACCCCGTCTCTACTAAAAATACAAAATTAGCTGGGCGTGGTGGCGTGTGCCTGTAATCCCAGCTACTCGGGAGGCTGAGGCGGGAGAATCGTTTGAACTCTTAAGGTGAGATGGCACCACTGCATTCCAGCCTGGGCGACTGAGGGAGACTCTGCCTCAGAAAAAAAATTTACAAAACAAGAAAGATGGCAGCTTTCCAGGAAGAGGCTGTGAAATTGTTCCAGACAGAGAGAAAGAGAGGTGTCTCGGGGTTGGTGTGGTTTTGAAAGCCCTGCCAACACCTGCTCCTGCCTCTCCCCAGTTTGCATCTGTGTCTCCTCGGGAACAGCCCGCACCTGCCCCTCTCCATGTCCCCCTCATCCGGGGCCCGCATCTCTCCGCGCCAGTGTCCTGAAAAGTGGGTGGGGTGATGGGGACATAGCATGTAGTGCAGGGAGCCTCGCTTCCAGGTAGCAAATGTGAGGAGGTGTGAAAAACCATTTGTAATGTAAGTTATTGCTAAACTGTGTCTTTAGGTAGGAAAAGGGTAAGATCATAGTGTTTCCTAGGATGTATCAGATCTGAAACGAGCTAAGATTTCCCTGTCAGTCAGTGTCACTTTGAAGTTTAACTTCATTTAAGAGCCGTGCATGGCCGGGCGCGGTGGCTCAAGCCTGTAATCCCAGCACTTTGGAGGCCGAGACGGGCGGATCACGAGGTCAGGAGATCGAGACCATCCTGGCTAACATGGTGAAACCCCGTCTCTACTAAAAAATACAAAAAACTAGCCGGGCGACATGGCGGGCGCCTGTAGTCCCAGCTGCTTGGGAGGCTGAGCAGGAGAATGGCGTAAACCCAGGAGGCGGAGCTTGCAGTGAGCTGAGACCCGGCCACTGCACTCCAGCCTGGGCGGCAGAGCCAGACTCCGTCTCAAAAAAAAAAAAAAAAAAAAAAAAAAAAAAAAAAAAAAAAAAAAAAAAAAAAAAAGAGCCGTGCATAGTTCTCAGTGTGTCTCCTGCTTTAGGCAGCCCCACATGCTTAGTTTTAGAAGCCGACTCCCTCTCAGTCTCCTTACAGCCACCGGGCTGTGTGAGCTCTGGACTTGCACAGTCTTCTGCCAAGGTCAGGGGACTCTCACCCTCTCAGCTTCTGAGAAGTGGGCTCACTTAGTTGAGAACCCCAAAGAAGGAATTGGTGAGATCCGTGACCACATGTTGCAAAGCAGCACCCCCTGGCTTCCATGTTGATAAGGATTGGGGGTGTTTGGTGAGAGTCTGGAGGAATTGGCAGCTGTGGGGCCACTGTGCCCTCTCTGCTGGGCTCTCCCCCAGTGGTGCCCATGCATGGCTGTCTGTTCATGGGTTAGGATGCTGACCCTGCTGTCCCAGGCATGGTTTTCTGTCCTAGCATTGGCCTCTGTTTTCCTCACTTAGCAGCAGCTCGAGGCGGAGAAGAAGCCCACGAGCGCCCTGGATGAGCCAGTGTCCCACTGGAGACCGCGGCTGGCGCTGAATGTGATGGCAGACAACTTTGTTTTTGACGGGTCTTCCCTGCCTGCCGATGTGCATCGGTACATGAAGATGTAAGTGGGGCCCCAGAGCTGGAGCGCCGGCGGGAGGGTGCTGGGACCCTGGCTGGCCGGAACCCACCAGTGGGCCACTCCTGCCTCCTGGAGTCCCTTCTGTGGCGAGGCACTCGCTGCCTGGGCCCCCCAGCTCTTCCCACTTCCTCATTGAGGTTGTGCTGCTACCAGAGGGCTGGAAGGGAGAAGAAAGGAGTTCAAGCTGGAGCGTCCTGCCCTCTGCTCCTGGCTGGCGAAGGCTTCCATGGAGAGAAAGTGGAAGGTGCTGACGGGAGTGTGTTGCTTTGCTGCCCTTGTGATTTTTTAACTTGGCTCATTTAGATTTACTTAAAAGTTAACCTTTAGATTATTAGTTTAGTATAACTTGTCATCAGTTAAATACAATGATTGCAATTTACGTATTTGGCCACCTAAGCTCACCCCGTGTCTCCCATGTGTTGGGGATCCCCCCCCAACTCCCACACCACAGCTCCGTCTCCTAGGTGGCTGCAGGTGACTCGCCCTTCCAAGTGTAGCGGCCACGTCCTGGGATTGCTCCATGTCCGTGCGCAGAGGGCCCTGGGCTCTGCTGTACGGCCTTGTCCCTGCAGTTCCCCCTAGTGGCCGTGGAGGCATTTTCCCACCTGTGGCCGTCACTTCGTGGGGAGTGGGTCTCAGAAGCGTGCATGTGTTGTCAGGCTCTCTGATTCTGTTTGGGGAGGCTGTGCCCTGGGGTCATTGTGACTGAGAAGCAGCTGAGGGTGGTGTTGGGGGACTTCTCTGGGGTAAACCCAGTGCCTGAATGTATTGATTCATTGAAGGGAAAAACCTTGGACTGACTTTGGAAAGTTGTGGTTTAATCCCAGGATCCAGCTGGGGAAGACCGTGCATTACCTGCCCATCCTGTTCATCGACCAGCTCAGCAACCGTGTGAAGGACCTGATGGTGAGTGACGCCTCTGCCCACTGGTTGTGCAGCTGGCGAGACCGATCCCAAGACTGGCCCCGCAGCCCCAGCACCCTAATGGACAGGGCCATTGCTGACATGTAGCACGGAGCTTTTACCTGTGCTGGGAAGCACTGCCTTCGGGAGTGGGAGGGCTGTGACGGGGGGCAGCCCTGGTGGTGCGCTGGGTTTGCTGTTGGCTGGCCGCGGGGTCCTCCTGAGCCTCTGGATGGTCGCTGGTGAAAGGCCCCTGAAAGATTGATTATGCAGCGCCTAGAGGCCAGGCGCCTGAGCACCGTGTAAAACCGTGTCTGCGTGCAAGCTCTGGTGTGCCATGTAGGTTAATTCAGAGTGTCCAGAGCAAACTCCTGCTTTCCCCGTCAGGGCTGGTCCTGCACAGGCGGCCAGAGGAGCGGGTGACAGCCTTCCTCAGCTCCGGGGGTGACCCCTGGCAAGGCGGAAGGCCTGTGCGGGAGGGAAGTAGCTGCTCTCTGGGCTCTGGCGCCATGTGGTTATGGGCAGTGACGATGCCTGCTCTCCCAGGGTTGCTTTGAGGGGAGATGAAATGTGGCCACCCTTCGGCCAGTGTGGAGACTCACAGAAGCAGTTAATATTTAATGTCCCTTGCTGCACATGCGGCATGTGCTAAGCACTCTGTGAACCTCTCTGTGATCGTGCTGGGAGCTGCGGCGTCGTTTCACGGATGAGGTTATTTGGGGTTCAGAGGTGAAGACTCAGCTGGGGCCCGGCAGGATCACCGCTCTGCCTTGCCTCCCTGCAAGCTGTCGCTGTCACTCTGGACCACCCAGTAGGAGCCAGGCCGCTTGACTTATGGCTTTCGGCAGCTCTGAGGCGGGCCCTTTCCCCATTTTTGTTGAGGAAACAGTCCTGGGGAGAGCAGGGAGCTTGCTGGGGTGCAGCTGGGAAATTGGGGTGCGGCCACCTGACTGCTTTGATCTCTGCCCTGGCCCTGCTGCCTCCTGCTGACTGTGGCTCTCAGAACCGTCGCTCTGTACAGCTGTTCCCTCAGACCCCTTGTGGTCCCTAACACTGCCTCCTTCACTTCTGGGGTAACTGATTGCTCCTATACAACCTGCAGACTGGGGGCCGGACAGGCAGTGACTGGTGAGCAGGTCTGGTGTTCCAGCCTCTCCCTGAACAGTTTCTCTGTCAGCCCCTGCAATTCCAGTGCCTTTCTCTGTTTGCTGGAGTTTGCTGGTGTGCTGCTGAGAAACCTCAGGACAGCAGGTTCTGCTAAAATGCCCCGTACGGAGTTGTGTGAGCTGTGGCACCAGCCCGTGGTCGCCTCTTGTGAGGCCTCATGCCGCTGACTCCTTGTAGGCATTCAGAAGACGGTGGAAGGGGCAGGCGGCTGCAGAAGGCTGCCCTGTGTGTGTGTCTGCAGATCTGTCTGTTAGAGGCCCAGGGCAGGCTTTGTGGCACAGCTGTGCCAGTGGTGGCCCGCCCTGCAGTAGTTATGGAGACACGTGCCGACAGCAGCTTCCCCGAATCCCGGCCTCTCATGTGCTGTGTCTCTGTTGCTGTGTCTCACTTTGGGCCAGATTTGAGAGGTGCTGTCTTAAGAGAGGAAGCAGGCAGCTGGGACGCAGCAGGCGCAGGAAGTCGGCACCTTATGTGGCTGGGCCCGGCACTGCCAGATGGAGCAGGCAGTGACACCCTTCAGACACGCTTGGCAGCTCGAGGGGTGCCTGGAGGCCACCGTCCACGTGCACTGATGCCACTTGGCTGCGTGGGGCGCCCTGACAGCTGCTCTCAGGACAACCTGGCACCTGCTGGTTGTGGCTCTGACTCCACCACACTCTTGACACCAGCAGTGCCTGCCATGGCGGGTCATGGCGTGAGGCAGGGCAGGTGGATTAGAGCACAGCCCTCGCTGGACGTTCCAGCATGTGGAGGGTGGCGCTCACCAGGTGTGGTCACTGCGCATGTGTTGTAGGGTGTGGGCTTGCCCCTGTGAACCCGTTCCTTACCCTCCTACCTCGGTGCCCTGGGACCTGGCCTGCAGCCTGTGTGCATGAGGCCCCGGCGGGCCGCAGGACTAAGCTTATTGTTCTGAGGCCCACACATCCACCCCACTGCCCGTGCTAGCTCTGCGTTCCAGAAGCCTTCTGTTGTCCCCATGGCCACCGCCTGCTCCGTGCTTTAGGCCCTGAGGGCACTTTGCCCATGTGCTGCAGGGCTGTGCGTGTCCCGTGGCCCCAAACTCTTAGGACAAACCAGCGCTCTGCAGGCCAAGCTCAGCGCTGTATGCTGCGCCGTGGATTCCTAGCAGATGGGTGGCAAGCATCACCTCCAGAGAACCAGGACTTGTGCACTTGAAATTGAAGGGGCACGTGCAGCAGAACAGTCCAGGCACTGCTAGCACTACTGAGCTCACAGGGTCCTAGTGGTGGTGGGAACCTCCCTGTGCTGGGACACAGCACACTGGGGCCTGGGTCCTGTGGTGACAGAAGGAGGGACCTCAGGACGCCTGCTGGGTCCTGTCATGTCTGACCTGGGGCCACACAGGGATGGGAAGGGGGGTGGCAGGGTTCACGAGGGCTGCCAGGCAGCTGGGCGCAAGGGTGTGAGGCCAGGGCCCTCAGTGTGGCTGTCTTCATCAGGTCATAAACCGCTCCACCACCGAGCTGCCCCTTACCGTGTCCTACGACAAGGTCTCGCTGGGACGGCTGCGCTTCTGGATCCACATGCAGGACGCCGTGTACTCCCTGCAGCAGTTCGGTACGTGCCGCACACGGCTGGCGTCGGGATGAGGCTGCCATGGAGCCCCCCGGGCGTCTGAGTGCAAATCCTGACACAGGCTGGGGCCTCCATGCCTCCTGCTGCAGATGCTCACACAGATGTTGAATTGGAGGCTCAGCAGCGCCTGCCTCATTTCTCTCCTTGGAGATGACCTGGTTGATTGTCTGGAAATTGGCTTTATTAAGAACATAATATGTGAAATGCCATGATTTTGGTCAAATGAACCTTAACTCTGTTGACGAGATTGATTGATTGATTGATTGATTGATTTTTGAGACAGAGTCTCACTCTGTTGCCCAGGCTGGAGTGCAGTTGCGCAATCTCTGCTTACTTCAGCCTCCGCCGCCCAGATTCAAGCGATTCGCATGCCGCAGTCCCTCCAGTAGCTAGGATTTACAGGCATATGCCATCACGCCCGGCTAATTTTTGTATCTTTAGTAGAGATGGAGTTTCACCGTGTTGGCCAGGCTGGTCTCAAACTCCTGACTTCAAGTGATCCACCCACTTGAGACTCCCAAAGTGCTGGGATTACAGGCATGAGCCACTGCACCCGGCCTAAATTTTTATATTGAAAACTGTATTTGTAATGTTAGGTAAGATTGATATTGCCTGTTTTGTGTTGTGTGTTTTTTTTTCCTTGGCAGGGTTTTCAGAGAAAGATGCTGATGAGGTGAAAGGAATTTTTGTAGATACCAACTTGTACTTCCTGGCGCTGACCTTCTTTGTCGCAGCGTTCCATGTGAGTCGTCCACCAGGAGGGCTTGTCACAGGCACTGGGGAGGCTCCCTGGGTCCCAGGCCTCCTGCAGGGGCCCCGGACCTGGGGTTTGTGGGCGCCGTCCAGCCCTGTGGCCCTCAAGCATCTGCTCCCATTGCTCAGCAGCCGGCACTCCTGACACTTGGCGACCATTGCCCCAGTGGGCAAGTTCTCCCAGTTCTGTAAAGGGAGGGACCATAGAGCTCCATCCACAGCCTTGGGGACTTGGGGACTTGAGCTGTGCTGTGCTGGCTTTGGGGGCGGTTTTGAAAAGGATCCAGAGTATTCTGAGCAGTGTCCACACCAGTGAGATGAACAGGTGCAGGCATCTCACTCTCCCCTGTTCAGGCCCCGACCCCATGCGTGCCCATGCAGAGGTGGGCAGCTTCTGGCAGAAAGTACTTGTACAAATTCTAACACACTGATTTTTAAATGTAAAAAGTCGTGTGTGTATACTGTAGTCCCCCTTTATCCTCATCCGGTGTGTATACAGTAGTCCCCCCCATCCTCATCCGGTGTGTATACAGCAGTCCCTTATCCTCATCTGGTGTGTATACAGTAGTCCCCCCTTATCCTCATCTGGTGTGTATACAGTAGTCTTTATCCAGTGTGTATACAGTAGGTCCCCCTTATCCTCATCCGGTGTGTTTACGGTAGTCTCCCCTTATCCTCAGGAGATAGGTTCAAAGACCCTCAGTGGATACCTGAAACCAAAACCTAGAAAGACGGGTTTTTCTGATAAATATATATATTATATAATGCTTATGATAAAGTTCAGTTTATAAATGAAGCACAGTAAGAGATTACCAATAATAACTGGTAACAGAAACGGGACAGTACACTGTAGTAAAGTTACATGGGTGTGGTCTCACTCTCAGAATATCTCATCGCACTGCTCTGTGGGTAACAGCGAACCATGGGTAAAGCAAGGCTACTGTGCTCTTATTTTCGCCTGTGGAGTTGAGCTGCTAGAGGAGAGCCATCCTTGTGGCTGTTAGGCTGGCCTGTGGTTAGGCTGGAAGGGTGAGGAGGCACCCAGGAGTGCAGCTGGCACTGGTTCTGAGTGCCTGGGAGTTTGGCTGCCCATCAAGCTAAAACTTTCTAAAGCCACATTGGAGAATTAAATGATTTTTATTAAAAGGTCGATGTCTCTAAGGATGAGCTCATGCATGGTTAGGTTTTTTTAAGTTTTTTTTCTTTTGGAGATAGGTCTCACTGTGTTGTGCAGGCTGGTCTCAAAACCCTGGGCTTAGGCAGTCCTCCGGCCTTGGCCTTGCAATGGCCAGGACCACAGGCATGGGCCGCCACGCCCAGCCCCTGCATTTCTGGCACAGTTGAGAGGTAAGGCTGCCCGGCGTAGGCACAATCCGAGAGCAGGGTAGGGACGCCCAGCCAGCCCCACAGTCCAGGGAATCCAAAGCCTCCAATTGCCTGTGGGCCTTTCCAGCAATTCAAGTCAAAGATAAGTGTTATTTCAGAATGGTCCCTGCAAAGCCTGCCTGGGCACTCTAGGTTCTGACAGGACATGGCAGGCCGGGCACATAGAGGTGCGGGTCCTGAGTATAGACATCTGTCCTGATGCATCCCGAAGCTGAGCACACCTGCAGTCTCACGGTCACACAGGAGGTCTCTATCTCTGTCTCACAGGAGATAGAAGCAGCAGGAGATGTGAGTTGCTGTCGTGTGTGTTCTCTCTAGCTTCTCTTTGATTTCCTGGCCTTTAAAAACGACATCAGTTTCTGGAAGAAGAAGAAGAGCATGATCGGCATGTCCACCAAGGCAGGTAGGCGCCCCGGACGTGGCCCTGCTCAGATCCTCTGCCCCGGGGATGCTCCCTGGAGCCTGCGGTTGAGGGCTGCCCGCCTCATTCCTGGCTGCAGACACAGCGCCGGGTGTGTGCTTGGCTCTTGAGAAGCCTCTGAGACCAGGCACTGTAAAACCCAGAGAGCCTTGGCGGCAATTGCAGTGGGACTGTTGGAGGCTGCGCAGCTCAGGGCCTAGCTGCAAACTGTGGCATGTGTGTGGTGTGACTGCCGGAGGCTGCATAGCTCAGGGCCTGGCTGTGGACTCTGGCGTGCATGGGGTTTGGGCCTGGGCTGTGGGGAGTGAGGATGGACCTCTCGAGCCTTCCCGGCTGCTCACGGGCGCTGAACGGGGCTGGGCCTCACATCCCCAGTCTTAGTTCCCTCGTCCTGTCCTCCCGCGGGTCTTCCTTCCCCAACCAGCGCAGGCCTGGGCATGTGGGGCCTGTCGGGTGATGGCAGTTGATAGGCCCGTGGTGCTGTGCCCGGCAGCGACAGGGAGTGTGCAGCTGTTAGGGCGGTCAGGGACCCCTGGGGCCAGGCAGCCCGGGCAGGAGGCCTGCCAAGATCTGGGACCAGTGTTCCTGGCCAGGGGTGCCTGCTGTGGTTAGGGGGCCCAAGGGAGTGAGGGTCCTCCTGACCTTGCAGAGGTGGAGGTTGTTACAGTGGGGTGGGGAGCGGCAGTCTGGACAGGGGCGAGGCGTTGGCGGTGTGAGGACGAGGCGTGGATGAGTCCTGTTGGTTAGGAGTGAGGAGTGTTCGGCTCCAGCGAGGGTTTGGCGGTGTGAGGACGAGGAGTCGGTGAGTCTTGTTGGTTAGGAGTGAGGAGTGTTCGGCTCCAGTATCAGAGACCCAAACACGTTGTTTTTCTCACATGGAAAAGATGCCCAAGCGGGTGGCCCTGGCTGCCTGGGGGCCCTGCGGTGCTCTGTGGTGGTGTCTCCGAACCCTAATGCCTTTCCCGGCGTCCCAGGTTGGGGTGGGCAGCACACAGCGCTGTGGCCATGACCACTGCTTGTCGTGTGGCTCCATGGATCTGCTTCCCCTGCCTGCCCTGGGGGTTTGCGGGAGGAGGAAGACATGTTGAATAAGCTGGAGTGGTTGTTAAGGTACAGGCTGGGGAGGAAACACGTCCAGACTTGAAAAGCCACGCGCTTATCGCAGAACCAGCATAAGACCTGCCTGGAAGCAAAGCTGTGCTGGCTCCGTCATCCGACCTCTGCCCACGTTCCATGCTCGTTTGCAAGTGTGGCTCAGACACGTGTTTGTGGAGCTGGTGTGGGGCCGGCTGTTCAGTTCAGCAGCCTTCAAAACACTTTCCTGGCTGCTGGATACTTCCTGTTCTTTTTGAGCAGGGTAACATGGACTGGGGAGGACCTGAAGCTTCTTGGGCGTGGGGGTTGGGATGGGGACTGGGGGTATGTGTGCGACTGGGGCACAGGCGGGTCTGCCCTGGTTGGGATGGGGACGGGGGTATGTGTGCGACTGGGGCGCAGGCGGGTCCGCCCTGGTTGGGATGGGGACTGGGGGTATGTGTGCGACTGGGGCGCAGGCGGGTCTGCCCTGGTTGGGATGGGGACTGGGGGTATGTGTGCGACTGGGGCACAGGCGGGTCTGCCCTGGTTGGGATGGGGACTGGGGGTATGTGTGCGACTGGGGCGCAGGCGGGTCTGCCCTGCACCCTCCCAGCCCGATCGTCCTGTCCTCAGTGCTCTGGCGCTGCTTCAGCACCGTAGTCATCTTCCTGTTCCTGCTGGACGAGCAGACGAGCCTGCTGGTGCTGGTCCCGGCGGGCGTGGGAGCCGCCATCGAGGTGAGTTCCAGGCAGTGACCTGAACTGTCTGAGGTCCATGGGCCTCCACGCACTCAGGAAAGGCTTTCAGCCCCAGCCTGGGAGACCTTCCGTGGAAGCCTGCGTGCTTGTTCCTGACGACCTCAGTGTTCTGGAAGCTGTGGAATGGCAGGCAGCAGCTAGAGAGGCTTTGAACACGTGGAGAGCAGGGAAGTGGGTGTTCTGATGGCGTCAGCTCCTGAGGCCCTGTCCACCAAGCAGAGTGTTTTTACGTGTTTGAGAAATCCCACCACGCGCAGAGCAGAGGCATAAACCGTGGGGCCTTGAGAGGCTCGTGCTGTGGCTGCAGAGCTGAGCACGGCAGCCAGGTGGGCAGTGACGGAAATCACTTGGTGCCCTGTGGTCCAGCCCTGGTGGTTCCGGAGCTCAGAAAAGCCAGCCAAAAGGGAGCCTCGTGGGGCAGGGCCAGCTTGGGAGCAACACTTGAGGGGGATGATGGCCCCCGCCGTTGGTGGCCCATTTGTGGGTGGGAGCCTGCACGGCCGTCATGCCTGTTGAGGAGGAGCTGGATTCGATGGTGCTGGAGCACCACAGGCGGGGCCCTCCATAGGTACGAGTCACAGTGCCACGCCCGGCTCAGGCACCAGTCCTCTGTGAACAGTGCCTTCCAAGGATGCAGCCAGGTGGTGGCGGCTCTCAGAGAGGGCCTGAAACAGGCTCCATGGCTGCCCAAGTGCCAGGCAGAAGGAGGTGGGGGCTAATTTGGGTGCAGGCGGGGTGGTTTAGAGAACCGCACTTGCATGCTGCTGTTGTCGTCTGCTGGTCGGTGGCTGTGCAGCCCACCTGACCAGCTGCACCTGCCGGGTGTGGGTTAGAGGCCCCCACCATTCTGCCCTGAGCAGTGGGAGGGACAGGAAGAGGACAGTGGGCTGGGCGGGGCCGTGGGCAGCAGGTCCCCGTTACCTTCTGGGTCATTCATTCGGGGTCTTGTGGTCTTGGAAGATGAAAGGAGCTATTTCCTGATCTCTCCCCTCAGCTGTGGAAAGTGAAGAAGGCATTGAAGATGACTATTCTTTGGAGAGGTCTGATGCCCGAATTTCAGGTAGGATTTAACTGTAGTGGCTGAACCCCACGCCCTCTCTGAAGAGTGTGGTTTTGCCCCCTGCGCACAGAGTAAAGTGGCCATCCGCGGATGAGTCACTGCGGGCCTCTGTCGGGAGCCTCCGTGGTGGAGGCAGCACTGGTTTCTGATCACAGCCACTCTCTTTGCCTGAGGACTCCCCAGTCATGTACCCAGTTCTGACCCTCTTCAATGCAGATGGCAGCGCTTCTGGGCCTGAGCTGGCCTCTGGGAGAAAGGACGCTGGCTGGCCAGCGGGAGTGCTTCATTTTGGCACCTTGCCTAGAGCATGCTCCCGAGGCTGGTGCTGACTGGGGTCAATACAGTCCTGGCAATCCCCAAGTGAGCGAGCCCCTGCCTCTTGTGGCTGCCCCAGTGCCTGGGTGCTCATGAGGCCCCTAGGCACATGAGGGCGGGGCAGAGCTGGAGTTGAATCTCAATGCCCACAGATGGACCTTGATTGAGGCAGGGCCCTCAGCAGTCACGGCTGAGATTTTCCATGCTGTGGGCAGAGGAAGGGCAGGAAGCCCAGCAGATGCAGCGCAGCCACTGTGTTCCAGCCTGGCCCCGTGACTCCTGGCCGGCTGGTTCAGAGCATTGTCGGCTGTGCCTGTGCCCTCTGCAGTGTTCTCACTGTGAAGCAGCGGCACTGAAAACCAAGCCCCCCAACGAGGAGCAGCAGTGAGGCCGCGCTGTCCCCTCTCAGGCTTGCGGGACCCAGGGCCAGGGTGAGGTGGGAAGGGTCCATGCAGATCCCTGTCCTCTGGGTCCTCTCCTCGGCCGGTAGGGACCTGAGCGCCCTCTGTAGCGAGGCCTGGGTCAGCTCTGCAGCCATGTGTGATGCCCCTTAGTCACAGCTCACCTGTGCTCAGATCCTCCCTGAGTCTGTTAACATCCGTGTGTTGAATTTCACAACAGTTTGGCACTTACAGCGAATCTGAGAGGAAAACCGAGGAGTACGATACTCAGGTAAGTCGCGTGTGGTTCAAGGCACGTGCATGCCGGACACATCCCACATCCTCCACGACGGGGCTCTGGCTGTCACTGCTCAGTGCGGAGTCTCCTTGGCACGGGTCAGCCCGCCTTGAGCAGGGATCGCAAGGGTGAACACACAAAACCCAAATTTCTTACTGGGAAGGGCAGGGGCTTGCAGAGATGCTTTTTCCCCAGTCCTTACAGGCACAGCCTTCCTGTGTCACCGTATAGTGGGGTATTTTCATCGTTTGTAAGTCACATTTGCCAGGCAGCTGACGCAGGCCTTGGTGTCTGCTGTGGTTGCTGGGAACGCACTTGCTGTTACCAAGGCCATAACGGCCTCGGCAGCACGGTGGCCTGGAGGATCGGCCCCAGAAGCACAGAGCATCACCTTTCCCCAGTGCTGTTGGGGGAGCTGGAAGTCTCAGTTCAAGTTAAAAGAACATTTCTGCACAGGAATGATTGTGGTTTGGTTTAATGTTCACCAGCTTGTATCTAACTTTCATGGAGTTGTAAAGCTGAAATCAATAGATACTGCTGGCGATGTAACTACATTACTTAGTAGACAGTTTTTTCAGGTGTCTTTCTATTATGTTTATTGATCTGTTGTGGGTTGGTTGGTTTTGACCAGCCCGAATTGATTTATTATTGGTAACTAGCGCCTGTAGTTACACCCGGGCTGTGGCAAGTGCACGAAGCCCTACGTGCGCCCCTCACACCACCCGCCCCCTTTCAGAGCAGCCCTGCCGCCCTGAGGGCTGTAGCTCGTTCTGTCTGTCCCGGTCGTAGTGAGCTCCATGCAGTGCATTTACACAGGCCTGGCGTTTGGGCCTCTAACTGGAAGCTCCCTTTGTTCCCTGTAGGCCATGAAGTACTTGTCGTACCTGCTGTACCCTCTCTGTGTCGGGGGTGCTGTCTATTCCCTCCTGAATATCAAGTATAAGAGGTAGGAGGCCACAGACGCTTCACCTGCTGCGTCTTTCCCCTGAGAAAGCCATTTGGATGACTGAGCCAGAGCAGAGTGCGGCTGGAGGGCAAGCTAGGGGCCAGGGCACTTGGACGAGTGCCTGGGAGGGGTCCTGACCCTGTAGCTGCGCACAGTGGCTCTGGGCCTCAGTGTCCCCCTGGTAAGGTGTAGCTGAGAGGACTGACTCCGGCCACCAGGCTTCATGGGAAGCTTGGCCCTGAGCTGAGAGGGGTCCTGGAGCCCCTGGCCTCTGCTGTGCGGATAGGATGCTGGCCCTGAGTCGAGAGGGGATGGAGCCCCCAGCCTCTGCTGCCCGAGCATGGTGCTGGCCCTGAGCCAAGAGGGGTCCTAGAGCCCCCGGCCTCTGCTGCCCGAGCAGGCTGCTGGCACTGAGCTGAGAGGGGTCCCAGAGCCCCCGGCCTCTGCTGCCTGGGTGGGGGCGCTCAGCGCTGTCTCCAGCTTGAGAACCAGGCTCAGCACTGCTGCTCTTGGCTGCCCAGCTGCAGTGAGAACACCTGGGGGTTTAGAGAATTTTTACTGAAAGAATTATTTTTCGTCAATTTAATACAGATACTAAGCTATGCAAGAAATGGGACTTTCCTTTTTTTTCCATTTCAGCTGGTACTCCTGGTTAATCAACAGCTTTGTCAATGGTGAGTCCATGTGCTTCCCTACTTCAGTAATAGTATTTACAGCAGGCACCAATTTAATTGTTCTCATCCTGTAACCCAGTGTGGCAGGTGCCTCTGCGGTGTCCAGGGCTCCCCCGAGCCTGTGAGCAGGTAAAGCCCCGCATAGCTTCACAGCAGTGACTGGTTCTGAGTAACAGGTCCTTGTACCAGCGACAGGGAGTGCTTACACCAGATGCGGCAGCCACTCCACGCCAGGCTGTGTGGTGCAGCCGCCTGGTGTACCTGTGCGTTGCTCATCACAACAGCGTTGTGTGGTACAGGATTGTTGTCTGTTTTCTTCATGAAAACAAGTAAACTTAAGCATTAAAACAACATCATGTACGTCTGGTTCCTTAGAGCAAATGGAAGCACCAGGCTCTCCTGCCGATGCACGGTGGGGACCCCGCAGGGCCCTGTGCTCGGGGCCACATGTCCTGGGAGGCCCGTCCGCCCCCACCTGCCCCAGGTGGCACCTTCAGCTGCATGGGCTGCTGTGTCCATCCCCCCGCCCCACCAGACCAGCCCTGATCGCAGCTTTGTGGTCTCTTTGGGAAGTGGTCCCGTGAGCATTAAGGGCGAGGGCCTGTCTGGTGCAGAGCAGGTGGGTCCCACACTGCCGTCCTCCCCTGTGGGAGTCCCACCTTTGACCCCTGGGGCAGGACCCTGTGAGTCGGGAGACCGTGTCCTTAGCCCCAGGGTGCTCCAGTGCCCTCACTCACTGGACCCCATGGGCAGCAGTTACACTGATTAATAAATAAAAGAGCTTTGCTCTCCAAAGTTGTCGTAGACTCTTGATGAACTTACCAGCCAGGAAGTTGCTTCACACAGTGACAGACTCTGAAGTTGTCTGGATAGCAGACCTTGTTTTCTGCCCGCTATGCACGGACGTGGCAGCCCGGCCCTCCACGCCTCGTGAGTGCTGTCTGTCTTTCTGCAGGGGTCTATGCCTTTGGCTTCCTCTTCATGCTGCCCCAGCTCTTTGTGAACTACAAGGTAAGGTGGTGTGTGCTGCCTGCGGCCCGGCCCCCATCTCCCGTGCTGCCTGCGGCCCGGCCCCCATCTCCCGTGCTGCCTGCGGCCCGGCCCCCATCTCCCGTGCTGCCTGCGGCCCGGCCCCCATCTCCCGTGCTGCCTGCGGCCGGCCCCCATCTCCCTGCTGCCTGCGGCCCGGCCCCCATCTCCCGTGCTGCCTGCGGCCCGGCCCCCATCTCCCGTGCTGCCTGCGGCCCGGCCCCCATCTCCCGTGCTGCCTGCGGCCCGGCCCCCATCTCCCGTGCTGCCTGCGGCCCGGCCCCCATCTCCCGTGCTGCCTGCGCCCGGCCCCCATCTCCCTGCTGCCTGCGGCCCGGCCCCCATCTCCCGTGCTGCCTGCGGCCCGGCCCCCATCTCCCGTGCTGCCTGCGGCCCGCCCCCCTCTCCGTGCTGCCTGCGCCCGGCCCCCATCTCCCGTGCTGCCTGCGGCCCGGCCCCCATCTCCGTGCTGCCTGCGGCCCGGCCATCTCCCGTGCTGCTGCGGCCCGGCCCCCATCTCCCTGCTGCCTGCGGCCCGCCCCCATCTCCCGTGCTGCCTGCGGCCCGGCCCCCATCTCCCGTGCTGCCTGCGGCCCGGCCCCCATCTCCCGTGCTGCCTGCGGCCCGCCCCCATCTCCCGTGCTGCCTGCGCCCGGCCCCCATCTCCCGTGCTGCCTGCGCCCGGCCCCCATCTCCCGTGCTGCCTGCGGCCGGCCCCCATCTCCCGTGCTGCCTGCGGCCCGGCCCCCATCTCCTGTGCTGCCTGCGCCCGGCCCCCATCTCCCGTGCTGCTGCGGCCCGGCCCCCTCTCCCGTGCTGCCTGCGGCCCGGCCCCCATCTCCCGTGCTGCTGCGGCCCGGCCCCCATCCCCGTGCTGCCTGCGGCCCGGCCCCCATCTCCCGTGTGCCTGCGGCCGGCCCCCATCTCCCGTGCTGCTGCGGCCCGGCCCCCATCTCCCGTGCTGCCTGCGGCCGGCCCCCATCTCCCGTGTGCCTGCGGCCGGCCCCCATCTCCCGTGCTGCTGCGCCCGGCCCCCATCTCCCGTGCTGCCTGCGGCCCGGCCCCCATCCCCGTGCTGCCTGCGGCCCGCCCCCATCTCCCGTGCGGCCTGCGGCCCGGCCCCCATCTCCCGGCTGCCTGCGGCCGGCCCCCATCTCCCGTGCTGCCTGCTCCCGGCCCCCATCTCCCGTGCTGCCTGCGGCCCGCCCCCATCTCCCGTGCTGCCTGCGCCCGGCCCCCATCTCCCTGCTGCCTGCGGCCCGGCCCCCATCTCCGTGCTGCTGCGGCCCGGCCCCCATCTCCCGTGCTGCCTGCGGCCCGGCCCCCTCTCCGTGCTGCCTGCGGCCCGCCCCCATCTCCTGTGCTGCCTGCGCCCGGCCCCCATCTCCCGTGCTGCCGGCAGCTGACCTGTGCCTGTCTCTCGTGTTTCAGTTGAAGTCGGTGGCACATCTGCCCTGGAAGGCCTTCACCTACAAGGTGAGTGTGACAGTTGGCGCGGAGTCCCTTCTCACTGAGCAGAGCATGAGTGAGGGCGTCTTCCAGCCAGCAGCATTACCGGGGCAGTCTCTGCCCAGACTGCATCTGCAGCCGTCCCTTTCACTGAAAAATATTAAGGCGGCTCCTTTAAAAACGGAAGAGCTGTAGAGAACTTTAGACCCTGAGAGACTGGGGTTCTCTCACTTGTCACAGATTTGGTTTTGTTTTTTTTAGTTTTTATGTTTCTTCTTAGCACGGGTGTCAAGACACAGACCCCTGTGGCCCAGTACCCAGTGCCTGGGGATAGTAGATTCAGGCCTCCCAGGCAGGAAGGGAAGCCCCCATGGGCCGTGGCCATTCCCCGCGGGTAGAGCTGTGGAGGGCCCCTTGGCTCCGTGTGGGATTAGAAGTGCCTCAGCAGGCCGGGCGCGGTGGCTCAAGCCTGTAATCCCAGCACTTTGGGAGGCCGAGACGGGCGGATCACGAGGTCAGGAGTTCGAGACCATCCTGGCTAACATGGTGAAACCCTGTCTCTACTAAAAAAAAAAAACAAAAAACTAGCCGGGTGACGTGGCAGGCGCCTGTAGTCCCAGCTACTCGGGAGGCTGAGGCAGGAGAATGGCGTAAACCCGGGAGGCGGAGCTTGCAGTGAGCTGAGACCCGGCCACTGCACTCCAGCCTGGGCGGCAGAGCGAGACTCGTCTCAAGAAAAAAAAAAAAAAAAAAGAAGTGCCTCAGCATTGCAGGCGGAGCTGAGTTAATGGGACGTGATTTGCACTTTTCTGCAGTCAAGTCCAAGCTCCCAGAGGAAAGGGCAATGCTCGGGCAGCTCTCCCCTTGGCTCTGTCTCGGGCAGCTCTCCCCTTGGCTCTGGCTCGGGCAGCTCTGCCCTTGGCTCTCCCCTTGGCTCTGGTTTCAGGCCATTCTCTTTGGGTTCCCCAATGTGGGTGGGAGCCTGGGCGAGACCTGCAGTGTGTCGGGTGCCAGCGGCTATGGGGAGCCCCTGAGAGAACAGAGCGTCGTGTCTCCACTTGCTGGCTTTCTGCTCTTTTCATTGTTGCTGTGAATAGTTCCAGTTAGTTAGTTCCAAGTATCTGCCAAAAGCCATTTGCTTGGTTACGTTACCAGAAACAATAGGATTCCAGTCCCAGCAACTGGGGTTCACCTTCCTCCCGTCTGGCCCTGCAGGCTTTCAACACCTTCATTGATGACGTCTTTGCCTTCATCATCACCATGCCCACGTCTCACCGGCTGGCCTGCTTCCGGGACGACGTGGTGTTCCTGGTCTACCTGTACCAGCGATGGTGAGTGCGGCTGTGCACGCTCAGCTCCTGGTCCGTCTCAGCAGCGTGGCGCTGCTGCTAAACGGGATGACGGCTTTCATAGCACCCAGCGCCTGTCTGTCCGTTTGAGGGCAAAGATAATTTGCGGGTGGTGGTTTTTCCTGTCTTGCCTAAACTTGGGTTCCAGTTGCCCATGATACGACCTGGCAAGAAACTGTTGCAGCTCTGTCTCCTCATTGTGCTTTAGAAATGCTCGTTTCTATGTGAATTATTGATTAGCCACTGAAAGCAAATTTCTCTCCTTAAGCTATTTACTTATTCACAGTCATTGCTATTGAGCAGGACAGAGACTGTAGCACGACTAATCCATACTTGGCACTAGCCTCGAAGTGTCCAGCTGGCAGTCCTGGGGTCCAGGTCTCCAGCGTCGGGAACAGGCTCTGGGCCACTCTTGGGCTGTGTGTCCCTGCAGGGCAGAATGTCACTGGAGAGCTTGCTCACCTCAACATTGGCCACACCCCTTAAACCAGCCACCCGGGTCTCTGAAGACGACATTGTGTTGACCTCCCGGCTTGGCCTTCAGGTCGAAGGCTGATGGCTAAGGAAAAGGCTTTGTGGAATTTTCTAAATGCAGAGGCTCAGGCCCCACCCCGGCCTCAGAATTTTCTAAACGCAGAGGCTCAGGTCCCGCCCTGGCCTCGGAATTTTCTAAACGCAGAGGCTCAGGCCCCACCCCGGGCCTCCTGCTTCCCTCCAGGGCTGACATCTGCCCTCTCAGTCAGCAAGAGCTCCCTCCAGCTCTGCTGTGCCAGGGTAGGAGCCAGGGATCTGGGGCTCCCCTCAGGAGCGTTGTATCCGGACCACTGCAAGCACTGCCCTCACCTCCCGTCCTGGCCCCAGGGCCTTGTCCGGGGTGGAAGGAGTGTGTGTCACCCCCAAGGCCTGTTGCCAAGTGTCTCAGAGCCTCCTGGCTGTGTCCTTTCTCTGGCCCTCGAGGTCCCTCTTCCCATCTCCCCCCGCCCCGACCAGGAGGCCACCACTCATACACCATGGCTGTGACACTTTCCTGTGCCCTCCCCAGGCCATGGCCCCCCTCAAGGCCTGGGGCCATCCGACTAGTGCTGGAGAGAGGTCCTTTTCCCCCAGGTTGTCCTGGGGGTTCCTGCCTAGGTCTGGGCTGCCGGCCCTTGGGGAGCGTAGTGCTTCCGTCCCCGCCTGTCTCCGCACGCGACCTCGTCCCCGCCTGTCTCCGCACGCGGCCTCGTCCCCGCCTGTCTCCACACACAGCCTCGCCAGGTGTTTCAGAGCCTCTGTCCCGGCCAGCATGAGACTGGCACTGTTCGGCCTGTTTTAACTCTTTGTTCAGGTGCAGTTGGCACATCCACACAGTGGCGCGTGGCCGCCCTTGCCTAGCTCTCCAGGCCTGGCCGCCGGCTGCCCACCCACCCCCTTGCTGTCTCGTGCAGCCCCTGCACTGGAGCTCCCGCTTGGGTCTCAGCAGGAAGGACTGTTTCCCTGTAAGCAACACTCACACAGGGCTTGGTTCCCGTCCCCCGTTCACCATTCTCAGATCCCCCAGTTGGCCTCCTGCCCCCTGCAGAGCATGAGGTTGTCCAAGCCATGGAGCCCCGGATGCTGCTGTGCCTGGCGTGGTTGTCACTCTTCAGGGTCCCATCTCAACCGTGAGCCCTTCGGTGGCTCCCAAGTCCTCGCAGGTGGCCCAGGGTGTGCCTGAAACTGTGCTATACTCAGGCTCTGTGTGTTTCTGGTTCCAGACCTGCAAACGGTGTTTGGCCAGGACCACAGGGCCCTTGGTGGGCAGCAGGTCCATTTTTAAGCTGAAACCCTGTACGTCTACTGTTCGTGGCTGTGAGGAGCTGCCCCTCACGCCACAGCTTCCTCATCCATACCTAGGAGTGATGTTGGCAAGGCCTCTGGGGCTCAGGATCAAAGGTGGTGGCAGTGTCCTGCCAAGTGTTCACAGCTGAGGAGACGCGCTCCCTGAACATGGCAGTTCCTGTTCCGATCGCTCGGGTCTCCGTGATTCCACAGTTCCCAGAAGGCAGCCAGTGCAGCCTCTGGGTCCTCCG
Organism: Trachypithecus francoisi; assembly: GCF_009764315.1. Taxonomy (NCBI): domain Eukaryota; kingdom Metazoa; phylum Chordata; class Mammalia; order Primates; family Cercopithecidae; genus Trachypithecus; species Trachypithecus francoisi. The sequence continues at coordinate 1,182,226 of NW_022681465.1, read as the reverse complement.
TTTGGCCAAGCTTCCCTTTCCTTGAGAGCAGTGCGCTGGCCTGGCCATGCCGAACAAAACACAACTCAGAAATCCCTCCTCAGCCCTCAGCAGTAAAACTTCTGAGGATTAGACATTTTAGTTAATTTGCTCACTGTGGCCGCTCACTGGAAAATAAATCAAGGATGCCAAGTCCTCCTCTTAGGAAAATAGCCCCTGCGGTGGGGTTTGCTGATGTGCTCATTTGTGTCGTTGTAGGCTTTATCCTGTGGATAAACGCAGAGTGAACGAGTTCGGGGAGTCCTACGAGGAGAAGGCCACGCGGGCGCCCCACACAGACTGAAGGCCTCCCGGGCTGCCGCTGGCCACGTGCGACTTGAATTGTCCATGAGTATTTTCAGAAGCCTTTGGTGGAATTCCCAGACATTGCATTTTCTGTGTTGCCAAAATCGCTTTGGACATTTCTCAGACATCTCCCAAGTCCCTCACATCAGATTTGGAGCTGGTGGTGCTCACGGTGCCCCCACGTGTGAACGTCTGTCTTGGTCACAGAGCTGGGCGCTGCCAGTCACCTTGAGCTGTGGTGGCTCCCGGCACGCGAGTGTCCAGGGCTCGGCCATGTCCTCACACTGGCAGGTGCGGGAGCCCTCACAGGCAAGGGGGCTGTCGGAGTTCCGTTCAGGTGGTTTTCTAAGTGCTCCTTATGTGAATTTCAAACACATACGGAATTCATTCCGCGTGGACTCTGGGATCAAAGGCTCTTTCCTCGTTTGTTTGAGAGTTGGTTGTTTTAAAGCTTAATGTATGTTTCTATTTTAAAATAAATTTTTCTGGCTGTGGCATTTTTCTTGACCTGGTATAATGAAAGTATTTCAGATATTTGAGTTTAACCCTTTTCCAGAAAGTAATACATAATATGGATTTATTTATGCATTAAAAGAGCAAATTTAAAGAGCCCTTCCCAAGCCTTTGAGTCATGAGTGTTCTTACATACTTAGCATCTCGGTTATTTAAGACTAAATTATTGTACAGAGCCATGACCCGTCGGGTCAAGCCCATCTTGCCCTAGGTTGAGACAGAGAGGGAGAAATGGAATAGAAAGATGGGTAGAGAACTGCTGGACTCCGTGTGCAGTCAAGTTTCACGTTTGCGGAAGTTAGTTCTTGTGGGGTTTGTTCTCAGCCCACAGCAGCCTCCACCTCCCATGTTCACGTGATCGATGCTCCTGCCTCAGCCTCCTGAGTAGCTGGGACTACAGGTGTGTGCCACCACATCCAGCTTTTTTGTATTAATATTTTTAGTAGAGATGCAGTTTTGCCATGTTGGCCAGGCTGGTCTCAAACTCCTGAACTCAAGTGATCACTCGCCTTAGCCTTTTGAAGTGCTGGGAGTACAGGCGTGAGCCTCCCCACCTGGCCTCTAAATACGCAATCTTTTTTTATTCCTGGGCATTTCCTTGCTCTAAGTCTCCTTTGCCAATAGCAGCTTTCATCCTCGTGTGTTTCTGGAACAGGTGCCCCTGTGGTGGGCCTGGCTTCCTCACGGCTGAGGGGCTTCAGGAGCCCTGCTCAGAGCCCCAAGCCTGTTCCATGTGTCTCCACGTCAGTGGATGAGACACGCCATTCCAGGATGCTCATTCAGGCTGAGAACCAAATCCAGGTGCTCTCAGGCCATCCGCAGTTGGCAGTGAAGTTTCTGTACACTGTGCTTTCTTTCAGATCAGATAAGTCTTTTATAATTCAGGTGTAAACGTCACTCAGTTGGAGAGGAATGCAGTAGGCTTGCAAGTTGTCATCTTTTAGTGTTACCCATTAAAATACGAAGATAGCAGATGAGTTGGCACACGAAAACAAATACGAATACACGGCCTATACCGCGTTACTTAGTCGTGTGTTGTAAGTGGGGTCTGGAAGCGTGGCTGGGAGAGCGGGTGAACTGCTGGGCTTTATTAGATGTGCAGGTCCCATGGAAGGCACAGCACGTCAAGGGGCCTGGGGGGCACACAGGGGAGGCAGCTCCACAGGCAGGGCAGATAGTCGGGACCCTTGGGCAAGTCAGCGGTGGGGGAAAGACAGCAGGAGGCGTGAGGGGCTGCATTGGTGTGTGAGGGTCACGAGGTCACGGCCCTGCCCATCACAGGTGTGTCGGTCTGCGGGGAAGTTGAGGCATCAGGGAACAGGAAGTTGTAAACGTCTGCAATGGACCTTACCCACACAGGCCGTGCCTTTGCCCACGGTGCCAGATTACTGGGGCGGGGTGTGGTGGAGGGTGTCCCTTCCACACCTGCGGTTTTCTTTGTCTTTGGGGGAGGGGAGCCTTGCTTTATAAAACACACAACTGGCTGTGTTCTGTAAGGCTGCACCTCGCGTCCTGTTGGCAGCAGCTAAGCACACAAACGGGAAAGGAGTATCGCCCAACTCCACCGATGAACCCAAAGTGCCTGGCTTTGCCTGGGGGATGCTGGCAAGGTCAGGTGCGGTTCCCAGCGTTTCTTCTGCCTCTTGGGGCACATCCCATGGTGGATCAGCGCCTGCGGCCAGCTCCTGCAGAAATAGCATCATCCAGCACTTGCATCAGCAGCCAAAGCCGGGCCTAACTGTCAGGGGCTCTGTGGACAGCTCTGCTGCTCTCGCTTTTCAGTTTCAGTATGAAAAATAGTCGCTACAAGAACTCATTTTTGCCGTAGCACCTGCTCTTCTATTTGGGCTGGTGTGCTGAGCAAAGGAGCCTCATCAGCCTGACAGCAGAGTCAACTTAACCTGAGTTTTCAGGAAGCACCATGGGAGGGCTCCCAAAAGGGGCAGATGTCCGCCGTGCACTGTGTCTGCTTCTGTAGTCGGCCCTCCAGTGCCGTTTTCTTTCCCCTGCAAAGGACATTATGCGTAAACCAGCTGCTGGCGACTGTTAGTCTTGATCTGTGTAAACAGGAGCAAGTTGCAGATTGTTCCTTTGAAGACACCGCAAGTCACGTGTGTCAGTTACTCCTGAGAGGTTGCTAGGGCACTTGCCTCTCCATTTTTTAAGATAAGCAGAGGTTTAAAAAAAAATAAGGAGTTTGGGGAATGAGGCCTTGCAAGTCCTTCCAGCTTCAGGATCAGCACTTGCTCTGACAGCCTTGACTTCCTGCCCTGTGGGCCGGCACTCCTGCAAATGCGCAGTGTTTCAAGAGAGGCCAGGACTGAGCCTCATGCGGATCCCATCTCATGGGAATCCTGAAGCTTCACTGCTCAACGGAGGCTCCAGCTGGGTGCCTTGAAACATGCTTAAAGGGTTTATCCTTCATCCCGATGAGTTTCGTTCTGTTTTCCTCTTGGATTTCATTGATATTTCTTCATAACATCAAGGCCATGTCATGATTGATCATGAGGTGGGACTGAGAAATGTTCTAAGTACCTGTTGATTTTAGAATGTGTCAAAGCCCTCGAAGCTGTTGCCAGCATCTGTGAAACTGGACTCACGTGGCAAGGGCCCGGGGTCGCCCACGGTGGAACTGTAGTGTCCTGATCGCAGCTGGTGGGCTCCGTACCTGGGCGGGACAGGCTCAAAGCAGCCAGTGTCCAGAAGGAGCTTCTGTCTCTCCCCCTTGGCACTGGCCACTCATTTTATAGAACGGATTTTCTTTAGACCAGAGTTTATTAGAAAGCCCAGGAAAATGAGAACTCGTACCCCTGTGAAATACCTGCCACACGTAGCCCTATAGAAGCCAGTTTGATGGCTGTCACGTGTTTGGCATCAAGATCAGTCTGTTGGCCTCGGCCTCGGTAAGCCCTGCAGGCCAGGGGTCTGGAGGAAGGATGGGGTGCAGCCAACGATAGGTGAGGCTATGGAACCCCAACGAAGGGGGCTGTGTTCAAGGAGTGATCCATGCGGAGGAGGGAAACCAGGAGGAGGTCTTGGCATACCACACTGTTTACCCCTTTCCTGAAGCAGGTACAAGGGGGCATGGCGCCCTGTGGCCCACCGTGCTTTCAGAGCAGCAGCCCCTGCAGAGACGCTGGTCCTGGAAAAGCCACCGCCTGAGTGTCCCCCAGCCAGTGTCCCACAGCCACGGCCACAATCCCCACAGCTTCCATGCTTCAAGCAGCATATTTGTTCTCTTGTGGTTCTGGAGGCCAGAAGTCCAGACCAGACCTCCCTGGGCGGCCGCTGAGGTGTGGGCAGGCCGTGCCCTCCAGAGGCTACAGGTGCTCTGGTCCTCGCGTTCGCCACCTCAAGAGCTGTGCTCCTTGCATTCCCAGGCTCGTGGCCCCTTCTTCGCCTCACCTGACCTCTGCCTCCGTGGTCATATCCCTGATTCTCACCCCTACCCTCTGTGGTTCCATCCGCCCCAGACGATTACCCCTCATCATCTCCCGTCCAAGATCCCAAGTGTGATGGTGGCCGCAGAGTCCACTCCAGTGCGTGGGGTCACATCCGTGGTTCTAGGGCTGGACCCCGATGTCTGGCAGGACATGCCCACCTCCCCCTCATCCTGCCATTTCCCTTGTTGAACCTTCAGTTGTGATGTCCCAGTGGCTTTTGTACTGCTGGCTGGACTCAGCTGGTGCACTGAGAGGCGAACTCTTTTTTTATTATTTTTTTTGAGACAGAGTCTCGCTCTGTCACCCAGGCTGGCACTGCAACCTCCGCCTCCCAGGTTCAAGCGATTGTCCTGCCTCAGAGACCTCCCGAGTAGCTGGGATTACAAACCGCCACCACGCCCGGCTCATTTTGTATTTTTAGTAGAGATGGGATTTCACTATGTTGGCCAGGCTGGTCTTGAACTCCTGACCTCAGGTGATCTGCCCACCTCGGCCTCCCAAAGTGCTGGGATTACAGGCATGAGTCACTGCACCGGCTGGCAGGCATTTTTTAAAAACTTGTGACTGTACAGTTTCCACACAGTGTCGTAGCAGATACACCCTGTGCAGCTCAACAAGCCCTCCATGCTTCCACACTCCAGCACCGAGCACCCGAGTCAGGCTACAGACGGACCCTGGCCCCACAGGGCCCTCTTGGTGGAAACCATGCAGGTGAACCCCGCCCAAGGGTCACTGGGTCCAAGGCCCACACTGCAGCAGTCACACTGGGAGCTCTGGTACCCAGGTTCTCGGGCTGGGCTCCGTCTGGAGTCCATCTGTGTTGTCGCAAGTGGCACTCCTTTGTAACTTTCTTCCATGTGGCGTGAACCCGGGCCGTTATGGATCAAACCGTGCACGTGGCTGTGCCTGCCTCTGAGGCACAGACCCAGGGGGGACGTGGCTGTCGTGGTGCATGTGTGCTGAGCTCCAGTACATGTCACCCATGTTCTAAGGGGCTGTGCACTCTGGCTGGGCACCGTGGCATGTGAGCCCCATGGCATCACCCCTTCTCCAGCACACAACGCTGCTGTCTTTAATTTTAGCCACTCTGGTGGGTGTGTAGTGGAGTCTTCTGGAGGTTTAAACATGCATTTCCCTGCTGACTAGCGGTGTTGAAAACCTTTTTGTATCCTCACTGACCATCTGGGAGGCCTCTTTGTGTTTTCCGTTTCCTGTTCCTTCCAATCACACCGTGCAGAGCCGATCGTGCAGGGCTGGCTCACTGAAGCTGCCGCGACCACAGACGGAGGCTGAGAGCATTTCCTCTTTGCCTGTTGTCTAAAATCATCCCCTCAGGCACTTGTAGATGCAACTGATGAAACCGCCTAAGTCTGCGGTTTCCTTTGTGGGATTTTTTTTTCACTACTGTTTTAATTTCTGTAAATTCTGTGATAATAATACCATGCAGATTTTCTATTTTCCCTTGAAGTTTTATTATAATATTTTGTTTATTTAAATAATTTGTCCATTTGACCTAAAATGACAACTATCTTTTTTTTTTTTAGAGACAAAGTCTTACTCTGTCATCCAGGCTGGAGTGCAGCGGTGCAATCTCAGCTCACTGCAGTCTCAGCCTCTCTGGCCACAGGTGATCCTCACACCTCAGCCTCCTGAGTAGCTGGGACTACAGGCATACACTACCACACCTGGCTAATTTTCATACTTTTAGTAGAGGCGGTTTCACCACATTGGCCAGGCTGGTCTCAAACTCCTGACCTTAAGTGGTCTGTCCGCCTCAGCTCCCCAAATTGCTGGGATTACAGGCCTGAGCCACCATGCCCAGCTAATTTTTTTATCTTTTTGTAGCAATGGGGTCTTGCCGTGTTGCTCAGGCTCATCTCAAATTCCTGGGCTCAAGCAATCCACCACCCACCTTGGCCAAAATGCTAGGACTACAGGTGTGCACCCACTGCACCCAGCCCAAATATCAACTGCCTTGGCATGACGTTGGCATAGCACTGTCCTGATTTACATGACACCTGTGACAACGTCTGCTTCTCCACCCCTGTGTGAGCTTGTGGGGGCGGCCACAGCAAAGCACTGCGGCTTCAGCTTCAATAGCAGACATTGGCCAACTCAGTTCTGGAGGCCACGGTCCCAGATCAGGTGTGGGTGGGACTGGCTCCCTCTGAGGCTGCGAGGGATGCCCTGTGTCAGCCTCTCCTTGGCTTGCACACAGCTGTCTTCTCTCTGTGTCTTCACATCATCTTCCCTTGACGCCCGTCTGTCTCTGTGTCCAGATTTATCCTTCTTATAAGGATACCAGTCACTGGCTTAGGGTCACCCTAATGACCCCATCTTAACTAATCACAAGTGCAAAGATCCTATTTCCAAATAAGGGCACATTCTGAAGTCCTGGGGGTTAGGACTTTAACACATAGATTTTGGGGAGGACACAGTACATCCCATAACAACTTCTTACGAGGTTAGAGGTGGGACTTGGACCCCGGACCCAACTGAGGACTAGCTGAAACAGGGAACTGAGGACCAGCTGAAACAGGGCCCGGGTGGAAGCAGCTTTCCATAAGACATGCCCGCCAGTGTTTCCCATTGCTGTGGCAACCCCCGGGCATTACCACCCCCGTCATAGCAATGACCCCAACCCAACGGTTACTACCTCTTCCCTAGAAATTTCTGCATAAACTGCCGCTTAATCTGCATGTAATTAAAAGTGGTTACAAACCTAACTGCAGACCTGCCCTGAGCTGCCGCTCTCAGCAGGCCACTTATGAGGAGCCCTGCCTGGCAGGAGCAGCCCCAGGGCTGTCACACCGCCTGTGGGGAGCTCTGCTCTGGGCACACTGACCTCGGGAGCCCTACCCTCAGGAGCCCTGCCCTCAGCATGCCGCCTGTGGGGAGCACTCCCCCATGGGAGCAGCCCTGGGGCTGTCACACTGCCTGTGGGGAGCCCTGCCCTCAGTGTGCCGCCTGTGGGGAGCACTACCCCACAGAAGCAGTCCTGGGGCTGTCACACTGCCTGACCTATAACCCTGCTGCTTCCATACAGCTATTTCCTTCCACCCTACTGAGGCAGGAGAACAGGGTCTGGAGGCAGGGAACCCAAGGCTGATTCACGCTGACTTGCTAGAACTAAATCAAAAGGAAAACCCCAACTTTCTGAGCTCAAGTAACCAAAGGACCAGAGGCTACTCCCTTTGCAACCCCTCCCCCTTTTTTCTGAGTGGCAGATGAAAAATTGAAAGTACCTCTGATTAGTCCCCTCCTGCAACCAATCAGATTGGTCTAGGGCCAAGTCTTCATTTGCATACGAGTATAACACTTTAACTTCACTTCAGCCTCTGATTGGTCACTTTCCACAACTGAGCCGACCAATTGTGGGCCAGTATTTCAAATACATAGGGCATATGGCAAGTAACCAATGGGAAACCTCTAGAGGATATTTAAACCCCCAAAATTCTGTACCTGGGCTCTTGAGCCAGTTGCTTGAGCCCACTCCCACTCTGTGGAGTGTACTTTTGTTTTAATAAATCTGTGTTTTTTCTTTTTTTTCGTTGCTTTGTGCATTTTGTCCAATTCTTTGTTCAAAACACCAAGAACCTGGACACCCTCCACCGGTAACACTGCCATCGGCTCATCCTTGAGTTCTGCCCTGGGCGAAGCCAAGAACCCTCACCTGCTGAGCCCCACTTTGGGGCTTGCCTGTCCTGCATCACTTACGTAGTTATTTGTATCTTTATTTTTCTTGAATGATTTGTTTTTGTCATTTTCATTATTATTAGTCTTTCCTAGAAAAGTAAATGTTTAGCTTTGCTGATTCTTGATATTTTGTTTTCTCCTTCACTAATTTCTGCTCAGATCCATTGCTCGTTTCTTTGTACATTCATCGGTCTATTTTCATATTTTGTTTCGTACCTTTAGAGCTGATTAATGAGCTCATGAATCTGTTCAGCCTTGCTCTAGGAACTTTCACTTCTGGACAAAATAAAGCAACAGGAACGGGATTCGTCCTCCCATTTGACATGACAACACCACCAACAGACTAGACAAAATGTATGAAATCACAGCCCTAAAGATCCTGAACCTCGACCAAGGAAGGTGAACCTCAAAAGGCAGGAGCCAAATGCAGCAAACCTACAATCACCTACCTGGGAAGACTGTCCAGGCAATGGTGCCCACCTGAGGCTGGACCTGGTCATCTCCCTGGGGTGAGGAGATGGAGCTGGAGACCAGGGAGGCCAAGGTGGCTGAGGTCCAAGAAAGCCCTGGAGGAGCGAGCTGTGTGGAGACTGGGCTTCGGGAACTGGCGGACGGTCCTCCTGCAGTATGTGGCTGATGGTTGATCAGCATATGTAGCAGAAAAAGGACTGGATTACAGGAAAAGATACAAGTAAGAACTACCCAACAGGATTAGAAGGAATGGTGTTCGCACAGGAATAGTGCCAGTTCTAATTTGCCAGGGTAGATAAGCCTCTAATTCACCAGGTTTTTTGTTGTTGTTGTTGTTGTTGTTTGTTTTGTTTTTGTTTTTGTTTGTTTTTGAGACAGGATCTTACTCTGTTGCCCAGGCTGGAGGGCAGTGGTGCAGTCTTGACTTACTGCAACCTCTTCCTCCGAGGTTCAAGCAATTCTCCTGCCTCAACCTCCTGAATAGCTGGGAGTACAGGTGCATGCCACCATGCCTGGCTAATTTTTGTATTTTTAGTAGAGACAAGGTTTCACCATGTTGGCCAGGCTGGTCTTGAACTCCTGGCCTCAAGTGATCCACCCACCTCAGCCTCCCAAAGTGCTGGGATTACAGGCATGAGCCACCGCACCCAACCCTAATTCACTAGGTATTGACTGGAGTACTCAGTAGAGCCTGGCCTCAGAGACAGGGTCTCACTCTCACCAAGGCTGGAGTACAGGGGTGTGACCGTGGCTCACTGCAGCTATGACCTCCCTGGGCACAGGTGATCCTCTCACCTCAGCCTCCCAAGTAGCTGGGACCACAGGCACTTGCCACCACAGTTGGCTAATTTTTATATTTTTTGTAGAGACAGAGTTGCACCATGTTGCCCAGGCTGGTCTCAAACTCCTGGGCTCAAGTGATCCTGATCCAGCTACCTCAGCCTCCCAAAGTGATGAGGCTACAGGCATGAGCCACCACGCCCAGCCCAAATGTCAATTATCTTGGCCTGATGACTCTTCTGAGTACTCCGGGCAATACCTTGTGAGTTAGAAACGCTCAATTCATAAGGTATTGACTGGCTATTCAGAAGAGTCTGGCCTCAGTAGTGGAGAAAAACCTTCCTCATGGATCAACCCCTGCCCTGGTCCCACTTACTGGAGCCCAAGCACAGGATTCAGAAGGATCGAGTTTTTCCAAGGAATGTAACTGTTTCCCAGGAAAAACTAAACTGTATTTTTAGGAACACAAAAACATACATCACCGAACAAGAAGAAACTCACACTGCATGCATCCGTATTACCAGGCAGGTGAGGAAGTGAGGAAACAAGGCCTGCAATGAGGAAAAAACCACCCAGAGCTGACCCGGGAACGACAGACGTGACAGAGTTAGTAGAAAAGGATATTAAAACCGTTAGTAACCTTTATTCTGCATGTTCAAGCAGCTAGAGCAAAGATTAAAATGTTAAGCAGAGACATGGAAGACGCAAAAGATCCTTGCCAAATTTCTACAGAAAATAGTGTAATGTCTGAGAAGAAAAATACACTGGATTAGATCAACGGAAGATGAGGCATTGCAGAAGAAAAGATTAAGGGATTTGAACACACAGCAACAAAAACTACGTGAAGTGAAATGCAGGAAAAAAAAAAGATAAAGAATGAAAAGAAAAGGGCATCAGTGAGCTTTGGCAGATGTTCCATTGGCCTCACATATGTGTGAGTAGAGGCCCTGTAGGACCAGAGGCAGGGGGAAAATACTTTAAGAAATAATGTCTAAAAATTTTTCAAATATGAGGAAAAACATAAAACCACAGATCCAAGAAGCTCAACAAAACAAAGAACAAGAAACAGGAAGAAACTAAAAGTTATATCACAATCGAATTGCTGAAAACCAGCAACAAAGAGAATATCAGAGGAAAAGAGATTAATGACAGATCAAGAAACAATGAAAACAATACAGATTTCTTGTAGGAAACAACACAATATAAAAAACATTTTTTACAACCAAAAGGAAAAAAATGCTAAATTAAATTGTTTTTACCCACTGAAAGTATATTTCAAAATATATTTTAGGCCAGGCTTGGTGGCTCACACCTGTAATCCCAGCACTTTGGGAGGCCAAGGTGGGTGGATCGCTTGAGGTCAGGAGTTCGAGACCAGCCTGGCCAATATAGCGAAACCCCATCTCTACTAAAAACACAAGAATTAGCTGGGTGACGTGACACATGCCTGTAATCCCAGGTACTCAGGAGGCTAAGGCAGGAGAATTGCTTGAACTGGGAGGCAGAGGTTGCAGTGAGCCAAGATTGCACCCGTGCACTGCAGAGTGACAGAGTGAAACTCCGTCTCAAAAACAAACAAACAAACAAAATACATATATAGAGAGAACTTTTGGCTGGGCACCTTTGCAAGTCTCATGGCACATGTAAGTCTCATGGTAACTTCAAATCAAAAAACATACAACAGATACATCAAAAATAAAAACCAATAAGTTAAATCATACCACCAGAAGAAATCACCTTCACTAAAACAAACACAGGAAGGAAAGAAAGAAGGAAGAGAGGATCACAAAACAGCCAGAAAACAACAAAATAGCAGGAGTCATTCCTTACTTATCAATAATAATGCTGGATGTAAATAGACTAAACTCTCCAATCAAAAGGCATAGGGTGGCTGAATGGAGGAAAAAGCAAGACTCAATGATCTGTTGCCTACAAGAATTCACTTCCCCTTTAAAGGTACACATAGACTGTAAAGAAAAGGATGGAGAAATATTCTGTGCAAATGGAAACCAAAAGAAGAACAGGAATAGCTATATTTACATGAGACAAAATAGCTTTCAAGACAAAAAAAGTATAAAAAGAGACAAAGTCATTATATAATCATAAGACACAAAGATGTAACAATTATGAATTTATATGCATCCAACACTGGGACACCCAGATATATAAAGCAAATATGATTAGAGCTAAAGAGAGAGATAGATCCCCATACAATAATAGCTGGAGACTTCAACACCCCACTTGTAGCATTGGACAGATCATCCAGATAGAAAATCAACCAAAAAATTGGACTTAATCTATAATACAGATCTAATGTACCTAATTAATATTTACAGGACATTTCATCCAGTAGTTGCAGAACACACATTTTTTTCCTCAGCACGTGGATCATTGCCAATGATAGACCATATATTAGGCCACAGAACAAGCCATTAAAAATTCAAAGAAATTGAGCCAGGCATGATGGCTTATGCTTGTAATCCCAGCACTTTGGGAGGCTGAGTTGGGAGGATCACTTGAGTACAGGAGTTTGAGACCAGCCTGGGCAAAATAGTGAGACCCTGTCTCTACAATTTTTTTTTTTTAATTAGCCAGGCATAGTGGTGTTTGCCTATAGTCCCAACTACTTAGGAGGCTGAAGTGGAAGGATCACTTGAACCCAAGAGTTCAAGGCTACTGTGAGCCATGATTGCAACAACACATGCCAGCCTTGGTGACAGAATGAGACCTTGTCTCAAAAAAAAAAAAAAAAGATTCAAAAAAATTGAAATAATATAAAGCATCTTCTCTGGCCACAATGGAATAAAACCAGAAATCAACAACAAGAGGAATTTTGAAAACTATACAAACACACAAAAATTAAATAATATACTCCTGAATGACCAGTGAGTCAATCAAGAAATTAAAAAGGAAATTGAAAAGTTTATTTAAACAAATGATAATGGAAACATAACATCCCAAAACCCATGGTATACAGCAAAAGCAGTACTAAGAAGGAGGTTTATAGCTATAAGCAGCTACATCAAGAAAAGTAGAAAAGCTGGGTGCAGTGGCTCATGCCTGTAATCCCTGCCTTGGGAGGCCAAGGCAGGCAGATCACCTGAGGTCAGGAGTTCGAAACCAGCCTAACCAACACAGAGAAACCCTGTCGCTACTAAAAATACAAAATTAGCTGGGCATGGTGGCACATGCCTGTAATCCCAGCTACTCGGGAGGTTGAGGCAGGATGATTGCTTGAACCCAGAAGGGGAGATTGCGGTGAGCTGATATCATGCCATTGGACTCCAGCCTGGGTAACAAGAGTGAAACCCTGTCTCAAGAAAAAAAAAAAAAAGTAGAAAAACTTAAAAATACAACCTAATGATGCATCTTAAAGAACTGGAAAAGCAAGAGCAAACTAAACCCAAAATTGGTAAAAGAAAAGAAATAATAAAGATCAAAGCAGAAATAAATGAAATTGAAACAAAGATAACAATACAAAAGGTCAACAAAATTAAAAGTTGGTTTTTTTGAAACGATAAAATTGACAAACCTTTGGCCAGACTAAGAAAAAAGGAAAAAAGACCTAAATAAATAAAGTCGGAGATGACAAAGGAGACATTACAACTGGATCACTAGAGGCTACTATCAGCAACTGTACACCCATAAATTGAAAAACTTAGAAGAAATAGATAAATTCCTAGATGCATACAACCTGCCAAGATTGAACCATGAAGAAATCCAAAGCTCGAACAGACCAATAACAATGGGATTAAAGCCATAATGAAAAGTCTCCCAGCAAAGAGAAGCCCAGGATCCAATGGCTTCACTGCTGGATTTTACCAATCGTTTAAAGAAGAATGAATTCCAATCCTACTCAAACTATTCTGAAAAATAGAGGAAGGAATACTTCCAAACTCATTCTACATCGCCAGTATTACCCCGACTCCAAAACCAGACAAAAACATATCAAAAAGGAACAAACAAAAAAACAGAAAGAAAACTACAGGCATGGCCGGGCGCGGTGGCTCAAGCCTGTAATCCCAGCACTTTGGGAGGCCGAGACGGGCGGATCACAAGGTCAAGAGATCGAAACCATCCTGGCTAACACGGTGAAACCCCGTCTCTACTAAAAATACAAAAACTAGCTGGGCGAGGTGGCGGGTGCCTGTAGTCCCAGCTACTCGGGAGGCTGAGGCAGGAGAATGGTGTAAACCCGGGAGGCGGAGCTTGCAGTGAGCTGAGATCCGGCCACTGCACTCCAGTCGGGGTGACAGAGCGAGACTCCGCCTCAAAAAAAAAAAAAACAAAAAAAACTACAGGCCAATATCCCTGATGAATATTGATACAAAAATCCTCAACAAAACACTAGCAAACCAAATTAAACAACATATTCGAAAGATCATTCATTGTGATCAAGTGGGATTTATTCCAGGGATGGAAGGATGGTTCAACATATGCAAATCAATCAATGTGATACATCATCCCAACAAAATGAAGGACAAAAACTATGTGATTATTTCACTTTATGCAGAAAAGGCATCTGATAAAATTTAGCACCCTTCATTATAAAAACCCTCCAAAAACCAGGTATACAAGAAATATACAGGCCAGGCACAGTGGCTCACACCTGAGATCCCAGCACTCTGGGAGGCCAAGGTGGGATGATTGCTTGAGTCCAGGAGTTTGAGACTAGCCTGGGCAACATAATGAGACCTGGTCTACAAAAAACTTTTTTAAAAAATTAGCCAGACATGATGGCACATGCCTGTAGTCCCAGCTACTCTGGAGTCTGAGGTGGGAGAATCACTTGAGCCTGGGAGGTCGAAGCTGCAGTGAGCCATGAACATATCACTGTACTCCAGCCTGGACAACAGAACAAGATCCCATTGAATAAGAAGGAGAAGGGAGAAGGGAGGCAGAAGAAAGAAGGAAGGAGGAGGAGAAGGAGGAGGTGGAGGAGAAGTGGAAGGGGAAGGGGAAGAGAAAGAGGAAGAGGAAGAAACATATTTCAACATAATAAAAGCCCTATATGACAGACCCAGGTAGCATCATGAGAAAAACTGAAAGCCTTGCCTCTAAGATCTGGACAATGACAAGGATGCCCACTTTCACCACTGTGATTCAACATAGTACTAAAAGTCCTAGCAAGAAAAATCAGATAAGAGAAAGAAATAAAAGGCATCCAAATTGGAAAGGAAGAGTCAAATTATCCTGTTTGCAGATGATATGATGTTATATCTGGAAAAGACTTAAGACACCACTAAAAAACTATTAGAACTGAAATTTGGTACAGCAGGATACAAAATCAATGTACAAAAATCAGCAGTATTTCTATATTGCAACAGCAAACAATCTGAAAAAGAAACCAAAAAATCAATGCTATTTACAATAGCTACAAATAAAATTAAACAGCTAGGAATTAACCAAAGAAGTGAAAAATCTCTACAATGAAAACTATAAAACATTGATAAAAGTAATTGAAGAGGGAACAAAAAAGGAAAAGTTATTCCATGTTCATGGATTGGAAGAATAAATACTGTTAAAATGTCCATACTACCCAAAGCAATTTACAGATTCAATGCAATCCCTATTAAACTACTAATGAAGTTCTTCACAGAAATAGAAGAAACAATTCTAAAATTTGTATAGAACCACACAAAAGACCCAGAATAGCCAAAGCTATCCTGAGCAAAAAGAACAAAACTGGAAGCATCACACTACCTGACTTCAAATTATACTGCAAAGCTATAGTAACCCAAACCACATGGTACTGGCATAAAAACAGATGACACATGGACCAGAGGAACAGAATAGAGAATCCAGAAACAAATCCATGCATCTACAGTGAACTCATTTTTGACAAAGGTGCCAAGAACATACTTTGGGGAAAAGATAATCTCTTCAATAAATGGTGCTGGAGGAACTGGATATCCACATGCAAAATAACAATACTAGAACTCTATCTCTTACCATATACGAAAGCAAATCAAAATGGATTCAAGACTTAAATCTAAGACCTCAAACTTTGAAACTACTAAAAGAAAACACTGGAGAAACTCCCAGGACGTTGGAGTGGGCAAGGACTTCTTGAGTAATTCCTGCAGGCACAGGCAACCAAAGCAAAAACAAACAAATGGGATCATGTCAAGTTAAAAAGCTTCTGCACAGCAAAGGAAACAATCAACAAAGAGAAGAGACAACCCACAGAATGGGAGAAAACATCTGCAAACTATTCCTCTAACTAGGAATTAATAACCAGTATATAAAAGGAGCTCAAACTACTCTATAGGAAAAACACCTAATAAGCTGATTTTTAAAAACAAGCAACAGATCTGGGTAGACATTTCTCAAAATAAGTCATACAAACGGCAAACAGGCATCTGAAAATGTGCTCAACATCACTGGTCATCAGAGAGATGCAAATCAAAACTACTATATCCTCTCACCCCAGTTAAAATGGCTTTTGTTCAAAAGACAGGCAATAACAAATGCTGGTGAGGATGTGGAGAAAAGGAAACCCTTGGACACTGTTGGTGGAAATGGAAATTGGTACCACTATGGAGAACAGTTTGAAAGTTCCTCAAAAAACTAAACAATAGAGCGACCATACAGCAATCCCCTTGCTAGGTCTATACCCCAGAGAAAGGAAATCAGTGTGTCAACAAGCTATCTCCACTCCCACATTTACTGCGGCACTCTTCACAGCAGCCAAGGTTTGGAAGCAACCTAGGTGTCCATCAACAGACCAGCGGATGAAGAAATGGTGGTGCACACACAATGGAGTACTCTGCAGCCATAAAAAAGAATGAGATCCTGTCATTTGCAACAGCATGGGTGGCACTGGAGGTCAGTATGTTAAGTGAAATAAGCCAGGCACAGAAAGACAAACTTTTCATGTTCTCCTTTATTTGTGGGAGCTAAAAATTAAAACAATCGACATGGAAATAGAGTAGAATGGTGGTTCCAGAGGGGTGGGAGACGGTGTGACTGGAGTCAACAATAATCTATTGTATGTTTTAAAATAACTAAGAGAGTATAATTGGATTGTTTGTAACGCAAAGAAAGGATAAATGCTTGAAGGTGATAGATACCCCATTTACCCTGATGTGATTATTACACATCATATGCCTGTATCAAAATATCTCATGTATGCTATAAATATAAACCCTACTATATTAAAAATTAAAATTTGAATGGCCAGGCATGGTGGCTCATGTCTGTAATCCTAGCACTTTGGGAGGTCGAGGCTGGTGGATCACCTGAGGTCAGGAGTTCGAAACCAGCCTGGCCACCATGATGAAACCCCGTCTCTACTAAAGATACAAAAATTAGCCAGGCGTGGTGGTGCACGCCTGTAGTCCCAACTACTCAGGAGGCTGAGACAGGAGAACTGCTTGAACCTGGGAGGCAGAAGGTGCAGTGAGCTGAGATCATGCCACTGCACTCCAGTCTGGGTGACAGAGCAAGACTCCCTCTCAAAACAAAAACAAAAAAGAGAAAATGAAAATTTTAATTGTTATGTACCCTATAAATGTATACTCTACTATATTAGAAATTAAAAAGTAAAACAATTATAAAAGGTAAGTAACCACTTAATCCAAAATAAGAACAATGTATTGTGGGGTTTCTAGCTTCTGAAGAAGTAAAGGTTATGGCCACAATGGCAGAAACGCGAGGAGGGAGCGGTGGAAGTTACTGTTGTTAGATGCTCATACTCTCCGTAAGTGACTTAATTTTAACCAAAGACAGGCTGGGAGAAGTTAAAGAGGCATTCTATAAACCTTAAAGCAATCACTAATAATGGTGAAAGGTAATCTTTATTAATTACCGATAATTATAATGACAGGTATCTCTAAAATCGAGCTGCAGAATTGGCATATCTGATTATACTGCATTCTTGTCTTATTTCTTCCATCTCTCATTTATGGTGCTGTTTTTCTTGTATGCTTGGAGATTTTTGATTGCATGTTCACGTTTAGTTAAACTTAATCTGTATGAATCCTGAAGCCAAAAATGTTGGTGATTTCCTCCAGAAGAATTAAAGTATCTGGCAGGAAGCAGGTGGCTCTGTGGACCTGAGCCACTTCAGATCTTCAAGGCTCCCTGGCCAAGACCTAGGTGCAAGGCAGAGGCCCGATGACCTGAGGGCAGGAAAGCTAGGGTGGGAAGGGGTGATGAGAAGCCTGCCTCGAGCGGTGAGCAGTGCAGGAAGTGCCCTTATTTATGCTTTTCAAAGATTGCTCTGGTTGCCACCTGGAAAAGGCGGCCGGCAGGAATGGAAGGAGTCAGAAACCTCCTGCTCAAACCCAAGCCAGCAGCCAGGGTGCTCACCCGGGCGCGTGCCGGAGGGAGAGGAGTCAAGGCTCCTCCAAGTATGGCTTAAATCTGTTTTTCATCTGAAGCAGTGACTGAGGTGTATTCTGAAGGAAGCTTGAGTTAGGTGCCTTCTTTAAAACAGAAAGTCGTGGAAGCACCCTTCTTAAAGGAACACCAGACACCTGGCTCTGCAGTCTTTTACCTCTTTCCTCTCTCCCTGTCTTGCCCTCGCAGTTTCTGTTCGGGACAGAGTGACCCCACGGGGCTTCTCCAAGCCCCTGCAGAGGAACCTCTTGCAAAGCGCTCCACAGACCCCCGCCCTGGAGAGAGGAGTCTGAACCTGGCTTAATAACAAACTGGGATGCTGCTGGGGGCGGACAGCGACGGCGGGATTGAAAGACTTAATTCCATGAGTAAATTCAACCTTTCAACATCCGAAAGGATAATTTTATCTTACTATTTTCTTAGATTTCATCAAATAACCTTCAGGAGTGCAGAAATCCAAAGGCGTAAAACAGGAACTGAGCTATGTTTGCCAAGGTCCAAGATTTAATAACCACGTTCAGACGGATTTTTCACCCTAAGTACTTTTTATTGGTTTTCATAAGGTGGCTTAGGGTGCAAGGGAAAGTACACGAGGAGAGGACCGGGCGGCAGGACTATGAGTGCGGTGAAGCCACCAGGGAGCGTGTCTCCAGCCTGGGAGGCTGACAGCAGGACTGCTGACCATCCTCCCTGGGAGCTGCTGCATTGGGCAACGCGAACACGGCCACACTGTGTGCGACTCAGGGCCCCACACCAGCTTCCTGGGCCCACCCACACTAACCCAGGAAGTCATGGGGCCCTGAACCTGTGGACACGAACATGACCCTTCCCTGCCTGCTTCCCTGGGTGGGCCAAGGGTAATGAAGCCATGTGCATGGAATGGCCATGTAAATTATATGACTCTACTGATGGCGACCGTTACTTCCATCATTATCCGTCTTCACCCTTAAGGAGTGAACGATTCCAGCAACTTCTTCAGGCATGACAAGCCATGACAAAACTCAATACAAACACTATTCTTTTACTAGGCCCACAGAGCCCTGCCCACATCCCTGATGTATTAGAGTCCAAGAGAGATGAGGCTGCTTTCAGTCACCAGGCTGGGGTGACAACAGTGGGTGGAACAATCTGTTCCTTTAGGCTAGGAGACCCTGAGAGACAGGACCCTGAGGCTGCCCTGACAGGCAATCCCCCAGACTCTAGGGCCTGGTTGCTGCTTCCCAAGGGAGCCATCTGCCCTAGAGACTTACCCTGGGGTGCCACACTGAGGCCAGCCCTGTCCCCACACCCCCTGCTTCCAGGCCTCAGCTTCTCCAGTAGCTTCCTAAACCCTGGGTGGGCTATGTTCCAGCGCTGCTGTCTCCCCTGTCTTGTCTCAGCAACGCAGCTCGCACGGTTCATCCTTACATGGGGTGTCTGTCTCCTCCCCCAACACTCACACGCATTGAAGGGAGGAGATTCTGTGCCTCCCAGACTGGCTCCTCTGAGCCTGAACCTGGCTCGTGGCCCCTGGTGCAGGTTCCTGGCATCTGGCTGCATGCTAACCTCCATTTCCAGGCGCTCCCCACTCCTGTCATCTGCCCGGGCCTGCCGGTGTGTTCCTCTGTTTCTGTGCTCCTTTCCACGTTCAGCCGTGTGTGTCGGCCCACTAGGGTCTTGTGGGTTTTTATAGGCACAGGATGGGGGCGTGGCAGGCCAGGGTGCTCTTGGGAAATGCAACATTTGGGTGTGAAGGTAGGAGTGCCTGTCCTCACCAGGGCACAGGCCTGGGTATGGAGCCCTCGCCAGGGACCCGCCCTTCTCTGCCCAGCACTTTCCTGCCCCCCTCCCTCTGGAACACAGGGTGGCAGTTTCCACAAGAACTAAGCATCCTCTTCCCAAAAGACCCGGCAATCGCACTGCTGGACATTTATCCCACAGCCCCGGGAATTCACGTGATTACGCACATCATGTACAAACTCCCGTCCACGACCGACCACTGCAGTTTTCTTTTAATAGCTACAAAGGGGGGAAAGCCCTGCTAAAACGTCTTTAACAAACTGATTAAACAAACTGGTCCGTCCGCGCCGTGGACAGTTCCTCCGCAGTGAAGAGGAACGCCCCGTGTATAAAGCCTTCAGGCGTCTCAAGGGAATTATGCCGAGTCAAAACTGCCACCTCCACGGGATAGGACTCCACATACACAACATGCTCAAAATGAGAAAATTTCACCCCAGGGCAGGGGAGTGGTTAGAGGGGCTAGGGATGGTGGGGGCAGGAGTGGGGGCTACTGCACGCACCTTTTACTAAAGCCGGTTTCCTGGTTCTGACAGAGTATTAGCTCAGTTATGGGAGACTAACCATGCGGGAGTGGGGACGGGGGAACCTGGAGGCTGTGCCATCTTTGCCACGCCCGAGTGTCCTGGGCAGGATAATGCCCTAGAGACCCGCATCCTGATTCCCCCAGACCTGTGGACAGAACCCGCCCGGCCCCAGGGCCTCTGCAGGTGTGATCACTGTGAGGAACCTGAGGTCCAGGATCATTTGGGATTACCTGCAGGGCCAAAAAGTAATCCGGGGGTTCTGGGAGGAGGCGAGCAGGAGGGTCAGAGTGGGGTAGTCTCGGGACATGGAGGCAGAGTCAGTCCGAGGCTGAAAAGGGAGAAGGGGCCTCGAGCCCAGGCCTGCAAGTGCCTCCGGAAGCTGGAAAAGGCGGGGAAGGGACCCTCCATGGAGCCTGCAGCATGAAGGCATGGCTGGCCCTTAGCCCTCCAGGGCCCATCGTGGACCTCCGGCCTCTGTGCCACAGGAGGGCACCCGTGCTGCCCTTCTAGCATGAAGTGTGTGGGGATTTGCAGAAGTCACAGGAAACCCATGCACTGCGAATCTAGGATTATTTCAAAACAAAACTTCACAGAAACATGCAAGGACAGGGCCGAGGCACCTCCGGGCAGGGTCAGGGCAGGCGCGAGTGATTTATTTAGCTATTTTATTTTATTTACTTACTTTTTGAGACAGAGTTTTGCTCTTATTGCCCAGGCTGGAGTGCAGTGGCGTGATCTCGGCTTACTGCAACCTCCATCTCCTGGGTTCAAGCAATTCTTGTGCCTCAGCCTCCCAAGTAGCTGGGATTTCAGGTGTACAGCTCCACACCCGGCTAATTTTGTATTTTTAGTAGAGATGGGGTTTCACCATGTTGGTCAGGCTGATCTCAAACTCCTGACCTCAGATGATCTGCCCGCCTCCGCCTCCCAAAGTGCTGTGATTACAGGTATGAGCCATCGCGCCCTGCCTGTTTAACCATTTTAAAACTTCCCTGGGCTCAAGTCACACCCATTGGTCAGGAGTTCATGGAGTTCAATTTCCGCTTTACTCAGGAGTTACCCTCTTTTGAAATTTTCTCTAATTCCTCATAGACTGGGGATATACCATCTCTTGACGTATTCACAGTTTCTGTGACCACCTGTTATGCCGTGGGACCCACTGCAAGGGATGCCCCCCACCCTGCCAGCAGCTGGGAGGCTGCAGGCCTCAGGTCCCAGCGGGTCGCCATCTGCCAGGAGAAACCTGATGTAGAATCAGGGCGTGAGTGTGGACACCGTCCTGAATCTCAGTGTCTCCGTGTGTGCTGAAACACTGAAATTAAAGTAGAAATTAAAGTCCATCCCTCCTACTCTACTGGTAATGAGTCCCCTCCCCATCCCCCAGGGGCAGAGGAGTTCCTCTCACTCCTGTGGAGGAAGGAATGATACTTTATTTTTCACTGCTGGTACAGAATCCGCTCTGTTTCGGGTGTTTGTTTGTTTGTTTTGAGACGGAGTTTCACTCTTGTTGCTCAGGCTAGAGTGCAATGGCACGGTCTCGGCTTACTGCAGCCTCTGCCTCCCAGGTTCAAGTGATTCTCCTGCTTCGGCCTCCCATGTAGCTGGGATTATAGGCATGTGGCACCATGCCCAGCTAATTTTTTGTATTTTTAGTACAGACGGGGTTTCACCGTGTTGGCCAGGCTGGTCTCAAACTCCCGACCTCAGATGATCTGCCAGCCTCGGTCTCCCAAAGTGCTGGGATTACAGGCGTGAGCCACTGCGCCCAGCTCAGAATTTACTCTGGTTAGAAACATCTGGGTCTGAGGTAGGACGCTCACCCCACTCAAGTGTTGTGTTTTAAGCCAATGACAGAATTTTGTTGTTAGAACATTCTTGATGTTTTACACTGTGATGACTAAGACATCACCAACCGTTCAAAGACAGACTAACAGCACCCTTAATACTGGGGTTTCTTCTGGGTATCAGTGATCTTCATCGAATGCTGGGAGGCGCTTCCTCACCATGGACAGGGTGTTAATTACTCCAGCGTAATCTTCTGCCTCCATTTCTTCTATTCCCTCTTTTAAAATTATGTTTTCTATGTTGGTTTCTCTGGGGGGAACCAGAGTAAGCTACAACCTTAACTTTTGTTGGAACAAATTTTCCAAACCGCCCCTTTGCCCTAGTGGCACAGACAGTTCACAAACACAGCCCTTTAAAAAGGTTTCCGGCCACTAAGGGGATTTCTAGAAGAGCGACCTGTAATCCTAAGTATTTACAAGACGAGGCTAACCTCCAGCGAGTGTGATGGCCCAGGGAGGGTGCCAGGCCTGTTCAAATGCTAGCTCCATAAATAAAGCAATTTCCTCCGCCCGTTTCTGAAAGTAGGAAAGGTTACATTTAAGGTTGCATTTGTTAGCATTTCAGTGTTTGCCGTCCTCAGCTACAGCATCCCTGGAAGGCCTCGGGAGACCCAGAAGTTTCTCGCCCCTTAGATCCAAACTTGAGCATCCTGGAGTCTGGGTTCCTGGGAAGTCCTCAGCTGTCCTGTAGATGTGCCATGGCCCCAGCAGCCGTGTGTCTTCTACTGCTGGGCTGGAAGTCGGGCCTCCTGGCTCTGCAGTCCGAGGCTTGGAGCCAGGTGCCTGGACCCCCCGGGGCTGCCCTCCTCCCTGTGCGGGCGGGATGTGACCAGAGGTTGGCCTCATCTGCTAGATAGAGTGCGGGCCCAGGGTCAAGACAGCTGTGGCGGGTGTGAGGCGCCCGATGCGCTGCCGGCAGGAGCGCCTGGCTCCATTTCCCACCCTTTCTCGACGGGACCGCCCCGGTGGGTGATGAACAGATTTGGGGTGGTTTGCTCATGGTGGGGACCCCTTGCCGCCTGAGAACCTGCAAAGAGAAATGACGGGCCTGTGTCAAGGAGCCCTAGTCTCGGGGAAGTGTTGCAGGGAGGCGCTCCGGGAGCCCCCGCGTGCCCGTCCAGGGAGCGCTGCTGTGTCCTCGGGTTAGTCTCCAGCCGCGTCAATGTGCCTCCGTCCTCCCCTTCACGCCTGGCATTCGCAGTGCCCGGAGCCTGACGCCCCGCGTCCGGACCTGGGGGCAGCCCTGGGTCTCGGGATCAGGCCCAGCTGAGAAAGCGGCGAAGGGGTCGCCGCTCGCACCTGTTCCCAGGGCCCCCACATCACGGCCCCTCCCTCGGGTTACCCCACAGCCTAGGCCGATTCGATCCCTCTCCGCTGGGGCCCTCGCTGGGGTCCCTGTACCCTGGGAGCCCGAGCGGCGCGCGGGCGGAGAAGCGCGGCCCAGACCCCGGGGTCCGCCCGGAGCCGCGGTAGGGGCCAGGCCGGGGCTCCCAGTGGATTCGCGGGCGCAGACGCCCGGGACCGCGTTGCCCGTCCAGCCACTTCACCTTCCAGCTCCGCCTCCTCCGCGCGGACCCCGCCCCCGTCCCGACCCCTCCCGGGTCCCCGGCCCAGCCCCCTCCAGGCTCTCCCAGCCCCTCCCCTTCCTTTCCGCGGCCCCGCCCTCTCCTCGCGGCGCGAGTTGGAGGCAGAGCCGGGTCCTGCTGCGCACGTGAGGCCCCGGCCCTGGCCACCCCTGCGATGCCGCGCGCTCCCCGCTGCCGAGCCGTGCGCTCCCTGCTGCGCAGCCGCTACCGCGAGGTGCTGCCGCTGGCCACGTTCGTGCGGCGCCTGGGGCCCGAGGGCTGGCGACTGGTGCAGCGCGGGGACCCGGCGGCTTTCCGCGCGCTGGTGGCCCAGTGCCTGGTGTGCGTGCCCTGGGACGCACGGCCGCCCCCCGCCGCCCCCTCCTTCCGCCAGGTGGGCCTCCCCAGGGTCCGTGTCCGGCGGGGGTTGAGGGCGGCCGGGGGGAACCGGCGACATGCGGAGAGCAGCGCAGGCGACTCAGAGCGCTTCCCCCGCAGGTGTCCTGCCTAAAGGAGCTGGTAGCCCGGGTGCTGCAGAGGCTATGCGAGCGCGGCGCGAGGAACGTGCTGGCCTTCGGCTTTGCACTGCTGGACGGGGCCCGCGGCGGTCCCCCGGAGGCCTTCACCACCAGCGTGCGCAGCTACCTGCCCAACACGGTGACCGACGCACTGCGCGGGAGCGGGGCGTGGGGGCTGCTGCTGCGCCGCGTGGGCGACGACGTGCTGGTTCACCTGCTGGCACGCTGCGCGCTCTTTGTGCTGGTGGCTCCCAGCTGCGCCTACCAGGTGTGCGGGACGCCGCTGTACGAGCTCTGCGCTGCCCCTCAGGGCCGGCCCGCGCCACACGCGAGTGGAACCCGAAGAGGTCTGGGATGTGAACGGGCCTGGAACCCTAGCGTCAGGGAGGCCGGGGTCCCCACGGGCCTGCCAGCCCCGGGTGCGAGGAGGCGCCGGGGCAGTGCTAGCCGAAGTCTGCCGTTGCCCAAGAGGCCCAGGCGTGGGGCTGCCCCTGAGCCGGAGCGGACGCCCTTTGGGCAGGGGTCCTGGGCCCACCCGGACAGGACGCGTGGACCGAGTGACCGTGGTTTCTGTGTGGTGTCACCTGCCAGACCTACCGAAGGAGCCACCTCTTTGGAGGGTGCGTTGTCTGGCACACGCCACTCCCACCCATCCGTGGGCCGTCAGCACCACGCGGGCCGCCCATCCACATCGCGGCCACCAAGTCCCTGGGACACGCCTTGTCCCCTGGTGTACGCCGAGACCAAGCACTTCCTCTACTCCTCAGGCGACAAGGAGCAGCTGCGGCCCTCCTTCCTACTCAACTCCCTGCGGCCCAGCCTGACTGGCGCCCGGAGGCTCGTGGAGACCATCTTTCTGGGTTCCAGGCCCTGGATGCCAGGGACTCCCCGCAGGCCGCCCCGCCTGCCCCAGCGCTACTGGCAAATGCGGCCCCTGTTTCTGGAGCTGCTTGGGAACCACGCGCAGTGCCCCTATGGGGCGCTCCTCAAGACGCACTGCCCGCTGCGGGCTGCGGTCACCCCAGCAGCCGGTGTCTGTGCTCCGGAGAAGCCCCAGGGCTCTGTGGCGGCCCCCGAGGAGGAGGACACAGACCCCCGTCGCCTGGTGCAGCTGCTTCGCCAGCATAGCAGCCCCTGGCAGGTGTACGGCTTCGTGCGGGCCTGCCTGCGGCGGCTGGTGCCCCCCGGCCTCTGGGGCTGCAGGCACAACGAACGCCGCTTCCTCAGGAACACCAAGAAGTTCATCTCTCTGGGGAAGCATGCCAAGCTCTCCCTGCAGGAGCTGAGGTGGAAGATGAGCGTGCGGGACTGTGCTTGGCTGCGCAGGAGCCCAGGTGAGGACGTGGTGGCCGTCAAGGGCCCAGGCCCCAGAGCTGAATGCAGTAGGGGGCTCAGAAAAGGGGGCAGGCAGAGCCCTGGTCCTCCAGTCTCCATCGTCACGTGGGCACACGTGGCTTCTCGCTCTGAACGTCGAGTGGACAAGGTGATCTCTGCCTCTGCTCTCCCTCCTGTTCAGTTTGCATAAACTTACAAGGTTCACCTTCACGTTTTGATGGACACACAGTTTCCAGGCACTGAGGCCAGAGCAGTGAACAGAGGAGGCTGGGCACGGCAGTGGAGCCAGATTGCCGGCAATGGGGAGAAGCGTCTGGGGAGCACAGACGCTCTGGCGAGGGTCCCTGCAGGTTACCTATAATCCCCTTCGCAATTTCAAGGATGGGAATGAGAGGTGGGGAGGAGAACCCCCTCTTCCTGGGGGTGGGAGGTAAGGGTTTTGCAGGTGCACGTGGTCAGCCAGTATGCAGGTTTGTGTTTAAGATTTAATTGTGTGTTGACAGCCAGGTGCTGTGGCTCACGCCTTAATCCCAGCACTTTGGGAGGCTGACACAGGTGGATCACCTGAGGTCAGAAGTTCAAGACCAGCCTGACCAACATGGTGAAACCCCGTCTCTACTAAAAATACAAAAAGTAGCTGGGCATGGTGGTATGTGCCTGTAGTCCCAGCTACTTGGGAGGCTGAGGCAGGAGAATCACTTGAACCCGGGAGGTGGAGGTTGCAGTGAGCTGAGATTGTGCCCTTGCATTCCAGCCTGGGTGATGAGAGTGAAAGTCTGTCTTTAAAAAAAAAAATTGTTTGTTGACTATGCCAGGACAGGGTAGAAGGAGGGAGGTACGACTGTCCTCCAGCACAGATCCTGGTCCTGTCTTTAGGTATGAAGAGGGCCACGTGGGAGCAGAGGACAGCAAATGGCTCCACCTGCTCAGGGAAGGGACCAGTGCTTGTAGGTGTTCAGGGGATGGTGCTGCTGGGCCCTGCCGTGTCCCCACCCTGTTTTTCTGGATTTGATGTTGAGGCACCTCCGCTCCAGCCTCCTTTTGGCTCCCAGTGCTCCCAGGCCCTACAGTGGCAGCCAGAAGAAGTCCCGATGTCACCTCCTCCCCACAAACTCTCGAGACATTTAGGACTTCTTGGAAGGTGACCTTCCTGCGCTCTTTTTTTTTTTTTTCTTTTAATGGTGGCAAAAGTCATATAACATGAGATTGACTCTCCTAACACGGTTTTCTGTGTACAGTGCAGAATTGCTAAGTCGGCCTAGTGTTTACAGCAGTTTGCTTGAACTGCTGCTGTGTCTTACGTGACTGGAAGTCCCTACCCATCGAACAGCAGCTGCCTGACACCTGCTGCAGCTCAGGTGGACCACGCCGAGTCAGATAACCGTCATGCAACCCATTTTTGCTTATTTGCGCTCCAGCTTCCTTCGTGGAGGAGAGTTTGAGTTCTCTGATCAGGACTCTGCCTGTCATCATTGCTGTTCTCTGATTTCAGATGAGGTCACAATGTGCCCCTGTCTCATGCAGGGTGAGTGAGGCGCGGTCCCCGGGTGTCCCTGTCACGTGCAGGGTGAGTGAGGCGCGGTCCCCGGGTGTCCCTGTCACGTGCAGGGTGAGTGAGGCGCGGTCCCCGGGTGTCCCTGTCATGCAGGGTGAGTGAGGCGCGGTCCCCGGGTGTCCCTGTCACGTGCAGGGTGAGTGAGGCGCGGTCCCCGGGTGTCCCTGTCATGCAGGGTGAGTGAGGCGCGGTCCCCGGGTGTCCCTGTCATGCAGGTGAGTGAGGCGCGGTCCCCGGGTGTCCCTGTCGTGCAGGGTGAGTAAGGCGCGGTCCCCGGGTGTCCCTGTCACGTACAGGGTGAGTGAGGCATGGTCCCCGGGTGTCCCTGTCATGTAGGGTGAGTGAGGCGCGGTCCCCGGGTGTCCCTGTCACGTGCAGGGTGAGTGAGGCACGGTCCCTCGGTGTCCCTGTCATGTGCAGGGTGAGTGAGGCGCGGTCCCCGGGTGTCCCTGTCACGTGCAGGGTGAGTGAGGCACGGTCCCTCAGTGTCCCTGTCATGTGCAGGGTGAGTGAGGCGCGGTCCCCGGGTGTCCCTGTCACGTACAGGGTGAGTGAGGCGCGGTCCCCGGCTGTCCCTGTCACGTGCAGGGTGAGTGAGGCGCGGTCCCCGGGTGTCCCTGTCATGCTGAGGCTGGACTCTGGGCTGCCTGTGTCTGCTGCCAAGTGTTGCTGGAGACATGTCAGGAAGGATTCTCTGCGGCCTGGAGGAAAGCAGGCCCCACCCCCTCACTTGTCCTGTTTTCTCCTAAGCTGCCCCTCAGCTTGGCTCCCTTGGGTGGGTGGCAACCCTTGTCACCTCATTCTGAGCACCTGCCGGTCCTTGCGTAGGCTGGGCTCTGCCTCCCGTCGCTCCCTCACGTGGATGACATCCAGCCACAGGTTGGAGTGTCTCTGTCTGTCTCCTGCTCTGAGACCTACGTGGAGGGCCGGTGTCTCTGCCGGCCTTCGTCAGACTTCTCTTTTGGGTCTTAGTTTTGAATTTCACTGACTTACCTCTAATGTTTCTATCTTTCCATTATATGCTTTCTTTTGGTTTACTCTTTCATTCCTTTTCTAACTTTTTAGTTTAGTTATTTAAGCCTTTCCCTCTAAGTGCTGCCTTAGCTGCACCCTGTGTTTTGATGTGAATTTCGACATCAGCCACTTTTAAGTATTCTTAAAATACTTAAAAGTGTTAATACGTGTTAATACTTCTTTTAAGTATTCTTACACTGTGATTTTGTTCTTTGTGCACCCTGTGTTTTGATGTGAAGTCATTTTGATATCAGTCACTTTTAAGTATTCTGTAACTTATTCTGTGATTTCTTTGAGCAGTGAGTTATTTGAACGTGGTTTATTTTCCAGATGTGTAGAGTATTTTAAGTTATCATTTTGTTATTAATTTCAAACTCAGTTGTGTGGTGGTCTGTATAATACCAATCGTGGATCTTTGCTTTGTGATGTAGTGTGTGGATGGTTTCCAGAATCATCCATTGTAGATTTGACGTCCTGTCAGTAGAGGGCATGTTCACTGTATCCAGCTTATTAAGTCCTGAGCAAAGCTTCTGTCTCCTTCTAGATGCATGAAATTCCAAGAAGGAGACCACAGTCCATCACCTGGGGAATGGGTCTGTTCATTTCTTCTTGTTTGGTGGCATTTATATGGGGCATTATTAGGTGCATGCACATGGTAGAATTTTTATCTTCCTGATGAGTGAATCTTTTGTAGACTTCTATGTCTCTAGTAATCTAGTAATTCTTTTTTTAAATTGCTCTTAGTACTGCCACATTGGACTTCATTTGATTAGTATTTTCCTGCTGTATCTGTTTTCTGCCTTATATATATATTTTTTGTTGTTGTTGAGACAGAGTCTTGCTCTGTCGCCCAGGGTGAGTGAAGTGGTGTGATCACAGGTCACTGTAACCTTTACCTCCTGGCCTGAGCCATTCTCTCACCTCAGCCTCCTGAGCAACTGGGACTACAGACACGCACCACTACACCTGGCTAATTTTAAAATGTTTTCTAGAGACAGGGTCTTGCTGTGTTGCCCAGGCTGGTCTCAAACTCTTGGACTCAAGGGATCCACCTACCTCGGCTTCCCAAAGTGCTGAATTACAGGCATAAGCCTCCATGCCTGGCCTAATTTTCAACACTTTTTTGTTCTTACAGTGTAGGTATGTCTTGTTAACAGCACGTAGGTGAATTTCCAGTCCAGTGTGACAGTTATTGTTTAGGATAACTTGATTTGTTTTCATTTTTCTGTCACTAGAGACCCGTCTGGTGCACTGTGATTCTCCATTTGCCTCTTGCGTGCCGTCGTTCCCTTGTCTCTCACTACCTCTTGGGTTGCTGTGTGCGTTTCCTGCGGAGTGTGTGTTGATCCTGTCGTTGCCTCCTGGTCACTGGGCATTTGCTTTTATTTCCCTTTGCTTAGTGTTACCCCCTGATCTTTTCATTGTCATTGTTTGCTTTTGTTTTTTGAGACAGAGTCTCACTCTGTCACCCAGGCTGGAGTGCAATGGCGCAACCTCGGCTCACTGCAACCTCTGCCTCCTGGGTTCAAGCAGTCCTCATTCCTCAACCTCATGAGTAGCTGGGATTACAGGTGCATGCCACCACGCCTGGCTAATTTTTGTATTTTTAGTAGAGATGAGGTTTCACCATGTTGGCCAAGCTTGTCTCAAACTCCTGACCTCAAGTGATCTGCCTGCCTCGGCCTCCCACAGTGCTGGGATTACAGGCGCGAGCCACCACGCCTAGCCTACCCTGATCTTTTATTTTATTTTATTTTATTTTATTTTATTTATTTTTTTTTTTTGAGACAGAGTCTCGCTCTGTTGCCCAGGCTGGAGTGCAGTGACTGGATCTCGGCTCACTGCAAGCTCCGCCTCCCAGGTTTACGCCATTCTCCTGCCTCAGCCTCCAGAGTAGCTCGGACCACAGGCGCCCGCCACCTCGCCCGGCTAGTTTTTTTGTATTTTTTAGTAGAGACGGGGTTTCACCGTGTTAGCCAGGATGGTCTCGATCTCCTGACCTCGTGATCCACCCGTCTCGGCCTCCCAAAGTGCTGGGATTACAGACTTGAGCCACCGCGCCCAGCCACCGTGATCTTTTAAAATGAAGTCTGAAACATTGCTACCCTTGTCCTGAGCAGTAAAAGCCTTAAGTGTATTTTAACTCTGGTCACCACCCCCAGCCTATATGCTATTTTCCCTGCTGACTTAGTTCTATCTTGGGTATCTTGACACCCCTACAAGGTAAGCATTATTAATATTGTTTTCCATGTTCAGTGTTTCTTTAGCTTTGTCCCTGCCCCGCTTTTCCTCCTTTGTTCCCCATCTGTCTTCTGTCTCAGGCCCGCCTTCTGGGGTCCCCTTCCTTGTCCTTTGCATGGTTCTCCTGTCTTGTTATTGCTGGTAAACCCCAGCTTTACCTGCGCTGTGGCCTCCATGGCATCTAGTGACATCCGGGACCTCTGCCTATGCACAGATGAAGATGTGGAGACTCACGAGGAGGGCGGTCGTCTTGGCCCGTGAGTGTCTGGAGCACCACGTGGCCGGCGTTCCTTAGCCAGTGAGTGACAGCAGCGTCCGCTCAGCTTGGGTTCAGCCTGGCACGTTGGGATTTGGTGGCTCCGTGGTGATGAGTTTGAAATTGCGCAAACCCACGGTCTGGTGCCAGCCCTGATGTGCTGCCTGGCGGGGGAGTGTCTGCCTCCTCCTTCTGCTTGGGAACCAGGACAAAGGATGAGGCTCCGAGCCATTGTCACCCAACAGGAGCATGACGTGAGCCACGTGGATCATTTTTAAATGTCTAGGCTGGGCGCGGTGGCTTACGCCTGTAATCCCAGCACTTTGGGAGGCCCAGGCGGATGGATCACAAGGTCAGGAGATCGAGACCAACCTGGCCAACATGGTGAAACCCCATCTCTACTAAAAACACAAAAATTAGCCGGGCATGGTGGTGGGTGCCTGTAATCCCAGCTACCTGGGAGGCTGAGATAGGAGAATCGCTTGAACCAGGGAGTTGGAAGTTGCAGTGAGCTGACATTGCGCCACTGCACTCCAGCCTGGCAACAGAGGGAGACTCTGTCTCAAAAAAAAAAAGAGAAAAAGAAAAAAAAAATTCTAGCAGCCACATTAAAAAAGTAAAAAAGAAAAGGTGAAATTAACGTAATAATAGATTTTACTGAAGCCCAGCATGTCCACAGCTCATCATTTAGGGTGTCATTGGTGGGAGCATCACTCACAGGACATGTGACATTTTTTGTGCTTTATCTGCGGGATCCTGTGTGTGGGTCCCATGTGCGGCCATCTCAGCCTGTACCTGCTGGGCTCCCCGTGGCCATGGCTGTCGTACCAGATGGTGCAGGTCTGGGATGAGGTCGCCAGGCCCTGGGTTGAGCTGGATGTGCAGTGTCCTTCTCGTTTCAGGGGTGGGCTGTGTGCCGGCTGCGGAGCACCGTCTGCGGGAGGAGATCCTGGCCAAGTTCCTGCACTGGCTGATGAGTGTGTACGTGGTTGAGCTGCTCAGGTCTTTTTTTTATGTCACGGAGACCACGTTTCAGAAGAACAGGCTCTTTTTCTACCGGAAGAGTGTCTGGAGCAAGTTACAAAGCATTGGAATCAGGTAGTGTACCCCCACGCCGGTCCTCTGCTTCTTGAAGTCCTGGAGCACCAGTCCCGGCCTCAGCGTGCGCCTGTCTCCCCTTGCCGGTGCTTCCCTGGCTGTGCGGCTCTGGGCTGGGAGCCAGGGCCCCCGTCACAGGCCTGGCCCGAGTGGATTCTGTGCTGGGCTCTGATTGCCCGGAGCTCACGTTCTGTTGCTTGTAAAATCAGGAGTTTATGCCAAGTGGTCTCTAGAGTCTGTAAGGCAGAAGTGATTTATATTGGGTAGAAACGCTACCACCAGCCTCCTTGCCCCTCCTTGGGATGTGGATCTGATTCTCTTTTTCTCTTTTTTTGGTTTTTGTTTTTTGAGATGGAGTCTTGCTCTGTTGCCCAGGCTGGAGTGCAGTGGCGTAATCTTCACTCACTGCAACCTCCACCTCCCGGGTTTAAGCGATTCTCCAGCCTCAGCCTCCTAAGTAGCTGGGATGACAGGCACCTGCCACCACGCCTGGCTAATTTTTGTATTTTTAGTAGAGACGGGCTTTTGCCATGTTGGCCAGGCTGGTCTCGAACTCCTGACCTCAGGTGATCCACCCACCTTGGCCTCCCAGAATGCTTGGTTTATAGGCTGAGCCACTGTGCCTGGCCCCCAATTCTCTTTTAATTCATGCTGTTCTGCATGAATCTTTAATCTGCTGGATTTGGGTCATGAGAGGATAAAATCCCACCCTCTTGGTGACTCACTGTGGGGAGCACCCGTGTGGGGAGCACCCGGGGTAGGAGATGTCCATCATGAGCTAACTGCTAGGTGGCTGCATTTGCATGGCTGTGAGATTTTGTCTGCAATGTCCAGCTGATGAGAGTGTGAGGGACTGTGGCAGATTCAAGCTGGATTTGCGTCAGTGAGGGACTGGAGTGCTGGGCTGGGAGACAGCAGCCTGGCTGAGCCCAGGCCATGGTATTAGCTTCTCCATGTCCCACCCGGGCTGACTGGAGGGCTTGGTGAGGACTCTTTAGTCCACAAGGTCAGGGCTTCCCCAGCTCCTCTGCACACTCGAGTCCCTGGGGGGCTTCTCACACCCCATGCCCCAAATCAGGATGTCTACAGAGGAAGCTGGCGGCAGACCACATCAGAGGTAACACAGCCTCTGGGCTGGGGCCCCTGACGTGGGGCTGGGGCCATTTCCTCCTGTATCTGGGGGAGAGTCAGGGCTTTCCCTGTGGGAACGAGTTAATACAAAAAGTGCCCTACTTAGACATTGCACATATTGAATGGTGTGTGACCCAACATGGTCATTTGACCAGTGTTTTGGAGAGAATTTAATTGGGGTGACAAGAAGGAGCAGACAGACGTGGTGGACCCCTAGACGCTCCTTGTAATGACTGGAGCTGACGTTCTGCCTGAGGGGCCTCGGAGGCCCCTCCTCCCTGGACAGGGTACTGTGCCTCTCCTGCGCTCGGCTGGGCCTGTGGCCTAGGGTCAGGGCACCAGCCCCGGAGCACCCTCGGCCCTAGCGATCATAGAGCACCAGGCCATCAGCTGCAGATGCCCAGGTCCAGGTGTGGCCACTCCAGCCCCCCACTCCCCCATGGGTGGTTTTGGGAGAAAAACGCCAATGGGCAGAGGTGTCAGGGAGCTGGTGGGCTCGCGGGAGCTGGTTCTGCTCCTTGGCTGAGCTGCCCTGAGCAGCCTCCCCTGCCCTCTCCATCGGAAGGGATGTGGCTCTTTCTGTCTGAGGGTCCTGCCTGGGGCCAGCCCTGGGCTACCCAGTGGCTATACCAGAGGGACAGGCATCCTGTGTGGAGGGGCATGAGTTCATATGGCCCTAGATGCAGCCTTGCACCCCATCCTGGGTGGCGGCCACTGGACAGGCAGTCTGGAGGTTGATCATGGGACCAGGCTCCCTGGTGCTGATGGTGGGACAGTCACCCTGGGGGTTGACCACCAGACTGTGCGTTCCTAGGGTTGACTGTAGGGCCAGGTGTCCAGGTGCCCTGCAAGTAGAGGGCTCTCGGAGGCGTCTGGCCGACGTGGGTGGACGTGGCCCCGGGCATGGCCTTCAGCATGTGCTGCCATGGGTGCCCTGAGCCCTCACTGAGTTGATGGGGGCTTGTGGCTTCCCGTGAGCTTCCTCCTAGTCTTCCCGTGGCTTCCCGTGAGCTTCCAGCATGGGTGCCTGGCTGAGCGTGTCCTGAGGGCCTCTCTGTTGCAGACAGCACTTGAAGAGGGTGCAGCTGCGGGAGCTGTCAGAAGCAGAGGCCAGGCAGCGTCGGGAAGCCAGGCCCGCCCTGCTGGCGTCCAGACTCCGCTTCCTTCCCAAGCCTGACGGGCTCCGGCCGATCGTGAACATGGACTACGTCGTGGGAGCCAGAACGTTCCGCAGAGAAAAGAGGGTGACTGTGCTTTGGTTTAGTGTCTTTTTTAAACAGAAGTGCGTTTGAGCCCCACATTTGGTATCAGCTTAGACGCAGGGCCCGGAGGAGGGGCCACGGGACCCAGCCAGGCCCATGGCACAACTTACAACCATTTGTGGGCATGGTGAGGTGGCCGAGGTGCTGGTGCCTCCAGAAAAGCAGTGTAGGGGTGTGGGGGGAGGTCCTGGGGCAGGGACAGGCTCTGAGGACCACAAGCAGTAGCTGGGCTGGGGCCTGGACGCAGCAGAGCGTGAGGTCCCAGGTTCGTGTCCTGCCGTGGTGCTCAGGCACCGGGTGCTTCCGTATGTGGGCCCAGGGACCAGGCCATGGCTGCCAGGACCCCATCGGGCTCTGAGGACCCTGGGCCCTCACCCCACGGCTCCTGCACCCCACTCCTGTGGCTGCTGTGGCTGTGGTGACCCCGTCATCTGAGGGGAGTGTGGGGTGAGGTGGACATAGGTATGGCATGAGCATCCCCGTGTGCAACACACGTGCAGCCGGGACCACGTTTCAAATAGGGTCTGGGGAAGCTGGGAGGGGTTCAAGGACCTAGGTCTGGGCGGCTGGGGACACTGGGGTGGGGCTGCTTCTCCCCTGGGTCTCTCTGGTGGGGCGGGACACCTGGCCGGGTCCACTGTCCTGACCATCTGCCGTACCGTCCCCGCCAGGCCGAGCGTCTCGCCTCGAGGGTGAAGGCACTGTTCAGTGTGCTCAACTACGAGCGGGCACGGCGCCCCGGCCTCCTGGGCGCCTCTGTGCTGGGCCTGGACGATATCCACAGGGCCTGGCGCAACTTTGTGCTGCGTGTGCGGGCCCAGGACCCGCCACCTGAGCTATACTTTGTCAAGGTGGGCACCGGGACCCCGTCAGCAGCCCTGCTGGACCTTGGGGGTGGCGACCTGATTGACACCTCATGCTGGGTGGGCCGCAGGTGACCCAGTCACTGTTGGGGACACACCCGGCACCTGGCGGGGAGGCTCTCAGCCTTTCCTGCAGCACATGGGCCCCGACTCTGCACCCCAACTGCCCCGGGCTCCTCCTCCAGGGAGGGTCCCACTGGATTCCAGTTCCCGTCAGAGAAGGAACCGTACCAGCTCAGCCACCAGGCCCCGGTGCCTTGCACCCCAGTCCTGAGCCAGGGGCCTCCTGTCCTGAGGCTCAGAGAGGGGATACAGCCCGCCCTGCCCTTGGGGTCTGGAAGGGTGGGGGTCAGAGAGAGATGGGGGGATGCGGCTGCGGCCAGGCCCTGAGGGCAGAGGTGACTTCTGAGTTGCTGGATGGCCATTGTCAGCCTCCTCGCCTTCACTCACGCAGGTGGATGTGACGGGCGCGTACGACACCATCCCCCAGGACAGGCTCATGGAGGTCATCGCCAGCATCATCAAGCCCCAGAACACGTATTGCGTGCGCCGGTATGCTGTGGTCCAGAAGGCTGCCCACGGGCACGTCCGCAAGGCCTTCAAGAGCCACGTAAGGCTCACGCGTGATACACTTGTGTCCAGGATGTGTGTCGCTGGGATATGGGTGTGTCTAGGATGCAGTCATGTCTGTGATGTGTTTCTGGGATGGAGGTATTTCCATGATTTACACGTCAGTGATATGCGTGTGTGTCTGCGATATGCACATGTGGCACATGTGTATCCGTGGTGCATGTGTCTGTGATGAGCATATTTGTGGTGTGTGTGTGTATCTGTGGCACATGGTGTCCATGGCGTGTCTGGTGTGTGTGCCTGTGGTGTGCATGAATGTGTCTGTGCTGCGTGTCTGTGACGTGCATATTTGTGGTGTGTGTGTGTATGTGTCCGTGACACGTGTGTCCATTCTGTGTCTGTGGCATGGGTGTGTGTGGCCCCTTGGCCTTCCTCCTTCCTCTTCCGGGCATGGTCCATACCATTGTCCTCACACTCTTGGGTGCTGGTTTGGTGAACTCCACATTCAGGGTCCTCCCTTCCAGCACGGGTGCCCCTGTCCTGTCACAGGGCTGGGCCTTGGAGACTGCAAGCCGGGTTTGAGAGAAGAGTAGGGACGCTGGTGGTACCTTCCTGGACCCCTGGCACCCCCAGGACCCCAGCCTGGCCTGCGCCAGCTGCATGAGAGACAGGAAGGCTGATTCAGGCCTTGCTGCCCGGGACACACTCCTCCCAGAGTGGCCGGGGGCCTTGGGGCTCAGCAGGGGTGAAAGGGGCCCTGGGCTTGGGTTCCCACCCAATGGTCCTGAGCACGCTGGAGTGGTAAGCCCGCAGAGTAGTGCCAGGCCAGGGTGCAGAGGTGAAGTGTCCCTGGAGCTTCAGTTTGGGGAAACGCGCATGTGGAAACCTGCAAGGACCTCTTTCTCTGACTTCTTGAGGCTACTGCAGCTATTTGCAAATCCCATGTATGACTCAGCAGAATTTTACACTCGTGGAAACCTGATGGCTACCACCTGCACCCAGGTGTAGAAAGTTGCCAAAGCCCAGGAGACCCCCCTCCCCGCCACCCACCCGTGCCCAGGTGTAGAAAGTCACCAGAGCCCAGGAGACCCCCCTCCCCACCACCCACCCGTGCCCAGGTGTAGAAAGTCACCAGAGCCCAGGAGACCCCCCTCCCCGCCGCCCACCCGTGCCCAGGTGTAGAAAGTCACCAGAGCCCAGGAGAACCCCCTCCCCACCATCCACCCGTGCCCAGGTGTAGAAAGTCACCAGAGCCCAGGAGACCCCCCTCCCCGCTGCAGCGGAAGCTGCCACCCCCACTGTGACCCTGGTGCCGACCTCCATGGTCTCCCTCTTCTGGTCTCCACATAAGTGAGATCAGGCGGGAGGTGGGTTTGGGGGTCCAAGTCTCAGCTGTGCTGAACGCCTCAGCTGCGTGTTCTGTCCACGTATGGCATCTGCTGTGGAACACGCCATGTGGATGTATCCTTCCTGCTGCTGTGGAGGCTCCTGGGTGCGGACTGCACGGCAGCGCTTGCTATGAGTGTTCCGGGTTCTGAGGACGTCCCAGGGGTCAGAGGCCCTCGCCTCTGGGTGAATTCCAGGAGTGGGGTTGCTGGGTCGCTGACATGCTTCATGGATATTGTGGGAGTTTCCAGGGGGGTGACAGTGACACCCCGGCTGGCTGCTTGCGAGGGTGGTGCCTCCGGTGGCCGCCGGCCTGATGGTGTCGCAGCCGCCTTGTGGGATTGTGCAGGGGGCTCTCTTGATGCTCATGTCTCCAGCCTGTTCCCGTGCTGGCCGCCCCGGGGCTCTTGCGGGAGGTGCCCGTCCATCCTGCCCTGCTCCGTGCGGGGTGCCTGCCTCCCATCGTCGGCTTGCAGGAGCTCTTTGTGTGTTCTGGTGCAAGTCTGGCATCAGATGCGTGCACTGTGAATGTCTGCGCCATGTGTGTCTTGCTTTTGTGCTCTCAAGTCAAGCCTTTTGAGGACTGGAAGTTTGTATTTCTAACACAGTTCACTAACGCAGTCCACTGACGCAGTCCACAGACGCAGTCCACAGACGCAGTCCACTGACGCAGTCCACAGACGCAGTCCACACACGCAGTCCACAAATGCAGTCCACAAACGCAGTCCACAAACGCAGT
Organism: Trachypithecus francoisi; assembly: GCF_009764315.1. Lineage (NCBI taxonomy): Eukaryota > Metazoa > Chordata > Mammalia > Primates > Cercopithecidae > Trachypithecus > Trachypithecus francoisi. The sequence goes on along the minus strand of NW_022681465.1, from coordinate 1,144,976 downwards.
CCACTAACGCAGTCCACTTTAGCAGCTGTGTGTGGCTAAAACTGTTTGTGTTCCCTTCAGGGACTCTGTTTCCCTTGAGGTTGTGGTGACGTTGCTTCTGTGTCTCCTTTTAGAACAGCCTTTACTGTGTCAGCTTTCGAACGTAGGTGGGGGTCTGTGGAACTGGTTTTCGTGCGTGGGGTAGGTGGGGATCTGTGGAACTGGTTTTCGTGCGTGGGGTAGGTGGGGATCTGTGGACTGGTTTTTCGTGCGTGGGGTAGGTGGGGATCTGTGGAACTGGTTTTCGTGCGTGGGGTAGGTGGGGATCTGTGGAACTGGTTTTCGTGCGTGGGGTAGGTGGGGATCTGTGGAACTGGTTTTCGTGCGTGGGGTAGGTGGGGATCTGTGGAACTGGTTTTCGTGCGTGGGGTAGGTGGGGATCTGTGGAACTGGTTTTCGTGCGTGGGGTAGGTGGGGATCTGTGGAACTGGTTTTCATGCGTGGGGTAACAGAGTTGAAGGCGAGCTTTCTTCCTGGAGTGGGTCTGCAGTTGCTCTGACAGCTTTGTTGAGGAGACCACTCCTTCAGTGTATTTATAGTAAGTCAGGGTGTGGGGGCCTCTCCCGGGCTCCCCATTCTGTTCCTTCCACTCCTGGGTCATGAGGTGCCTGCAGTGGTGTGTGGCCGGTGGGCAGGACTTCCAAGCCTCCCTGTGCTTATTGGCCTGGATGTGGCCCTGGCTGGGCTCCGTCCTTGGAATTCCTCTGCGAGTTGGAGACTTTCTTTCTTTCTTTTTTTCTTTTTTTTGTAACGGAGTCTCGCTCTGTTGCCCAGGCCAGAGTGCACTGGTGCGATCTCAGCTCACTGCAGCCTCCACTTCCTGAGTTCAAGCAGTTCTCTTGCCTCAGCCTCCCAGGTAGCTGGGATTATAGGCACCCACCACCATACCGACTAATTTCTGTAATTTTAGTAGAGACAAGGTTTTTCCACGTTGGCCAGGCTGGTCTCGAACTTCTGACCTCAGGTGATCCGCCCATCTCGGCCTCCCACAGTGGTGGGATGACAGGTGTGAGCCACCACACCCGGCTGAGACTTGCTTCCTGCAGGTTCCATGAGATCTGCAGCGGTAGCTGCCTCCAGCCTTGGTGCTGACAGTCTCCGTTTCCTTCTCCAGGTCTCGCTAGGGGTCTTTCAGTTTCATGACTCTCTTCACAGAAGAGTTTCACGTGTGCTGATTTTCCGGCTGTTTCCTGCGTAATTGGTGTCTGCTGTTTATCAATGGCCTCCTTCCATTTCCTTTAGGCTTTGTTTGTTCTTTTTCCGGCTCCTTGAGGGAAAAACTTTGATTATGGACATTTGAACTTTCTTTTCTAAACAAGCATCTGAAGTAGAAATTTTCCCTCTAAAGCAAGGGTCCCCAGGCCCCTGGCCATGTACTGGCACCGGTCTGAGGCCTGAGAGGAACGGGGCGCACAGCAGGAGGCTGGTGGGGTGTGGTGAGCCAGCGTTCCCGCCTGAGCCCACCTCCTCTCAGATCAGCAGTGGCACGCGATGCTCAGAGGCGCACACCCTACTGTGAACTGTGTGAGAGAGGGATCTAGGTTGTGTGCTGCTTATGAGAATCTAATGCCTGATGATCTGAGGTGGAACCGTTTCCTCCCGAAACCATCCCCTTCCCCACTGCTATCCTGTGGAAAAATTGTCTTTCATGAAACCAGTCCCTGGTACCACAATGGCTGGGGACCCTACACTGGAGACCTGCTTCAGCAGCATCTTGCCAGTTTTGATATATTGGCTTTTCTGTATTGAGTCCAACATGATTACGGATTTCTGTGATGATTTCCACTGACCTCAGACCCATGGGCTATTTGTGGGAGTGTTACCTGCTCCGGGGTTGGGAAGGGTGCAAGGCCCCCGTGGTTACTGCCTTCCAGGTCGGTTCTCAGGGTTGAATTGTACTCGATGTGGTTTTAGCCCATGGCCCTGCCGCCAGCTTCTGGGGGCCGGGGAACATGCTAAAGCACAAAGTCGCCATGCGCCTCTTTTATGCCTCACAAGTTCAACGTCTCCTGTGTCTGTGTTAGTGTGTGCTGCATGCCTGGTCACATCCTACCTTTGGGACGCAGGGGCTTGGTGGGTCCTGTGGTAAATGGCAAGCATTCCGGGGGATTCTGCAGAACAGGAGGTGGGAGTGCCGGTCTCTCTCCCATGTCTCCAGACTCTTCTCCTGCCTGTGCTGTGGCTGCACCTGCCTCCCTGCAATTCCTCCAGCATTGGGCTAGAGAGGCCCAGGAGCTAGAGCACCACTTGTGCCACGTGACTGTGGATGGCGGTCGGTTGTGGGGTCTGATGTGTGGTGACTGTGGATGGTGGACGGTCGTGGGACGGTCGTGGGGGTCTGACATGTGGTGATTGTGGATGGCAGTTGGTCACGGGGGTCTGACGTGTGGTGATTGTGGATGGCAGTCGGTCACGGGGGTCTGACGTGTGGTGATTGTGGATGGCAGTCGGTCACGGGGGTCTGACGTGTGGTGATTGTGGATGGCAGTCGGTCACGGGGGTCTGACGTGTGGTGGCTGCAGGTGGAGTCCTAGGTGTGTCTGTAGCTGCTTTGTGTCCCCGGCCCCTCAGCTCCCCTTTCCCAAGCTCCCCGGGGGCTCCCCGGGCTTCCTCCCGTCATCGGGCTTGGCTTCAGGTCCACGTGTCCTGGTTGGAAGAAACAAGTGCCCAGCTCTGGCCAGGGTGGGCCACATTTGTGGCTCATGCCCTCTCCTCTGCCGGCAGGTCTCTACCTTGACGGACCTCCAGCCGTACATGCGACAGTTCGTGGCTCACCTACAGGAGACCAGCCCGCTGAGAGATGCCGTCGTCATTGAGCAGGTCTGGGCACTGCCCCCAGGGTTGGGCATGGACCCCAGCAGCGAGTCCTCACCTGGAGCATCACTGGGCTCATCACCAGACAGACTGTTGGCCCTGGGGGGCAGTCGGGGGAATGAGCTATGGTGGGGGCATGAGGAGCTGTGTGCCTTGGCGGAATCTAAGCTGGGCCAGGCTGTGACAGCTGGTGCATTCAGGCACCTGCTCACGTTTGACCACTTGGTGTCTCTCCAACCCCGCAGTGACTTTATTCATGATTTGCTAAACGTCTTCTCTGGCGATTTTGATCTTAAGGCCAAAGGAAAGGTGTCCCCCTCCTTTAGGAGGGCAGGCCATATTTGAGCTGCATCCCACTGAGCTGGCCCCTCAGTGCTGGGTGTGAGGCCAAGGGAAATGTGTCCCCCTTCTTAGAAGGACAGGCCGTGTTTGAGCTACGTCCCGCCAAGCTGGCCCCTCAGTGCTGGGTGTGGGTCCTTGGCTCCCAGAGTGGGGGTGGGGGTGGCGTGGGCTCCTGGGACCCAGACCCAGGGCCCGGCAGCTGGGCAGCAACTTCTGGATCACGTGTGCCATCTGGGCCACGGTGGGCTGTGTGGGTCTGAGCCCAGCTGGACACTCAGGTGGCCCAGAGGGGATGTTCTGTGTCACACACTCTGCCTAAGCCCCTGTGTGTCTGCAGAGACCTGGCCCGGCCAGCCCACGATGGCCCTGCATTCCAGCCCAGCCCATGCTTCATCACGAATACTGACCACAGAAGGGACGGAGGGTCTTGGCCACGTGGTCCTGCCTATCTCGGTACCCACCGGCTCACTCTCGTGTGTCTCTCTTCTGCTTTCCCAGAGCTCCTCCCTGAATGAGGCCAGCAGTGGCCTCTTCGACATCTTCCTACGCTTCGTGTGCCACCACGCTGTGCGCATCGGGGGCAAGTGAGTCGGGTGGCTGGGTGCCATTGCCCAGCGGGTAGTGGGCGGACTGGCAGGGCTTCTGCTCACCTTTCCCCTGCCCCTTCCCCACTGCCTTTCTCCCCGGGGCCACCAGGGTCTCCTTTTCTGGCCCCCCACCTCTCCGGCTCCTGGGCTGCAGGCGCCCGAGGCCCCGGGAACATGGCCCGGCTCGCAGCTGCTGGAGCAGAGCACATGCTACGCGAGGCCTGGAAATAGCAAGCGGGGCGTGGACTTGTTCTTTTGCGGAGGACGAGGGGTGTGGGGTGTGTCTCGGCCAGGGGTGCGGCCAAGCGTTTGAGCCTGCAGCTTGTCAGCTCCAAGTTAAAACTGACGCTGGACACCCGGCTGTCACACGCTGTATCTCTCTCTCCAGATACAAGAGGATTTTATCCGATTCTCATTCCCGTCCCTGTCGCGTGACCCCCGCAAGGGCACGGGCTCTTCTCTCTGTGGCTAGATTTCCCATCTGGCAAGTTGGGGGGTTGACCGTGTAGTTTGCTCCTCTCGGGGGCTCTGTGCTGGCCATGGGGCAGGCGGCCTGGGAGAGCTCAAACTCCTGACCTCAGGTGATCCACCCACCTTGGCCTCCTGAAGTGCTGGGATTACAGGCGTGAGCCACCACGCCTGGCCGGAAAGCCTCTTTTTAAGGTGACCACCTACAGCACTTCCCGAAAATAACAGGTCTTGTTTTTGCAATAGGCTGCAAGTGTCCCTTAGCAACAGGAGTGGGCATCCTATGGGCTCTGGGGATGGCTGAGGGTCGTGTGGCAGCCATGCCTTCTGCATGCACCTTCAGGTTCCAAGGGGCTACTCTGTTCTCACTGTTTGTCTGAAAACGCACCCTTGGTGTCCTCATTGGTTTGGAGAGTTTCTGCGTCTCGTTGGTCATGGTGAAACCAGGGGCAAGGCTGTATCGGTTGGCACACAGCTGCTACATGGAGGGGCTGTGAACCTCTCACCGTGGATAAATTCCCTGAAAAGAGAGGAGTCCAGTTAAGCATTCCTTCTGGGTCAAGTGTCTGGTTCTGTGAATAAACTCGAAGATTTAAGAAACCTTAATGAAAGAAAGCCTTGATGATTGAGAACAAGGATGTGGTCACAGCTGTGGCTGGATCTGCTTTAAGCCGGCCCAGTTCACAGTGAGAGTGGGCAGCGGGGACTGTGTGCTCAGACGTCTCGTCTGGTGTGTTTCTGAGGTGTTTGCCGGCTGAATGGTAGACGTGTCGTTGGTGTGTGGAGGTGGTGTGTATGAGGGTCTGTGTCTGGTGGTTCTGTGTGAGTGTACATATGTCCACACATGCCCTGCCCATCTCTCACCTGTGTCTTCCCGCCCCAGGTCCTACGTCCAGTGCCAGGGGATCCCGCAGGGCTCCATCCTGTCCACGCTGCTCTGCAGCCTGTGCTACGGCGACATGGAGAACAAGCTGTTTGCAGGGATACGGCGGGACGGGTGAGGCCTCCTCTTCCCCAGGGGTCTTGGGTGGGGGTTGATTTGCTTTTGACGCGTTCAGTATTAATATTCCTGGTGCTCTGGATACCGTGACTGCTCTGTCTTGAGGAACCAGACAAGGTTGCAGCCCCTCCTTGGTGTGAAGCTGCACAGGAGGGGTTGCACAGCCCGAGGACTGCGGGCTCCACGTGGACTCTGTCCAGCGGCCGTGTCTGGAGGCCTCAGGGCTCAGCAGGCAGGAGGGCCACTGCCCTGCATGATGCACATGTGAATTCAACACCGAGGAAGCACACCAGCTTCCATCCCATCCACCCGGGTTCCTTTAGGATCCTCGGGGACACAGGCTGGTGCAGCCTGAGGCTCTGCATCTCCCGGCAGGCCCTCAACAGGTGGCCTGTACTGGGCGCCCCTTCAGCCCATTGCCCATCCCACTTGCATGGGGTCTACACCCAAGGACTTCACACGGCTAAATATTGTGCCAACCTAATGTGGTTCAACTCAGCTGGCTTTTGTTGACAGCAGTTACTTTTTTTTTTTAATACTTTAAGTTCTAGGATACATGTGCACAACATGCAGGTTTGTTACATATGTACACATGTGCCATGTTGGTGTCCTGCATCCATCAACTCATCATTTACGTTAGGTATTTCTCTTAATGCTATCCCTCCCCCCTCCCCCCACCCCACGACAGGCCCCGGTGTGTGATGTTCCCTACCCTGTGTCCAAGTGTTCTCATTGTTCAATTCCCACCTGTGGGTGAGAATGTGCAGTGTTTGGTTTTCTTTCCTTGGAATAGTTTGCTGAGAATGATGGTTTCCAGCTTCATCCATGTCCCTGCAAAGGACATGAACTTATTCTTTTTTATGGCTGCATAGTATTCCATGGTATATATCTGCCACATTTTCTTAATCCAGTCTATCACTGATGGACATTTGGGTTGGTTCCAAGTCCTTGCTATTGTAAATAGTGCCACAATAAACATACATGTGCATGTGTCTTTATAGCAGCATGATTTATAACCCTTTGGGTATATATCCAGTAATGGGATGGCTGGGTCAAATGGTATTTCTAGTTCTAGATCCTTGAGGAATCGCCACACTGTCTTCCACAACGGTTGAACTACTTTACAATCCCACCAACAGTGTAGAAGTGTTCTGATGCTGGAGAGGATGTGGACAGCAGTTACTTTTTTAATGAAAATAGTATCATTGAACAAGCAGTTAGTGAAGGATGCATCAGGAAGCCTGCAGGCCATACGGCCATTTCTCTCGAAGTCTCCGGGTTTTTCCTGTGCGTCTTTTGAAACTCCAGCTCCTTTTATAGCATGTACAGCGGATCAAGGTTCTTCTTCGTTAAGGTTCAAGTTCTAGATTGAAGTATGTTCATGTAACAGCAACACAAATTTCTTGTACACACAGCTTGCTCTGGGACTTGGAGGGACGTCCTCGAGGACAAATTTCTTGTACACACAGCTTGCTCTGGGACTTGGAGGGACGCCTCGAGGACAAATTTCTTGTACACACAGCTTGCTCTGGACTTGGAGGGACGTCCTCGAGGACAAATTTCTTGTACACACAGCTTGCTCTGGGACTTGGAGGGACGCCCTCGAGGACAAATTTCTTGTACACACAGCTTGCTCTGGGACTTGGAGGGACGTCCTCGAGGACAAATTTCTTGTACACACAGCTTGCTCTGGGACTTGGAGGGACGCCTCGAGGACAAATTCTTGTACACACAGCTTGCTCTGGGACTTGGAGGGACGCCCTCGAGGACAAATTTCTTGTACACACAGCTTGCTCTGGGACTTGGAGGGACGCCCTCGAGGACAAATTTCTTGTACACACAGCTTGCTCTGGGACTTGGAGGGACGTCCTCGAGGACAAATTTCTTGTACACACAGCTTGCTCTGGGACTTGGAGGGACGTCCTCGAGGACAAATTTCTTGTACACACAGCTTGCTCTGGGACTTGGAGGGACGCCCTCGAGGACAAATTTCTTGTACACACAGCTTGCTCTGGGACTTGGAGGGACGTCCTCGAGGAAATTTCTTGTACACACAGCTTGCTCTGGGACTTGGAGGGACGCCCTCGAGGACAAATTCTTGTACACACAGCTTGCTCTGGGACTTGGAGGGACGTCCTCGAGGACAAATTTCTTGTACACACAGCTTGCTCTGGGACTTGGAGGGACGCCCTCGAGGGCAAATTTCTTGTACACACAGCTTGCTCTGGGACTTGGAGGGACGCCCTCGAGGGCAAATTTCTTGTACACACAGCTTGCTCTGGGACTTGGAGGGACGCCCTCGAGGGCAAATTTCTTGTACACACAGCTTGCTCTGGGACTTGGAGGGACGCCCTCGAGGGCAAATTCTTGTACACACAGCTTGCTCTGGGACTTGGAGGGACGCCCTCGAGGGCAAATTTCTTGTACACACAGCTTGCTCTGGGACTTGGAGGGACGCCCTCGAGGACAAATTTCTTGTACACACAGCTTGCTCTGGGACTTGGAGGGACGCCTCGAGGACAAATTTCTTGTACACACAGCTTGCTCTGGGACTTGGAGGGACGCCTCGAGGACAAATTTCTTGTACACAGCTTGCTCTGGGACTTGGAGGGACGCCCTCGAGGACAAATTTCTTGTACACACAGCTTGCTCTGGGACTTGGAGGGACGTCCTCGAGGACAAATTTCTTGTACACACAGCTTGCTCTGGGACTTGGAGGGACGTCCTCGAGGACAAATTTCTTGTACACACAGCTTGCTCTGGGACTTGGAGGGACGTCCTCGAGGACAAATTTCTTGTACACACAGCTTGCTCTGGGACTTGGAGGGACGTCCTCGAGGACAAATTTCTTGTACACACAGCTTGCTGTGGGACTTGGAGGGACGTCCTCGAGGACAAATTTCTTGTACACACAGCTTGCTCTGGGACTTGGAGGGACGTCCTCGAGGACAAATTTCTTGTACACACAGCTTGCTCTGGGACTTGGAGGGACGCCCTCGAGGACAAATTTCTTGTACACACAGCTTGCTCTGGGACTTGAGGGACGCCCTCGAGGACAAATTTCTTGTACACACAGCTTGCTCTGGGACTTGGAGGGACGTCCTCGAGGACAAATTTCTTGTACACACAGCTTGCTCTGGGACTTGGAGGGACGTCCTCGAGGACAAATTTCTTGTACACACAGCTTGCTCTGGGACTTGGAGGGACGTCCTCGAGGACAAATTTCTTGTACACACAGCTTGCTCTGGGACTTGGAGGGACGTCCTCGAGGACAAATTTCTTGTACACACAGCTTGCTCTGGGACTTGGAGGGACGTCCTCGAGGACAAATTTCTTGTACACACAGCTTGCTCTGGGACTTGGAGGGACGTCCTCGAGGACAATTTCTTGTACACACAGCTTGCTCTGGGACTTGGAGGGACGTCCTCGAGGACAAATTTCTTGTACACACAGCTTGCTCTGGGACTTGGAGGGACGTCCTCGAGGACAAATTTCTTGTACACACAGCTTGCTCTGGGACTTGGAGGGACGTCCTCGAGGACAAATTTCTTGTACACACAGCTTGCTCTGGGACTTGGAGGGACGTCCTCGAGGACAAATTTCTTGTACACACAGCTTGCTCTGGGACTTGGAGGGACGTCCTCGAGGACAAATTTCTTGTCCTCGAGCTGGTGGCACCCTGGTCAGCCCTCTGGGACAGGACGCCTCTGGTACATGGTCACGGGGCGCCGGGCTTGGGCCTGAGGGTCGCACAGTGCTCCGTCCCCGCTTCCTGGGGACAGGATCTGGGTCTCGGATGATGCTGAGAACCACAGCTGCCCTGCTGGTAAAGGGCACCACGTGGCTCAGAAGGGGCGAGGCTCCCGGCCCAGCATTCTTACCATCTTCAGTTATTTTTCCCTAAGAGTCTGCGAATTGGGCCCGCACCTGGCGGCCTTTGCTCACCTTCAGCTGGTGCGGAATTGCACAGGCCAGTGCTGAGCACCGAGTGCTTGTAATGAATGAGGAATTGCTCTGGCAGTTAACTGCAGAGAGCACGTCTGTTGGAAAGAAATTTAAGTTTTTGATGTAACCGCTTTGGAGAATGTTATTTTATTTTTGCCTGTGTAAATTGTTTGACATTCAGTCCCTCGTAGACAGATACTACGTAAAAAGTGTAAAGTTAACCTTGCCTGTGTATTTTACTTTATTTCAGGCTGCTCCTGCGTTTGGTGGATGATTTCTTGTTGGTGACACCTCACCTCACCCACGCGAAAGCCTTCCTCAGGTGAGGCCCGTGCCGTGTGTCTGTGGAGACCTCCACGGCCTGTGGGCTTTGCAGAGTTGAGCCCTCCATGTCCTGCCCCTGGCACCGCAGCGTTGTCTCTGCTGAATCCTCTCTCTCTGTCGGTGCTGGATCGGCAAGAGCAGAGGCGCTTGGTCGTGCACCCAGGCCTGGGGGCACAGGGGCACCTTCGGGAGAGAGTGGGTCCCGCGGAGATGCACCCAGGTTACGCACATGGTGAGTGCAGGTGGTATCCCGGCTCCTGCCACTCTTTGGAAAGTCTTCAAGTGTGGCGGCTCCTGCGGCCCCAGTGAGACCCCCGGAGCTGTGCACAGGGCCTGCGGCACCGAGACGGCAGCCTCCTCCCCAGGGTGCACCCGAGCCTGCGGAGAGCAGGAGCTGCCGAGTGAGCTGGCCCACAGCTCTCGCTGCAGTTGCGTTCCCGCATGGGGTTGTTTGGGATTGGCGGGAGAATTTGGATGCGCTGAGTGGTGCTGTCTTGAACCACGGAGATGGCGAGGAGTGGATCTCAGAGTTGATTTTTGTGGCTCAAACTAAAATCAGGGAACCTGGTTTCAGCGCAGGGGATTGTCGAACGTGGTCCCCCTCAAGGGCGCCCCACAGAGCTTGCTTTAAAGTGCGATTTGACAAGGGACGAGAAACCTTGAAAGCTGTAAATGGAACCCTCAGAAAATGTGGCCGCCGGGGGTGGTTTCGGGTGCTTTGCTGGGCTGTGTTTGTGAAAACCCATTCGAACCGCCCTCCAAGTTCACCCTCCAGGGCCGCCCAGGCTCGGGGCCTGTCCCGCGTTCCCCTTAATGCTGCAGCCCAGAGCACAGCAGGCCGTGCCCATTTAAAATCACAGCGGGCCACACCCATTTAAACTCACAGCAGGCCACGCCCATTTAAAAATCACAGCAGGCCGCGCCCATTTAAATCCACTCAGATTCACTCAGGACCAACCCAGGTCCCAGGCAACTGAGGGCTCAGGAGTCCTGAGGCTGCTGAGGGGACGGAGCCGGCGGGGAACGCTGCTTCTGTGTGGCAAGTTCCTTTGGGTGCTGGCCCGGGAGGTGGCTCAGAGTGTACACTGGGGTCCCCCCGGGGACAGAACTCTCTCAGGAGATGAGTCGGCAGCCACATCACGGGAAGGGACGGCCACGGGGAGCTGGGAATGCACCAGGGGAGCTGAACAGCTGGCTGAGGTCCCAGGGCCAGGCCGCAGGAAGGACAGAGGGATGCCCGGGGCCAGAGCAGAGGCCGCAGCAAGGGCAGGGGGACGCCCGGGGCCAGGGCAGAGGCCGCAGGATGGGAAGGGGATGCTTGGGCCAGGGGCAGAGGCCACTGGGCACAGGTGGATGCCTGGGCCAGAGCAGAGGCCGCTGGGCACAGGGGGTCTCCCTGAGCTAGGTGGGCAGGCTCATGACCCGCTGAGGGAACCTCTTGACGTCCGGTGAGGGAACCTCCTTGATGTGAAGCTGATGGTTGGTGTTACCCTGCTCAGAGCCCAGCTGGGTCCCATGCCTGAGTGTGAACTCAGATCCCTCCCCTGCGTCTGAAGCACAGCAGATGCCTTCAGGGCCTCTAGGAGAAAACAGGCAAAGTCATTGAGCAATGTCTTAAAAGAAGAGTGGTGGTGTGAGAATTTCTTGTCCAGATTTTAGTCTACCCCAGACCACAGATGAATCTTTGTAACGGGATCGTGGTCTTGCCATGGGGACACATGAGATGAACCATCACAGAGGCCACTGGGGCTGCACCTCCCGTCTGAGTCCTGGCTGTCCCAGGTCCAGGCCAGGTTCCTGCCCGCTCACCTACCTGTCCTGCCCAGGAGACAGGGCAAGCACCGTGAAGTCTGGAGCAGGGCTGGGTCCAGGCTCTTCAGAACTACTGCCAGGCCCAGCACCCCTCTCCAGATCACCACTTCTCTGGGGTTTTCCAAAGCATTTAACAAGGGTGTCAGGGCACTTCCTGGGTGATGGCCCCGCATCTTGGGGCTGACATTGCGCCTCTGCCTTAGGACCCTGGTCCGAGGTGTCCCTGAGTATGGCTGCGTGGTGAACTTGCGGAAGACAGTGGTGAACTTCCCTGTGGAAGACGAGGCCGTGGGTGGCGCAGCTTTTGTCCAGCTGCCGGCGCACGGCCTGTTCCCCTGGTGCGGACTGCTGCTGGACACCCAGACCCTGGAGGTGCAGAGTGACTACTCCAGGTGAGCGCACCTGGCCGGAAGCGGAGCCTGTGCCCGGCCGGGACAGGTGGTGCTGCAGGGCCGTCCGTCTGCCCCTGCTTCCATGTGGGGCAGGCGACTGCCAATCCCAAAGGGTCGGAGGCCACGGGTGCCCCTCGTCCCATCCAGGGCTGAGCAGAAATGCGTCTTTCTGTGGGAGTGAGGGTGTCACAAGGGGGGAGGTTTTCTGTGCTATTTTTGTAAAAAGAAATTGTGCACCAGACCTGGAAACACTGAGGTGTCCTCAGAGAGCAATCTGGATCCGAACCCGAGACGCCCAGGCCCTGCTGGGCGTGAGTCTCTCCAGACCTGAAACGCCGCCGGGGTTCTGCTGGGCGTGAGTCTCTCCGACCCCGAGACACTGGGGCCCTGCTGGGCGTGAGTCTCTCCACTGTGAGGCCCACACTCCGAGGCTCATCCACAGTCTACATGATGCCATGAGTTCATGATCACGTGTGACCCATCGGGGGACAGGGCTGTGATGTGTGGGGGTCTCTACAACATTCTGGGGTCTCATTTCCCCCGAGCCTGAGAGCTCATGGCCCCACCTCAGGCTCAGACACAGATGGATTGAAGATGGACACAGATGCAGAAATCTGTGCTGTTTCTTTTATGAGTAAAAAGTATCACCATTCCAGGCAGGGTGAGGTGGCTCACACCTGTAATCCCAGCATTTTGGGAGGCCGAGATGGGTGGATCACTTGAGGCCAGGAGTTTGAGACAAACCTAGCCAACATAGTGAAACTCCGTTTCTACTTAAAAAGTACAAAAATTAGCCTGGCGTGGTGGCGCACGCCTGTAGTCTCAGCTATGCGGGAGGCTGAGGCAGGAGAATCATTGAGAATCAGGAGAGGTTGCAGTGAGCTGAGATCACACCACTGCACTCCAGCCTGGGCAACAGAGTGAGACTTCATCTTAAAAAAAAGCAAAAAGTATCAGCATTCCAAAACCATGGTGGCCAGGTGCTTTTTATTCTGTCCTTCAATGATATTCACTGGTGCTGTGCTAGAGGCCGGAACTGGGGGTGCTTTCCTCTAAAAGGCACAGCTTTATGGGAAGAGAAATAAGGGATTTTTAAATCCCTTATTGGATGATTGTTAAACCAGTGGTTTAAACTGGGGTCCTGTCATTCTGAGTTGAACAGTCTGGATCTGGACTTCGCCTCTTTCCAGAATGCTCCCTGGGGTTTGCTTAACGGGGGAGCGGCAGGTGCGGACACCCTTGTGATGGGGGAGTGGCAGGTGTAGATGCCCTTGTGCATGGTGCCCAGCACGTCCCTGCTGCAGCTCCCTCCCCACCAGGACACCGGTCCCCTGTGCTCCCCACAGTCCCTGCTTCCCTCTCCCAGCCTCACCTGATCCTGGCCTCTGCTGGCTTTGTCTGGGTGATTTGCAGATTTCCTGGGCTCCCAGCACCTCCTTGCCTCTCCCTAGGCACCTCTGCAGCACTGGCCATACCAGTCAGCCGTGAACCGTCCACTGCTTATTTTGCTCCCCATGAAATGTATTTTTTAGGACAGGCACCCCTGGTTCCAGCCTATGGCACAGCATCAGTGAATGTTACTGAAGGACAAAGCAGACAGACATACGGATCAGGAAACTGGGTTGTCTCTGAACACATTGCAAAGCCACAAAGGCTAGTGTAGGATGGGTGGGCATCAGGTCATCAGATGTGGGTTCAATGCCAGAATATTCTGTGCTCCCAAAGGCCACTGGGTCAGAGTGCCTGCCTGCAGAGGTGGTTGTAAAAGCTCAACAGTGGAGGCAGTGGTTCGCCGCACTCAGGGTGAACACACGTCCTCTGTGTCTGAAGCATACAACAAAGGCTTGAAGGGCATCTGGGAGAAGAAAACAGGCAAAATGATTAAGAAAAGTGAAAAAGGAAGAGGGGTAAGATGGGAATTTTCTTGTCCAGATTTTAGTCTCCCAAACCACAGCTCAGAGGGCAGAATGTGGTGAGAACTGATGGACAGTACAATGGAACAAAACGAAAGCCCTCTCTCTCAGAAACGTGTGTTCAATGTGGCATGTGGCACAGCTGACGGAAAAGAGAGTGTGTGTTTAATCACTTTTCTGAGAAAACTGACTGGAAGCAAGTAAGTTGTGTCTTTACAACATATACCAGAGCAGATTCTAGGTGGAAGAGGAATGACATGCAAACAGCAGCAGCAACAGAAACAAAACAGGAGACTCAAAGGGAAGGGAGGCGAACGGTCCCTGATTTGGTGTTGGGGAAGGACACGCAGGGAGGTGGATGAAACCAGTGAGGCAACAGGTATTGCTTTCCCTGCAGAGGAACTCAGCTTGCCTGAGCCACAGTGAAAATGGCTGTTCCCTGGAGCATTTGTGCACACGATTTATTTAAGGCGCCCTGTGAGGTCCTACACATTCATCCTCTCACTTTGTTCTCCTAACCACCTGAGAGGTAGATGAAGAAAGCCTCCCGGGGGGCACCCAGCTGGCAAGGGGCTTGTGCGATTGCAGCCTGGCCTCCTGCTCTGGGGCCCTTGCTGTGCCTGAGGACCCCACACAGGTCAGACCCACAGGCTCGGGGCGAGCCGGAGCCCAAGGTTGTGCTGGGGACAGCTGTGAAGGAAGAAACGGACATCTGATGCACACTTGGGAAGGTTCTACCAGCAGCATCAAAGAAAGGCGTGTGAAACTGACAGTGAGACCCGTCCTTTATGCTGGCTCCTTTTCTGGGCTTTCCAAGAGCCAGCATCAGGGTGAGGCAAGTTGGAAAGACTTTTCTGGAAAGCAGCTTGTTTGCATGGAAGTCCTTACAATGTCCTGTGTTTTCCCAGTAATTCCACTTCTGAAGTGACCAGATGTTATCACGGGTCTTATTTACCATTTCCAGTGCTCCAGGTCGGGGGACTTGCCACAGCCAGTCGCTGACCCACCCAAATCCAGGGCTAAGCAGATACTGTGTATCACAAAACTTACTCTGCCATTAGACATGCTTTCAAAGAATTTTTGAAGAATGTTTAATGGCACAAAGCATTTATTTCAATGTAGCAGTGTTCAAAGCTGGATGTAGAACACACCCCAGGGAGCCCGGTGTGGATGTCACGTGTGTTCATCTTTGGACACGGATGTACACGGGCAGTGAGTGGTGGCAAGGCCCTGGAGGACGTCGGTGGGATGCCTCCATCCTGCCCCTCTGAAGATACCCTGTGTGTACCACGTGCACTCACTGGAGCCCTGTGTAGCTGGCGCCACCTGGCTCTGCCATCCATGAGATTCAAACACTGTGAGATTCCCCATGCCCGACTCAGTGTTCTCCCACAAAGAAGCTGAGTCACGCCCGTGTCCACTCGAGGGACGCCCGGGAGTCAGGGCTCCACAGTTTATTATGTGTTTTTGGCCGAGTTATGTGCAGATCTCATCAGGGCAGATGATGAGTGCACACACACGGCCGTGCAAGGCTTGGATACACTCAACATCACTAGCCACGTCCTGGTGGAGTGTGGTTATGCGGGGTCCGGATGGTGTGTAGCGTTTTGAGTCCACGGAGAGAGCACCCAACTCCCTCAGGCTACAGCGTGTGCCCCAGGCAGGACAAGGAAGCAGGAGGAAGGCAAGAGGCTCTTTGGAGCAAGCTTTGCAGGAGGGGGCTGGGTGTAGGACAGGCACCCGTGTCTGACGTCCCCACTGTGTCTCAGCTACGCCCGGACCTCCATCAGAGCCAGTCTCACCTTCAACCGCGGCTTCAAGGCTGGGAGGAACATGCGTCGCAAACTCTTTGGGGTCTTGCGGCTGAAGTGTCACAGCCTGTTTCTGGATTTGCAGGTGAGCAGGCTGACGGTCAGCACAGAGTTCCGAGTTCGGGAGACGTGTATTACTGTGTGTGCATGCATGTGTGCGTGTGTGTGTGCGTGCCTGCAAGGCTGACGGTGACTGGCTGCACATAAGAGTGCACATGTGCACAGATGCACGCGAGCCATACGTGTGTGTACATGAAGGCATGGCAGTGTGTGCACAGGTGTGCAAGGGCACAAGTATGAATGTGCACATGCAAATGCATACCTGACGTGCATGTGTGTTCGTGTGCATTCGTGTGGGATTCATGTGAGGTGCATGCGTGTGGGTGTGCAGTGTGAGTAGCATGTGCGCACATAACCTGTATCGAGGGCCCCTCATGTTCACCCCGCTAGGTCCTCAGCACCAGCGCCCCTCCTTACAGGGTGAGATGGGGTGGACCCCACAGGAGAAGGGGAGTGGACGCGGATGCCCAGACGGGACAGTGCCCTCAGGACTGCAACTTCAGAGCCTCAGCCCACCGGGGCCTGGGACCCTGTCTCACCCTGTAAGGAGGGGCGCTGGTGCTGAGGACCTATCAGGGTGAACATGAGGGGCCCTCGACACAGGTTATATGCACACATGCTACTCACACTGCACACCTACATGCATGCACCTCACGTGAATGCCGCATGACTGCACACAAACACACATGCATGTCAGGTATACATTTGCGTGTGCACATTCATACTTGTGCCCTTGCACACCTGTGCACACACTGCCATGCCTTCACTCCCCCTCTCCTGTGGGCATCCGCGTCCACTCCCTCTCCTGGTGCCTTCCCTTCTTGGCCAAGCCTCAGGGGTAGGCAGACGACACGGAGTCCTGAATCCCCCAGGGTGGTTCACAGCTGCTGGGTGAGGGTCAGGCCGGATTTCACTGGGGAGAGGGATGGTTTCTTGTCAAAATGTTCCTCTTTCTTGTTTCATCTGAATGGATGATAAAGTAAAAAGTAAAAACTTAAAATCCCAGAGAGGTTTCTGCCGTTTCTCACTCTTTCCTGGCGATTCTAGGTGAACAGCCTCCAGACGGTGTGCACCAACATCTACAAGATCCTCCTGCTGCAGGCCTACAGGTGAGCCGCCGTGCTCTGCTCGCCTCTGACCGGGGGCTACACCTGGGTTTTAGGGGCAAGGAGTGTCTTACATTTTCAATGGTGCTGCTGCCTCTGCACTGTTCTGTGTTCACGTGGCTCTGTGCAAAGCGCCTGTTCTCCATCTCTGGGTAGTGCTAGGAGCCAATGTGGCCCCACGTGTCCCCGCTGTGCCTGTGCACTGACTGTGGGACCTCATGGAGACCAACCCAGGGCAGGAGGGGCATGGGGTAAAGAGATGTTTATGGGGAGTCTTAGCAGAGGAGGCCGGGAAGGTGTCTGAACAGTAGGTGGGAGATCAGACACCGGGAGGATTTGGGGTCTCAGAGAGGAAAGAGGGCCGAGGTGGGTGCAGATGAGGGTCGCTGGCCCCACCCCCAGGAAGGTACAGCAGAGCTGTGGCTCCCCACACAGCCCGGCCGGCACCTGTGCTCTGGGCATGGCTGTGCTCCTGCAACATTCCCTGTCATGGCTGGTCAGGGGGCCCCCCTGTCAAGAATCAACAACTTTATCACTGAAGAAAGGGCCAATCTGTGGAGGCCACAGGGCCAGCTTCTGCCTGGCATCAGGGCAGGTGGTGGCACAAACCTCTGGGCTCTACCAAAGGGTAGTCGGGCACCACAGGCCCGGGCCTCCACCTGAGCAGGCCTCCCGAGCCACTGGGAGCCGAGTGCCAGGAGGCCGAAGCCATCGCCCCATGAGGGCTGAGAATGAGTGTGAGAATTTGTGTTACCCAGGGTCGAGGCTGCGCTAGTTACCGTGCACGCTTGATGTGAAATGAGGTCGTCTATCGTGGGAACCCAGCAAGGGTTCACGGGAGAGATTTTCCGTTACAAGGTCACCCCACGAAGGTGGTTTTTAACCTGAGTGCTTGTGCCTTTGTGCTCTGGCAGGGAGGGCAGAGCCGCAGCTGCGTGTTACCACCTTTGTGCTGGCTCCAGAGGCTTGGGACCAGGCTCTCTGTTCCAGGGTGCATCCGGCTCAGGCCGCCCTCCTCTCTGTCTTCTCTCTCTGCCTCGAGTCTTCCCTCGTTTGCATCTCCCTGACATGTGCCTGGGCCCTCATGCAAGCCGCTTGACTCCTTTCTGGAAACCCTTGGAGTGTGCTGGAGACAGGCGCCTCTGAGGACGGGAGGTGTCTGACACCGTGGTCGCCCCAGGGTCCAGCTGGCGTGCTTGGGGCCTCCTTGGGCCATGATGAGGTCAGAAGAGTTTTCCGAGGCATGGGCCACGTGGCCTGCCACCTGCTCCTCCTGTCTTCAGCTCAGCCTTGTCCTCATTCCCCACCAGGGTCCCTGGCTCCAAGGAGCTCCCGCAGAGGTGGCTGAGTTTTCCCACCCATGTGGGGCCCTTGGGTAGTCACTTGATTGGGTAGCCCTGAGGAGGCAGAGGTGCGATGAGCCACCGGCCATGTCCAGACACGGAGCCAGGCACGTGGAAGGCCCAGGAACTCCCTTCCCTCGAGGCAGGAGTGGGAGAACGGAGAGCTGGGCCCCGATTTCACAGCAGCCAGGCTGTAGCAGGCGAGGCTGTGGTCCTCTGTGTGGCACTGGGGGCGAGACCTGACTCCAGTCCACCGGGGCTCAGCCTTCCCGCCCCGCTGGCCACACCTCCACATGGGCGGGGGGCGGATGCCCTCACCCCTAGCAGGTGGCGTTTTCTCCCTTTGGAAGAGGGCCCTTCACCCATGCTAGGTATTTCCCTGCTGGGTCAGGAGTGCGACCCTGTGGCAACCCCAGTACCTTAGGCATATTTGTTTATTTAAAAAACATTCTGGGCCTGGCTTCCCTCGTTGCTACATGGGGAGAAGACGTCCCACCTCAGCAGTTACTGAGAGGCTGAAACCCGAGTGCTGGCTTCACTGGTGTGGTCTCAGGTCATTCCAGAAGGGGGCTCCGGCAGTCGGTGAGACCAGGTACACAGGTGTCCTGATCACACACACGTGGGCACATGTGCACCTGTGCTGTTTCGTGGTGGCCAGGTCCGTGCACACCTGTCCCAAAGTCCCAGGAAGCTGAGAGGCCAAAGAGGGAGGCTGACAGGGCTGGCGCGGTGGCTCACACCTGTAGTCCCAGCACTTTGGGAGGCCGAGGTGAGAGGATCGCTTGAGCCCAGGAGTTTAAGGCAAGCCTGGGCAACGTAGTAGGACCCCATCTCTATGAAAAATAAAAACAAAAATTAGCTGAGTGTGGTGGAGTGCGCCTGTAGTTCCAGTACTTGGGAGGCTGAAGTGGGAGGATGGCTTGAGCCCAGGAGGTGGAGGTTGCAGTGAGCTGAGATCACCCCACTGTACTGCAGCCTGGGTGACAGAGTGAGACCCCATCTCAGCAGCAGAAAAGACTGACAAATGCAGTTTCTTGGAAAGAAACATTTAGTAGGGACTTCACCTACACACAGAAGCCAAGTCGGTGTCTGGGTGGCAGTGAGATGAGACGATGGGTCCCCGCACCATCGCCTCAGACCCAGGGTTTATGCACCACAGGGGTGGGGTGGCTCAGAAGGGATACGCAGGACGTTGATACACGATGACATCAAGGTTGTTTGACGAAGGGCGGGATTTACGGTAAGTACCTTCCGGTGCACAAGGAACAATGGATAAACTGGAAACCTTACGGGGCTTCCCAGAACAGGAGCTAATCAGAAGCCAGCATGGCACGTTAGCATCCAGGATGGAGCTGCTTCAGCCTCCACATGTGTGTGCGTTCATACAGACAGTGCACAGAAACGCGCAGTGTACCTGTGCACACACACAGACACGCAGGTACTTGCACACACAAGCACACACACACAGACATGCATGCATGCATCCGTGTGTGTGCACCTGTGCCCACGAGGAAACCCATGCACGTGCCTTCATGCATGCACACGCACCGGCGGGCCCGTGCCCACACCGGTGAGCACCATCTAATTAGGAGGCCGTTCCTCTGACAATGTCCACCATCCCCTCAGGTTCCACGCATGTGTGCTGCAGCTCCCATTTCATCAGCAAGTTTGGAAGAACCCCACGTTTTTCCTGCGTGTCATCTCTGACACGGCCTCCCTCTGCTACTCCATCCTGAAAGCCAAGAACACAGGTATGCACAGGTGCCTGGCCTCAGTGGTAGCAGTGCCTGCCTGCTGGTGTTAGTGTGTCAGGAGACTGAGTGAATCTGGGCTTAGGACATTCTCACCCTTTTTCGCATGGGGAAGTAGTTTAACCCGACCACTGGCAGGCCCGTCTGCCTGCCCTTTCGTGGGGTGAGCAGAGCACCCGATGGAAGGGACAGGAGCTGCCTGGGAACTGCCGTCCTTCCCACCTTGTTCTGCCTGGGGAAGTGCCGGGAGGGCTGGTCTCTCCTGCTTGCCCCATGGTGGGATTCGGGGGGCCTGGCCTCTCCTGTTTGCCCTGTGGTGGGATTGGGCTGTCTCCTGTCCATGGCACTTAGGGCCCCTGTGCAAACCCAGGCCAAGGGCTTAGGAGGAGGCTGGGCCCAGGCTACCCCACCCCTCTCAGGAGCAGAGGCCGTGCGTCCCCACCACAGAGCCCCGGGCTGTCCTCTGCTCCGCGGTCACCATCCTCTGCCTCTGGACACTTCGTCCAGCGTCAGGGAGGTTTCTGATCCATCTGAAATTCAAGCCACGTCGAACCTGCCATCCTGAGCTTCAGAGCTTCTACTTTCTGTTATTTCTGTGTTGTGGAAATTTCACTTGGAGAAGCTGAAGGAAACATTTCAGTAGTGACTCCTGCGGTGCTTGGGTCGGGGCAGCTGGAGATGGAGCCGCCCTGCAGACCATCGGGTGTGCGCAGCTTTCCAGTGTCTCCTGGGAAGGGAGCTGGGCTGGGCCTGTGGAATCCTCAGCCTCTGTTTGTCCCCCAGGGATGTCACTGGGGGCCAAGGGCGCCACCGGCCCTCTGCCCTCCGAGGCCGTGCAGTGGCTGTGCCACCAAGCCTTCCTGCTCAAGCTGACTCAACACCGCGTCACCTACGTGCCACTTCTGGGATCACTCAGGACAGGCAAGTGTGGATGGCGGCCAGTGCGGGCCCACCTGCCCAGACACCATCCTCGAACGCCCTTTGCAGGGCAAGCAGCCTCATGCTGCTGAAATGCATATGCCCCGGGCCTGGCGTTGGGGCTGGAGCCATGCTGGCGGCCCTGTGTGATTAAATGCCCGTGTCCCCAGGCCATGGAGCCTGGCAGGGTCCACGACTTCCTGAACCCCTGCCTCCCATCTCAGGGCGGATGGCTCCCCACCCTTGGGAACCTTCTGACCCCTGACCTGTGTCCTCTCACAGCCTCTGCCCTGGCTGCTGCCCTGATACCCCCGTGGGCTCCTGAACTTTAAGTTCTCTCCCCGCCCTGCCGCTCCAGCATCACCGGGCTGCCTGTCTGCTCGCCCTGGTGGAGGGTGTCTGTCCCTTCCCTGAGGTTCCCACCACCCAAGGCCACGAGGTGCAGGCCCTGCCTGCCTGGCCGCCCACATGTACCAGGAAGGCTGGAAGATGGCCCCTCTGGCCTCTTCTGGAACAGAGTCTGATTTTGGCCCCGCAGCCCAGACGCAGCTGAGTCGGAAGCTCCCGGGGACGACGCTGGCTGCCCTGGAGGCCGCAGCTAACCCGGCACTGCCCTCAGACTTCAAGACCATCCTGGACTGATGGCCACCCGCCCACAACCAGGCTGAGAGTGGACACCAGCAGCCCTGTCACGCCGGGCTCTACATCCCAGGGAGGGAGGGGCGGCCCACACCCAGGCCCGCACCGCTGGGAGTCTGAGGCCTGAGTGAGTGTCTGGCCGAGGCCTGCATGTCCGGCTGAAGGCTGAGTGTCCAGCACACCTGCCGTCCTCACTTCCCTGCAGGCTGGCACTCGGCTCCACCCCAGGGCCAGCTCCTCCTCACCAGGAGCCTGGCTTCCACTCCCCACACGGGATCCGTCCTTCCCCAGACTTGCCGTTCGCCACCCCTCACCGTGACCTCCTTTGCCCTCCACCCCCACCGTGCCGGTAGAGACCCTGAGAAGGAGCCTGGGAGCTCTGGGAATTTGGAGTGACCAAAGGTGTGCCCTGTTCACGGGCGAGAACACTGCACCTGGATGGGGGTCCCCGTGGGCCACACTGGGGGGCTGTGGGAGTAAAATACTCAATATATGCGTTTTTCAGTTTTGAAAAAAAGCCTCATGTTTGAATCCTAATGTGCACTGCATAGACTCCACTGTATGCGATTACAGAAGCGTATGAGTGAATGGCGCGGTGGTCAGCGCAGGCCTGTGGCCTGGCTGGGCCCGGGAGGTTTCTGACACTGTGAGGCAGGAGGGGAAGGAGGGTCGGGGTAGACGATGGGAGCCCGACCCTGGAAGAGGGACAGTCAGTCCAGGCCCAAAGGATGACAGGGATGATGGGAACCCAGCTTGGGTGGCAATGATGGGGGGGCCTGGCTTGGGCGGAGGGGATAACAGAGGGCCCAGTTGGGGTGGCGGGGATGATAGGGGCCCAGCTTGGGTGGTGGGGATGATGGCGGGACCCGTCTGGGCAGTGGGGATGATGGGGAAACCTGGCTGGGCCCCCTCTTCCCCTGCCTCCCACCTGCAGCGGTGGATCTGGACGTGCTTTCCTGGTGCACATCCTCCGGGCCATCAGCATTCATGGAAGTGGGGGCAGGAGCATGACACCATCCTGTATAAAATCCAGGATTCCTCCTCCTGAGCCCCCCAACTCAGGTTGAAAGTCACATTCCCCCTCTGGCCGTTCTCTTCAGAGTGGACCAGGCGATTCTGATCTCCGAAGGGTGGATAGGGTGGGGCAGTAGACACAGGAGTCTTCAAGGTGGAGCTGGGGATGGTGGCCCATCCTCTTATCTTATCTCCCAGGCTCATCTCTCATCCTCTTATCTCCCAGTCTCATCCAGACTTATCTCCCAGGGCGGGCGCCAGGCACGCAGACAGAAGGAACTGGAAGGACTGCAGAGAACGGGAGGGGCAGCTCAGAGGGACACAATCTTGGGGTGAAGAAACAGCCCCTCCTTGGAAGTTGGCTTGGGCCACATGACACCGAGGGCCTGGCGTGAGCGACTCCGGAGCCTTCCAGCAGGTCCCTGGTGGGGCCTTATAGTATGGCCAGGTCCTACTGAGTGCGCCTTGGACAGGGCTTCTGGTGTGAGTGCAGCCCAGACGTGCCTGGTGTCGAGGTGGGGGCTTATGGCTGCTGGATATGGCCTCATTTATTGCTGCTGCTTCGGAGAGTGTCCGAGTGACCGAGCCTAATGTGTTTATGGTGGGCCCAAGTCCACAGACTGTGTCGTAAATGCACACTGGTGCCTGGAACCCCTGTATAGGAACTGTGACAAGGAGGGGCCCTCGGCAGCCGGCCTGGGGGTGCCTTTGCCCTGCAAACCGGAAGGGAGTGGAGTGGCCCCGGGTGCCGTGGGCGGACGACCTCAGTGGGAGGTTGGACAGAACAGGGTGGGGACTCCTGGGAGCAGAGGCCGCTGCTCAGGCACACCTAGGTTTGAATCACAGACCAACAGATCAGGCCATTGTTCAGTTACCCATTTTCTCCAAAGCTCCAGAATCCTGTTTCTCCAGGTGCTTTTTGTTGAAATTTTACTCAGAATTACTTATATTTTTTGCTAAAGTATTAGACCCTTGAAAAAGGTATTTGCTTTGACATGGCTTAACTCACTAAGCACCTACTTTTTGATTTGTCTCTTTTTACTTATTATTATTATTAGAGATAGAGTCTACTTTGTCACCCAGGTTGTAGTGCAGTGGCACAATCATGGCTCACTGTAGCTACACAGCCCCAGGCTCAAGTGATCCTCCCGCCTCAGCTTCCTAAAGTGCTGGGATGACAGGTGTGAGCCACTGCCCTTGCCCGGCACTTTGAAAAACCACTATTGTAAGGTCAGGCATGGTGGCTCACACCTGCCATCCCAGTAGTTTGGGAAGCCGAAGCAGAAGGATTGTCTGACGCCAGGAGTTTGAGACCAGCATGGATAACATAGAGAGACCCCATCTCTACAACAAATACAAAACATTAGCCAGGCATGGTGTCCAGCATCTGTAGTCCCAGCTGCTCGGGAGGCCGAGTGGGAGGATCGCTTGAGCCTGGAAGGTCGTGGCTGCAGTGAGCTGTGATTGTACCATTGCACTCCAGCCTGGGTGACAGAGTGAGACCCTGTCTCAAAAAAAAGACGGAGAAGAGGAGGTAGAAAAGGAAGAAGGAGAAAAGGAAGAAGGAGAGGAGGAGGAGGAGGAAGAAAGAAAAGGAGAAGAAAAGGAGGTGCTGGGTAGACTGTCAAACCTCAGGGCAAAATGAAAATAATGAAGTTTTAAAAGGAAAGAAAAACCCCAGCTCTGTTGACTTCCCTAGGCCTGAACTTCATCTCAAGCAGCTTCCTTCCACAGACGAGCGTGTATGGAGCAAGTGAGTTCCAAGCAGAAAGGGAAGAGAAGCAGGCAGGGATGGAGGCTGTGGGTGATGCTATCCAGGACCCCTGAAAGGGAGTGGTTATTTTCCTGCATCAGCCCCACGCTCTTGCCGGTCCTGCACCTGCTGTAACCCTCGATGTGGATTGGTGCCAGGTGCTCACCTGGGAAGGGGGCTTGCCAATCCTTGGTGGGTTTCAGAGGCCGCACGCGTTTGTGGTAGGCAGAATTACAGCCCCTCCCCAAAGCTGCCCACGTCCTTCTCCTGGGACCTGTGAATGTGCCACCTGCATGGCAGAGGCTGGTGGAGGCTGCAGGTGGAGTCACGGCTACCAGTCAGCCAGTCTTGAGGTCATCCTGGATTATCTGGTGTGCCTGATGTGACCACAAGGGTCCCTAGAAGTGAGAGAGGGAGGCAGGGAAGAGTCAGAGGGGGGACGTGAGAAAGGCCACTGGCCACTACTGGCTTTGAGATGGAGGAAGGGGCCCCCAGCCAAGGAATGGGGGCAGCTGCTCCATGCTGGAAAAGCAAGCAATCCGCCCCCATCCTGAGGGCACACAGCCCTGTCCACACCTCGATTTCAGGCCAGTGGGACCCATTTCAGCTTTCCGGCCTCCAGAGCTATAAGATAATTTGTTTGTGGGAGGCCACCAAGCTGCAGTGATTTGTTATAGCAGCACATGGAATACCAGTATAGGGAAATGAACACAGGGACTGTTCTCAGAATGAGACTCCCGGCCCACCCCGGGGATCGTGTGGGACAGCTCAGGTGGACTTGCTGCTGAGGGGGAGAGAGAAACAGAGTGGGGCTTCCACCCTCCCTGCGTACTGGTCACCTGGCGTCATGATGAGATGTGCATGCTGGGACAGCAGAGCTCCTATGCCCGTCCAGCTCCAATGGCCAAGGCTGCTGGCGGGTCCTCGCACTGATGGGCAGGGATGGAGCCTCTTCACCCTGGATCCAGCTTTGACCACGGCCCCTGGCGAGGGCAGGTCCCTCAGGTTTGTGGAGCTTGGTGTTGGACATTCTGCTGTGGCCTGCAGGAGGGTTGGGCAGGTCTCTAAGGTGCCATCCGGATGCAAAGGTTCCATGCTCCCGTTTCTGCTGCCCCAGAGAGCGAGCATCACAACAGGCCTGGGCCTCACCTCAGCCTCATGCAGGCATGAAAGGACCGAGTCTTGCAGGAGGGGGACTGGCTGGCTTTCACCTCTCTGACACAGCACAAAGCCCTGGGCTCACCACCTGGAGTTGTGCGTCCCCAGCCCCCCGTGTGGACGGGAGACTCATGCTCCCTGGCCATGGCAGTGGGATCCTCTCTGTCAGGTCCTAGTCCCACCCTTGGTGGAAGGGGCTGCGTCCCTTGGAGCCGAGTGGGTGAGTCCTGGGGCAGCTCCAGTGCTGGCTGCACCCTCCATGACCTCCCGCCTCACTTCTCCTTCTGCTCTTAGTCCTTCACACGTCCTCCCCTGGTTCTTGGTGACCTCAGACTCTCCCCTGTGGATGAGCCCCATCAGGCTTTTGAAAACTGGACCCTGAATCTTGTTTTCCCATCAGGTGCTCCCTGACTTTTCCGTGCCTGGCAAAGCAGCCCTGGGTTCACCCTCTGCCAGGAACCAGCTCACGGGACAGCCTGTCCTCATGTGACCATCACAGTGATGGGAGCTGTGTCCATCTCTGGGGTCGGCTAACCTCATCTGCAGCTGGCTTTATTTCCAGTTCAACATGGCTGCCCCTGGAAGGGGACAGCCCCTGTAGCTACAGATCCTGTATTCCAACCACTTCCAGTCAGGTGATAGGAGCATTTTGTTCCTGTCCCAACACTAGCCAGTCTGAGAGACCCGCCCCTGGAATGTTTTTCCCAAAAGGGTGGAGGACAAGTTGAAGGAGCTGAGTGTGGGGTGTGGCCACGCAGGGTCAGCCCGTCCAGTTCTGCTCTCACCGCCTGGCCCTTGTCCCCGCTCCCTGGATGGTGCTCGGGTACCTCCGCAGCCCATGAGGCCTCAACCCCTGGCCCTGAACGACCCTGGCAATGTGATGGGACAGACGCACCTCTGCCACCCTTTGGGGGCATCCATCTGTCCACCCATCGTCACCTAGTGGGCCACCTCTGTCCCTCCTCCTTTCTACCCATTTTTATCCATGGCCGCATCAGGCACATGGGTGGAGTGGCATTTTCTGGCTGCCCACCTAAGCATGTCCCAACCCCACAGCCGGGGGACCTGCCCACCTAAGCGTGTCCTGAACCCACCCATGGGGCGGAGGGGAGCTGCCCACCCAAGCACATCCTGAGTCCACGTCGAGGGGAGCTGCCCACCTAAGCGTGTCCTGAGCCCATGGGGCAGGGGGAAGCTGACCACCCAAGCACGTCCTGAGCCCACAGCAGGGGGACCTACCCACCTAAGCATGTACTGAACCAACAGCGGTGGGGAGGGGGAAGCTACCCACCTAAGTGTGTGCTAAGCCCACGGGGCGGGGCGGGGCAGGAGGGAGCAACCCACCTAAGCGTGTCCTGAGCCCACAGCGGGGAGGGTGGGGGGGAGCTGCCCACCTAGGCGTGTCCTGAGCCCACGGGGTAGGGCGTGGGGGGGAGCTGCCCACCCAAGCATGTCCTGAGCCCACCTCGGGGGGAGCTGCCCACATAAGTGTGTCCTGAGCCATGGTAGGGGATGCTGCTGCTTCCAGCTCTCCCTATACAGAGTGCTGGGCAGAGCCCCAGCCCTCGTTAGGATGTGCTACACCCAAAAGTCTGATCCAGGATGGGAGCAGGGGGCACCTGCTTACATCCTGGTTATTTTCTAAGTATGGTATTGATGCAAAATGTGAGCTCAGCTAAGTCTGAGTGGCTTGTCAGCACCCTGCTGCCAACAGCTGCTGGTTTTTCTTGTCTGGGTCAACGAAGGACTTGCAGCCTCTATGGTGGGTGGGGAAGGTGTCCCAAGAGCTGCCTTTGGGGACACATGCCCCATGGCAGTGTTGGCTTCTGAGCAGGTTACTCCACCTTCTGCATGTGTGAGTTGTTGACACCATGGAACACAGCTGTTGCTTTGGCTTCTGGAGGCTTTCCTTTGGGGAACCACCCCCTCTCCACCCCACCCTCCAGGCTCTGTGATCACTCTTCCCTGCAATTTGATGTCTAGACTCTGAAGCGGGAGCATCTCACCCAGATCATGAACCAAAAGGATTTTGGAATGGTCACGGAGACGCCCTACTTAAAAAAGCTGAACAGTGCGGGCAGAGAGTCCCATGGATCCTGTGAACTCCTGGGTCCAGTAGGGCCTGAAGCCCATCCTGGACTTGGCCGGTTCTGAGAGCTGGTGAAGGACATTCGGTTTGAGTTTGTTTGTGTCAGTTACAACGGAAAAGGCTGACTGGTACACCCAAGGCATGGAGTTGCGGCAAGATTGTGAGGTTGAAGTGGGGGATGTCAGACTGTCCTCTGCAGCAGCCCCATCTCACAGTGGACTGACTCCCTTTGTGACATGTTCGTACTCACATACCCCGGCCTCACCACGGGTGTGGGGAGCATCACAACAGCAGGACGGAGGGACGCAGTGCAGCTCCCCCGCCGTGGGCTCAGGACACGCTTAGGTGGGCAGCTTCCCCCGCCGTGGGCTCAGGATGTGCTTAGGTGGGGTGCACTAGCGTTAACTGCATGTTTAGCACTCAGTTTACCTACAGGTGGGTAGCGGTGCACGTGCTGTTGTTTACTCTGGACCTGGGCTGGCTGTGGGCAAGGACGGGTTCCGGATAAGAATGCATGTAATGGATGCTAGGAACCACGGCCACGCCTTGTTGCTGGGATTTTTCAGCACCACGGACAGTGCTGCCTGGCCGGGAGCTCTTTTCAAAGCAGGGAGCAGGTGCCTTGGGTCTTCACAGGGCCTCTCCAGGTGGCAGAAAGCCAGGACCTGCGGGGCCTCCCTCCGTGTGGCGGGCGAGTCAGAGACCTGATCCCTGGCTCCTGGTGCTTTTGTGGGGGAAGGAGAGGAGGAAAAAGGATGGGGAGGAAAGAGCGGGGAGGAGGGAGGAGGGAACAGAGGGAGAGGGAAGAGGGAAGCAGGTGTGTGGCGCGTGGAGCCGGGGTACTCCGGAGCAGGGCGGGCTGGACGGTGGCTGCACAGTGCGCTTGGCGCCTGTGGCGCGGGTGACTGCCCCACGTGAGCGAGCTCCTGCCTGTCGCCCCTCTGCCCCGGGACAGCAGTAGCCTTTTGGTACCTCCTTAATACAATTCAACAGTTTGGGAAAATAAAAGTGGCAACCTATGGTGTTTCTCAGAAATGTTAGGAAGGGTCAACTAGACCGCAGACTCTAGACCCCAGACCCCCGCTCCCAGGCTGGAGGGAGCATCTGTCCTGGGTACCCTGCCGCCTGCGAGCTGTAGGGGGACAGTCCGCCCAGGACCTGGAGCCGGGGTGCAGGCGGCCTCCTGAGCCACCCGGGCGGCCTCTGTTCCCCAGAGACCAGTCAGGCTAGGTTCAGAGGCTGTGAGACTGGGAGCCCCGCACCTGCGAAGATCCTGGAGCCAGCCCAGCCAAGTGCAGGGCCCCCAACTGCTGCAGGACACCCAGGCCGCCGGCTCACCAGGGATGCCAGGGCCCTGCAAGACCTCCCTCAGGGCAGGCCCCAAGCAGCAGTGCTGGGGGCTAGGTCTGCAGCCCTGCCTGGGCGTCGGGAAAGCAGTAACCACGCAGACACAGCGGTATCAAGGTGTATTGGGCGGTGTCGCTGGTGTATGGGGGGGCCCCTGTGGGCGGGGCCCCGCCCACCACCAGACCCGCCCATGCAGGCCCCGCTCCCATCCCACTCCTGGCGGCTTCAGCTCGTGTCGGTGTCCAGGCACGCGTCTCTGTCCCTCCACGTTCGTCTCTGCCGGGTGAGCAGCTGAGCCAGCGCGACCCCCGGGACCCACAGCAAGGGCAGCAAGGACAGCAGCGCGCAGGCGGCGAGCACCCAGCCTGGGTAGAGCTTCTCCTGGCGCGCGGGGAACAGCTCCTGTGGGACCACAGCCTCATTAGGTGACGCCGGCCACCCTGGGCCGTGAGGCTGACCCCTCGCTCCTCAATCCAAGGAGCAAGAGCCAACTGCCCACCCGGACTTGGATGGGAATGGAAAAGGCGCGGCCAGAGCAGTGGCCAGGACTTGTGGCCGCTCCCCACGGTTCCCCTGGGCTGGGAGTTTGGGAACCTGGGCTGAGCTTCTCTTGGGGCTGGGGACTCCCCAAGGTAGGCCTAGGTATCGTGTTCTGGAACCAGAGGGGCTACATGGCCTCAACCCACTGGGCATCGTTGGAGGCCATGTCCCCAGCTTTCTCCCCTGTACACTGGTGGCACCACCCACCTGGCTGCAGGTACCATGGAAATTCTTCAGAAATACATGGTCACTCCTCCTTCACCTGCCTTTGGTGTTCTGCTAGGGAGGGACTTTCCGAGACATATTCGGAGAGGAGTGGCGTCCACATTCCCGAGAAGGGGTGGCATGGAGAGGTTTTGAGCGGCCACCAGTGGGGACTCAGGGTATGTCAGGGGCTGGCACTGCTCAGAGCCTCTGAGGCATTTTCAGAGTGTGGCTGGCACTCTGATCCCTCCTCAGGAGGCTCTTGTGTGGAAATGGCCTCAGCCAAACTGACCCACTGGGTGGCAGGCAGTAGGGGACTGCGCAGGACCTCTCTCGTCACAGACGAGGAATGGGCAATTGTCCAGCTCCCGTCCCCATGCCACATGGGCAGGACACAGGCAGGGAGGGTGAAGCCACATCCCCAAGAAGGAGCTCCAGGGCCCTGTGGGGTCTCTGGGCTCTGGGTACTGCTCAGGTCCTCACTCCACTGACCAGGTGCTTGCCCACAGTCACCCTGATCCCATTTCTGATCCCAGCGGGCACTCAGGGATGCTGCACAAAGCCCGTCCTGTTCACATCCCTGACTTCCCAGTTTGCCAGGCAGAAGTGACCACACCACCTTGTCACTGGGACATGAATGTGCACCGCATGGGTCATTGGGCACTGGATGGCACCATGGAGGCCAGACTGAGCCCGAGGGGTCCCAGGACTCCCCAGGTTCCCGCCGGAAGGACCTACGTATTTGGGGTTCCAGGCCCTGTAGCTCAGTGGCTTCTGGGACAGGAGGGTGATGTAAGCCACGAAGATGGTCAGCAGCAGCAGGGGACTGACCACCCTCCAGGTCAGCCGCCAGTAGGGGCTGGGCCGCCTCCCGGTCATCCATGCAATGTCATCGCAGAACCTGCACCAGATGCTGGGCTCAGGCTCCATAAGGCCCGTGGAAGGTCCACACACTCCAAGCTGAGGACCAGACCCTAACTGGCGTCCAGCCTACACCCTCTGGTGCCTCGGCAGCTCCCTAGGGCAGAACATTCTCAGCGGTCTGGGCAGTTGCGGGTTGTGCCTGTGCCCGGCACCCATTCCCCTTCACACCCTGGTGGATCCCAAAGGAGCGCTCGTAGGGCAGCAGCTCACCGTTTCATTCCGTAAACATAAGCGACACCCACAACCTCGAGGAAGGCCAAGATGAGCAGGTTCAGGGAAGCGGCAACATTGTCAAAAATCTCCAGCCAGTAGTTCCCAGACTGCAGCGTGAAGCAGGTGGCGAAGAGGAAGCAGGCCAGGCAGACCAGTCCTGGGGCAGCGGGAGAGGGGTGTGGGGGGTAAGGGGATGGGGGGGTGGAAGTGTGGGGAGGGTCAGGAGGAAGCCAGTCAGGCAGAACTGCCCTGGGACAGACAGCGGGGAGGGCCAGGGCACCCGGGCTGGAGACTTCTCTCAGCTTCCCACCCTCCATCCCCACCCTCCCCAGTCTCTTTTCTGTACTGTGCTCAAGGAGCAGGAAGGACCTGCTTTCCTGCTCTGGATGGGGAATTTGGCCTCTGGGTCCGTGGGGGAAGGGCAGCCCTGAACTTCCCTCGACCCTCAGCTCTCCCATGATGGCTGTCAGCGAGGGGCAGCCTGGCTCAGACTTCCCCTGAACTCAGGCTTGGCCCCTTGTGCTCTCCATCCAGGAGGGGCATCTGGACAGCAGGTGGGAGTAGATGGCCGGATGCTGGGGACGAGTCCTCCAGGGCCGCCGAGCTGTGCACTCACCAGTCAGAGCCTCCTTGGGGACCCATCTGGGCAGGACCCCCACGTCCAGCATGGGTGTGATGACCGCCTCCATGCTCCCGAACATGGTCGATAGCCCCAAGGTGAACAGCATCCCGAAGAAGAGCACAGCCCACGCAGGAGCCCCCGGCATGTGGAGGACGGCCTCCGTGAAGAGGATGAAGGCCAGGCCCGGGCCCGAGGCACTCTGCAACACACGGAGCCCCAGGCTTCGGGCCACGCACACATGCACTCCACCACACACATACGCCTGCCTGCAGAATGCACACACTGTCTCCCAGGCTGAGGGCATGAGTGCACATCGCCCCTCCTCGTGTGGGGCTGAGGTGGCTCAGGGCTGGCCCTGCCTTCTGGGAGACCAGGCTGCAGGTGATCTCTGCAGGGGAGGGTCCTTCCCCTTTAATAACCCACACCCACAGCAGGCAGCTGGGCCTGGAACCCAGGGCCTTTTATGCCTTGGGTCAGGCACCCTGAGATGCATCCCACACCTGCCTCCTGGCTCTGCACCCCTGCCTGGTGCCCCCAGGTCCAGGCATCCACTGGCCTTGAGTGTGGCTGGACTCCAGCCATGCCCTGGCACTGTGACCCTCATGTTGGTCACCCCCTTTCCTGGGGTCTGGGCACCATCAGTGCCCACTCTTTCCGGTCAGCCCAACCCCCAAGACTGCTGGGTACAGTGTCTGCAGGACACAGCTGCCTCCAGGGCTTCGGGCTTTCCAGGAGGCCTGGCAACCTGAGACAAAGACAGACTGGGGTCCTCGGTTCACAGGCCCTGGCCCTGGGTCTGTGGGAATTGTCTGCAGCCTTTGGCAGTGGGGCACAGCTAGTACGGCCCTGGTGCTCCTGTGGACGCCCCCGCCTGGCTACCCCACTGGGTGTGCAGGTACCTTATCCAGAAAGTCTTCCAGGCGGCAGACCTTTAGGGGGAGCTGGGCTACCCTCTTGGGCCAGGTGGCGTTCAGGTGCATGAGGACGGCCAGGTAGTCATCCCTGGAGATGCTCT
Source organism: Trachypithecus francoisi (assembly GCF_009764315.1). Lineage (NCBI taxonomy): Eukaryota > Metazoa > Chordata > Mammalia > Primates > Cercopithecidae > Trachypithecus > Trachypithecus francoisi. The sequence continues at coordinate 1,112,833 of NW_022681465.1, read as the reverse complement.
GCTCTGGGAAGTCAAACTCGTTGATGAGGCTGAGGATGTTTCTGTGGGGACAGAGGGAACGGCCCCAGTTCCCAAACACATCCAGAGAAACCCTTGGTCGGTGCTGGGAAGAACAGTGTCCCTGGAAGGGCTGGGCCCCTCCTGCCCCTGTTGGGACCGTGTGGATGCCTCTGGCCCCGGTTGGGATCATGTGGGCCCCTGTGCTGTAACAGGGCGGCACTGGTGGGGGCAGAGTTTACTCCATGCACACTGCTGGGTTGGGGGAGAAGCTGTTCTCTATCCCCCGGGCTTGGAAGGGGAGCACTCCCCCATGGGTGCAAAGGGGGTGGAGGTAGTGGCAGCTTCGTCACCTCGAGGGTGGGACCTGATTCGCCCTGAGGGGCTGCCCTGCAGGCAAGGACCTGGGCTTCTGAAGGTTTGCTGCAATGACTTCAGCCCACACGCCTGCCCTTCTGTCTCCACTACCAAAGGCTCATTCTGTCCTCAGGGCTTAAGGTTCAAACAGAGTCACCCAAGGGCAGGGCACGTCTATACCAGCAAACACCTTTTTGGGGCTCCCGCTGTTCCTAGAACAATCCTGACGATAGAGGCCTCCCTCCCCTCATTCCAGCCCCATGTGGCATGCGAGGCTGGCTTGGGCTGTACGGCGCAGGCTGTTGTGCACACAGCTGGTCCTTATCCGCCTGCTCACTAAGATGTGCTTGTAACCCCAAGTCAATATTTGTGCACTTTTGTGGTTATTTGCGACATTCAAAGAGTGAGCAGAAATCAGAGTCGTCGCCATGCACCTCCCCGGCTGGGGCTGAACAAAGCCCAGCTCTGCCTTCTTAACCCGGCTCATCCTGTAAACCACTGTCCTCCCTGACCTGGCTCATCCTGTAAACCACTGTCCTTTCCGTGGCCTGCAAGTGCCATGTTTTCCACTTCTGTGTGCGTTTTCTTGGTGGCGTCCCTGTTGAAAAGCACCGTCGGGTGCAGTGCTGACGTACTGCCCTGCTCCCGACCTCAGGAGGCTGGGGTTGGAACATGGAGTTGCAGCAGCACTGTGGACACTCAGGGCCAGTCACTATCTGGGTGGGGCCGTCCTGGACACTGTAGGGTGCTGTGCAGCATCCTTGGCCTTCACCCACTGGGTGCCAGGCACACCCCTCACGCAAGTGTGGCCAACCAAAACTGTCTCCATAGGCTGCCAGACGTCCCCTGGCGGGGTCAGAGTCGCCCCACGTTGTAGGGACATGCTGTCTGGCCAGTGGGTTCTCAAGGACCCGCCTGAAGGTAGTTCACAAGCAAGTCAGTTGCCCTGAGAAGGCCGTGGGTCTGACGAGGCAGCTGCCTGTGCAGGGTACAACCTAGCTGTATCAGCGGCCTGGGACCACCACAGGAAAGGATGAGCAACGGTGCCTCAAACCACAGGAATTCAGCTTCTCCCGTTCTGGAGAACCCTGGTGTCTGAAATCCCCGTGTGGCCCCTCCCAAGCCTGCACAGGAGACTCCTCCCACCTCTTCCAGCTTCTGCACCTTCAGGAGTCCCTGGGCCGTGGCCACAGCGCTGCGACCTTTGCCTCTGTCTTCACGTGGCCTCCTCCTCTGTGTCTGTCTCCTCTTCTTATAAGTACACTGGTTATTGGATTTAGGGCCTACCCTACTCCAGGGGGACCAATCCTACTTAATTACATCTGCAAAGACCCTTTTCCATCCAGGTCACATTCTGAAGATTTGGGTGGAAGTGACCTCCTGGGGACACCATTCACTCCACACCCCTAGAGAAATGAAAAGTGCCCACGCCACCCTTCCTCACGCCGTGGGAGTCTCAGTGCGGCAGGCACCTGCCTGGCGGCCGTGCCCCACAGAGCCTGGCGTGGCCCCTGTGCTCACCTGTCCAGGCAGTGCCCGTGGTCATTGGTTGCCTTGAACCCCAGGACGGAGAAGACAGCGATGGACGCGTACAGGGAGGTCATGCTGTTGACCAGGGCGATGACCACCGCATCCTTCTGGCAGTCATTCCTGGGCACAAATGCTTGCTCGTCACGGGCTTTGCAGGTGGTAACTGGGCCTCACCCAGGGGAGGAAGTGAGGAGGGGGCTTCCCTCCTTGGCCCTCTCTCCCGCCTGGGCTACCCCTTCTCTGACCCAGGGGCTGCTGCTGCCAGTCCTGGAGTCTCAGGATGGCCTCGGACCCCTCCCTGCAGTCTCCTCCAGCGGCCCCAGCTCAAGGCTGCTAAGGGTCTGAAACCCATTCACCCCCCACCAAGGCCTTGGGGCCCATGGGGAGCTGAGAGGCATTCGTGGAGGGTCCGAAATGTAGACGCTTTGGAGAATCATCTCCAAAGGAGAAACATACACAAGCCCAGCTCCAGTGTGAGGTCAAGGAAGTAAGGTGTCAATCACAAACATTTAAAGCTTCCCTGGCATCCCAGCTGGCACTTCCTTCCCTAAAGACCACCAGCGGGCAGCACTGCCCAGGGACCAACCTCCCCTCCCATCTCATGCAAACTGCCTGCCTCTGAAGGGGGCACAAATTCTGGCAGCCACAGGAAATAAGGTTTGTTTCAGGTTCTTCACAGTGCACTGGGCTATGCATTTTACGATCTGTGGAATTGCACTTTGTAGGGTTCTGTGCCTATTATGACATCGTAAAAGCAGCACCCGCTCACGTCGGCACCAAGGGGCCTCGAGTCTATTTCAGGTGACCTTCAAGGCTTTTACGGCCCCATGTGCATTTTGATTGGTATCATGCCCAGTTACACCCTGGTTCCTGGGTGTGATTATCCAGGCTGTCTTCCTGCAGCCGGCTCCGGACGTGCTGGGAGCTGCCGCGAGGACCCAGGCCGTGGCATGAGGTTCTTATCTCAGGTTCACACAAGGCCACCCTTGGATCCACAGTGTGATCCTGAGATCAGGAAGTGCTCGGGGCATCTCCCCAAAGCTTCTCTGGCTGGACACCTGAGCCCGACTGCCTACCTGGGCGAGTTGTAACTTGCAAAAGCGATGTGTCCTCCAAAGGCCAGGGACAGAGAGAAGAATATCTGGGTGGCTGCGTCCAGCCACACCTGGGGGTTCTGGAGAATGTGCATCTGGAATGAGTAGGGAGAGCGTCTCACTCAGCAGGCAAACCACACCAGCCAGTGGCCCTGACTGTTCCGGAACGTTCCCAAGGCGGCTTTGGGGACACTCATGAGCAAGTGTGACCTGTACAGACACCAGGAACAGGGTAGGACCATGCAGGTGTGCAGGTGTGCAGGTGTGGAGTGGCAGCTCTGGACACGGCAGATGCCAGGCCCCTGTCCGGGATGTGGCCGAATGAACTGGTGGCTGTCAGGCCCGCTTGAGAACGTAGCTGGCAGGGTTTTCGGGGCTGGAGATGGGTTTGAGCAGCTCCTGCGTGGGCATGTTTACTGTGCCCTCTCTAACCTGGCAGTTCTGGGTGATTTGAAGGCCCGAGGGCAAGGATCCCATGGACGGAGCCTGGCTTTTCTGTTTCTGGGGGACCTGGGAAGGTGTCCTCTGTCTTCTGCTAGGACTCCAGGCAGCCATGCCCATACCCAGGTGCCCATTCCCACACCAACCCTTGGAAACTGCCTCAGGACAATGGGCAGGCAGTGCCGTGATCTTGGATAGTACAGAATGCTCTGGAAGCCGTGCAGGCTCCTGGAGCGGGCACTGGCTCCTGTGGCTCCCGGTGGGGTGCGTGCAGCTGGACAAGGCCCTTGGCGGTGTCAGGCCCAGGGCAGGGACATCCGGTCCCCAATCAGCCTCTCCCTGAACCCTGTCCCTCCTCCCCTGGCCCCTCACATCCATGTCCACTTGGTGTCCCACAGGTGCCAAAGTCCACCTGCCCCAGATCGAAGTCCTCCTCCAGGCTCACTCCAAACCTGACCTCTTTCCTGAGGCCCCCCTCCCGCCGTGCCATCCTGGGCCAGCCTCACCCCTGACCACCAGACAGCACAGCTGCTGGATGTATGGCTCCTGGCCTCTCACGCTTCCAGGTAAGGAAGGGAGCTGCTGGCCACCGCCCTGAAATGTGTGTGCTGGAAGCCCTGAACTTTGATCCAAGACCCACTTACGTTGGGAGTGAACAAGTAGATTAGTCCTTTTGTGGCCCCCGGCAGGGTCAGCCCTCTGATGACAAAGATGGTCAGGACCAGGTAAGGGAACAAGGCTGTGAAGTAAATCACCTTGAAACAAAAGGTGGAGTGGTGAGACTTGAAATGGCCTCTGGTCCGTCCACAAGCCTTAGAGAAGCAGGCAGGCTCCAGACACCTCCCTAGTGGTCAGAGTAGCCGCTTCTGGCATGGGATCGACCAGGATGGATTGGGGGGCACCTTGGGGGATTGTGGGGTGCAGGCTCAGGCTAAGCTCGGAGGGTTTGGGGCTCACCAGAAACAGTCACATGCACATTCGTTTACACGTTTGTGCCCTATCCAGCACTGGCCATCTGGGAGAGTCAGGCCTCCTTTGAGCACAGGGGCTGGGCCCTGAAGAGGGGTCTGAGCTGTGTCCCCTCCCTGGCCTCCCTCTCCCAAACCACCCGCCTCCACTTGCCTCTCTCCTGGTCACGCTTATTTCTGACTGTGTCCTTTCCCTGCTTTGGTCCCCTCTCCGGCCTCCCTCCTGTTCACTCTCAAGCTCTCAGCCCTACTGTGTGGCTGGAGTCCTCTTCCTCCCACCCTGATGCCCTCACCTGGCTGCCATACCCTGTGACCCTTCTGCCCACATAAAGCTATTGTCCCAGCTCTCATCAGCTGTGGACAAGGGTCTGCACACGAGGTGTCCACATGGAAAAGCATCTACAAGTGGACAGTCCTCTCTCACTCTCCTTCTCAGCTCCCCCAACACAAACTGGCTGCAGAATTACCCGGGATGCATTTTTTTTTTTTTTTTTTTTGAGACAGAGTCTCGCTCTCTTGCCCAGGCTGGAGTGCAGTGGCCCAATCTCGGCTCACTGCAACCTCTGCTGTCTGGGTTCAGGCAATTCTTCTGCCTCAGCCTCCAAAGTAGCTGGGATTACAGGCTCCCAACACCACGACTGGCTATGTTTTTTTTTATTTTTAGTAGACATGGAGTGTCACCATGTTGGCGAGGCTGGTCTTGAACTCCTGACCTCATGTGATCCGCCTACCTTAGCCTCCCAAAGTGCTGGGATTACAGGCGTGAGCCACTGTGCCCAGCTTGGGATGCATTTTTAAGGACCTTTATAATAGGATTATTTGGAATTTCTGGCTGGTTGCTTTGTCTCATTTAGTAATTCCAGTCCTCTCAAGCATGAAGACCCCTGCCCTCCACATAAGAGGAATGACAACCTCAGTACACGGAGACACTGCCCAAGGCATGGGGCACTGGGGTCCTGGGTCTGAGGCCCGCGGGTCAGGAAGCACGGTCCAGGGTGCATGGACTGAGTGCCATCATTTGAAAAGAATCCACACATGTGTGATACCAGACTAGAGATGATAGCACACACCAGAGAATACAGGATGAGGACTCTTCTGGCTTGAGGGGCCCAGGCAAGCAGGAGGCTCAGGTTCTACTGGTCCTTTCTGTGCCCCCAGTGGAAACCACATGGGTGAACATCCATAGTTTTTCTCATTATTTAAGCCTCTTTGAAAGGTAATCACTTGTTTAAAACAAAACTGATAATAATGCATTCGCTGTCTATAACACTTTATAAGTAAAATATATGACAACAATAGTGCAAAGCCTGGGAGGGAAAAATGGGATAAAATGCAATGACATTCTTTTTTTGTTTTGTTTTGTTTTTGTTTGTTTTGTTTTTTTTTTGAGACGAAGTCTCACTCTGTCGCCCAGGCTGGAGTGCAGTGGCCGGATCTCAGCTCACCGCAAGCTCTGCCTCCCAGGTTTACGCCATTCTCCTGCCTCAGCCTCCCGAGTGGCTGGGACTACAGGCGCCGCCACCTCGCCCGGCTAGGTTTTTGTATTTTTTAGTAGAGACAGGGTTTCATCGTGTTAGCCAGGATGGTCTCGATCTCCTGACTTCATGATCCGCCCATCTCGGCCTCCCAAAGTCCTGGGATTACAGGCTAGCCACCGTGCCCGGCCGCAATGACATTCTTAAATGACCATAGAATACCCCAAGATCACTTAGTGATCGACCATGACAGGCTAGAGACATAGACTATAACCTCTAAAGCAGTTACTAGGATAACAAGAGAGAGTTAAAGCTAAACCAACCAAGGAGATAGAGCAGGATCCTGAAAAATACCTAGAGAAAGAGAGGAACAAGAATAAAAAAAAAACAGATGGGGCAAATGGAAACACGTCTGAGGATAGAGCTAAACCCAACCATATCAATAATCACATTAAATGTAAATGCTCTAAACAACCCAAATAAAAGGCAGAGATTGTCACATTGGTTAAAAAAAGCCAGATCCAATTGTATGCTGTCTACAAGAAAAACACTTTCAACATAAAGACACAAAAAGGTTAAAAGAAAAAGGATGAAAAAAGTACACTCTGTTAACATAGCCCAAAGAAATCTGGAATGGCTATTTTAAAACAAAGTCAATTTCAGAGCCAAAAATATCACCAGGATAAAAAAGGTTGCTTCACAGTGATAACGGGATCAATACCCTAAGAAGACGTTGCAATCCTAAGTGTTTATGCCCCTCATAAGAGCTTGTAGACACAAAGCAAACACAGGTCGATGGGGAGGGGTCCTTGGGGCCGGAGGAAGCAAGAGAGGGGGTCGGGCCCTGCCAGCTCTCACCTTCCCTGTAGTCTCAATGCCTCTGATGACACACATGTACACGACTGCCCAGGACGCTGCCAAGCAGAGAAGCAGCCACCACTGGATGGAGCCACTATCATTGATGTCGGCTGTGATGTTCAGTGTCTGCCGGTACCAGAAGTAGCTCACGGCGCTGCTGCCCTGGCACTCCTCCACGAACCCTGCAACCAGGGGGCCTGTCACAGGCTGGCTATGGGGCATAGGCACCCTCACCATGTGGCTCTTGAGCTCAGTTTCCCTGGGCTGCTCTCAACACTGCCCTTCTGGGCTGAGGTGCCCTTTCACTTCGTTTTGGGCCCAGGGCTGAGATGGAGAAACAGACGTGGCTATGAAAATGAACAGGCTGAATGAACCTCAAAGGGAAACTCCACTTTGTGAAGGTTTATGAGCCCTGCTGAGCCCGGGTAGCCTGCAGCCTCTTGGACGTCACTGTCACAGTGTAAAGCTCACTTTCTCCTGCCACCCACCGTCCCAGACCCCCAAGAATGGCACAGAAGCACTGGACGGACAGTGGCTGCATGTGTCAAATGTGTGGCTGACTGGTGCTTGGGGAGAAAGTGAGGCTGTAGCCAGGTGGGCAGATTGTCCTGTGACTCCCACTTCCTCCTTGACAGGGCCACAGGCTGATGCAGGGAGCCAGAGACAGCGTCTGACAGCAGCAGGCTCCCACGACATCTCTCAGGACCCACTGCAGCCCATTCCTGGGACACTTGACTGGGGAAATGTTGGGGGGCCCTCATGGAAAAGTCTGAGGATTACTGGTATCCCAACCAGGCCACTGCCCATGTCACGGGGCTCCTCCCGTCACACTGTCCTCTGGCCCCAAGTCCCCCTCTAAGGCCCTGCCAGTCATTGACCCGAGCACTGTCACAGCCCAGCTCTGAGTGGGCACTGCCTGCCCCACACTTGGCTGAGAGAAGGGTGTGGGCAGAGTTGACCCCTCCGGGCCCTTTGCTGGGGAATTTTTCCTTCAGTGGAGCGTGGGGCAGATGTGGGAAGGGCAGTTATAGGGCCCTGCTATGTGCATTGAGAGTGGACTTCACCCCTCCAGGCCTGCCTGAAAATCAAAGAGCTGGCCTAAGTGACCCCAAAAGGAAACCCCTGGACAAGGTAGAAGGAATTTGGAACCGACAAACCATCATCCTGGAACTCGGGCTGCAGAGAGCCTGTCCTGAGGCCACTTCCGGAGTGTGGCTGGGAGGAACCCTGACAGGACCACCCACCCTCAGAGAGGCGCCAGGAGGCTGATGTCACATTCGGGGCTCTTGGCCTCCCCAGAGTGCCCAGCTCTGGCCCAGGGCATCCAGGTGCAGACTCAGTGTTGGTCCCCGAGGCTGGTCTCATCCAGTACCAGCCCAGTGTGAGTTTTAGTCAGCAAGAGGGAGGAAGGAAAGAAAGTCAGAGTTGCTTCCTGAGCAAGTCATTGAAAGCTACAACTATCAGTTGAGCGCAGTGACTCACGCCTGTCATCCCAGCACTGGGGAGGCTGAAGCAGGAGGATCACTTGAGCCCAAGGGTTCAAGACCATCCTGGGCAACATATGGAGACCCTGTCTCTATAAAAAATAAAATTAGCTGGGTATGGAGGCATTTGCTTGTGGTCCTAGCTACTGGGGAAGTGGAGGTAGGAGAATCACTTGAGCCAGGAATTGGAGGTTGCAGGGAGCTGTGATCGCACCACTGCACTCCAGCCTGGGCGATAGAGGGAGACCCTGTCCCAGAAAAGACAAAAAAAAAAAGAAACTATAACTGTCATTCATGTCTCAAGGATCTCCCCAGAGGGAGCTCCTGGCTAAAGTCTGGACCAAAAGTCTGTTTTGTTTTTTGTTTTTCTGAGGCAGAGTCTCGTTCTGTCACCCAGTCTGGAGTGCAGTGGAGTGATCTTGGCTATCTGCAACCTCCATTTCCCAGGTTCAAGCAGTTCTGTCTCAGCTTCCTGACTAGCTGGGATTACAGGTGCCCGCCACCATGCCTGGCTAATTTTTGTATTTTGAGTAGAGATGGGCTTTCACCATATCGGTCAGGCTGGTCTTGAACTCCTGACCTCAAGTGATCTGCCCACCTCGGCCTCCCAAAGTGCTGGGTCGACAGGCGTGAGCCACCATGCCCAGCCTAAAGTCTTAAATTTAACAACAGCAGTGCCATTGCATGACCATGCCATGCACACGGCTGTAAGGGGACCTCGGTGGTCTAGGCCTGGGAGGAAAGCACAAGACAGAGTGGAGGTCATGAGAACTGGACTGCACGTGTGCTCCTGGGGAGATCAAGGCATGTGCATGTGTGCACAGAGCGACTGGTTCCCCGGCCCTCCCCCTGCGGTGAGCATCCACCACCCGCACCTGCCCTGATACTGGGCACGCTGCAGCCCATGCCTCTCTCGGCAGTGCCCAGACCCACACAGCAGGCTGCGCCCAGCTCACCTGTTCTGTTGAGGTCTGGTGGGCAGGAGCTCCAGGGCAGCGGGTGCTGGAAGGAGTTGAGGAGGTACCACAGCACCCACGCCACAATGGCGTTGTAGTACAGGCTGATCAGCAAGGACAGTGTGACAGAGCTCAGCCCTGCAGACAGGGACCATGTCAGGCAGCCCCGGGGCTCCTCCCAGCTCCCTCTGCCCAGAAGCAGTGAGAATAAAACAAAAACCATAAAATAACACATGCTGAAGGGCACGACTGAAAGCCAGGCCTCCCTCACGCCTCACACGTGAATGGCAACCCCAGCTTCCAGGTCCTTCCGGGATGTCCTGGCACACACCGTCTCCATTTCTGATTCTCCCCGAGTCACCACTGCTTCTCACACACACCCAAGGGCTCCCTGCCATCCCGCCCACCAGCTTCCCCTGGCCACGTGCGTACCACAGGCATGGACCTGCCCCCGCCCCACGGCTCATCCGGGAGGGCCCTGTCCCAGGCAGCCGCAGTCAGGACATGGGAGGACGGCGGCCTACCTACTCCACTGAGGTACGGGGAGATGGCCGTCCACACACCGACGCTGCCCTTCCGCAGCCGCTGGCCGATGGCGAGCTCGACATGGAAGATGGGGATCCCCTCGAAGACCAGTGCGATGATGTAGGGGATGAGGAAGGCCCCTGTGAGGAGGGGGTGCTCAGCACCTGCCCAGGTCGGGGGGCCGGGGGGTACTGTGGCATAGGCCGGGGGAGCCACCTGTGGTCTTCAAGGGGCAGACGGAACCGGAATGTTGGGGGCACCACTTGGGTGGCGGAGACACCCTTGGGGCACTGTCGGGTTGCAAACCCTGTCTCTGATTTCGGCTCAGTTGCTGAGACCTCTGATCAAGAGGGTAGGGCCCTGGAGGGGAGCAGGGGCCCCAAAAGGAGGCAGCCGACCCTGGACGAGGACTCGGGGTCTAAGTGTGACCCCTGTGTTGCATTTACTGAGGGACCAGCATTATTTGAGGCACCCGCATTTTCCTGGGGGCTGCTGTGGCTGGCAGTGGGGACTCAGTCTCTGTGGGAAGGAGGCATGCAGGGGCCTGGCAGAATCACACTCAAAACCTCTGCCATCAGCCTCCCCATGGGAAACAGCTCCTTTCACTGACGTGATTTTCAGAAAATTCATGAGTTTGCAGAAATAGTGACGACTGAGCATGTTTTTTAAACGCCCCCGTCACTGGAGGAGGCCTGGCTGCTTTTGTGTGAGGCGCCTGTTGGCCCCCCGGCTTCATGCTGCTCTTGTTGGAGCTTCATGCAGCACATGGCGCGAGCTGCTCTGTTCCCGCAGGGACCCCGGGGCGGCTGGAGGGATGCTCTGTTCCTGCGGGGACCCCGGGGCGGCTGGCCGGGTCTTCTGGGAACTGGAACCATCTTTACTCATGGGGATGTCGCGGAAGAGTGGTGTCTCCAACCAAGGCCCTGAGAGCTGCATCAGGGCTGAACCTGTCCCCCCACTTCCTGGCCTCTCAGGCCTCTGTATCTCCATCCAGCGCCATGATGGTGTCGCCCACAGGCACAGCAAGATGAAGGCCCCACGGGCCCCAGGGCAGGGGGAACAGGCCGGCTCCCCTTCCTGGAGTCAGTGGAAGCACCCAGTAGAGACGAGTGGCCACGCCTTCTGCCTGGGGCACCCGCAGTGGAAGGGGCAGACAAGGTGCCAGGGCCTGGTGCTGAGGATTCGAGCAGGGCTGGCTTCCCGTGGAGTCCACAGACCCTCCTGGCCCCAACGAAAGAGCTGGGCATGATCGATTCCTGCAATTTGACCTCTAAGTGCAGCTGCTGCCTACAAGACCTGCTGGGAGGATGCTGGTTCTCCCGGGCTCCTGGTTCCGTGGGCGTCCCTAGGCTGCTGAGGAGGCCCCTGTGTCTGCATGCTGCATCTCGATCCTCCTGGTGGCCTCACCGGGTTGGCAGCTGCACTGTTCCCCAAGCGAATCACTGTCTGTGCACGAGCTCGGGTCTCTGTGCAGCTTCCCTTCCATGCCCAGGGCTGTTGACTCCTCCCCAGCTGCATATGCACAGGTGCCAGGACAGGCTCCGGGGTGGCACTGACCTCAGGCCTTCTGCCCTAAGACGCTGACCTACATGGGTGCCGGCTGCCCGCGCTCCTCCCTGCTGCACTCCTCCCCGCCACGATCCTCCCTGCCGTGCTCCTCCCCGCCACGCTCCTCCCCGCCGCGCTCCTCCCTGCCCTGCTCCCCTCTGCCACGCTCCTCCCCGCCGCTCCTCCCCACCACGCTCCTCCCTGCCGCGATCCTCCCCTCCTCCCCGCCGTGCTCCCTCCCGCCTGGCATCTCCTGCCAGCTCCACTTTGCCAGGCAGGATCCGGCTTCTACAAGCTCATTTCCAGGTCATCAACACAACCTTGCTCTGGGTTTGTGTCACCATGAGACTGTTCTGTGATTGCCACGGGAACAGGGAAGCCCGAGAGCGGGAGGTGAGCCTTCACCCCCGTTGGTTTCTGCACCGGACTCCAGGGGCAGCATGTGGGGGTGGGACAGCTCTTGTCCATGTCATTTACACAGGGCCAGAAAGACAAGCATTGAAGAGGGGAAGCTGAGGTCTACAGACTCAGCCTCAGGTGGAGGCACCTGACACCCCAAGATGCCTCCTGGGAGAGTGGGGACAGCCGTGGCCGGGGCCTGGAGCAAAGGGTAACAAAACCGACGGCACCCCAGGGAGCTCATGGCAGGGAGTCCCCACACCTGCTTTTCTTAGGGCCAGGTTCCCGTGTGAATGGGGGACGCACCCAAGCCAGTCCCTCTTCCCCCCACTCCAGCCTGCACCGCGAGAGCCCTTCTTCCCTCCCCTCCAGGCTGCACCGCGAGAGCCCTTCTTCCCTTCCCTTTAGCCTGCGCTGTGAGAGCCCCTCTTCCCTCCCCCATCTCCAGCCTGAACCATGAGAGCCCCTCTTACCTTTCCCCTCTTCAGCCTGCACTGTGAAAACATCACTGCCCCCACCCCCAGCCTGCACCGTGGAGCCCTCTCCCCTCCCCGACCTCCAGCCTGCACCTGAGGTCTCGCAGCCAGTGTGTGACCAGCCACCCATCCCGTAGTAGGGGCTTCATGGCCACAGGCGCATAGTGGCAGGGTGGAGGACAGATGTGGGTGGTGTAGGCACCACGTCACAGTGGTCAGGGGCTCCGGGTTCCAGATGTGGGATCCACTGTCCAGGGAGCCCTGCAGACTCCAGGCCGGCAGGTGCCCCGGGTCCCAGTGACCCTGCTCTGTGGGGAGGCCCATCGAGCCTGGGCTGGGGCCTCAGGTGACCAGGCTGAGGTCAGTTTGGCAGAGATCACCCTGATGAGATCATCAAAGGGAAAGATTTGGGGAGAAGTGAGCTGCTCTCTGTGACTGATTTGGGGAAGTTGAATCTGCTGTGTTTAGGGGAGAAGAGATGAGAGGGTTTTCTGTGAATATGAGATTGAGGCCACAGCTAAGATCTTCACGAAATAGGAGCATCGACTCTGTGGCACACCAGAGGCATTTAAAGCCGTATTTAGACTGCCATGTGGGCATAAATGTAAATTAAAAACCAACCAGAGTGTTGTGGTTGGGGGTGGTGGCTCCGTTGGCCAACCCAAGCCCAGCATGGAGGGCGCTTTCCCTGGCCTGCGTGGGCCCAGCTCTCGCCGGGCAGCCTTTACGCTGAACGTGCAGGAAGAGACAGTCAGTCCATGCATTCTTTCCGAATCTGAAGAAAGAAGAAGGGTTGATTCCCCATGGTAAGTGTCTACACAACTCCTTTTTGGGTGTTTGTTTTGAGACAGCATCTTGCTGTGTCACGCAGGCTGGAGTACGGCGGCACAGGCATGGCTCCCTGCAGCCTCGACCTCCCGAGCTCAAGCCATCCTCCCATCTCAGCCTCCTGGGTAGCCAGGGCTACAAGTAGATGCCGGCATGCCTGGCTACTTTTTACATTTTTTATGGAGATGGGGTTTCGCCATGTTGCGCAGGCTGCAGCTCCTAGTTTTAACAATTACGTGAAGTTTAGCACAGTGGTTCATGAGCATGGAGGATGCAGTGGTGTCTGCTGAAGATGGGAAAGGTGGCTGTGAACAGGTGGCTGCTGTTACAGTCGTCCACGCAGGATCGGGAGAAACGTGCACCTCACTGCACTGAGGCTGTGAGATGCAGAGGCCGCAGCACAGCCACTGAGCAAGTGCAGAGGAGAAGCAGGCTCTGCTCAGAGCAGCGGCAAAGGCCAGGGATTGCTGAGAATCGACCAGAGACATGCCCAGGGTCATGATGGAGAGACCCACAGGAAGGCAGAAAGGGAACCAAGCCGGGAGCCGTGAGGGTGCAGACGGTGCTCCCATACGGGCCCCCACTGCCTGGGCCCTGCCTGGGGTGAAGGCCGTCAAGGTGGAAACTGCCCCCAGGCAGTGTGGAAAGCAGCGCAGGGCTGAGAGAGGGCCGAAGAATCTCTTCTGGAAATTGAAAACCTGGTGTAAAGCTCAGAGGAAAAGTAGCAGCTGGCAAAATTTCAAAGAATAAAAAAGAAGGCCTTGCTCTACTACTAGGCGTCGAGACTTACGAAAAGGCCATAGTAATTAATACAGTGTTGTTTTTGGTGCAAGAATCCACAGATCTCAACAACACCTACCGCATACGGAAGCCGGTTGAACACCGGAGGCAAGAAGTAGTGGGGAGGAGGCCATGCTTGGTGAGTGAACTCACTTGTGTGGACAGCCAGCCCAGAGCCACCAGCTTAGTCATCAAAGCTTCCTGGGCTAAAGCCTTAAACCACAACAAGCGTTAGAGTGTCCCGGGCAGCTGGCCTGAGCCCATCGCTTGGCATTTACAGGTCTACGCTCCTTTGATTTAAAGGCGCTGAATATGTAATAAAGCAGGTGCCATGAAATGTCATAGATGTGATAAAATCACTGTAAATCTTTACCGCAATGTTTTGCTACATTCTGTCACAATATTGCTTTATAAGTCTTAGCTTTGAAGAGAACATGTATGTAGTTAAATACTTATGAATGGGAGAGCAAATAATATTCACCTTTGGTAGTCATGAGTATATGCAAATTTTAAAAGCTGCACAGTACCTGCTTCTTAATTATATCTTATTTTCAAAATCATCAATGAGGGATCCTCACAGTGAGACAAAGTGAAGGGCATGTTCACACACAGGGTGAGAATGCTGACCGCACGGCCCTTAGGAAACGTGTGAGTTAAATAAACTTGGATGTTTCATGACGTGCGACCCGGTGGCTTGCATCAGGAAGTTGATGGTACAGTCGTTCATGAGTGGAGCAGCCCTGAAGTCCCCACACAGCTGGCGGGCAGGGCTGTTCTCCCTCCTCAGCAGCACCCCAGGTGGGGGCCTCCCCAGCTCTGCCCCAGCGTGGAGCAGCTGAGTTTAAGGGAGGTTAGTGCCAGACAGTTTGACACACTGCAGGTGCTTAGCATTGGTAACTGGGTTTCGGCGGGCAAGGCATCGGCGGGCAAGGTGTCAGTGGGCAAGGCGCTGGCGAACAAGGCGTCGGCGGGTAAATCGCTGGCCGGCATTTCCAGCTCTGCGTGAAGCCTGCTGCCCGCACAACCTTGCAAGCTCCGGTGACTCTTAGCGGACTGAGCCGCAGCCCAGGCAGGGAGGGCCCCGGGAGCCAGGGACGCCTCTGCCCTCTGCTTTAGGGCTTTGGTGCTTTCAGAAATGCCTTCAAGGGGACTCTTTCATGATGAGAAGATCCAAGGCCCAACATGCACTCTCCAGCCCCACAGAGACCCCAATGCCCCGAGGGCAGCAGTGACGGGTGTTTCTTTTTGTTTTTTCTGTTTGTCCGCATTTCCAGCATTTTCTGAAGGTTGAGAATCTTTTCTTAACCAGGAGGAAAAACCCTTTAAAGGAGTAACCTTATAACAAGGGATAATTGTGCAGGGCTCTCAGGGAAGGAGCTGAGGCCCTGGGAACAGGCTGACCAAGCAGCCCGGCCTGGCCTAAGGAGGACTCTGCGGCCTGGGAAGCCCCTGCCTGTGGCGCCTGGGGACGACTCTGGTGTCCATGGGTGATGCTGGACGTTGGGTCCCTGAGAGGGTGGTTCATGCCTGTCCCTACCTCCTGTGTCCCCACATGGAGAGCAGAGTGTGACCCCCGCATGAAGAGAAGCAGGCACGGGGTGAGGGGAGGCTCGGGGCATGCAGGAGCCCATTTCAGTCAAAAATGCACCTCTGGGGGTGGTGAGTCCAAGGGTCGGTAAAGTCACCCAGATGGTTCTGAACATCCCGGTACTCCCTGCGGGGCTCTCCCAGAGAACCAAAGCCAGGGAGGCGAGGGGTGGGCCCCCAACTTCCTGCAAAGAACCTCGGGGAAGAACACCTGAGCACATGTCTGGACACACCAAGGCTGTGGCGAGGAAACCCAGAGCGGAGGATGTGTGTTCTTAAAAGAACCGATGACATTCAAATATAAGAGCGCTCACTGCTTGGAGTGTGTGTCGGGCGGGGGCCCACTCAACCTGACGCCTGGCAGGAAGCTGCCCGGAGGTCCCGGAAGACCACGGTGGACCCTGCCTGCTGTGGGCACTGGTGAAGCTGCCCTGAGGTCCTGGAAGACCGCAGGTGGACCCTGAGGGGACTGACTCTGCCGTGGGCAGTGGTGCACCCTGGTTTCCAGGAGGAGCGACTCTGCCCAAGCACTGGGGATGCATGGCAGGCGCCTGGCGGGTCAGGGTGGAGACGGCCTCCCCGGCTTAGGGGTCTGCCTTAGGACACAGGCTGGTGCTTACCTCCTCCATAGGTCTGGCACAGGTATGGGAACCGCCAGATGTTTCCCAGCCCCACAGCAAACCCGATGCAGCTCAGGAAGTACTGGGCCTTGTTGTCCCACTTGGGCCTCTCCTCCCCGAGGTCGCTGGTGGCCGGGTCTGGTTCTGGGGCATGAGCCATGGCCACTGAATGCCCCAGGCTGCAGGGCAAGGGTGGTGCCACACTCCACACCCAGCACCAGAGAGCCGTCTCCAGCGTCTGCCGGCGTTTGGAAGCCACAGGCAGCCCCCCTGCAGTTTTCTTTTCTCATTTATTTAAAGGAAAACCAGTGGAGCGTCATTAATGGGTAACTAAGGCCCAGGCCCTGGCTCCGACATTGGGCTCCTTCCCTGGCACCCACGTCCTCTGTTCCTTCTCTCATGCTCTGTGTTCCAGGCAAATGCCAGGCCTGGCACCACCCCCAGCACCATGAGGACTGTTTGCAAGGACAGCCTCATGATTTTTGTTGTGGACACCAGGACTCCCAAGACTGAGGCATATTTTAATTGTTTTAAATTTCTTCTTATGTTTTATTTAACCTTTTGATCTTGAGATACTTGTAGATTTTCACTCCGTCACTGTCAGAAACAACTCAGATCAGATTGCATGCACCCAAAGCCCAGATTCACGCAGGGATCCTTTCGGCCGCTCTTGGGAGGCCGGGGCTGCCCTCACACCCACTGCTGCCCTCGGGCCACTGGGCAGGACAGGGTGACAGGTACCCACTGTGCGTGGGGTCAGGGGGCTGCGGGGTGAGTCCTCCCCTGTGCTCGGGGCACCCCCGCCCGTGGGGGGAGGGTTGATGAGTTGACACCGGGTGAGTTCAGCTCTAAGGAGCTCCCCACAGTGCTCCCTGGACTCTGGAGCTCCTCCCTGCAGATGCTCCTGCCAGGGACAGGCCAAGGGCTCCCAGGTCCGCAATTTCCCAGTTCCACTGGACACTGCGCCCTTCAACCGTGTGGCCACAACTCCAAATCCATGAGTCCCAGGCCAGGGGCCCGGGTGGACACATTTCTGGAAGGTTCTTATTTGAGTGAGAGGAAGTGTGAGGAAAGAAGATGAGCAGAGCTGGTTGGCCTCCGCCGTGAGGCCGCGGGCCTGAGCCACGGCCTCCTCAGAGCAAACCTCCAAAGCCAGACCCCCAGGAGGAGGCAGGAGCTGGACCTGGCGTCCCCACCATCCCCTCTGAGGTCACTGGCTCACTCATCCCTCGACGTCTGGACAACAGTAACTTTTAGGGTGAGAATATTAAATAGAAGGGATTTATTTAGAAACGTATACTTTATGCCCACAAAACCTGCATTTCTACCACATTTACAGAGACACTGAAACCTACGAAACAACGCATGAATCAGGAGATGTAGACGAGATGGGAGCTCCCACCCAGGGTCCTATGGCAGGCACACCAGGGTACACCAGTGGATGCCAGGTCACACCAGGGCACACCAATGCACACCTGTGCACGCCTGGCTGGGCCTCCTAGGCAGACGCCACAGGGCAGCATATTAATGGGTGACTGATGGGGATTTTCTTGACTGAGGCCCTAAGAGCAGGAAAAGATGAGGTGAGACCCTATTGAAGTCATCAGCAGGCGAGCCCCTCAGTGGCATCACAGCCGGGGGCAGAGGCCATGATGTTTCCCCCCAACCTCTGCTGCTGTGGAGTCTTGCCCATCCCAGGGCCCAGTGACAGTCAGCAGGGGTGGAAGAGGCCGGTAGGAGGACTCAGTGTGTGCAGTCTCCGCCGGACGGGGTGCTGTCAGTGTGTGCGGTCACCGCCGGACGGGGTGCTGGAAGGGACGAGTGTGAGTGGAACATCACACCAGTACACACCAGGCTTTCAGTCCTGCCCATAGGAATTCTCAGAATATCAGTTTAATGTAAGCATCCAGATTCTTCCATGGAAAGCAGAGGTGATCTGTCCGTTGAAGCAGATGTTCCAAGTGCCGACTGCCTGTGGCTGAGATGAAACGTCGAACCCCAATGGGGCCCGTCCCGTGATGGGGGCAGGGCGGGGGCCAGGCTGGGCTTCACTGAGTGGCGCAGGGGCTGGAGGCTTCTGGGGGCTGCATGGTCCTTGAAGGTGCCCTGGACACATAGAGTGCCCAAGGATGGTGCCAGGACCGAGTTACCCTGTAACCCATCTTTTCCAAAGTCTGGCTAAAGTTCACACAGCTCATGTCCTCTGTGCACAGAGTGGTGTTTGCCTTGAATTGTGTCAAGCTGAGTTTTATTTAACTGCTCATCTATTTGTGGTGGCAGGAGCAATGATTAAATGGCTGGCATTCGTTAAGCTGGGCAATGGCCAGGACGCAGAGACTTGGCAGAGGCCGACTGGAGGCACGGCTCCGGACGATGCAGCCAAATTTTCTCAGAATCGCCAGCAACTGCCCGCTCTGGCTTCTGAGAGGCTGCTCCCGGTCAAGGGCTACGGGGCCCTGGGAACCCCCGGGTCAAAGGTCAACACCAAGGGGAAGGGGATGGGTGGGGGTGGGCAGCAAAAGTCGCTCCCAGCAGCCAAGACAGTAACCTGTGCTTTTGTCTCCTGCCATCCACAGAGAGGAAGCACAGAGGTGCTGCCCCCCACCCTGGCTGTAGCTTCTGCTTCCCCTGGGCATGTGCAGGATGTAGCATGTCCCCAGTGGTCTGCTCCCCCAGCCTCTGCACATGCACCCTGTGTCTGTGGCAAGGACGGACACAGAGGACGGCTGGGCCCTGAGTGGCAGGCATGTGTCCCATCGAAGTGTATGCACACATATCCACACGTGTCCATATGCATACATACATACATATGCACACACAGCACACATCACACACTTACACACAACACGCACGTATACACAGACACACACCCATGTACGCATGCTCACATATACACACGTCACACAGGCATACATGCACATATACACCTGCGCACATGTACATGCATGCACACACACACAAAACACACATACTCACAGGTATACATACATGCATGCATGTGGACACCCATTATACAAGCACATGTGTGTGCATGTATACACATGTGTTCACACATGCACACCACACACAACACAGGCATGCACGTCCATATATACATGCACGCACACATATGGGCAGTAAATATACATGTACACACGTGCACACATGTATATGAATGCACACACGTGCACATTCACACTGTGACCATACATGTACACGCACACATGACACACATCTACACACATGGCACATACATGTACAGCACATGCACACACATGTATATGCATGCACACTTGTGCACGCTCACATGGTGCCCATACATGTAGATGCACACATGACACACATCTGCACACATGGCACATGTGTATAAAATACAAACACACACGTGAGCATACATTCATGCTCACACACATGCAGGTGCACCCCACAGGTCTTGCCGTTTCCTTCTCCCTGGACACCAGTGTGTGGCACGTCGTGGGCTCGGCCTTCTCAGTACTTCAGGTCCCCGTTCACCGAGGCTGTGGACAGTGTGCTCACCAGCCCCTGACGGTCCCCTGGCTTCTGGCACCGGTTCTTGATGAGCTTGTAGATGGCATAGCTGGGGATGGTGAGGCAGGGCACTCCGGCCACAATCACCACCACCGCATACACCCAGTTTGGGTAGGAGATCTTCTGGGATTTGGGAAATTCCTCCTGGGGAGAATGTCCCATGGGTGAGTAGGCACCTCGGGAGCCAGCGGGGTTCACTTTGGGGCAAAGGCCCCTCACCCCATGACTCTTACCTCCTGTCCTGTGGGGTGGGCAGGGTGGCCTGGGGCTCCTCCAGCTTTCTCTTTCCCCTGCCTCCCAACTACCAGCCCACTGACCTCCCTCCTGGGATGGCATGACACACTGGTGTCAGGGAGGGGGGAACCAGCAAGTTGTGTGGGGTGGTGGCTGGACTGCACCTGAGTGTGAGCGTGTGTGCCTATGTATGTGTGTGTGTTGTGTGTGCATGCACCATGTGTGTGGATGTGTGTTCTCCTTTCCCCTTTCCCGTTCCTCTCCCCACCCCAGGCGATGGCCTGGGCACTTACGTAGCCAGGATCCCAGATGCTGTAGGTCAGTTCCTCACTGACTTTGACCACAAAGAAGAAGAGGAAGATGATCAGCATGAGTAGGGGGCTGATCACGCGCCACGTGACTTGCCAGAAGATGTTGGGCTTGTGTCCAATCATGAACTCGATGTCCTTATTGAACCTGCCAAGGCCAGAGACAGCTGTCGCTGCTGCTACCAGCTGGGCTTCAACTCGCCAAGCTTTCTGTGCATTCTGCTACCTGAACAGACGGCATTGTGCTGCAAGGTGCCCGGCCTCCCCTCGCCAGGGCCCCATCCCTCACTCCTGCCCATGGGTGCCTCCTCAAGCAGAGCCGTCTGTGGGCACGGCCAGCAGCTGTCTCTGCCCTATGACATCACCAGCCAGTGCTCGACGGCAAGCCCATGGTCAGAGGTGCCCCGCCCACACCCACACCTGAGGTGGTCACCGGTGCAGAATGGGGGGTTGGAGGAGGGAGTGCCGCCAGACACCCGCAGCCTCTCCTTCCTTAGCAGCACACTGAAGTTGGAAAATCCCACACCTTCCCCACCCTACAGCTCAATTCCCGTCCTCTGCTGAACCCTCTTCTGCGCAAAGGAGTTTATCGTCTGCAGAAATCAGGATGGAGCAGGCAGGAGGTTATACCGAAGCTGGTCCCAGGCCTGCAGTGTGCAGGTGAGTACCCTTGGTCCCTGCAGAAACATGTGAGGAGTAGCTGGTCCCACATGTCCCACATTTAGACGGTTATGCATGCACCTCACACCTGGCAGCACCAGCCTGCAGAATGGCCCACATGTGGGCCTGTTTAGGCCCACATGTTGGGCCTAAACATTCTTTGACAATATCTGTGTGATGTTAAAATAGCATGGCCAGCGCGCCCTGTGTCCCTCAGCCTTCTGCATGGCTCCCCCGGGCTGGTGCGAGCTCTGTCCTCACTCATCTAGTGCTGAAGAGCTTATTGCCCTTGTGTCCTGCAAACCCCACTGCCAGGGACGCAGGACAGGTTTCCCAAGCCAGGAGCCTGCAGGGCTGTGCCTGATCAATGTTAACTGAGTCTGTCCAATTATTTCTTCTTCTTCTCCTCCTTCTCCTCCTCCTCCTTCTTCTTCTCCTCCTCCTCCTCTTCCTCCTTCTTCTTCCTTCTTCTTCTTCTTCCTCTTTTTCCTCTTCTTCTTCTTCCTCTTCTTCTTCCTCCTCCTCCTCCTTCTTCTTCCTCTTCCTCTTGTTCTTCTTCTTCTTCTCCTCCTCCTCCTCCTTCTTCTCCTTCTCCTTTTTCTTTTTTTTTTTTTTGAGATGGAGCCTCACTTTGTCACCCAGGCTGGAGTGTAGTGGTGTGATCTCCCCTCAACCTACACCTCCTAGGTTCAAGCCATTCTCCTGCCTCAGCCTCCCAAGTAGCTGGGATTACAGGTATGCATCACCATGCCTGGCTAATTTTTGTATTATTGGTAGAGATGGGGTTTCACCGTGTTGGCCAGGCTGGTCTCAAACTGCTGACCTCAAGTGATTTGCCCACCTTGGCCTCCCAAAATGCTGGGATGACAGGTGTGAGCCACCGTGCCTGGCCTTGTCCGATTATTTCTAAAGTTGTGGTGGCTCCGACCAAGAGTCCCTGTCTGAGGCTCTACCACACTGCTGGAGCCTCTGTGTCCCTAGAAAGGCCTGGAGCGCCAGGGACATGAGGCACTCCCCACCCCCCAGTGCACACAAGGAGCATCTCTGGCCATGGGCCCTGCAGTGGCCTTGAGCATGCAGCTCTGGCTCTCTGCGTGGGCACCGCCAAGGTCTGGACTCCACCGGGCTTCCTGGCTTCCAGCAACACAAAGCTCCCATTATTGGCAGGCCAGGGCCTGCTGATGCCCTCTGCTCCCGCCAGGAGAGGTGTACACCAGCCTCCGTGGCCAGCCGAGGCCCCAGGTCATAGACTCTCCCTCTGTACCCTGAACACAGCCCGGGTCCTCCTCACAGGAATGCCTGTGGCCTGGCTTTTCTGCATTAGAGGCACCTGTCCCCACTGTGGCTCCTACCTGTCCACACCGTACACGTAGACCACAGCGAACATCTCGCAGAAGGCAATGGTGAGCAGGGGAATGGAGCCGGCGTAGCTGTCCAGCAGGGAGAGCCAGTACTGGCCGGAGTTCAGTGTGAAGATGAAGCCAACGAGGAATGTTCCCAGGCAGATGAGGCCTGCAGGCCGGGTGGACAGAGATGCTGACACCCCCAGGGCTGCACACACGGCTGGGGAACAGAGCTGCCCACACGCCCAGGGGCTGCACACATGGCCGGGGGCTAGAGCTGTTCACAGCCCCAGGGGCTGCCACCCCACAGGTGACACCATGGCCATGGGGACCCCACCCGACTGCACACGCACCTGTGAGCAGCTCCTTGGGCCACTTCGGGGGGATGACTCTGAGGTCCTGCAGGGGCACAGTGACGCCCTCCATGTTCCCAAACATAGACGACAGCCCCAGGCAGAAGAGCATGATGAAGAAGAGCACGGACCACAGTGGGGACACTGGCATCTTGGTGATGGCCTCGGTGAAGACGATGAAGGCCAGGCCTGTGCCCTCCACGCCCTGCATGGATGACACACACAGTCACCAGGGCCTCTGCCCCCCACGGACTCCCTCTCGTCCCTGCCCGGGGTCTTGCGCATCGCCGAGCCACGCAGCACGGGGCGGGCAGGTCTGAGCTGTCATGAAATAGCTAGATCTTGTCTTTCAGGCCCAAAGTGTATTTTCAAAAGCTGAACTATGCATCACGACCAGCAAGTGGATCCCATCACCAAGCGGCACTCAGAGCCCCGTTCCGCCCACAGACGGGCTCTCCCAACACAGGGAGCTTCGGAGACCTCAAAGCCCGCATAGCCCTGATCCAGTGTGGCTGAGCCACGTACACGAGGTGTTACGCGAGTCGCCTGTTAATAAACGCATGCCCTGGACGCGCTTGGAAGTCAAGTGGCCGACGGCCGAGTTAGAGCAGGCTGTGCCCACAGACAGCCTCTTGGGTAAGAACCACCACGGTGCCGCCACCCAGGGGCCCCAGGGCTGACCTGCTCCTGTGTCTGGTCCCAGACCATCCCCAAGAACCAGGCCCCGGCCCGTCACGGTCCTAGTGATCAGCAGTCCTGGCTGCGTAATCTCGGGAGGAAAACCTCCACCCATGAGGCTGAGGGACCTGCCCAGCTCAGTGGGGCTCCCTGCAGGGTACTGGCTCCGGGATTGGATGTGGGAGGACTCCAGGACCCATCCGAAGACAGGGTCCTTCATGGCTGCTTAACACATCTATGTGAGTTCCAAGGACAAGAGTAACCCCTTACACAGCAGGACATGGCTTGTGGAGGGCTCTGAAGCGTTTAAAAGGAAATTGTCAGAAGCAGGCGGCAGCATGTGCATACAAGGCACGCTGCTCTTCAGTGCAGGGTGGGAGGTGGGAGGAGGTGGGAGGAGGTGCCAGGATGGAGGCGCCAACCTGCAGCAACTCTGGTGCTTTTTGGAATGGCACTGCCGAGGGCAGCCCTGCCATGAGATCACGCACCACGGGGTTTCTTTCTGTGGCATTTCTAGAAAAGGCAGGTGGGCAGAGCAGCAGAGGGGGTGCCTGGGGCTCCCGGGAGTGGGGAGTGACAGCAAACGGAAACCTTGTGGGCACGGACGGGGTGCTGCACATGGCTGTGCAAGTCACTGCAAATGGGTGAATTTCATGGTGCATAATTTTTTTTTTTTTTTTTTTTTTTTTGAGACGGAGTCTCGCTCTGCCGCCCAGGCTGGAGTGCTGTGGCCAGATCTCAGCTCACTGCAAGCTCCGCCTCCCAGGTTCACGCCATTCTCCTGCCTCAGCCTCCCGAGTAGCTGGGACTACAGGCGCCCGCCACCTCGCCTGGCTAATTTTTTTTGTATTTTTTAGTAGAGACGGGGTTTCACCGTGTTAGCCAGGATGGTCTCGATCTCCTGACCTTGTGATCTGCCCGTCTCGGCCTCCCAAAGTGCTGGGATTACAGGCTTGAGCCACCGCGCCCGGCCTGGTGCATAATTATACCTCGCTAAAGTTGCTTTTAAAAAAGACATTTAGACTGGGACGGCCCTACTGGGTCCCTCCTGCCTGCGCATCCTGCACTTGGAGGCCTCCTGCAGTTGGTGGAATAGGGTTGAGAGAGGCTGCAGAGCCCTCTGCCTGGCTCCAGCGGGCGCGGAAATGGCTCACTCTGCCCAGCTTTCTCCCCGCAGCCACTGGAGTAGCAGCGCTGGGTCCTGAAGTGCCTAATGCCTGCAAAATATGGGGCGGCTCCCCAAAAGAAACCTGCATAATTAAAATCAGCAAATGTCGACCTTTAATTGTAACAGCATCTAAACTCCATTAACTATGGAAATAGCATTCAAAAGCGCTGGTCATATGGAGTATCCTCAGTATCAGCGTGACTGAGACGTGCCAGCTGGTCCAAAATAAAACCTGTCCTGGTGGCCTCACAAGTTCAAAAACAGCTACACAAACTCTTTCCATGTTGATGGAAGTTGTTGTGAACATCTATCCCTGATGGCCCCAGGCAGTGTTTCGCGTGTTTGATGGGAAAGAATGCAGGGGCAGCCCATGGTGTTCCCCAGCTCCTGCCTCTGAGCCTCTGCCTCTGAGTGTAACAGGAGCCTCAGAAGTGAAATCTCGTGGCCTGGCAGACACCAGCACCCCAGACGGAAGAGCCCTGGACACCAGGCAGAGCAGACCGTGGGAGCTGGGCCTCCCGACGGAAGCTCAGCATCTGTGTCCTCCACAGGCCAGGGGCCCAGGGGTAGCCGGACTCTGAGGTGCCAGCAAGGGGGGTCCTCTCCCTGCCTCGAGCTCCGGAACGGGCCTACCTCCGAGAGGAAGGAGTTGATGTCGCAGGTCTGGAACACCAGCTGCGCGTAGGCCGTGGGGTCGGAGGCGTTGCACTGCCGTTGCATCTCTGCAAAGTTCTCCTGGGTCACGTTGCCTTCAGGCAGGTCGAACTCATTGATGAGGGTCAGGATGTTCCTGTGGGTCAGATCGAGGCTGATGGCCAGCTGGGGCCAGGGAGCCTGGGAGGCTTCCTGGAGGCGCATCCCAAGGCACCTGGATGGTGGAACGGCCACTCACGTGCTGAAGCAGTCATCATAGCGCTGTGTGGCGCGGAACCCAATGATGGAGTAGATCACAATGGCCGCGTACACGGATGTGAAGCCATTGATGATGGACACGATCACCGAGTCCCTCTCGCAGTTGTTGCTGCAGACAAGACCAGTGTCATGGCGGCTGGCGATGAGGCCCCAGGTCAGAACACAGCACAGGGCAGCACCCGCGTCCCACCCAGAGCGCCAGCCCCAGGAGCGAGAGGCTGAGCCACTGAGTGACACAGCAAGGCAGCCGGAGCCCCTGCTCCACTCTGAGCAGGCTCAGGGGATGCAGAGGTGGCCCCAGGATAGCGCCTGGTCCCCTGCTGACCTGGTCTCAGCTTAGGGGCTGCCTGGGGCTCTGACTGCTCCTGACTCCCCAGACCACTCTGCTTATAGAGCTCAGGTCTCTTCCCTCCCCATCTCGTGCCTGCGGTAACCTCCATCAGGCCTCTAGGGCCGAAGACATCACACCCGTTCTCCCCCAGCCCCCACCCTAGGCGTCCTGTCCAGTTGCTCGGCAGCTGAGACCTCACCATTTCCTAAAGGCACCCTGTGCTCAGTGTGTGCTGAACTCAAGCCCCAACCTCTCTGACCCAACCCAGCCAGCTCACTCCACCCTTCCTGTTTTGGCTGATGCTGACACCATCCTTCCAGATGCTTCCATCAAAAGCCAAATGTGTTAGCCTCAGGGAAATGCCAATCAAACTGCAGTGAGACCTCACCACATCCCTGCTGAGATGGCCAGAAACAAAAGTCAGATAATAATAAGCATTGGTGAAGATATGGGGAAAATGGAGATTCCTACACACTGGTGGGAATGTGAGTGGTGCAGCCACTGTGGAAAACAGCCTGACAGCTCCTCCAAGGACTGCACACAGAGGCCCATATGACGTGGCAACTACACTCCTAGGTGCACACCCAGGAGAATGAAAGCATGCATCCTCAAAAATGCATACACACGAGCTCACAGCAGCATCACTCACGATAGCCAAAACATGGAAAATGTCCACGGATGGATGGTGCACAAACCGTAGTCCACGCACACCAAAATGTCCACGGATGGATGATGCACAAACCGTAGTCCACGCACACCATGAAATATTGCTCAGCCCTAAACAACAATGGCGCTCTGACACCAGCTGTGATGGGATGAGCCTTGAGGATGTCGTGCCCCATGAAAGGATCAGACATAAGGCTGTGGCAATGTGGCCACCCCATTCGCAGGAAATGTCCAGACCAGGCACAGCCACAGAGGCAGACAGCGCATCAGTGCTCACCCAGGGCAGGAGGACAGGGCAATGAGGAGCAGCTGCTCACATATGTGGGGCTTTTGCTGATTGGAATGTTCTAGAACTGGACAGTGGTGGTGACTGGCTTCACAACTCTGTGAATGTACTTAAGACCACTGAACTGGGCACTCCAGATGGGGGAATTGTGTGGTATACAAGTTTTCTGAATAAAGCTGTTATAAAAATAATTCACCCTCAATTCCACCTTAGCCACTCCACAAAAAAGTCAGAGTCCTCAATCCTGCCTTGGCCCTGCCCCAGCTGCCTGCAGTGCTCAGGGGCCCTCCTAGCACCTGCCCTCAGCACCCAGGGAAGCTCCTGAGGCCTGGGTGGGGCTTCACTGCTGCACCCAGTGCTTGCACAATGACTCCAGGGTCCTTCCTGTCCCTCCAACACCCTCTCTGCCCCCAACCCCATCCCGCACGTGCCTCCAAGTGCACCTCTCTCTGCACCCCAGCCCTCCCTGCCTGGGCTCTACACCTGCCAAGCCCCAGCCACGCCCCAGCTATGCCCTCCCTGCCCAGCCCCGCCCCTCACACCCAGGCCCCGCCCTCCCTGCCCAGGCCCTGCTCCCTTGCACTGAGGGTCCCCTGTGTCTGACTTCAATCGCACCTTCCCAACCTGGAGGGCAACCCTGACCCCAGGAGTCCTCCCTCACCCCCAGTCCCTTCTGCTCTGAAATTCTGGTCACTGCACACAGGACAATTTCTGCACTTGCTTGTCAACCTGCAGAGCCGCAGGTCACTGAGGGCGGGCCCTGATGCACCTGGTTGGGCATACAGTAGGTGCTTCATAAATGCGAGTGGAAATGAACTGATACCAGCTGTGCTCCTCCCAGACGCTGCTGGGGACTCCAGGGTATGCGCAGTGGCTATGTGGGGAAGGGGCAGTGGAAGGATCAGACCTTGGTCAGGGACGTGGAGGTCATCAGGGGCGCCACATGTCTGGGGGTCCGGGATGCCCAGGGGTGGGCTGGGAGCGATGTGGGCATGGAGCAGGGAACTGGGGAGAGCACAGGAGAGGCCTGCACCAGGCTTGTGGAGGGACGGGTGTGGGGAAAGCTGCAGGCCCCGGGTTCCTGGCCGTCCTCGAAGGGAGACCTGCCCCTCCTCCACATGCTATACTCTAGACTCAGCTCACATGGTCCCTAAGCAGGAGGGAACGGGCCCATCGGGGCAGGGAGGCCCTGGCCACACAGCCACAGAGCACTTTCCACCTTGTCTTTTATCCTCCCAGCAAGATCCCCCCAGGACTGAGAGGGAAACTGAGGCCGTCACGCCCACACTCACTGCACGGAGTTGTAGCTGGAGAAGGAGATGAGGCCCCCGAAGGCCAGGGAGAAGGAGTAGAAGACCTGTGCACCCGCGTCCAGCCAGGTGACCGGGTTGGCCAGCTCTGTGACCTGCGCCACATGGAGACCCTCAGCCACTCGCGGTGTGGATGGGGCCGTGGGGACCTGGGAGGGTGTGGTCCCAGGGAGGCTGGGGAGGGTCAAGGCTATCGGGGTGGTCCGGACAGGCCACGACCCCCCGGGGTAGCAGCTAGCTCCTTCCCTGTGGGGGCTCCGTCAGCTCACAGGGGCAAAGCCACACCCCCAGGAGCTGCCCCGGGCCCCAGGGACAGGCCTTGCCCTCGCTGGCCCTGGGACTGGTCGGGCAGCAGCCTGCCCATCCCCATGGGTGAGAGAGCTGGTATTGAGGCTGGCAGGGGCACAGGGCAGCCAGGCCTCTCCCGGGGTCTGGCCCAGGGCAGCCTTGCGGACTCACGTTGGGCGTGAAGAGGAAGATGATGCCATTGGTAGCACCCTTCAGCGTCAGGCCTCGGATGAGGAAGATGGTCAGGACGACATAGGGCAGCGTGGAGGTGACGTACACGGCCTGCGGGGGGGCGGGGCATGTGGGATGGGCAGGGAGGGGGCCGGGCATGCGGGGGTGAGGCATGTGGGGAAAGAGGGCCAGGTGGATGGTGGGCGGGGCATGTGGGAAGGGTGGGGAGGGGGCCAGGCCTGTGGGGGGCAGGGCATGTGGGACAGGTGGGGATGGGGCAGGGGCTGTGGGGGCAGGGCCTGTAGGGGGCGGAGGATGTGGAATGGATGGGGATAAGGGGCCTGGCCTGCGGAGTCCAGGTGTGTGGAATGGTGCGAGGGGGGCCGGGCCCGTGAGGTTGAGGTATGTGGGGAAGGGGGCCCAGGACTGCGGGGGGTGGAGCATGTGGGACCGGTGGGGGTTGGTGGGCAGGGCCTGCGGGGGCCGGGTATGTGGAATGGGTGGGGATGGGGACAGGCCTGCAGGTGTGGGCATGTGGGACGGGGGCGGGGGGGGGCCGGGGGCGTTCCGGGCCTGAGGGGGCGGGGCATATGGGATGAGGTTGGGAGGGGGTCAGGGCCTCACAGGCTGCTGGCCCACCAGGAGAACGGGCTGGCTGCTCTGGACCTCGCACCAAAGATTCCCATGTAGGGAAGATCAAGCCTCACTCTTCCATTTCCACCTTCCTATTTTATCATCATCGTCGTCATCGTCTCTTTCCAGTAGTTAGTATTACTCCTACACAACGCTAAGTGTCGTGTGGGCCAACGCCAAGTTCCTGGGGCCCCAAGTCTGGTCATTTCAGGAAACCCAGGGCAGGCAGGGCCCCACCCGCCCAGGCCAGTGAGCCGAAGGGCAAAGGCGGCTCTCTCGGTGGAGAAAGGCAGAGCCCGGGACCCCCAGAGCTGGGTTTTAGAGTGCAGCCGGCCGGATGCAGAGCTGCCCACACCTGCCCTCAGGAGAACCTGCAGCCTCGCCGGGCCCACGCAGTACCTTCCCGGTGGTCTCAATGCCGCGGATGGTGCACATGTACAGGACGCTCCATGCACCGGCCAGGCACAGCAGCAACCACCACTGGATGGAGCCCGAGTCGCTGATGGACGTGGAGGTGTTGAGCGTCACTCGATACCAGAAGTAGTCCACAGGGGAGCTCCTGGCACACTCGTCCACGTACCCTGGGGAGAGGGCCATTCACACACCTCAGGGTGCGAGCCCCCCAAGGGAGGAAAATGGAAGGCCCTGAGCTGGAAGACATGCCAGCTGCTCCAGAGGCCTTGACACCAGTGACACACCCACACGTGCACATGAACACAGGCACACATGCTCACGTGCATGCACAAGCACACACGCACACAGCACACACGCATAGCTGCCCCCTTGTGTGCACATCTGGTACATGCACCTGCACACCCCACACATGCACATGCACACAGACACACGTGCTCACATGCACGCACATGCACGGACACACAAAGCACACACATGCACACAGGCACATGCTCATGTGCATACACATGCATGTACACATACAGCACACAAGCATGACTGTATCCTCGCGTGCATATCTGGTACATGTACCTCTACACCCCACACATGCACATGCACACAGCACACATGCTCACGTGCACACACATGTGTGCATACACATTGCACACACAGGCATATGCGCACACACAGCACACATGCACAGCTGCACCCTTGCATACCCATCTGGTGCACACGCTTGCACACCCCACGTACGCACACGCCTTTGTGAGCACACGAGCACACATGCCTAACACATGTGTGCACACACATTGCACACACAGGCATATGTGCACACACAGCACACATGCACAGCTGCACCCTTGCATACCCATCTGGTACACACACCCGCACACCCCATGTATGCACACGCCTTTGTGAGCACACGAGCACACATGCCTACACAGGTGCACTGGTTAGAAGGCTCCAGTCCCAACATTCAGGTGCACCCTGGGCCTCATGCTGCTCCCTCTTCTCTGTGCAAGTCTGGCGGCCTCAGAGCGTTTGCGTTCCTGGGCGGGGGCCCTCGCCTGCAACTGCCCACTCCACACACGCTCGCCACCGTGAGCCTCTCTGGGCTTGGGGAACCGCCTGAGACCCTTCTAAGGAGGAAGTGGTCTAATTCCAGAGGACCCCACACCCCCAGAGGCAGGAAAGGGCCCCGACAGTCCCAGAGTGCAGTGAGGGTTGCACGTATCGTGAGAGGACCTGTCTTATTCTGACCTGAGGGGCCATCTTGCTGGCCTCAACAGAACAGCAGCATGCAGGGAAGTCCCGCTGGCCCCGCTGTGCTGGTCAGACCAGAAGCCGGTGCTGACCAAGCCATTCAGGCCCCAGGGCCACTTGTGAATCGCCGTGAGCTGACTGCATGTCACACATAGAGGGTCTGTCCCCTACGCTCCCTCTCTGGGCAAGAGGGTTCTGGAAGGGCCGGGGTGAGAGGGCAGTGCGGGGCCCACATGGGCAGGACAGACCCACCTGAGCAGAGCAACGCAGGGATGCGTGGGGTGGGAGGCGGCAGTCCTGACACCACGTCCCTTCCTGGAGAATAGGGAGCAGCCTCCCAGCAGCCCCGGACTCCAGGCTGGTGACCACGGGCCCTCAGAGTGGGCACAGCCCCTGCTGGGCTCCCACACTTTCCTCCAAGGGCCTCATCCTCCACTACACCCCCGACAAAAGAGCCACCACTTTGAAGGCCTTTTCTCTGGCGCTGCCATTCTTTGATGCCCTGTTGCCTTGGGGCTCTGGTTTCTGCCACAACTGACCTAAGTTTCGTGAGGCCAAGGGCCTGCTAGGAGAGACACAGCAGCCCTACAGGTGAGGTGGGCAGGGCTGCTTGCAAGGACTCACCTGTCCGGTTCTCGTTGAGCGGGCACTCACTCCAGGGCAGAGGCTCCTGGAAGGAGTTGAAGAAGTACCACATGATCCAGGAGATGATGGTGTTGTAGTACAGGCCCACCATGAAGGACACGAGCATGGAGGCCAGGCCTGCAGGGATGCTACTGCTGAGGCTTGGGGCTGGGGCACGCCCTCCTCTGGCCGCCCGTCCCCACTCTGAGCAGGAGGTCCCAGGGCTGGCACAGGGTGTGGCCGGGATGGGCTGCCCCAGAATCTGAGGGGCACACCTGCCCTGCACACACCTCCCCTCCATGCGCCTCCCCTGCATATGCCTTCCCAGCTCACACCTTCCTGGCACATGCCTGCTTGGCTCGCCCCAGGCACGGGTCTCACCTGCCCAGTGCAGCTTCCAGCAGGTGCATCTAGGCCACGGCCTTGGCAGAGAACTTTTGATGTACCAGTAGCCTGGTTGCTGCCTATGGGCTGGGGAGACTGCCCACTTGGCCCTGCCCCAAACCAGGAAGCCCCCGTGCCCAGGACAGGTGGGTGAGCTTCAGAAAAACCTTCCCTGTGGAGGACTCCTGAGAGGGGAGACAGCAGGAACTGCAGAGGGGAATCTTCTCAATTATTTGGGGACAACTAGGCAGGATGGAGAGTGTGCTGTGTACTACATGCTTTCTCGAAGTTTCAAACTCAAAACCAAATGTGTGCTGTGAATATGTGAGTGTGAGATGGGTAAGAGAGACAGAGGGAGAGACAGAGACAGGGAAGAGAGAGACACAGAGAGCAGGGAAGAGACAGAGAGAATAGGAGGGGGAAAGAAAAAAGACAGGGGAATGAGAGCGGGAGAGAGAGTAGGGGGAGGAAAAGGTGGGGAAGGGAGAAAATAGGAGGGGAAAGAGAGAGCGACAGAGACAGAGAGAGGAAGAGAGAGAGAGGAGGGAGGTCTTGGAGACTCAGGAGAGGGCGTGGGCACTGCCCTGGGCCTGGAGGGAGGCCTTGGAGCCTCAGGGAGAGGCCGGGATGGGGTGTGGGCTCTGCCCTGGGCCTGGAGGGAGGCCTTGGAGCCTCAGGGAGAGGCCGGGATGGGGTGTGGGCTCTGCCCTGGGCCTGGAGGGAGGCCTTGGAGACTCAGGGAGAGGCTGGGATGAGGGCGTGGGCTCTGCCCTGGGCCTGGAGGGAGGCCTTGGAGCCTCAGGGAGAGGCTGGGATGAGGGCGTGGGCTCTGCTCCAGGCCTGCAGGCTTCTGAAGGGCAGGTGCTTCCTGGACCCAGACCCCTTTCTGGAGTGGACCCTGCCCTTTCCTCCTCTGTCTTTCACCACCTGCCCATATTCTGAGGCCTTAATGAGCCGTGTCCTCTTGGTGAGGCTGCACTGGGTCTGCTCCTGGGCCCCAGAGTTTATCAATGAATGACTATGTCTGGGGGTGTCCGAGCTGGGGACCTCCTCACTAGATGTGGGGGAGTGGGCACAGGAGGCTGGGAGGGCAGTGGCGGGTGCCCCCTCCTGGGCCCTGGGCTCTCGCTGAGTGCCACCCTGGGCAGGGCTTGAGGGGTCACTCTGCTGTCCAGAGTCTGGACCCTCCTGGGCCCTGGGCTGCAGGGACTCGGGCGGCCTCTGCTGGCCTGTCCGGTTCCTGGTGACCAGGAGTGGCCTGGAGTTTCCAAAGGCCTCCAGGAGGAGATGAACCTGGGACCTTTGTTTCACCAGAAACAGACAAGGAAGTCAGAGCAGGGGCGCTGAGACCGGCAAGGCCAGCCCTGGGCCCGGGTGGAGTGGCTCCAAGGCAGAGGTGACCCCTGGGCCCAGGTGGAATGGTTCCGAGGCACTCACCTACGCCCTTCAGGGCTGGGTGGATGGAGCTCCACACGCCCAGGCTGCCCCGCCGCAGCCGTTGCCCGATGGCGAACTCCAGGTGCAGCAGGGGGATCCCCTCCAGGACCAACAGGATGAGGAACGGGATCATGAAGGCTCCTGCAACGGGAGGAGTCCACCACACCTAAGAGCTGGCCCAGGCAGCAGGAAGGCCTCCCTCAGGAGCAGCCATTCACAGCACCTTGCAGCCCCTGTGGCTGGCCCACCGGGGGGAACAGAGCTGAGATGGAGCAGCCAGTCCATGGGATCAGGGCCAGAGCTGACTCCACATTCTGAAAGCACTGCTGGGCACCTGGCCATTCCTGACCATCACACAGGCTGAGGTCGCCTGTGGGACCTTGGGACATTGGTCGTTAAGGGAGGTGTGGTCCATGCCCTGAGTGCACTGACCAACCTGCAACCACAGCCACTGCCTGTGAGTCGACCTCCCTGCCCACCCCCTGGCAGTCCAGGGGTCCCACGGAGGAGCTGCTTTTGCCTGTCTAGTCAGGGGCTTCCAACAGCAGCGTGCCCGCCCCTGCCCCACCTGTGCCAGCTGCACCTGCCACGTCCTTCCTTGGCTTAATGAACGTTCTGTGGATTTGGCATGCCTGTGGGGAGGGACTGTTTCCTGGCAATCATGGGTGGCCTCAGTGGGGTGTTAGGGTTTAGTGGGGACCATTTTGGTTCTTAAGACAGAGTTCTAAAGATGGACCTGGGTCCAGGTGCTAGTTACATGGCATTGTGAGTGTTTTTAATACCACTGAAGTGTACATGTAAAAATGATTAAAATGGCAAATTTTACATATATGTATTCAGTAACAATAAAAAATTGCAAAAAAGGAGAACTACGTTGAGACATTTCTGCTTCTGCTGTGACAATGGTTTTGTCTTATGGGGATCTACCCACCTCCGCTCTGCTACCTCTTTGCCCTAAAAGGACAGCTTCAGCCATCATTCTGGGGCTAATTCTCTGATTTGGAACAGTGAAAAATCACCTTTGACATATGATGCTATTTAATCTTTGTGAAAATGTAGTCATTCAGTCTGGGCTACAACGGTAGCAGCAAAGTGGGACTGTCCAGGCACTGAGAGAGATCACTCACGGTCTAAACGAGGGCCGCTTTTAGGGTTTCGACTGGCTGGAGAGTTGTTTGTTTGAACATTGGTTTGAACTGGATAAAAGATAGGGATGTGCTGATCCTGAGAGGAAGCCACGTGGCTCCTGCGGTCATCAGGCGTAGAGGCTCACAGTCAGCCTGGGACCGGGAGAAGAGATTCAGGAAAAATCGCAGATGCTTAGAAGGATTTCACACTCACATTTCCTCATGTCTTTAAATTTTGTCTCTTTCGAAAAACCAAAGCTGAAAAGCATAGGTCGGCTTCCTCTCAGAGCTCAGTACCCGGAGAAGGGGCCTGGCCGCACCCACGAATTCCACTCGCTTGACCAAGCGGGCGGCCCTGACCACTCCCTCTGCAGGTGGACGCACAGCCTCCCAGCTCAGCCACAAGGCCCCAAGGCTACACACACAGGATGAGCTGCAGCCACTCCTGGGCATCGTGACGGTGCCCAAGGTGCTTGGCAGAGGGCGAGGAGGGACACGACCTTGGCAGGGCTCCCATCCAGCCAGGGCAGCGCGGACACCGGTGGGTCCTTCGCCCAAAGGTGGAGAAGGACAAGGGTCAGGGAACAGGAGAGAGGAGTGCAGGCCACGGGGCCCGGCTTCCGAGGCTGGCCTGACACCACGCAGTGCGTCTCCTACCTGAACCCGAGCACCCTGCTATGGGGACGCGGAAGCAGCTCCCGTCGCACCTGCCCCAAGCTGGACGGAAGGCCCGCGCTGCAGCCGGGGTGAGCACAGCGCAGCCGACAGCCTTTGGGACCGGGGTCAGCAGCTGCAACAGCGCAAGAATTCCAAACACAGCTGTGGCTGAAGAGCCTGGGGTTGTGCAGGTCCTAAACCCCCGTGAGCCTGATCCCAACCTGGGTCCTGTCTCCTGGGCCACTTTCCGTCCCGTGGCGACTGACCCCGAGATGGAGGGCTGTGGGGCTGCTCACATGACACTGGGGTCCCAGCAGCAGCCCCTCCTCACGCTGCGTGTCCCTGGGGCCTCTCAGACGGGATGCGTGACCCGCCCGCCTGCACCCTCCCCACCAGCAGAGCCAAACCCCATCATCCTCCCGCCCCCAGGCTGGGCACCCTCACTGTCCTTCCCCACATACGTGTTCCATTTGCTCTTCTCCCACCAAATCTCTTAAACCCTGAGCTCCCCCCATTCCCTCCCCATTGCCTCCCTTCCCCGACTCAGCCACTGTCTCCCCAGCCAGCAGGGCATTGTCAGACCCCAAACTACCATCCTCAGGGGATGGCACTGCACGTGTGTGAGAGACAGAGACACACACAAAGACAGAGACACAGAGAGACAGAGACACAGAGAGAGACAGAGAGGGAAGCAGGGAGAGAGGCAGAGATACACACAGACATACAGAGACAGCGTCACAGACAGGGAGATGGAGACACAGAGAAAGAGACAGAGAGACACACACAGACAGAAACAGAGAGAGACAGAGAAGGAGAGAAATAGACACACGGTGATGGAGAGAGACACACAGAGAGAGAGGAGGGAGGGGTGGGTAGAGGCGGGAGGGAGGAGCCAGGTACTGGCGGCCGTGACTTCCCTACTTGTCCCGCGCCAGCCTTTCTCACTCCTCCCTCTCCCAGTTTAACACCGAGCCTCTTCTCTCTCCTCCTCCCTCTGTCCACTTGGTGCCTGCCTGTTGGATGGAACAGGGCCCTCTGGAGCCTGAGGCCTCTATCCCCACACAGGTCCTGGCCGGTGCACAGGTCCCTCTCTCTGAGCTGGGGCTCCGGGGACAGGTTCCTTCAGAAGCAGGAGCTGTAGGTGGGGAATTCCAGGAGAGCCAGGTGTGTAGGGTGGGCTGGCGGGATGCTGGATTCATCGTGAGATGAAAGGCAGAGGGGAATGATAGCCAGGTGTAGGAGATGCCCACCAGCCAGTCCCCAAAGCCAGGTGCAGGAAACGCCCACCAGCGGGTTCCCAAGGCTGGGTGCAGAAGATGCCCACCAGCAGGTTCCCTATGGGAGGGGGTGGAGGCTGCAGGCTCACCTGCAGGGACACCCAAGACCTCAGCAGGGCCTGCTCATTGGGTTAAAATAGGAAAAGATTCACTCCTCTAATTATTTTTCCCAAGAGCTTGATTTGAAACTCTTCCAGACAAAACTACCAGGGAAAAAGCAAGTGCACGATCCCAAACGTCCTCCATCTCCTCCCTTCCCTCCACTATGCCCTAACGCTAAATGCTTGGGTCTTCCTTCCACTCCATCTCCATTGAGAAAACTCCTACTCATCCTTGAAAACCCCACCAGGGTGTCCCCTCTTCTGAGAGTCTCAGTTGTTGCCCTTGCTCCTGGTGGCTCTCCTTTCTGAAAGTTCCTTGGGGCAGGAGACCCTCAAATCCCCGACCCCTGGGGTTCAGGCTCAGCATGGAGGCGTGAACAGAGAGGACTGGGGGGCACACAACCACTCTACCCCAAACGCAGCCCGGAGGCAGCCGGGCCCTCCCTTGCTCCCAATGAAGGGGGCTGTCCTGCCCCAAGAAACGCAAGGAAAGCCAAGCATTCTTGACAATTAAAGCCACCAGAACACGAATATTTGTCTTTTAAACCCAGCGACTTCTTCCTAGTGTGGGGTGAGGCGCAGAGGAAGGAGAGACGGAGAAAGGGGCTGCCAGCACCCAGGCAACACTGAGTGGCTTCACCTGATGGGGCAGTGCAGGGCGCCTGGATGTGGTTGCAAAGGTCCCTGGAAACCAGGCCTCTCTGCTGCGCTGCAGACGTTGGCTCACTCAGGTGGAAGCAGGTAACCGAGAGAATGGGGTGGGGGGATGTGGCCAGATGGAAAGCAGCCACAGGGAAAGAGAAACTGGGCACAGAAACACAGTTCCTCCTGTCTGTCCTAAGTGGGAAACCAGGAGAGGGAGGAGGGGGAGGAGGGAGCTGCCGTTCTCACGCAGGGACTAAGCTTCCCCGTTTTTCTCTCTCCAGCAGGTGGTGTTTGTGGCACCAAGTAAATGCTGCCTGGATTTTTGCTAAGAAACAGCTGTAGACGGACTGAGGAATAAGCTGACCCGGGGCCAGGTGCTGAGCAGCAAAGAAGAAACAGCCGGAAACAGCTGTACTGGGGCCACACGGTCCTTGAAGGGGTAGCTCCTCAGGCTCCCGCCTCTCTCACGGGCACTGTCACTGCCGTGTGTGGAGGAGCTGGGGGGCAGCCCCTGAGGGGCCAGCTGTGGGATGGGCTCTGTCAGCAGCCACTGACGGGGACACACGGGGCAGCCGAGGTTTCTGGACAGACACAGGGGAGCGTGAATGCGTCTCCGCCTGGGCCGCCGGCACTGTGGGGCTCCGCCGTGGGGACGTGGTGCTCCCAGGTGGGGGTGAGCGGGGTGAGCCCTGGCTGACCACGTCTCACGGCTTTCGGTTGCTGTTCCTGCACACCCGCCCCCCACCTGAACACCGCCCTAGGGGGGCTTTGCCATCACACCCGTTTCCCAGGTGAGAACACCCAGGCACAGTGCGCCCTTGAGCTGGCTCAGGTGAGTGGCGGCTGAGTTTGGAAATGCCCTTGATCAGGAAAGGGTCCCTTGAACCTGCCCACCTGGCACAGGCTCTCCAAGGACGGCAAAATCTGTTAAGACACAGGAGACTCGCAGGCGTAATGGTTTTTAACCTCGAAGGACAATCCCAAACACTCAGGAGGCTTCCAGGAGGGAAGCCGGGAGGACCCGGCTGCCTGCTTCCCCTTGATTTGGTCTCGATGACCCGCATACATTAGGAAATCTGCTGTCACTGACACGGCGTGCATGCTGGAGCCCTCACTAAGATGCATAGAGAGAGGGCGCGCTGCCTGTGGGTGCGGCCTCCCAGGGATGCTGCCTGCTCCACTGTTTTGGCACCCACGAGGCCCCAAGAGCCGGAGGAGGGGACCCTGTGTCCCTGGGTCCCTTCAGCTGCCTCCCTGAAAGCTCCCTGGGAGCAGAGCTGCAGCCCCGATTAGATTCACCAGGAGACGAGTGCCCTGGTGGGAAACCCAGTGGCCTGCAGAGCCGTCTCCCATTCTCAGTGCCCTGCCCTGCTGGCCCAAGTCCCTCCGGCTGCAATGCAGGCTTCAGCTCTTTCAGGCTGGTGGTCTGGTGTGTGGGGTCCTGGTCAGCCCCCACAGCGTGACCAAAAGGCACGGGGTTTCTCCAGGCTGGGAGGACTGCCAGAACCCTGTGGAGCCCCCTGCGATGTTGCAGCTGATGGGGGCCTGGGTGACAGTGGCCCTCAGAGTCTAGCAGGTGACCTGGTGGCCCAGCAGAAAGGCCAGGTCAGCGGCAGCTTGTCTGGGGTCTGGGGAGAAGGGCCTGCTGGTGTCCACCCCAGGAGCAGGACTGTCTGAGACCCAGCACATCCCAGAGCCCGGCTCGGCCCTCCTCACGTGGGCCTGCCTGCCTGGAGCCCGCTGCCCGCTGCCCGCACCTGCCCACCCCAGCAACTCAGCCCTCATCACCTGGGCCTGCCTGCCCAGAGCCTGCTGCCCACACCTGCCCACCCCAGCATGGCCCAGGGTGTGGCGCCAGCACCCGCTACTTGAAAGCTGCTCGCTCCCAGGCTCCACCGTGCACAGCGGCTGGTCTCTCAGTGTCAGAGTGGGGACTATCTGAGGTACTGGGAGCCCCATCAGATTCCCACCCAAGCCTACATCTTAGAACTTGCCCGTCTGTGCAAAGACAAGTAACTTCCCAGGCAGGCTCGGGCAGTCCCACCCCCTCCTCTTCCCAGGAGGCATGCGTCTGCCCCTCCGTCCCCAGTGCCTGTGGCTCAGTTTCTCCTCCAAGCTAAACAAACTTGGGGTGTGGGTCAGAGCAGGGATCCTCCCCTTCCCCACAGGACAGGGCCCTGGGGGAGGGAGTGAGGACAGTGGCCAGGAAGTCCCTGAGGCTTTGGTGAGCTGAGACTTGGGGACTGTCAGGGACTAGAGCATTGCAGTGGCCGAGGACCCCGCCCTGCCTCCAGTGGGAAGAGCCGGCTGGACCAGAGGCTCGTGAAGCGCTCGCCCCCAAGGCCATGATCAAGTCCTCGACAACGCTGGAGGCGAAATGGATTCGGGAACAGCCCATCGCTGTTTTGCTTTAAAAACCTTCCCATGACCAAGCCCGTGTGAGAGACAGCAGCTCTCCATGGTGAGAAAAAACAGGGCCCACCTAGGGAGGGCTCTAAACGGAGGCTGAGACCCTCACGGCCCACCATGAGCTGCGAGCTGCCCCAGGGCAGCAGGAAGCCTGTTTCCTGAGGGCGCCTGGCCCTTCTGGACCTTCCACCGAGAACGCAGCAGGTTTGTGGGGGCAGCAGCTTTGGGGTTCGCCGAGCCCAAGGCTGAGCCCAAGTGTGGGGTCTCACGTGCAGCCCCCTGCCAGGCCTGGGAGCCACTTCTCAGATGCTCAGGGCCACTGAGCAGGAACACAAATGTCACCTCCATGCTAGCAGTGGCCATGCCCACCTCGGCTCCAGGAGCCAGAGGAACGGGGAGCACCAGGCTTGTGTGTCGGGTGGGCACAGCAGCTCCCCGGCCTCCAGGCCCAAGTCCACAGGCTCTGGCCACCCACTCTGCTCCTGCAGGGTCACCTGTCCCCAACCCAGCTACCTCCTCTGCCCCCTGCACTGGCAGGTGCCCGCCTGTGGGGCTGGGACGAGAGGTGATGCCCAGGAGGGCTCGGCCCCGCGACCTCCGAGGAGGGGCTGTACCGGGAGAAGCAGCCTTTCCCCGGCCCCACCCTGGGGCCAGAACCTTCCAGAACTGCCAGTCTAGAACTCAGGGTCCTCCTTGGAGCCTCACACGAAGCCCTGGGGCCGTGCCGGCCAGGCCCATCTCCTCACCAGCAGCCTAGGAACTGGGCACAAGGGCAGGTGGGGGCCCCAGCTCCCCCACGCCCTGCGGCTTCTCCTTTCCCTTCTGGGCTTGGGGAGCTGAGGGTCCGGGGAGGACGTCCGCCCAGGGTCTCTGCGTGTGTCTGAGTTTCCCTGGCTACGGCCTGGCCCGCAGCCCCGCCCGGCCCGCTTACCTCCTCCGTGGCTCTGACACAGGTAGGGGAAGCGCCACACGTTGCCCAGGCCCACGCAGAAGCCCACGCAGGTGAGCATGTACTGGGCCTTGTTGTCCCACTTGGGCCGGGAGCTGGACTCCTCCTGCTCGATGGTCTCCAGCTCAGCCAGGGACGGGATCCGGGCGTCCAGGCCGGGGTTGGGCAGGCTGAGCCTCACCATGGTGGTCGCCGGACGGCTCCGCACACAGCAGGCAGGGCAGAAGCTGGAGGGCAAGTGGCCGTGGGCTGGGAGCCGGGCACTTTATAGAGAACCTTTGGCACCTCACCCCACGCACCTGGGCAGAACGGAGCCAGCCGTCAGCAGATCTGCAGGGCGCGTCCGCGGAGGGACTGTTAATGCCTTATCTGCAGAGACGCCCGGCCCTGGGGCCAGCAGAGCCACCCACTGCCGTCGGGCAACTGGAGGCTGCTCCCTGGCGCTGGCCACCCCTCCCCCTGCACAAATGCACACAGGTGAGCCGGTGCCCCCAGGGAGGAAGAACTGAGGCAAACAAACAGGACACTGGCTCTGCCCCACAGTGTCAGAGCCCCTGGCTGCCGCACACCCACACCTGCATGAAGCCAGGTGCAGGTGCACACCTGCCAGGTATAGCTCCCTGGAGCACAGGCATCGGCCCCCACCCCAGTCCAGGGAGCTCAGCGGGAGCAGGGGCTCCGGGGCAGCACCTGGTCTGCTCACACCAAGCAGTGATACCCTGGGCCCCTCGGGGCTCTGGGCTGTAAACGGGGCCTGGCTTCTCACCAGTACCCACAGAACCATGGTTGCTTGGGTTGTGGCCTGAATCAACCTGAGAGTGGGGTTCCCATGGCTGTGTCTCCAGGGCCACAGTTTCATTCTGGGGTTTGTAATGAACTTCGTAATGAATAGCTCACGCTGCCCAACCCCAGCCTGGATGCCCGGATCCCACCCCTGGCTGAGCTGGAGAACAGCGAGCAGGAGAAGTCCAGCTTCCAGCCATAGGTTCAGGACCCAGAGCCACCCTCTGGGGCAGCCTCGTCCCCATGGGCCCTCTGGAGTCACCGGGGACGCAGTGTCCCGCGTCATGGAAACTGCAGCCACCCCAGATCCCCGCCTTCCCGGTGACTGCAGGGTTTCTGTCCTTCTGTGGAGCACTTTGTGGGGGGCAGTCCTGTGCCAGGCACCGGACAGCGAGGGGAGATGGCGTCCCTGCTCCCCAGCAGAGAGGTCATGCAGGGAAGCCACAGGGCTGACCACGGGGTCCGGGAGAGGCCAGAGGAACGTTGCGGGGAGTTCAGGAGCGGCTCCTACCCCGGGAGTTGTGTCTCCAAAGGCCAGAGCTGGGTTCTCTCCTGGTTTTCCACGCAGGGAGTCGGGGGACCCCTCCTCTGTCAGGCGCTGCCCATTTGGGCCCCAACTTGGCCTCCCCTCAAGTCTCTCCCATCCAGGAGGCCTCAAGCTCTGGAATCCCCCGACCGACTGGCCTTCCTGGGGCCAGGGATGGTGCCACACCCTGCTCCTCCCCAGGCCTTCCTCCTGTCACCTCTGTTCAGCCTCTGGGGTCAGCTCTCTGGGGGCCCTCGCTGGCCCTCTGCCCCCACTGCCCACACGGCTCCCTCCACAGCCGGGGCCTTCCCGGCAGGCAGGCACGGGACTTTCTCACTAGCCTCCTGGTTTCTTTATCTCAGTCGCACTG
The DNA here is from genome assembly GCF_009764315.1 of Trachypithecus francoisi. NCBI lineage: Eukaryota > Metazoa > Chordata > Mammalia > Primates > Cercopithecidae > Trachypithecus > Trachypithecus francoisi. Next base: position 1,071,096 of record NW_022681465.1, on the reverse strand, counting down.
CTGGGCGATAAGGGCCCAGAGCCGCCCCCACCCCCACCCCGCACGGGCTCACCGACACTGGACATTCGCTGAGTAATGGAGATGAAGGCACTGGGCCGTCACTCAGAGATGAGCATGTTGAGGCGCTTGACCTTTGCCCCTAGGACGCAGGAGCTCAGAAGGGGAGGCCAGAAGGAAGAGATCCCACTTGCATTTAAGGACATCTGGCTTCCGAGCACAGTGCAGGTTGGAGGGAAGGGTGGGGACCTGGGAAGAGAGATAGAGAAAGACAGAGACAGAGAAAGAGAGACAGGGACAAAGACAGAGAGAGGGAGAGACAGAGACAAGGAGAGACAGAGAGAAAGCGAGACAGGAACAGAGACAGAGAGAGGGAAAGACAGAGACAAGAGAGAAAGGCAGAGACAGAGAGACAGGGAGAGACAGAGAGAGACAAAGACAGAGAAAGAGAGACAGGGAGAGACAGAGACACAGAGAGAGACATCGAAAAAAGAGAGAAAGACACAGAGAGAGACAGGGAGAAAGGAGAGACAGAGAAAGAGAAACAGGGAGAGATAGAGTCAGAGAGGGAGAGAGGGAGAGACAGAGACACAGAGAGAAAGAGACAGAGAGACAAGGAGAGACAGAGATAGAGGGAGAGACAGAGGGAGAGAAAGAGACAGAGACAGACAAAGACAGAAAGAGACAGAGACAGAGAGAGACAGAGAGATAGAGACAGAGAAAGACAGAGATAGACAGAGAGAGATAGGGAGAGACAGAGAGAGACAAAAACAGAAAGACAGAAACAGAGAAAGAGAGACAAGGAGAGACAGAGAGAGGGAGAGACAGAGAGAGACAGAGACAGAGAGAGACAGAGAGATAGAGTCAGAGAGACAGAGAGAGAAAGACAGAGAGACAGAGAGAGACAGAGATAGAGAAAGAGACAGAGACAGACAAAAAGAGAGAGAAAGACACACAGAGAGAGATAGGGAGAGCCAGAGAAAAAGAGAGAGAGATAGGGAGAGACAGAGAGAAAGAAAGAGACAGACAGAGAAAGAGAGACAGAGATAGAGAGGGACAGAGAGAAAGAGAGACAAGGAGAGACAGAGAGAGAAAATCAGAGAAAGACAGGGAGAGAGAAAGACACAGACAGAGCGAGACAGACAGTGAGACACACAGAGAGAAACAGAGACACAGAGACAGAGACAGAGGGGAAGAAACAGAGACACAGTGACACAAAGAGACAGAGACAGAGAGAGAGAGAGAGTCAGTGGCTGGCCCAGGCCTGGAGTGGGGACTCAGGAATGGCGAAGGGGGCAGAACAGCCTGCAGATGGGGAGGATGTGTCTCCTGGACCCCAAGGACCAGCAAGGGAGAAGGCACATGGGATGGTTGAGGGCGGGTCTTCTGATAGAGCTTTGTGGGAGATTCCATACCACAGATGATTGGAGGCACGAGCCCAGATGTGTGTGGAGGGCCCCACCGGGCACACCTGAGTTTCACCAGGGGCTTTGGGGCCCAACTTAAAGGGTGCCTGGGGCCAGTGGCCTTGGGGCTTCCTCCTCCCCCCAGTGCCTCTAGAAACTTCTGCAGAGGCAACCAGGTTGCTGGGTAGCAACCAAAACCAACTTGGACCCACATTTGCTGGGTCACTGGTCCCACGGTTCCTAGTGCCCTCAGGCCCAGCATTCGGATATGTAAAACAAAACATAGTACCCAGTTCTCACAGAACCCAACTCCCACAGTATACAACTCCCACAGAACCCAACTCCCACAGTATACAACCTCCACAGTACCCAACACCCACAATACCCAACCCCCACAGTACCCAGCTCCCACAGTATACAAATGCCACAGTACCCAAATCCCGACTACTCAACTGCCACAGAACCAAACTCCCACATTATGCAACTTCCACAGTACCTAACTGCCACAGTACTCAACTACAATAGTACCCAACTCCCACAGGACCCAACTACGATAGTACCCAGCTCCCACAGTACCCAACTCCTGCAGTACCCAACTCCCGTAGTACCCAGCTCCCACAGTACCCAGCTCCACAGTACTCAACTACAATAGTACCCAACTCCCACAGGACCCAACTACGATAGTACCCAGCTCCCACAGTACCCAACTCCTGCAGTACCCAACTCCCGTAGTACCCAGCTCCCACAGTACCCAGCTCCCACAGTACTCAACTGCAATAGTACCCAACTCCCACAGGACCCAACTACGATAGTACCCAGCTCCCACAGTACCCAACTCCTGCAGTACCCAACTCCCGTAGTACCCAGCTCCCACAGTACCCAGCTCCCACAGTACCCAACTCCCATAGTACCCAACTCCCATTGTACCCAGCTCCCACAGTACCCAATTCCCGCAATACCCAACTCCCGCAGTACCCAATTGCCACAGTACCCAACTCCTGCAGTACCCAACTGCCACAGTACCCAATTCCCACAATACCCAACTCCCACAGTACGCAACTCCTGCAATACCAAACTACTATAGTACTCAAATCCCACAGTACCCAAATCCCGCAGTACCCAAATACAATAGTACCCAACTCCCACAGTATCCAACTCCTGCAGTACCCAAATCCCACAGTAACCAAATACAGTAGTAGCTGACTCCCACAGTACCCAACCCCCACAGCACCCAACTCCCACAGTACCCAACTACAATAGTACCAAACCCCCACAGTACCCAACTCACACAATGCCTAACTCCCTTGTGCCTAACTCCCATAGTACTCAACTCTCACAGTACCCAACTCCCAAAGTACCTAACTCCCAATGTACCTAACTGCCACAGTACTCAACCCCCACAGTACCCAACTGCCTTGTACCTAGGTAAGGACTCCATGCTTGTTCCCTGAGAAAATATCTAGAAACAGCTATGACTGATGGAAGACCAGTGCCTGACGCCTGCAGCGGCTCCCACCATAGGGCCCGGGGGGCCGCTTTGGTTCTGATCCTGCACGGGAGCTTTCTTCCCGCCAAAGAGAGCATCTCATCTGTCCCTGCCTCTGAGGAACGGGGAGCCCTTGGGAGGGGCTCAGCACCACCACCGCCTGAGCTTCCCGAAGCCCCCACAGCCCTGGCCTGCCCTGCCCATTGCTGGCTGAGAGGAGGGACCAGGCAAGCCAAGGACCATGGACCTCGCTTCCTGCTGCAGAGTCCGAGACTGGGTCACCAGCATGGGGCCTCCGTGATGCTGGTGTGGTCTCAGAGGCCGTCGGCTGCGTGCCCAGGAGCGGGGAGGTGACCGTCTGTGATCTTCATTCCTCTGAGGCAGGGAAAGATGGAACGTCCTCTTCTGGGCTCCAAGGTGGGGCAGGGGCCAGGGAAGCAGCTCTCAGGGCCTCTGCACTCCCCAGGTGGTGGCCAAGTCCCTCTTGCTCAGAACCCTTCAGTGTTCATTAGAGCAAAGGCCATGATCCCTGAGGGCCAGCAGGGTCCTACCTGTCCTGCGCATGACCTCTGACCCTGCAGGATCCTCCCGCAGGCCTGGCCTGCACCTGCTGCCGGTTGGGCGTTGCTTCCCAGGGTGTTGGCTTGGTCAGCACAGGCCAAGCATGGGCCATGCAGTGGAACTGCACCCATGCCTGGCCCACTCCCATGCCCCACTCCGTGCCCCACTCCCAAGCCCCACTCCCACACCCAACTCCCACACCCAACTCCCACACTCAACTCCCATGCCCCACTCCACGCCCCATTCCCATGCCCCACTCCACACCCCACTCCACGCCCCACTCCATGCCCCCTCCATGCCCCATTCCCACGCCCCACTCCACACCCCACTCCACGCCCCATTTCCACGCCCCACTCCATGCCCCACTCCACGCCCCACTCCACGCCCCATTCCCACGCCCCACTCCATGCCCCATTTCCATGCCCCACTCCATGCCCCACTCCCATTCCCCACTCCACGCCCCACTCCACACCCCACTCCACACCCCACTCCCATTCCCCACTCCCATTCCCCACTCCACACCCCACTCCACGCCCCACTCCATGCCCCACTCCACGCCTCTCCCTGCCTTTCCTTTGCATAGCAGGATCTCCTCCAACAGGCTGTCCAGTTTGTTTAGCTGTTGGGCTAAGGGCTCATGCTCTCTCTTCCCTACTTAAACGTAAGAGGGGCCAGGTAGGAATCTTTGTTGCCTCTGTTTACTGGTGAGCCCCCATAACCTGCCTGATGTCTGATGAGCCCTCATCAATATCTGACGCCCTGCAGCCTGGAGGCCCCAGAGACATCCCCGGGGCAGGTTCGTCCCCACCACCTCTGCCCCTCTCTTCCTGGCTCCAGGGACTGCAGTAGACCCCCACTGTCTTGCTGATGGGGGTCAGGGAGTGAAGCTCCCTTCCAAAATCCGGGGCAGCTCGGGGGCCGGTGAACTACCCCGGGCTTCTGCCTGTTCTGGGTTGCATTTGAGACTCATCAGAAAGGCCAGGGTGGCCAGAATGATGTCCTCCCTCAAGGCCGGAGAGGCCATCTGGGGCACGTAGTGAAAAGTTAGCTTTGTCCCTGATGAGCACATGGAGGGGTCACTGCTGTGGGTCTGTGCAGAACAGGTTTCCATCCACCTTGTCCACACAGGCCTGAGGAGGGTGCTTTGGGGTCCGCAGTGGGAAACAGTGTGCCTTCATGTTTACGGAAACAACTTATTGCAAAAGCAACTTATTACAAGCTCAGCAAAGCAAAGTGGAGCATTTCCGACACCTCCTGGAGAAAAACGCTGGCAATGGTTTTCTCCCAGTCCTGTGGTTTATACATATCTGTGTGTGATACACTCACTCACGATGTGAGATTCAACTCTGTGCATGATTTTTACTAAACATCGTGTCTGGTCTGCACGCTATGTCCCTCACAGCACTAGTCACAACAGCAAAGACACGGAATCAACCTACGTGCCCATGAACGGTAGACTGGATAAAGAAAATGTGGCACATAGACACCATGGAATATTATACAGCCATGAAAAGGAACGAGATCATGTCCTTTGCAGGAACACGGATGGAACTGGAGGCCATTATCTTCGGCAAACTAACACAGGAACAGAAAACCAGATACTGCATGTTCTCACTTATACGTGGGAGTTAAATGCTAAGAACACCTGGGCACATAGAGGGAACATCAGACACTGGGCCTGTCGGAGGGCGGAGGGTGGGAGGAGGGAGAGGGTCAGGAATTAATGGGTACTAGGCTTCATACCCGGGTGATGAAATAATCTGAAATAATCTGCACACAACCCCCATGACACACATTAACCTCTGCAACAAACCTGCACATCCTGTACATGGAGCCCTGAACTTAAAATCAGTTTTTAAAAATTAAAAAATAAACATTATCTCATGAGGAGTTTCTGTTTATTAAATGTTTAGATTGTTAGGTTTGAATTTTTTAAAATTTTTCTTTCAAATACCATCCAGAGTGTGACATCGGAAGTCCACGGCACCAACTACACCCTCGTTGATTACGGAAATTCACGGCAGCCTTGGCTTTGATTTTCTCCCAAGAAGCGCTGCTGGGATGAATGTGCTGCACCTGCGTCTTTCTCCAGGTGGATGAACTTTCAGGAAGCCGCACAGCCGCAGAACAAACCCCTCCCCAGAGCAGGAAACGCAATGTTCCAGAACCCCAGCAGCCCGGCTCCCCCAGCCCCATTCCGCTTTCAGAAAAGAGCCACTATCTCGAGCTGGACACCGCAGGCCACTTGCTGCTCCGCTCAGAGCTGTCCGAGCCTCGCACCCTCGCTCACTGTGCCTGCTCCAGGTCCGCGGCTGCTGCTCCTTCACAGCTCCATTGTTGAGGGCAGGGGTCCCGTTTGTGCCATGAGGATGAAAGCTGCCGTGGACGTCGGTTCCTGCCTCTCGCACACTCACGCCTGGAATTCTCCAAGGTAAGTGCCCACGAGGGGAGGTGCTGCCTCCTGGGGCGAGTGTGTCCAGCTGGAAAAGTGCAGGCAGGTGATTTCCATGAACAGTCCAGCTGGTCACCCTGGCCCTGCACCTGCTCCCGCGCCCACGCCTGGTGTCCAGACTTTCCACCTTTTAGCCACAGGACCTCAGTGCTTTGAATTCTGGTTTTGCTGGTGGCCAGGGATGCTGGACATTATCTCTGGCTTTCACAGGCCATTGGCTGCCCCAAGGAACACCTGTCCACACGCCCTGCGCCACTGATGCTGACTTCTTCCTGGGGATTTTCAGGACTCTCAACATATTCCAAAATGTCCTGTTCCTCAAACACCACCCCCCCCCACTCACAGCCTTTCCTCCCCCTTCATGATATCTCCGCCAGCTCATGGCCTGTCCTCCCCGACCACGACATCTCCCCACACCCCACAGCCTTTCCTCCCCCCATGACATCTCCCCCCACTCCACAGACTTTCCTCCACCATGACATCTCCCCCCACTCCTCAGCCTTTCCTCCCCCGTGACATCTCCCCCCACCCCACAGCCTTTCCTCCCCCCATGACATCTCCCCCCACTCCTCAGCCTTTCCTCCCCCCATGACATCTCCCCCCACCCCACAGCCTTTCCTCCCCCATGACATCTCCCCCACCCCACAGCCTTTCCTCCCCCCATGACATCTCCCCCCACTCCACAGCCTTTCCTCCCCAGTGACATCTCCCCCCACCCCACAGCCTTTCCTCCCCCATGACATCTCCCCCCACCCCACAGCCTTTCCTCCCCCATGACATCTCCCCCACCCCACAGCCTTTCCTCCCCACCATGACATCTCCCCCACCCCACAGCCTTTCCTCCCCCCATGACATCTCCCCCCACTCCTCAGCCTTTCCTCCCCCCATGACATCTCCCCCCACCCCACAGCCTTTCCTCCCCCCATGACATCTCCCCCACCCCACAGCCTTTCCTCCCCCATGACATCTCCCCCCACCCCACAGCCTTTCCTCCCCCATGACATCTCCCCCACCCCACAGCCTTTCCTCCCCCGTGACATCTCCCCCCACTCCTCAGCCTTTCCTCCCCCCATGACATCTCCCCCACTCCTCAGCCTTTCCTCCCCCCATGACATCTCCCCCCACTCCACAGCCTTTCCCCCCCATGACATCTCCCCCCAACCCCACAGCCTTTCCTCCCCCATGACATCTCCCCCCAACCCCACAGCCTTTCCTCCCCCATGACATCTCCCCCCACCCCACAGCCTTTCCTCCCCCATGACATCTCCCCCACCCCACAGCCTTTCCTCCCCCCATGACATCTCCCCCCACCCCACAGCCTTTCCTCCCTTTTGATGAACAGAAGCTGTCAAGTATAAGCAGGACCAGTCATCTGCCCTTCACGAGCACCTCTGCCCGCCCTCAGGTCCTGGAGCTTCCTCTTCCACCCCCGCCTCTTCAGGCTGCCCCTGCCTCCACCCATGTCCAGGCCTGTTCGATCGACTTTTCCACTTCCTATTTTGTTCATTGGTCTTTGCACCAATAACACACCGTCCTATTCCCTGTAGTCTTCCAATAAGCCTTGGTGTCTGGTGGTCAAGTCCTTCCACTTTATTTTTCTCAGGAACAAACATTTTGTAACAATCTTGTAACTTTCCACAGAAAAAAGCCTCCTGGGATTTTAATGGAAATACATTTAATTGAATCTGTAGATCTATAAATCAGTGTAAGTGGAAATCTTTACAGTGTTAAGGTTTTCAAACCAGGAACACTGTCTATGTCTTCATTAATTTAGGCTTTCTTTCTTTGGTAATGTTTCATAGTTTTTGTGTGGAAGTCCTGAAGATCTTTCATTAGATCTATTCCCAGTTATTTATCTTTTGACGCTGTTGTGAACAGTGTTGTTTTTAAATGTCCGTCTCCTAACCTGCCTGGCTGGTGGACGTCATGTGAGAGCTGTCAGATTTGAAACAGGGTCCTGTGGATTGAACCCGCTGAAACCGGAGCCTGAGAAGGCCGTGAAGGGAGGGGTCTCCCGCCCGAATGCCTGACAACAGGAATCACAGAAAAGACTGCGAAACCCACAACCTTGCACAAAATGCTTCTTTGTGGACATCGGCCCGCTCACTGCCTGTCCAACCTCGGACTGATGCCACCCTCATTGCTGATGCTGTGGCCAAGGAGAATTGTTCCACAACAACGTGTGCGACCCTCCTCATTTTCCCTTTAAAGCCCCCCGACCGCGTCTGCCTACTCCCCTCAGGCGATCTCGGCTCACTGCAACCTCCGCCTCCCAGGTTCAAGCGATTCTCCTGCCTCAGCCTCCTGAGTAACTGGGACTACAGGCGCCGCCGCCAAGCCTGGCTAATTTTTTGCATTTTTAGTAGAGACGGGGTTTCACTGTGATAGCCAGGCTGATCTCAAACTCCTGACCTCATGATATGCCTGCCTCAGCCCAGCCACAGATAGTTTCTTGTAGTCTCTCTCTATCCGCTCTCTAGGTTTGACAATAACAGTGCGATTACTTTTTGTATATTTACCTTATATCAAAATCTTACTAACATATTACCCATTGATTTTTAAAGATTTTTTTTTTTTTTTTTTGAGTTGGAGTTTTGCTCTGTCGCCCAGGTTGGAGTGCAGTGGTGTGATCTCGGCTCAGCGCAAGCTCCACCTCCCAGTTTCAAGCGATTCTCCTGCCTCAGCCTCCCGAGTAGCTGGGACTACAGGCGCCCGCCACCACGCCCGGCTAATTTTTTGTATTTTTAGTAAAGACGGGATTTCACTATGTTAGCCAGGATGGTCTCGATCTCCTGACCTCATGATCTGCCCGCCTCCGCCTCCCAAAGTGCTGGGATTACAGGCGTGAGCCACTGTGCCCAGCCCTTTAAAGATATCTTAATACAAAATTATGCCAACTGCAGGTGCCAGCTTTATTTCTTCTCTCCCGCTCTGTCATCTTTGCTGCTTCTGTTTTTCTTGTCTTGCTGCCTTGTTTCCAGCACAGTGCTGGGTGGGCTCCCCGCAGCAGCCTCCTGGGCTCGCCCCTGTCTGTGGGAAGCCGTCAGTAGGTCACCCCTGGAGCCATCTCCGGGGAGATTTTCACACAAGCTCGTTTCAGATTCAAGCCTCCTCCTTCTGTTCTCAGTTTACTAAGAGTTTCTTTTAATTTCTTCACAAGCTTTATTGATTCTCACACCGTAGAATCCACTCGCTTCAAGCCCATGATGCAGCGGCTCTCAGGGAACTCACGTTGTCCTGCGACCGTCACTGTGATTGACCCTGGAACGTGTTCATCACCGAAAAAGAAATTCCCATTGCCCTCAACACTCCTTGATGTTCCGCTTTTTATCATGAGTGGTGATAAACGTCATAAAATCCTTTCCGACATTTTCGAGGTAACCAAACATTGTTCTTCTTCATTCTTCATTATCTTCATGAGGTGATTACACAGTTTTTTTGTTTGTTGGTTGGTTGGTTTTTTGAGATGGAGTCTCACTCTGTTGCCCAGGCTGGGGTCCAGTGGCGCGATCTCGGCTCACTCTAACCTCCACCTCCTGGGTTCAAGTGATTCTCCTGCCTCAGCCTCCTGAGTAGCTGGGATCACGGGTGCCCACCGCCACACCCGGCTAATTTTGTATTGTTAGTAGAGACAGAGTTTCACCATGTTGGCCAGGCTGGTCTCGAAATCCTGAACTCACGTGACTCACTGTCTTGGTCTCCCAAAGGGCTGGGATTACAGGCACAAGCCACCGCATACAGTTTGTTTGTTAAATATTAAACCAATTTTACCATCCTGGAATAATCCAAACTTGTCCATCATGCATAATTTTTACAACACTGGCTTCAGTTCACCACAAATAAACTTAGGGTTTTATAATCTATGTTCCTTGACCATAAGACTTAATCCACATTTCCAACAGTCCCCGTGGGGTTGATTACTGTGATGGGAACTATGAGGTCACAGACTGCCCTTATCTTCAGGGTAGACACGTACGTCACAGAATTCTCTATAAAAAACTGAGTTACGCTCCCGCCAGCAGGAATTAGGGATCTTCTATTCACTGAACTTTCACTCGCAGTAGGTAATATTATTTCTTTAAAACCTTCACTAATTTCATAAGCTTAACAACATACAGCTGAAATATACCAAAGAGCTTCTGGAATCCTTTGTAAAGGGGATTTGACCCTTAATCAATGTAGTGTTTGTGCCTCTTGGATTGTATTGAAATGGGGCACCCTTCCCGGATTGTACTGAAATGGGGCACCCTTCCCGGATTGTACTGAAATGGGGTACCCTTCCCGGATTGTATTGAAATGGGGCACGCTTCCCGGATTGTACTGAATGGGGCACCCTTCCCGGATTGTACTGAAATGGGGCACCCTTCCCGGATTGTACTGAAATGGGGCACCCTTCCCGATTGTACTGAAATGGGGCACCCTTCCCGGATTGTACTGAAATGGGGCACCCTTCCGGATTGTACTGAAATGGGGCACCCTTCCGGATTGTACTGAAATGGGGCCCTTCCCGGATTGTACTGAAATGGGGCACCCTTCCCGGATTGTACTGAAATGGGGCACCCTCCCGGATTGTACTGAAATGGGGCACGCTTCCCGGATTGTACTGAAATGGGGCACCCTTCCCGGATTGTACTGAAATGGGGCACCCTTCCCGGATTGTACTGAAATGGGGCACCCTTCCCGGATTGTACTGAAATGGGGCACCCTTCCCGGATTGTACTGAAATGGGGCACGCTTCCCGGATTGTACTGAAATGGGGCACCCTTCCCGGATTGTATTGAAATGGGGCACCCTTTCAGTGTTAGTTGTTTCCCACATAAGATGCCCCATCTTTCAAATCATCTGGAAGAGATGACATTTTAGCCAGTACAAGAGAGGCTATGCTGCAGGAACCAACATCCCCAAACTGTCCAAGATAATGTCCTATGGTCCGGGGACCCTCCAGGCAGCTGCACCTCCAGAGCACCTGCAGAGTCCACAGCTGCTGAGGCTGGCAGAGGAGAGCTGGGGACCCGGTATGGACCACCCCTGCCCACAGTGTGCTGGCCAAAGCCATTCCAGCATCCAAGCACCTGCCCCTTCAAGGGGACAAGGAGGCACGGCACCCTCAAGGCTGGAGGAGGAGAGCCTGAAGGCGTGGTCAGAGGGACCCACGTGGCCAGGATGGACAGCCAGGGGCCAGGCACACCGAGGACCGGCCACAGCACCCCCAGCCCCACACAGGCCCAGCGCTGCATTGGGACATACTCTCTGGCTTCTTCCTCTCCTGGGGGACGGCCATCCCCTCCCAGCCACTGTGCCACCCCCAGCCCCCACTCAGCCTGCGGGCAGAGGCCTCAGCTCCCAGCCAGGACCTCTCAGTGCTGAGTAACAGAGGCCTCCAGCTGTGCCTTCAGCCCAGCGTGGTGGGTGGACCCTCAGGTCTGCAGAGGACTGATCAGGCACAGCAGCCTAGTAATAACCTGGCTGCTTGGCCGGGCCCTCATTGAGGGGCAGCATCTGGAAGCCACCAGGCCCGCAGGGGTCCCAACATGCCCTGCTTGGCTTTTCGGAGCCCCAGGGCATCTCACAGGAACCAAGCCCAGAGGAGACACACACGTGGGGATGGTCGGAATCATTGCTCAGGTCCTCCTCTGCAGGGAGGAAGAATGACCTCCCATTGGGTAGGGTGGCGGGGAGGGGGCCCACCCCGGAGGCACCGCCCTTTCAGAGCCTCTGGGCCTTTTCAGGAGATGGAAGCAGCAGGAAGCCAGGCTTGGTCCTCCTGTGCCGCTCCCACCGTCTGCTCCCCAGCGGGGCCACAGGCCTCCTGCATCTGCCCTGGAGGAGCTGCCAGCTGGAGCATGGTGGTCAAACCCGAGTTGTGGCTAGAGCCATCACAGAGAAGCACAGGTCTTCCCTGGGGAGGCCCAAGGCCCTGAGTCTATCCCTTCTGGAAACTTCCAGGTGCAGCAAGATGACTGTGAGGCTGGGCTGGGCCCAGGAGAGAAAAGCAGGAGGGGGTGGGGGTGCCTACGTCCTGGGGCAGCCACCAGGACAGGGCAGAGACATCCTGAAAGCATGGACGCCCCCCATGCCCAGCCAGAGAAAGGTGCCAGGGATGCTGATGGCTCATTGGTGGTGCCTCTCATGTCCCTCAGCACCCGGCGTCGGGCAGCAGCCAAGAGGGTGGCCATGGGGAGCCTCGTGATCGCGGATCAGTAACCTTTGTTCTGAACGGGGTGGTTTGTTTTCGTGCAGGAGCCGAGTTTATAAGGCCCAAGTTATTGAGCAGCAGCTTCGTGTGTCACGAGACCCTGAGGCCTCCCACCTCCCCCAGGCCTGGAGCTAAATCCACAGGGTCAGCTCCATTTCCAACATTCATCCCGGTCACCTTCACCCCTGCCCTTGCCTCTGCCTTTGCTTTCCAGGGAAGGGGAAGCAGAGTGCTCACCCACCAGGGCAGGAGGCCGGGAGAAGGGAAGACAGATAGCAAGACACAGAGACAGAGAGACAGGAAGACAGACAGAGAGCCAGAGAGAAACAGAGACAGAGAGGCAGACAGAGATTGAGAGAGAGAGAGAAGGAGGGAAGAGGAGAGGAGAGAGGACAGAAGGGGAGAGAGGGGTCCAGTGCCCACACTCCCATCCCTGGCACCCATGGCACTCATGGGTGCTCCATGCTGGGGCCACTGCATTCCCAGGAGGGGCCATGCCCCAGACCCTCTGGTCCCTGGGTGGGAATTCCCAGGACACCCGTGCGTGTGGCGCTCTGGATACCTGCCTCCCAGGGGACACTGGCCTTGCACCAGCACTGTCCCTCCCCCACGGGCACCACATTCCTGGCTGTGTTTCCTGCTGGGTTATCAGGAGAGTCAGTGCTTACCCAAGCGTGGATCTTTGCGGAAATAACCCAGAGATAAGCTGGGACAAGCTACAGTTTGACTTTCTTCTGTGTCAAGATAACAGCTGAGATCAGCGGGTGGCAGCGGAAGCACAGAGAAGGGCTGTGACCTCGTGTGTCCAATAAGGCCCTGGCTGCCCTGAGTAGACAACATCCAGGGAGGCTGCCCGGCCAGAAGCCCTGGGCCTGGAAGCGGCCGGCCTGAAGCTTGTGGCCTGGAGGCCTGGGAGCCAGAGCCCTGCCTGGAAGCCCCGGTCCCATCCGTGGAACCCTTCTGCTCTACGGTGCACAGCTGGGAAAAGAGAAGGGACACCCCTAGTTATTGTCAGGGAAATAACAATCGTGTAAATGTGTGTTTTTGTAACTTTCGTGATTATAAAAGTAATACAGTTTTGTAACATATTTGGAAAATGCAGAACAAACACAGGGAGAGGAGAAACGTCCTCATTTCACCATCCATGGGGGAAGAAACAGCCAGTTCAGCATTTTCCATCCTGACACATGCGTGCAGGTGCACATGGATATCACACGTATGTGCCAATTCCATCCCGACATGTGTGCAGATCACACACATATCACACATGTGCAAATTCCATCCTGACGCATGCGTGCAGGTGCACATGGATATCACACATATGTGCCAATTCCATCCCGACATGTGTGCAGATGCACACACATATCACACATGTGCAAATTCCATCCTGATGCATGTGTGCAGATGCACATGCCTATTACATGCATGTGCCAACTCCATCCCAATATGTGTGCAGATGCACACACAGGTCACATGTATGTGCCAATTCCATCCAGACATGTGTGCAGACGCACACACATATTACACATATGTGCCAACTCCATCCTGACACGTGTACATATGCACATACACATCACATGTATGTGCCAATACTCCCTCATGGGAGTTGGGGGAGGAACCCCTCCCGCAGATCCTCCAGGCACTCCAGGTACCTGGTGACAAAGGGCGGGCTGGGTCAGCCCTCATTCTACAGATGAGGTAACTGGGGACAAAAAGACCTCTCAGGCTGGAGGCCAAGAGGGCATCAGAACCCAGGTCTCCTTCCCACAACCCAGCCCAGCCCGATGACCCTGCTCACCTCACAGCCTCATCCAGGATAAGGCCCTCCCAACAGCCTCTCCCAGGGGAGCCTCCCCAGGCAGGACCTGTCCCATCTTCCAGCTGGGGGCCCAAGCGTCCACCCAGGGCCTGGTCAGCAAATGAACCCAGATCCTCAAACTCACAGCTCAGCCACCCCTGGCCTCCGTGGCCCAGAAGAAAGGTCCTGGGATGTGGGCACAGCGTCCAGGGGTCCCAGTGAGGGGGAGCGGTCCTCACCTCCATCTACCTGACCCCCAGAGCCTGAGCGTTCCTCAGCTCCGTCCACCTGACCCCAGGGCACGGGTGGTCCTCAGCTCCATCCACCTGACCCCAGGGCGTACAGAGGCCTCCAGTGCAGGGGAGGCTCAGGTGCCAGTCCCAGCCCCAGGAGGCGCCAAGTTGAGTTTGTGGACGGGACAGAAGGGACATCCAAGGCCACAGCCTGACCCTGCAGCACCTGGGGTGTCCCTGCACTCCTTCTCCAAGCACCTCTAGAATCTTGTAAAATGGTTTCTAAGCAACGGTTTGTGATTAACTATCAACTGGGGAGGTGTCTTCTCAGTGGCCTGTGGTTTTCCAAGAAGCACCTGTGGCCCTGCCGAGCGTCTGTGACGAGAACCTGGGCAGAGCGGGGTCGACCTCTGTGGACATTCCAGGAGCTCTGCCTGCCTGGCACCTGCGCCCGTGCGGGGTCCTCAGGTGGCTCTCATCCCCAGGTGAGTCTGCTCTCTGTGGCCTCCAGGTTTCTGCCCATGGCTAGGACGCCCGTGTCCCACCCATCCAGGCCCCTTCACTCAGCACCCTGGGTGCTCCTCCGGCCCCCACCCCAGGGCCGCGTGTGCCCAGCCCTTCATCATCTCCACGCCCTGATGTGCAGAACCCTTGGTGGCCCTGGTTGGGCCTGCCCATGGCTCTCCAGCCTCCCCAGCCTACCGGGAGCCTGGGGCTGTAGCCGGGGTGGGGACAGGGGATTCCCATTTAGTAGCCCAGACTGGAAGCCTTAGGTGGCAGTGGAGCACACACAGCTGGTTAGAAGGGGTCTGCTGCCCTGGAAAGTGTTGGGGGAGCAGTGAGCTCCCCTTATTTCTCCTGTTTCCCCCTCATGCCCTTTGCCCCTCCCTCACCCCTGCAGCAGCCCCTGAGGGTCTCAGAGCTTGAAAACTAAGTAAGGAGGAGCTTCGCTGTTACCCAAAGGCCACTGGCCCTGTCCCTTCCTGCCTCTGCCCAGCCCTGACCACAGAGCCACCTGCTCTCCCCTTCTTCCCTGGGACCAGCCTAGGTGTCCTCCAGGGCTCACTGAGTGCAGTGCTGGGTGCTGGGTTCTGGGTGCCAGGTGCTGGGTGCTGGGAGCCAAGCACTGGGTGCCGGGTGCTGCATGTGGTTTACTCCATTTCTGCCCCACCCCCATCCAGGGCTCCTGTGGATTTTGTCCTCCTATCCAGGCGAGGGGCATCCCCCACCCAGCATCTGTGCATCTGGGGTCCGCACCCTGGCCTCGGAGCTGGCCTCGGTGTCTTTACGCAGCTGCCCCATGTAATGACAGCGGACTCCCAGGAAGAAAGCCTGACTTGCTTACAGAGCCTGTGCTGCTGCCCACAGCAAGGAGCGTCATTAAAAACGCTTTTGTCTCTGCCCCTTCTGCAGGCTCATTGATCTTCACGGGCCAAGCAAGGCGCTTTGCAGGTGTATTTTGAAATGCAAGTGCTTCCAAGGAAACATTGTTTCGGGGAACATTTTTATTAGGTGAAGGAAACTCACAGTTCACCAATAGCAATCACGCCAGAGACGTTTCTCACTGTGCCCCACAGCCTCCCTGGGGTGGGCAGGCCTGGCGACAGGACACACCTCTCTGTGAGCCGGGTTTATCGGAGCCAGCATGGACTCCCTGGTCACCCTCCCCCCATCAGCTGTCTGCAGGAGCTGCTTGCTGCCCTATCACAAATGTTAAAATGTAACTCCTCCTTGCTTTTCCTCAACCAACAGCAGCACAGAGGAGCAAAGGTGAACCGGGGGGTGTTGATAAGCTCATCGGGAGCACACTGCCTCCCCGGGCGCCCCATTCTGATCCGCTGCCCTGAGGGCTGGACCATGGGAGAGGCAGGGCTCAGACACCCTTCCTCGGGGCAGCGGGGGGTGGGGAGAGCTCTTCTGGCTGTGAGTCCTGAGTCCCCCGCCCTGGCGCCCCTTCAGCAAGGTTCTCGGGCACATCGGCCAGGGTGCTGAGGGGACCTGAGATGGATGGGCCGGGAGGGAGGCTGAGGTCAGATCTCACCTCTGCACACAGCGCCAAAGCCCACTTGGGGTGAGGTCGCCACAGCTGTCAGAGGACACGCAGGGTGGGGGCTCCTGGGTGGGAAACAGGCAAGCCTCGTGGGCGCCTGGGGCTGGAGGCCTGAGTGGTCCTGAAAAAATCATTCAGGCCAGGAGCAGCGACTCACACCTTTAATCCTAGCACTTCGGGAGGCCAAGACGGGTGGATCACGAGGTCAAGAGGTCAAGGCCGTCCTGGCCCACATGGTGAAACCCTGTCTCTACTAAAAATGCAAAAATTAGCTGGGCGTGGTGACGGGCGCCTGTAGTCCCAACTACTTGGGAGGCTGAGGCAGGAGAATCACTTGAACCCGGGAGGTGGAGGTCGCAGTGAGCTGAGATCGCGCCACTGCATTTCAGCCTGGCGACAGAGTGAGACTCCGTCTCAAATAAATAAATAAATAAAATATATAAATAAAATAAAACATCATTTAGTGAAAGAAGCGAGAAAGAGAAGGCATTCTGGGCAGACCCTGGCTCCCGGGGCACAGGCGAGCAGGGTTTCCCTTCCAGGGTTTGGTGGACACTCGGAGGGACCAGGTCGGGGTGTGGCCTGGGATGGGTGGCCAAGGTCCAGCGGTCAGGGTCACTGCCGGGGAAGTCCCAGGGGCAGAGTGGAGCCGCTGCTGTGGGCATGTGAGGAGCCTACCAGCCGGCATGGCCCAGAGGAAGGAGGGGCTGAGGGTCAGAGGTCGTGGGAGAGAGGAGGGAGTGGGGTGGACCCTCTCCCAAGGCCATAGGGGTGGGGAAGAAACAGTGCCTTAAGGCCTGTCCTGATCCTCCTTCGGGGTCTGCTCAGAGTGGGGGCAGCCGCTCCTCCCTCCCCTCCACCACCCAGGCGCAGGTGTGGCTTCTCCCTGGCCCCAGTACCTGCGTGGGGTCAGCCCTCAAAGCGCTGTCCCTTATGGCTCACCTGGGCCCAGGGTGAGGCTCGACCCCACGGTGGACCCTGAGTCACCGCAGCTTCTGTGCCCAGCTCGGGAACAGAGCAGCCTTCAAGGCCAGGGCTGGGGAGGGGCTCGGCTTCTCCAGCCCTCAGATGCCACGCAAACTAGCACAGCCTCTGAAGCACTGAAAAGACAAGGGCTCCCTCTTTTCCAGAAGGCTCCAGAGCCCACCATGAGCAGGCACGGCGTTCAGGAAAAGCCCGGGGAGGCAGCGGGGGCTCCGAGGAGCAGGGGATTCCAAGGGGTTACGGCTGCGCTGAGCCCCGGGCTCCTCGGAAGCCTCAGAAGACGGGAGATCCTCTGGGTGGCATCCTCTCTGCATCCTGGATGCTGCAGGGTGACCTCCCACAGTGCTAGCAGGGGCAGCCCCTCGGTCTGGCCAGAGAAGCCCAGCCACTGTCCCGTATGGTGGATGTCAGACCCAGTGCAGTGTTTCCAAGGAGGGAGGGGGTGAGAGGCAGCAGCCGGACCCCTGCTGAGCCCGCCCTGGACCCTGAGCACAAGGGAGCTGGAGACGGTGTCTCACACCCGGTCTGGCTTTAGGACCATCCCTAGGGCTTCTGTGGGGAGGAAGAAGGAGGAACAGATGTGGAGGGGCAGTGAGGGCCCCAGCAGGTGGGGTTGGGGGCAGGGGAGAGCCAGGAAAGTGTGGGTGCCTGGGGGAGTCACAGATGGAGGTCTGGTACCTAGAGCCGGGAGAACAAGGGCTCTCGGGACAGAGGGCCTCAGACTCTGGCACACCAGCTGTACCTATGACAAGCTCCATGGGGGAAGAACCAGGCACCTGGATGCATGGCTGTGAGGTCCCCACCCCCCAGGGGACCCAGAGGCACAGGCTCCAGGCTCCAGCGGGAAGGGCCCTGCTCTCCACCCCCGCCCACCACCCCAGGCTTCACGGAGATGGGCCCCAGGTACCCTGGGAGCTTTCCATGAGTGCTCAGCAATGGGTTCCCCAAGGCCTGGCACAGGCTCTCCTTAGAGCCAGGCTGTGGACCCAAAGCCTCGGGCTGAGTCTCAGGACCAGATGGGCGGCTCTGGAGGGGACCCCACAGTCCAGGGTTGGGTGCGCCCCGCTGGGGGCAGCCCTGCCTGTGGCCGTCTCCGTCCCGCTCACCCTTACTGAGGCCGGCTTCCTCTGCGTCCAGTGGTCGGGGCCTTGGAGAGGCCAGCAGGACCTGTGGGGATCGCATTTCTTCCCTGTGGCCTCAGCTCTTTTCCCAGCAGGACTCTTTGCGGCCGGGTGCAGCAGGCAAGCCCTAGAGTCCTTGGAAAACTATGGCCTGGCAGGGGCTCCGGCAATGCCACCTTACGGGGACACCCACACGGGCGGACCCGAGGAGGGGTGTGCTGCCACCCTGAGCTCAGCCAGGCAGCGCCGTGGTGTCACCGTCAGCTCGGGTGGCACCTATGGGGCTGCCCTCTCGGCTGCCACTTCTCATGAAATTGACGGGGACTGAACACGAATGATGTGGCTTATAGCTGGGTGTCCCCACCCTGACCACAGGTGCCACACGAGGGAAGCCACATTCTTGTCCTGATTCTAACTCCACGGGTACACAGACAGAAGTTGCCATCTTTAGACATAAAACATTTTTCTAACTGCAAAATAATACAGTTTAATATAGAAAATGTGGAAAATATCAGGGTGGATCCTGAGAAGAGAGAAGCAAACCAGTCCTACGTGCGAGGCGCTGGCACTTCCCAGCGTAGCCTTGTGTTCCCCATGCTGGGGGCGGCTTGGGCATGGCCTGTGGGGCCCCTGTGTCCAGGTGTGGAGGGGGCCCTGTGTCATGCAGGGCAAGTGGTCAGGGCCTCGGGCCCAGGCTGCCTTGAGTGAGATGACTGGGCCTGGCCCCCGGGGACTCGCTCTGACGAACCCCCCGCCCCCCACTCCTGAGCCCCTGCAGAAGCAGGCCTGGGAACGTGGGGAGCAGCTCCTTCTGCCTGTGTGCTCTGGACTCAGGAATTCTGGAGAGAAGAAATAGGACCCCACAGGCCCCGCCTGCCTCCGGTGGTCCCGAGGCCCCAAGGAAAGTCCCCGCTCTAGGCAGGGGAGTGGGTGCCCAAGCGAGGGTGTGGGGTGCGCGGGGTCCTGGGCATGTCAGGACTGCATGCGGCTCCAGCGGGCCGGGTGTCTCCGGTGACCGGGCTTGGCTGGCCTGGTCTGCCCTCATCTGAGCCCCACCTGAGGGAGAGCTGGGGCGGGCTGCGTCGTTTAGGATCGTGTTGTCGTCTTTCGCACACAGAGCCGTGGGAGTCCATATGTGAGTCCTGTGGAAAGACAAGACGTGGAATAGGAGTGACATCCGTCCCCAGGCATGAAGCAGAGAGCACCACGTTGTGTGCATTCAACACTGGCCAAGCATGGCGTGAGTGGGAGCCGGGGGCCTGGCCAGACGAGGGCTGCCCTGGGACTGAATTAGGCCAACACCCAAGGCTTCTGTTCCTTCCTGTCCCTTCTCTCCCTTCAGAGAATCGAATGAGAGTTTCTAGGAAAGAAAGCGTGGCCAGGCCCTCCTCCAGCGCCCAGGCAGGGCTTGAGCGGACGCCCGTGTGACCCCCACATCTCTTCCACCCCTGCAGCTCTCTGACTCCGAGATCCCAGTGGGAGGAATGAGGAGGGGACTGGCGAGGAGGAGGAGGAGACCTGAGGGTTAGGAGGAGCACATCCTGAGTTTGTAAGGCTTCGCTGACCTCTGGCCTCACAAACACACATAGGCCTGAGTTCCGGATATTTCTCCTGTTCTGGAGACGGTGAGAAGTGAAAGAGAAACGGCTGCCCCTGCACCTCTTACTGAGAAGGAGGCTCAAGGCTGGAGGGCCCCTCTGCCTTCTGGTGATGACCTGTGCCACATCCTAACCCGCTCAGCTGGTGAGCTGCAGGCTGCCGTACACTGGTGCTACTTGCCCCTGGGTGTCTGGGTGGCTTTTGTATGGCTGCAGCAGCTTGCGGGCCCACATCCCAGGCACAGGTGGTCCTGAAGGTGCTGGGGAAGGGACATGCCCGGGGAGGCAGGATGTCCACAGTAAGTGGATTGCTCGCCTGCACTGGAGGAGAGACGGCCAGAAGCGTGGATGCACGCTGACTCGTGGACGGCTGCTGTTTGACAAGACCATCAAGGAGGGAGGAGCATCCCTGGAAAGGCGTGGCAGGGCGGTCGGGTTAGAGGCGCACATCAGCCTCTCCAATGCTCACGGCTAGAGGACACCGCGCCCTGTGAACGTTCACCGAGGACCCGCCTGGGCACTGGGGCTCTCTGTGTCAGAATAGACAATACACTACCTTCCCAGCTGCCCCGTCCTTCCTGCGAGAGCCTGGGGACAGGTGCCCACAGTGGCGTTGGGGAGAACACGAGGGGTCCCCAGCAAGCAAGCGTTTTATCTCATGGAGGCGGCTCTGGTCACAGAGTCACTGCAGGACCCAGCCATAGGGGTGGCCGATGGAAACTGGGCTCTTCTTCTTCTTTTTTTTTTTTTTTGAGACAGAGTCTCACTCTGTCTCCCAGGCTGGAGTATAATGGCACGATCTTGGCTCACTGCAACCTCCGCCTCCCGGATTCAAGTGATGCTCCTGCCTCAGCCTCCTGAGTAGCTTGGATTACAGGCCCCTGACACCACTCCCGGCTAATATATGCATTTTTAGTAGAGACAGGTTTTCACCATGTTGGTCAGACTGACCTCATGATCCGCCTGCCTCGGCCTTCCCAAAGTGCTGGGATTACAGGCCTGAGCCACCGCGCCCGGCCTAAACTGGGCTCTTCTATGGTGGGGAGGGCAGAGGTATTCTCCCTGGGGTGGGTGCTTGTCTGGGACTTGTCACCATCCCTTACTCCAGGGCTGTCTCCAGCACTGTCGCCCACAGTCTTTCTGAACGCCTTATTCAGATGTTATAATTTCCCACACAGTGTTCCTGACCAAGAAACGCATTTTACAGCAAAGGGATGAGGAACAGATCTGTGGCCATAGGATCCCAGAGCCGTGTCCCCACCACTCAGGAGCGGGCGACCTGAGCAGAAGGGCTTGGCGCTGGTGGGCAGTGGGAACCCTGCCATGGGCAACCCGGGGGGCAGTGGGAGACCCGCTGTGGGCAACCCGGGGGGCAGTGGGAGACCCGCTGTGGGCAACCCGGGGGGCAGTGGGAGACCCGCTGTGGGCAACCCCGGGGGTGGTGGGAGCCCTGCTGTGGATGGGCGGGAGGCCCTACTGGGTGTGCTACCCGAAGGGAGGTCCTGACTGTGAGTCCAGGTTCCTGGCATGTTGAACAAAGAATTGAACAAAACTCACAAAACAACAAATAACAGAGTAATGAAAACGCAGATTCTTTGCAGCAAACACGCGCTCCCAGGGGGGGACGCCGACCCCAGCAAGTGCTCCAGAGCCCCCATTACGGTTTGTACTGGGCTAAAAGAATTTGGTAACACCCCTAGGTGTTCTTTCGAAGTCTCTAATTGGCTGCACCCTATGAAGGACTGGCCTGCGGCCAGTCAGAGGCTAAGGTAGAGACTCCTGTCTTGTTATCCCAGGAGGGAGGCTGCGGCTTGTGTGCCGCCCAATCCAGCCAGGAACCGCGGGACCTGCTGCCCTCCTGCTTCTGCCTTAGCCCTCGGTGACCCCTATTCCCTGTTCTCCTGCCTCAGGTGCAGGGCCATGGTTCTCAGTCAATGTTGGGGCCAGAGCCAGGGCGGGGGCCGTTCCTCCTGCACAGGTCCCGGGGGTGGCGGTGAGCAATGCTCTCGCTCTCACTCTCAGCGACCCACGTGCAAAGGGCCCCCCAACCCCGCCACTTTGGGCTCTGCTGACTTCAGGCTTGATTCTCCCGCCAAGAGAACATAGAGGGTCCCTCTGACTGCAGTCGGCCTCTCCAGCTTTTCATGCCTCTGGCCACGAGGTGACCTGCTGGAGTGATGGATTCTGGTTACTACCACCCACGAGGCGAGGGGGTGCATTGGCAGCTTGGGCCGCTGTGACAAAATGCCACAACCTGGGTGAGTGACTGACATTGCTTCCCCACTGTTCTGGAGGCTGGAGGCCCAAGATCGAGGTCCCCGACACTATTCCAGTGATGCTGGAGCCCAGGAGGAGTCGACCAGGCCCCCGCGTGGCCATGAGCACCTTCACAGGACCACGGAGTCACTGCAGGTGTTCAGCCCTGTTGAGAGTGGGAGTCAGTGTAGACGGTCACGTCTCAGTAATTCGTCATCACCAGCAGAGCAGACACAATTGTGCTTCTCTGTAGAGCCTCCAGTCGATACTGAGAGCCACTGGGGTGTCCAACACCCAAGGGTGCAGAGACACTCACTCCGACTAAGTCTGGAGACTGCGCCCTTTCTAAGGCCCTGACTCAGTCGCCCAGTGCTCATTGTGCTGGATCTTTCCACAGCCACAAAGACGGTGCGTGAAGGTGGGTGATGCAGGGCGGGTACTCCAGAACTCAGAGGTGCTTCCCACCCCTCTTCCAGGCCTCGCCCTGCCCCCTCCCTCAGCAGCAGCAGGTTTGGACCGGGGCCTTCCTCGGCGTCCACCATGTATTCCAGGGATAGTTTAAGTAGATCACACCAAATGGCCACTAAAAACACGATTTTGCCTCGGGAAAGTTTCTTTCTGAGTTTAATCCTCATGCTGATTTCATGCTCTGTTCAGGGGGTGAATGTTAAAATCTCTGCTTAACAATGTGAGATGCAGCCTAGTGCATATGACTCACAGACACATGAAGCCACATTGGACGCCTGGATGAGACACAGATCACCTTCCAAATCTGAGTGTGGCCTTGGGATCAACCAGGCAGCCAGGGAGAAGGCAGAGACCAGAGGGAAGCCAGGTGCCCTCAATCCCAGCCTCCTCCATCCCACCCTCCTCCATCTCAGCCTCCCAATGCCAGCCTCACCAATCCCAGCCCCCCAACTCCCAGCCTCCCAATCCCAGCCTCTCTGATCCCTGCCTCCCCTAAAGCCCAGACTCTACGAATCCCAGCCTCTTAGGTGGGAACTATTAGTATCCCCACTCCATGGATGGACAAGAAAGCTGGGGTCTGGCGAGGCTAACAGCCTATCCCAGTGGTGTAGGAGAGGAATTGGCCTACTGGGGCCTAGCGAGGCTAACAGCCTATCCTGATGGTGTGAGGGAGGGATCAGCCTCTGAGGGCTGCTTCTGCCCATCTCACCAGCGACTGCAGGCTCCAGGCACCACTTTCCTTGAGTCCATGTTCTTTCCAAGCATGCTGTTGCTCTAGAAACTCTGGAGCCACTGGCACTGAGAGAAGCAATGGTACTGCATACAGGGTGAGTGTAGGACAGGGCAGAGCTGTTCTGTGACTGGCGGGCATGCTTTTTATTGACATGAGCGTCCCTCACTGTTCCTGGACTCACTGGCTCCCCAGCTTCCCTGGAGTCAGGCAAATGTTCAGGTCAATGACAGGTGAGCAAAAGTGTGAATACAACCTCCAGGAGTTTTCTTAAAGGAAGGGAGAGGCCCTTCCCCTCCTCATGTCTCCTTCCGGCTGCCTGGAAGGCACATGTGAGGGCTGGAGCCTAAGCAGCTGTCTTGGGCCATGAGGAGGAAGCCTGGGCTGCAATGGTAACTCAGTGACTTGGCGAGACTCACAGAGCCTGCATTTCTGACACCTGGTGCCCTATACCAGCCCCGGGCCCCTTCTGTGCGTGTTCTTAAGGTGGAATAAAAATCAGCTTTGGTCTAGCTTAAGGTTCTAGGTGGGGGACAGAATGGGATGGAATGGGGGGTCCAGTTCCCCCAGCTGGGCCAGGTGATGTCCCTCAGGAAACTTTGTTGACAGCAGTGTCAGGATGGGCCAGCAGAGGGCACTCGCGCCCACAGGGAAAGTCGTGCGCGGGGCTGGTCCGCAGCCAGAAGACGTCGCTACAGCGAGTCATTCCACAAATCCTGCTCTCTCGGGATCCCTGGCGATAAAGGAAGGTGAGAATCGACAAATAGGGCTCTTTCTCCATTTATGAAATTTTAGCTGCCCTTAGACTTCACGGCAGACAATAGAGAGAGAGTAAACCCTGGGGTTGAAGATGGGACCACGAACCTTGGGGCACTTTCTAGGGATCGATGCTTCGTGCGGGGCATGGAGCGGGGGCGGGGCTGGAGCCTGAGTCAGTGCCAGGCACCTTCAGTCTAACACTCTCAGTGCAGTTGCGCCCTTTGAAAAATAAAAGGTTTGGACAAAATAAGCTCCAAAGTCCCGTTCCGGTTTGAAATTTTTAACAAGCAGAACTTAACTCCAGTTCCAGTGTCACCGAGGACCTTTTGGAAATGTCTTTCAGCCTCCGTCTCACTCTCATCATCAGGCTCCTGGGGAGGGACTGGGGGTGCTCCAGGGAGAGGGCTGCCCCCCAGCAGAGGGTGGGGAAGCGGCCCAGGGACACCCCTCTGAGGGGCCTGAGGTGGGAGATGGCACCAGCAGTGCCCCAGTGCCCAGGGCACCCCAGCGGCGGCTCAGCCCCACCTGCGCCCATGTGCGTCCATGGCACGGGTGGCACGAGGCCCCTCAGGCTGGGTGGGGCACTCCCTTCCTGACAGTCTTAATTGCACCCTCAAGGACTCAGACCCAGCGATTTCTTCCCCCTGGGGACACGGGGCAGCAACACAGGCGCAGCGCTGGGTTTTATGCAAGACGCTGACTGCGTTCTGGCTGCCACCCGCCTCACGGTGGAAGATGATGTGGATATGCTTTTCCGGAGGTGCCTGCGGCCGGGGCCTGTGGAGCCTCCCTGCCCTCTGTCCGCACCAAAGTCCACTGAGCAGCGATCAGCTGGCCTGGTCCTTGGTCAGGCCAGACGCAGGCCCCTTCACCATTGTGGGTGCTCTCTTCCCTCAGGCACAGGAGCTCCCACGGTCCTTGCAGTGCAGACCACGACTACCATCCACCCCACACGGTTCTTTCTTTTTTTTTTTTTGAGATGGAGTCTCACTCTGTCGCCCAGGCTGGAGTGCAATGGTGCAATCTCGGCTCACTGCAAGCTCCGCCTCCCAGAGAGAGGGGAAGCCAGCCAGACTCCCTGGGTGGAGTGGGGACTTGGAGAGCTTTTCTGTCTAGCTAAAGGTTTGTAAACACACCCATCTGTACTCTGTAAAAATGCACCAGTCAGAGCTCTGTGTCTAGCTAAAGGTTTGTAAACGCACCAATCAGCATGTTGTAAAAACGGACCAATCAACACTCTAAAATGGACCAATCAGCAGGACATGGGCGGGGCCAAATAAGGGTATAAAAGCTGGCCACCTGTGCCAGCAGCGGCAACCTACTGCGGTGCCCTTCCATGCTGTGGAGGCTTTGTTGTTTTGAACTTTGGGTCTGCACTGCCTTTATGAGCTGTAACATTCACTGCAAAGGTCTGCAGCTTCACTCCTGGAGGCTGTGAGACCATGAACCCACCAGGAGGAACAAGTGACCCTGGACGTGCCACCTTGAAGAGCTGTAACGCTCACTGCCAAAGTCTGCGGGTTCACTCTTGAATTCAGTGAGACTACGAACCCACCAGCAAGGAGAAACTCCCAACACATCTGAACATCTGAAGGAACAAACTCCAGACACACCATCTTTAAGAACTGTAACACTCACCGCGAGGGTCTACAGCTTCATTCTTTAAGTCAGCGAGACCAAGAACCCACCAGAAGGAACCAATTCTGGACCCACTGGGTTCAAGCAATTCTCCTGCCTCAGTCTCTAGAGTAACTGGGATTACAAGTACACGCTGCCACACCCAGTTAATTTGTATTTTGGTAGAGACGAGGTTTCACCGTGTTGCCAAGGCTCATCTCAAATTCCTGAGCTCAGGCAATCCACCCACCTCAGCCTTCCAAAGTGCTAGGATTACAGGCGTGAGCCACCACACCAGGCCCACATGGTCATTTCTACTCTGGACTGACTCTGCTGGGTCTTGGACACTCTGCAGGATCCTGCCGGGGAATGGGGCCTTGATCGGGGGAGGGCTTGTGAGGAGCCTGGGACCTGCTGGCCACTAGAGTGACCGGAAGCTCCTTCCGTCCCAGGATCCCATGGCACTTGGCCAGGGAAGCCTCCCCAGAGAGGCCAAGCTCCCAGATCCAGGTGGGGAACCAGAGTACAAGCCAGTGTTCCCACCCCAGCCATGCTGCTGGCTTCCGTCCCCGTACTGGGGTCACCCAGGCAGCTCCGTCCCTGTGCTGGGGTCACCCAGGTAGCTCCGTCCCTGTGCTGGGGTCACCCAGGCGGCTCACGCCTCCACGCATAGCCCTGTGGGCACCCCCACACCACCCATAGTCAAGTCGGAGCTCACGAGCCCACAGGGCAGATGTGGCCCGCCACAAGGAGATGGTGGCCAGAAGGCTGCTCTGTGGGCAGCGCCGGGTTGCTGATCTCCCCGGGGCTGCTGGCGGATGAGGCAGGGGCAGAGGAGGCCCCCTTCTCACTTCCCACCCACACAACCCGGTGGGTCTCTCCATGGTGGGCAGTGCTGGGGCAGGTTACACACCCATGACAGTGTGAGGACTGAGGGTGCGTCCTGGAGCTCTCGGGGCTTGGGTGGAGGGGGCAGCTTGTCCCCCTGAGGCCTGGGCCTCTGAGATCCCATGCTGAATGTGAGGAGCCAAGATTCTACCCCGATCCTGGCCTTGTGGGTCAGCATGACGGCAGCCCACACCTGACTGTATGTGACAGTTTGTCCTGAGATTTATAAATGAATATTTAGACATGTGGGATCTGGGCGTCCACTTGAACCAAGGATGGGGACAGCAGGGTGGAGGGTGGATAATGCAGGAAGATGCTGCGGGACCAAGAACAAGGGGGCTGTGGGGCAAAGAAGCAGCGTGAGAAGCCGTGTGTGCCCACTGCCACTTGCAGACTCATTTCACAGCCCGAGTCTGTAACGACTGCCGCTTGCTGGAAAGATGCTCTGAAGACACAATGAATGAGCAGGCGCCACCCCGACTCCTGCCTGAGCCACTCCATTCCTTGAAGACGGTACCTGGCTCCAGTCCTTGCTGTGTCCTGCAAGAGATAACGTCTGGCAGGGTTGGCAATTATGCCTCTGGGATCTGTAACGAGACATTCTCTGTAACCATTCTCTATAATCCAGATGTCCTCTGTAACCAGATGTTCTCTATAATCCAGATTTTTTTTTTTTTTTTGAGAGTTTCACTCTTGTTGCCCAGGCTGGAGTGCAATGGTGACATCTCGGCTCCCTGCAACCTCTACCTCCCAGGTTCAAGCGAGTCTCCTGCCTCGGCCTCCCGAGTAGGTGAGATTACAGGCGTGTGCCACCACACCCAGCTAATTTTGTGTTTTTAGTAGAGTCGGGGTTTCTTTATGGTGGTCAGGCTGCTCTCGAACTCCTGACCTCAGGTGATTCTCCCGCCTTCGCCTCCCAAAGCGCTGAGATGACAGACGTGAGCCACTGAGCCCAGCCCCAGATGTTCGTTTTAATCCAGACATTCTCTATAACCAGAAATTCTCTGTAATCAGACATTCTGCATAATCCAGGCTTTCTCTGTAACAAGATGTTCTCTGTAATGCAGACGTTCTGTAATCCACGCACAGCTCAGTGGACGTTCTGTAATCCACGCACAGCTCAGTGTGACGGCTCTTCCGAGACTTCTGTGCCTATAATCGCGACGTTCTGTAACCCACATGCAGCTCAGTGTGACTCGACTCTTCTGTGACTTCTGTGCACATTTCGAGCTGCATCACCAGAGCTGTGCCAGGAGCTGGGACTGTTCCACAGCAGCCTGACCATGTGCCTCTGAAAGACCCCCTCGGGCTGCAGTGCTCAGAAAAACTTCCAAATAAGATGAACTTTGCTTGTTTAAAAGCTGGACTCCTTTTTTAGTGGACAGGGCTATGAGCTGAGGGACATGAAACATCCAGGACAGGAGGCCCGGCCTCAGCTCAGGCCCTGCTCCCTCACCAAGGGCTCTGTGCTCTGTTCTTCTTCTGAGCCAGCTCTCCTGAAACGGAGGCCGTTCTGTGACCCGGCTTTGTCTGTTGGTGGGGGACAGACACCAAGGCCTTGTCTCACACCCGTGGTGGCCAGCCCCCGGCCCTCCTTCCCTCCTCCGCTGCTGTAGCCTTTAGTGTTCAGACCCTGACTGTCCCGTCCTCGTTGGGGCCGATGCCCTACCATTTCCCCCAGGAGTCCCCATGTGCGGCAGGCCTGGGCTGGGAGGTGCAGTTTCCAGTCTCCAGCAGACACCACCTTCCCCAGGAACGTGGCCCCTTCCTCGTTAGGGTGACATTTTCCTCACTGGGGAGCCTCTCGCCTCCTGAGTTGCACCCCCCCTGCGCCAGCATGGCTGGTCTCCAGAGTCATGCAGGAGCATGGCAGGCTCACCTCTAGGAACCAGAGGGTCCCCTGGAGGTCAGGGCACGAGGGGCCACCCTGGCCTCCCCAGATCCCAGTGCGATTCCCACAGCTCTCGTCCATGAAGCACAGGCCTCAGCCACATTTCTAATCTCGCGCTCCCTCCTGGAAATTCCAGCTGTGACAGATCCCATCAGGGTGATGCTCGCATCACTGAACTGACTGCAGGCCACTGGAGAGCTGGCCGTGTGGGGACCCGTGGATCTACCTGGGCCCTGGAGCTGGGGATGTTGGCAGTGTGCGGGGAGGTGGCAAGGCAAGATAGGCAGGAGGGGGCAGCTCTGTCCAGGGCCCAGGAGGCCCTCACGTCCGTTCCAGGCACCCGCAGACCTCAGGAGTCGCAGTCATTGTTGGGTGTTTGGGCTCTCTAGGTGCTGGGACTCTCACCGAAACCTCACAGCTGCCACCTTGGTGCTGTCGTTACGGACGATTGGACTTTTGGGAAAATTGGACACCTGTTGCCAGAGCAGCAGTTAGGCCTCAAGCCAACTGGGCTCCAGAGCTTCTGCCACCAACCATCATACCACAGGGCACAGTCCCAGGTATTAACTGTCCGGTTAGATAAAAATCACGACCCCAATTTCTCATTGCACTGGGAGCTTCCCCACACACCATCTCTGGGCTGACACAACAGCCTAAGGCTGTGGGTCCCTAGAAATAGAAAATAAATCCTGCGTGTTGTAAGTGGCCCGGCCTGGTGGTCAGGGCTGCACACGGGGCCTCTGGGCTGTGGCTGGGTAGTGCTCATTTCAGGAAGTTGTGTGGCGGGGTCCTGCGATGGGGCATGTGTTGGGATCTTTATGACCTTGAGAATCATGGTTTTTGAGGGAGACCAAGGCCTCTGTGTCAGGGCCAGCCTGATGGGGGTTAGGGACAACTGAGCTCAACACCAACAAGCTGGGAAACAGGCAAGTTATCTCTTGCTCTATGCCTCAGTTTACTCATCTGTCCATTGTAGTAACACTTGTGTTTTTAAGGATTCTGCAAAAATAGCATCATGCATATGAAATGCCTGCAGGTTCCTGGAATGGACAGTGCTGAGCAGAGATGGCTGTTATTCTATTTCAGCAACCAAATGCCAAAAATGCGGAGGAGGCGGTGCAGCGTGAGGCGGATCTGCCTTACGAAATGGGCAGGGGCCCCATGCGTGGGCAATGGCACAGACATTTGGAAGAGTGTGGCACTTTTACAGGAAATGCAACATCATTTCACTCTGTGACCTGGCCACTACACCCAGGTGCTTACCAGAGAGAAATGGACGCAGACATCTGCACAGATACAGGCACAGGAAGGTTCGTAGCCGGTGTATTTTAGTATTTTAATTGCCTCAAACTGGAGACGACGCAGAGGCCAGGCTCAGAGCATGACCGGCAGCTGTGGCACGTCTGTGCCGTGGAGTGTTGCTTGGCACCAGGGGCAGGCTGTGGACAGAGCTGTGGACACAACGTCAGGACCACGGTGGGCGAGGAGACGGGAAGGTGGGGGCCGTGTTCTGTGGGGTTCTGGAGCAGGCAAAGCATGCCTGGGGCAGAGACGGCCAGGCCAGCATTACCCCTGGGCAAGGGCCCACCGCAAGGCCAGGACGGAGCTTTCTGGGGGTGATGCTGATGCAGGTGGACCCAGCTGTCTATGTGGAGCCCGCATCCCCCGCTGCCAGTGTCTATGCCGGAGGGCTTAGCTCACCGGCAGTTTGTCGCCAAGGTGGTGCTCAGTCACCATGCACGGACATTTTTGACCAAAAGTTCTGTTTTTGCCATAAATTGCTCCCTGACCACACCTGCCCTTCTGAAAGCACCTGGTACCCAGATGTGCCCATCCTCAGCTGCATTTCCTGAGTATGAAACTTGAAGGAATTTGTAGCAGGGAGGATGGGACTAAGATTGTGTGTGTGTGGAGTAGGCAGGAGCTACCGAGAGCCCTGCAACCACTCAGGGTTTTGCTTGGCCATAAGGAGCCGTGGAGCCTTCTAGATTGAGGGAGGCCTTTGTGGAGAAAGAAGGAAGCACCTGGATCAAGAAGGTTATTTCAGTTCTTGTCATTATCACCTTCTGGACCGTAAGTGGCAGGCACAATGCTAAAAATAACAACAGAAGACAGAGGGTACTTTGACTCAGATGTCTGGGCAGGCAGGGCTGGCCAGGAAGCTAGAGGGAGGACCGACCACAGCCTCTCTCTGCAAATCTGTGTCATTTATTCATTGATGCCAGTAGCCTGGGGGTCCCCTGCCTGAACACATTCTGGCTCTTCCTAATTGCTCTGAACACCTGGCATCAACCTGATGGGCAGATGCTTCCCCCATGCCTCCTCTCCCTGCACTGCCTACCCCACGACTGACCTTCCCTGGGTTCCACACATACCCCTTCAGTGCCTGTCACTTCCCTCTTGATGGCAGGTGTCTCCGGACAGCTACTTTGGGGGGTTTCCCTTTGTGTCCCCAGCCACATAAGGTATCTCATTCTCTGCACGTCCCCGTACCATGAATGGATGTATTGGTGGATGGGTAGATGGATGAATGGGTGGATGGATGAATAGATGGATAGATGGGTAGATGGGTAGATGGATGGGTGGATGGATGAGTAGATAGGTGGGTGGGTGGGTGGATGGATGGATGGGTGATTAGATAGAGTGGGTGAATCGATGAATGGATGGATGGATGGATGGATGGATGGATGGATGGAAAGATGGGTGGGTGGGTGGATGGATGGATGGGTGAATGGAATAATGGATAGATGGGTGGATAGATACATGGGTGGGTGGGTGGATAGGTGGATGGATGGATGGATGAATGGAATGATGGATGGATGGATGGATGGATGGATGGATGGAATGATGGATAGACGGATGGATGGATGGATGGATGGATGGATGGATGGATGGACAGATGAGTAGGTGGGCGGATGGATGGATGGATGGATGGATGGTTGGATGGATGGAATGATGGATAGACGGATGGATGGATGGATGGATGGATGGATGGATAGTTGGGTGGGTAAGTGGATAGATAGAAGGGAGAATGAATGGATGGATGGATGGATGCATGGACAGATGAGTAGGTGGGCGGATGGATGGATGGATGGATGGATGAATGATGGATGGGTGGGTGAGCAGATGGATGGATGGATGGATGGATAGATAGAAGGGTGGGCGAAAGGATGGATGGATGGATGAATGGATGGATGGATGGATGGATGGACAGATGGTGGGTGAGTTGGTGGATAGATGGATGGATGGATAGATGGGTGGATGGATGCATGGATGGATAGATAAGTGGGTACATGGATGGATAGATGGGTGGATGGATGGATGGATGGATGCGTGGGTGGATGGATGGGTTCATGAGTGAATGAAAGAATGAGTGAATGAATGAGTAGGTGAATTTGTTCTTCATGCCCTGGAGCTGGATCTACCCTCCTGTCCCTGTGTGGCCTGTGTCCTATGCACCAGTCTCCATGAACTATGCTCCACACAGAGGCAGGAGCGTGACTCCTGAGAGATATGGGTGTAACCTCTCAGGGTGTTACTCACTGGGGCCACCCAGGAGCTCCTTGCAAAGGCAAAGGCTCCTGGTCTCCCAGTAGGCAGAGCCTCAGTCTCCAGGAGTTGCCTGGGGCCGGATTTTTCCAGCCATGGGTGGGGTCTTTTACATAAGCCTTTAAGTGCCACCCTAGGAGGGGCTGGTCTTCCCACTCAGCCCTTCGTGTCCTCAGGGGCAAAAACCTCTCCCTGCACCCTAGGGGGATGACACTGCTCTGGTGCGCCAGGGCCCTTATTGTGTGTCCCATGAGAGGAGAGGGCTGAACCTGGTTTTTCTTAATCAGAAGGATGGTGTGGCCAGCATGGGAGGAGGGGCTGCCTGGGCAGAGGCTTCTATGTGGATGTTCAGAGTGCGACTGTGCTGGCTGCCCACTGCCTCCTGTCTCGAGGCACAGCTCTCAGGTGGACGGAGGACAGAGGCCCTGGAAACCATGGACCCGGCTTGTCCCCACCCTGGTTCTGCAGCTTCAGCTGGTGGACAAGAGCTCCTGCCAGTCCCTGGGCCCCCAGAGTCTCAACCTCCCTCCTTGCTCAGAGTCTGTGCTTGTGTCTGGAAAAGGCATGAAGCAGAAGTTGTGGCATTGGCCCCAGACACTCCCTCTGAGAGCCCTGTGCCCACCCTCGGCCTCATGGGCCTCTCATCTGGGGGACACATGTTATCTGATCGAGGAGGACTCCCCACTCTGCATCACTGCCCTCCTCCCGCAGAGACACAGAGTGTCCTGCAGGGAGAAGAAGGGCCCAGTCAACTTTCTCTGCACGAAAAGTACCCTCTGGAGACAGATTTATCCAAGTGCTGGCTCTTCGTGCAGCCAGAACGTGGTTTCTGAGGCCAGCACGGGGAGCCCAAGGGACACGTGGCCACGCCTCCCACAGCGCTGGTGGCTTCGTCTCAGCAAATTAGGAACAAAACTTTCTCAGTCAATCAGGGTGGGCCCCTGGAGGAAGTGGTGAGGTCACAAAGCTGGAGCAGCTGGCTGTGTGTGTGTCTGTGTGTATCTGTGTGTATCCATGTGTATCTATGTGCGTGTTTGTATTTCTGTATGTGTGTGTGTCGGTGTGTGCATCTCCATATCTGTGTGTCTGTGTATGTCTGTGTGTATCTGTGTGTATCTGTGTGTGTGTGTGTGTGCGTCTCCATATCTGTGTGTCTGTGTTTGTGTGTATCTGTGTCTGTGTATTTCTGTGTGTGTCTCCATATCTGTGTATTTCCATCTGTGTGTGTCTGTGTGTCTGTATTTCTGTGTATATCTGTGTGTGTTTATCTGTGCGTGTCTGTGTCTATGTGTGTACACAGATCCACACTGTGAGATGAGAGGCCAGGGTGCTATGTGTCTGCTCCTGGTGGCCCCAGGGAGGTACCTGATGTCCCCGTGGATGTGACCTCCCCGGGCCTGAGTCTGCCCCCGAGTTTTTCGGGCTCCCATGACCCTCAAGCGAGCCCACACCATCCCTCCCGCCCACTGCCGCTTACCGGGCTGAATCCTTGATGGGCCACAGCCCCCACCACCCGTGTGCAGCAGTACCCAGGCCACTCACAAGGGAGACAGAGCTCATGGGCATCTGCAATCCCCTGCACTCGAGGACCACAGGCTTCTCTTTGGGAGACACCTCCGCGGGGCTTAAGCCAGCATCCCCTGAGCACCTCTCGCTGAAACAGGCTGAGGCAGCCTGGAAACCCAACCTCGATGGGGAGCCCGGGGCCCACAGGGCTATAGGATCAGATCACAGTGCTGGGCCAGGCCATGGGTCAGGTGGCCAAGTTTCCATGTTTGCAAGTTTCAAGTGGGGCAGGTCTCACCGTGGGGAAGGGCCCGTGGGCAAGGACTGGCACAGTGATCTTTTGGCATCGGGCAGGGCTGCAGAGCAGGGAGGCAGGCCAGGCCCACCATGGAGGTTTCTGGGCACCCTGACCATGGGGGTATCCCAAGACTGATCTTTCAGCACAAATCCGGGAGACCCATCTGTGATGTCACCCCTGACCCCACGGCACTGGGCACGGCTGCTCGATGAGCCCAGGTAAGAACCAGGACCAAGTGCCCATGATTGGCTACTGGAACTGGGCTGTGGACCCCTCGACTGTGGCTGAGTGTCCCCATACCCCTGCCACGCCCCAGGGAAGACCACCACCCTGGCCAGACTGCCTCGCCTGCTCCACAGAAAAACGTGTCCAGAATGTTACTGCTCCCTCAGCCCTCACCCCGTGACTGGCCCCCACA
Organism: Trachypithecus francoisi; assembly: GCF_009764315.1. Taxonomy (NCBI): domain Eukaryota; kingdom Metazoa; phylum Chordata; class Mammalia; order Primates; family Cercopithecidae; genus Trachypithecus; species Trachypithecus francoisi. The sequence goes on along the minus strand of NW_022681465.1, from coordinate 1,036,834 downwards.
GCTGGCTAGTCAGGCCCTTGCATCACGCCTAAACTGAGCACTGCAGGGGCAGGCCCTGGAAATGACTCAGACCTCTGCCCCCAGAAATCCCCAAGGGGCAGGAGCACAGCCCCCCTCCCAGTGGGGAGCCCCAGAGCTCACTGCAGAGCACAGGAGTAGGAGGTTGTAGAGACACTCTCAGGCCACCGAGAGCCCCTCCAGCACTCAGGGCCTCCCTGGGGCCCAGCCCAGCACCAAGCTCACAGCTCCAGCTGCTCACCGGCTCGCTGGGCCCAAATCCCCCTCCCCTGCTTCCTAGCAAGGTGGCCAAAGCTGCGGCCCTTGGTTTGCTCATCTGTAAAATGGGGACAGCCTTGGCCCCTCCCGTAGGGCTGCCATGGGAAGGAAAGAAGATCTCACAATAAGCCCTTAGCTGCCTCCTGGCAGGGAGCAAACACGCCCCTTGTGCTGAGCTCATTGTTAAAGAAAGAAAGAAACAGACGTCGAAAAGGAAGGAATCCGGTGACGGGAGGGGATGTTTCGCAGGGAAGAAAAATCATCAAATCTGGCCAGTCAAAAGCCAAGTTTCTTCCTCAAGAAAAGCAGAAGTTGCCTTCACTGGCGTTCTCAGCAGGCTGAGGCAGGCGCCAGCTCTCAGCCCCTGTCCCGGAACAGAGCCTGCTGCCAGGTGGAGGCTGCACCCCAAAAGCAGGTGGAGGCTGCACCCCAAAAGCAGGTGGAGGCTGCACCCCAAAAGCCGGGCCCCTGAAGGTCTGGAGGTTTCATTTCCACTCTGCTCAGCGTCTCCTAGAGCCCAAATTCTATCCCAGGCCCAACCCTGTGCACGTCACCCACCCTGCAAAATCCCAAGGGCAGCCGCACCTGAGACAGATTCCTTAGTCTGAGAGAGGACACACCCACCCCCCACCCCCACGGCCTTGAAGGGCGTCCTCGGATGCAGGAGGCACACGATAAATGCAGGGGTGGCTGGGGGAGGGTTCCAGTGGGTGGCCACCCGGCCAGTGCTGGGTCAGCTGCCCATCCCGTCACGGGACCCCTCAGGGTCAAGGTGACCTCAGGAGGACTGGCCATAGGAACATGGCGAGGCCGCGTCCCCAGGCCACAGGCAGCTGGCTTTGCTGACGTGAGGTGGGCAGCTGGCCACCACCCAGTGAGTGGGCAGGAGTCTCGGCCAGAGTGGGCGCTGGAATGGGGCTGGAGGAAGATTCTAAAAGCAGGGAGGGTACTGGAAGAAAATGAACTCTGCTTTGGGTCATCTGTGGACCCCAGGAAGCTCCTGCCATGGCCTTGTGTGCACAGAAAGCTGGGAGCCTCCGTGTCCGTGTAGTGAGGGTGCCCCAGCTGGATGTGCCTTCTGGACAGTGGGGATGCAGGATCCTCCCACTCGGCTTCTGTCGTGACTTGCTCCCTGGCTGCTCTTCAGTAGCCGGGCACATGTCCAGCACCCTCTGTCTCTGGGCACTGCACATCCTAGCCACAGCCTCACCCCAACCCCTCCCGTAGTTCCTCCCTTGGCTGGGGGCCAGCAACACAAGGCTGGGCTGCCTAGCTTAGCCTAAACGTGACCTCCATGGATGGGCAACAGCTGGGGCCCCGGAGCAGCTCCTCCTCCTGTAGCTCCCCCACTGGCCTGGCCCTGGTGAGGGTGATCCCAGACCTGGTTGAAGGTCAGCAGATGCCCAGCCCCATGGCGGCCTCCCCCGGCAAGGGGCTGTACCCTGCAGCTGCAGCTTTCCTTAAGTAGCGCTGTCTCCACGCCACCCTCAACCCTGGGCCTTTGTCTCCAGGAAACGCCACTGAGCTAGCTGCTCACAAGGGGCAAATCATGGACCAACAGACCATGCGGGAGTAGACAGCTGAATGGGACACTTTATTTCAGCAGGTGAAGTGGCGCCTGTGCAAACAAGGTGCAGAGCACCAAGGGGGCGTTTCAGGGAGCGCCTGGGCCAGAGGACACAGTGGGTGTGCACCTGGCAGCTGGAGTTACAAAGCGAGTCTGGTGTCTCTCCCACCGCAGAGCCTGCCCAGAGGGAGGTCCCAGCCCACAGAGCCAGGGAGCAGTCTCACGCCCAGCACCGTGGGCCATGGAACAGGCTCCGGGGATGGAGCTGGGCCACCTTTGCCTGGTCCTGGAAGTCAGGAACAAGAGCAGCATTCACCGAGGACAGGGCGTCCTGCAGAGAATTCCCCTGCCGTGAGTCATCTCATCCTTGAGCCTGTCCTGGGGATGAGGCACCATTGTTCTACCGACTTCGGAAGTGAAGAGGCTGAGGCCCTGGGAGGATTCACCTCGGCCCGGGTGTGCAGGAGAAGTGCATCAGTCTGCTGTTGTGTCGGTAACACCGCATAACAAGTCAAGCTGCAGTTACTTATCCCCGCGCACTGTCGGAGCCAGCTGGTCTAGGCTTATCAGCCCTTCTGGGCTGCGCTTGGGGCTGAGGTTGGGCCCAGAACCTCTCCCCAGGTCTCTCACCCTCCAGGGTCCGGCAGCCTTACCTGGGGTGTGTTTTTTTTATGGTGACAGCAGAGGCCAAGCCCAGCCTGCTAGAAATCCATTATTGATCCACTTTTGATCCAGAGCAGAGCATGCCTGTGTCCTTGGGGGGTGGAGGGGGAAGGGACCAGGTGTTTGCTGAACAATAATTCAAGCACCCATCGTGATCTCGAGACAGAGGGAACGGAACCCAGCCCCCAACGGCAGTGGTGAGGGCGGTGGAGGCTCTGACCCAGGTCAGCCTCTTCTGCTGTGCTCCCAGTTCCTCCCAGACCTCACAGCACTCCCAGGCACCCCAGGAGGGGCCCTTCCCAGAGCTCTGCCCTGAGCAAGAGGATGCCTCCTAAGGAGCAGGGAGGTGGGTGCCACGCAGGAACCCTGGGAGCCATCCCTCTGTCAACATCCAGGGCTGAGAGGGCTAGGAGCCCTGCCTGGGCTGCAGAGCGAGCCCCCCGGCCCCCAGGCAGCAGTGACCTCTGCACTCCTTCCCTCCCAGGCCCCTCACTACCCACCAAAGTGGGGATGCAGGGGCACAGTGGGGGCCTTGATTCCTGGCCAAGGAGACCCCACCCCTGCCCAACATGGGCCTGGTGGGTGACGCCTTCCCTGGGGTGGGCCCTGAGGCCTCCTGATCTACATCCTGGCCCCCTCAGGAGTAGCCACTGCTTCCCTCTTGACGACCAGAGAGCCACATCTGCAGCAGAACTCAGGAGGAGACGAGCACTGAGACTCACTCAGGAGGAGCACTGAGACTCAGGAGGAGCAGTGAGACTCAGGAGGAGCACTGAGACTCAGAAAGAGAAGTACCCTGAGACTCACCCAGGAGGAGCACTGAGACTCACTCAGGAAGTGAAGAGCACTAAGACTCAGGAGGAGCACTGAGACTCATTCAGGAAGAGAAGAGCACTGAGACTCACTCAGGAGGAGCACTGAGACTCAGGAAGAGAAGTACACTGAGACTCACTCAGGGGGAGCACTGAGACTCACTCGGGAAGAGAAGTGCACTGAGACTCACCCAGGAGGAGCACTGAGACTCACTCAGGAAGTGAAGAGCACTAAGACTCAGGAGGAGCACTGAGACTCAAGATGTGGATCTTCCAGGAGCCACAGCCCAGGCTGGCTCATCTCAGCATCTTATCGAATAGAATGTATTTCCATTCATGTGCCTTTTAAAAACTAATAGACTTTGGCTGCACTCACGCCTGTCATCCCAGCACTTTGGGAGGCCGAGGTAGGCAGATCACTTGAGGTCAGGAGTTTAAGACCAGCCTGACCAACATGGCGAAACCCCGTCTCTACTAAAAATACAAAAAGTAGTCAACCGTGGTGGCAGACACCTGTAATCCCAGCTACTCAGGAGGCTGAGGCAGGAGAATCGCTTGAACGTGGGAGGTGGGGGTTGCAGCGAGCAGAGATCGTGCCACTGCACTCCAGCCTGGGTTACAGAGTGAGACTCCATCTCAAAAGCAAACAAACAAACAAACAACCTACTAGGCTTTAGAGCAGTTTCAGGATTGCTGAAAAGTTAGTGGAAAGTACACAGTTCCCACATACCTTCTCCCCACCCCATGAACAAACTGATTATCATGCAACGTCTGCTGGGGTTGACGAGCCAGCACTGACGCGCTGTGATGAGCCCAAGTCCATCGACCCCTGCTGGGTCCACTGAGCTCTAATCTAACTTTTCACTCCCTTTTGAACCTGCCTGGCTAGCAGCCCCCAAGGCCACTGAGGGGGCACGGCTAGGGCAGACTGTCCCTTGTGTCTGCACAGGCATCTCCCACACGGCCAGGCCTGAGCTGCAGATGTTCTCTGGGCCTTCCCTGGAACACCACAGCCAAGCTGGAAAATCCAGCAGAAAAAGGCGACTCAAGGAACAACCAGAACATTTCATCTGAAGGGGCTGGACCTCACCCCACAGCACCAGGACACGCCAGGCGCCTGACGCCCTCTTTCTCCTGGGCCTGCACCAGGGGACAGACGCTGCATTCCTCACTGAGGCGACTCCGGTTCTTCTAAACTCTGGGGTTGGCAGCAAGTGTCCTCCTAAAACCCAAGTCCACGGGAGCCTCCAGGTATGAGGACATCTAGGAATTGCTGTCTGTGGGGGAGAGAGGGAGCTGGGGTTTTATCACATGCCCGGGAGCCTGTGAATGTGGACACATGAAGCCTCTGATGACTGGCGGTTTGTTCAAAATAATACAGGTGGGGACGGGAGTGGATGAGGGATGGAGCCGCGGGCGTTTGCCCAGGACACACCCCTCACACAGGTTCAGATGCTGGGATGAGGCCCTGGGAAAGGAAACTGCCCACGCAGTTTCCAGCACAGGCCTCCCCAGTTTCTGGAGCACTGGGCCTCATGCCCCCGCTACATTTTCCTTCCGCTAGCCTCGCTGTGGCCAGGAGTGGGCTTTCCTGCCTCTGCCTGACCAGCAGGCCTGGGCGCACGGCTGTCTCTGGCCCGTGGCATGTGACCGCAATGACCACAGCCCATCCACACAGGGAACACCTCTGCAGGCTTCTGTGGGGGACCGGGACGTGCATCTCCTGCAGCCTGGTGCCCTCAGCCGCAGCTCCAGGCCCTTTGCTGGCTGGGGTGGGGGCGAGGAGCCCTCACTGACCGAAGGCAAGGCCGGGCTGCTCTGGGATGACCGTGAGATACGGTTCAGGAAGCTGGAGGGACCCGCGCCTGGACCAGCTCCCCATCTGGGATGGGGACGTCTGCCGTCTCCTCGCCACACGTTGCTCCTGTATCAACACAGCTTCACCTGCGGAGGGGACACGTGGGAGGCTTCTCTGAGTGTCACCGGTTGGGAGCACAGGCAGAGAGAATGCGGGCAGGGACCGGGCCATGCCGTTGGCAGCGGAGCTTACACACAGGAGTCCACAGCCAGGCTGGCTGGCAGGCACCGGGATGGGCAGGCACAGGAGTCGTCCCGTCCCCGCACTCTAACGCCCACCGCCCGGCCTTCCCAGGAGGCCACCCTTGGAGGCCGTCGCCCCCACCCGGGAGAGAACCCTGGCATACAGCAGAACCTGTGGACGCCTGTGGGGAGTATCAGGGACTGCTCCAGGAGCCAGAGAGGACCGGTATCACCCCTGATGGGCAGTGTGGTTGTGGCGCTCCCTGCCTGCTCTCCCACCACCTTTCAGCAGCTCCTCTCCAAAGTCAGCCCCTCCAGGGCCCGGTGGCAGGGTGGGGGGGAGGAGGCCTCCCATCGTCCAACGTCCGGTTCAGTAAATGGTGGGGAGAAAGGGTCAAAAACATCCTGTCTCCTGCCTCTTGCCTCCACCCATCTCTCTCTCTCTCTCTCCCCCCTCCTCCTCCTGTCTCTCTCTGTCTCTCCCTCCATCTCTCTCTCTTTTCCTCTCTCTGTCTCTGTCTTTCTATCTCTATCACTCACCCTGTCTCTTCTATCTCTCTGTTTTTCTCCCTCCCTCTCTCTGCCTCTTCCTTCCTCTCTCTGTCTCTCCCTCCCTCTCTGTCTCCATCTTTCTTTGTCTCTATCACTCTCCCTGTCTCTCTTCCTCCCTCTCTGTCTCTCTCTCCCTCTCTTTGTCCCTCTCTTTCTCTGTCTCTGTCTCTGCTCCCCACTGCACTCCCAATCCTCCTCACTCCCAAAGGCTCTCCCATTCCCTGGTCACCTACCTTCTTGAGGCTCCCCCAGGAAGGCCTCCAGGTCTGTGATGAGACTCCAGGGATGTGACAGCAGGTGGGAGTGAAGTTGTGGGAGCCCAGGTGCGGGTGACCCCTGGAGGTGATCCCTGGGTCCCTCTGACATGACTGTGGAATGAAGGCCGGGGAGTGGGGAGGAGGGGGTTGCCTGCATGGGGCCTCTGACCTGGCTGCGGAATGAAGGCGGGGGTGCCCGCATGGGGCCAGACCACCCACCTGGCCCTCGCAGTCGGCCCCCCACAGAACTTGCAGCGTAAGTGGCAAGTCTTACTGTTTGCAGATCAGACCTCAATTTTGCAAACTGACAATTGAAAAAATTAGGAGCTATAAATAGGTTGTTAGTCAAAGAGATTAAAGTTGTCATTACAGACAGTGGAAAACAGTAACACCGAGAAGCCACGGCTGTTTTCAGGGGAAACTGCATAAGCTTCACTGTTTTCTTTATTTAGCAAGATAAACAAAAAGCATGAAGGAGTACTCAGATCAAGAGGGAGGAAGAACCGTCTTGAAAGAGAGTGATAGAAGCAGAATTTAGGACCTGGAGAGGAGGATAAAGCAGGGACAGCGGTGAGCCTGTGCTCAGCCTCCAGGTGTCTGCGGCCGTCTCCCCACCGCGGGACGTGCGTGGCCGGTGCACCTCTCCTCTGTCCTCAGCCCTTGTCCCTCTCCCCATCCACTGCTCAACACGGAGAACTTACAGGAGCCAGGCTGCATTTTTCTGTCTTTAATATTTCATAAAAGAACCTGGATTCTTACATCCTTTCTCTCCTGTGGAGGCGTCAGATGATCAGAGCCGGTTGGGCCTCCTGTGTCTCCAGTCCTGTCTTCGGGAGACATTCATCACGGTCCTCCCAGGACACATGCAGCCGCTGTTCATGGGAGGCCAAGGGGGCAGTGGCCGCAGGGAGCCCCATCGCCCAGGCTGACTCAGCATGGCTAGAGGCTTCTAAGGGGCTCCAGGACCTCCCAAATTTCTGGAGCACCCTCGAGCCCAGGGACAGGGTGGGCAGAGGGTGTGGCTGAATGGCAGAGATTGGGGCATTTGGAAATGAAAGCTGGAGACAGGCTGCCCTTGGGGCAGGAGTCCAGAGGAGCTCTCACTTGAGGAACCTGAACAGGGGAAGCAGAAGGCGGAAAGGTGAGATAATCTGAGTTGTGGGACCTCCTTCCTCCTCAAGTCTGTCCCAAGCTGCCTCTGGGTCTCAGGGGAGGCGTCCAGGGTTGGCCTCATGAGGCAGGGCAAGAGGTAGCCTCCAACTTCCCGGCCGGCACAGTGCTTCCCGGAGACACCAGAACCACCCTCATGTGGGTCCAGGCCAGACACGCAGCTCCACCAGCAACACAGCCCTGGATATCGCCCTGGAATTTGTAGGAGACTCACGTGGGTCCAGGCCAGACACACAGCTGTACCAGCAACACAGCCCTGGATATTACCCTGGAATTTCTAGGAAATTCCAAAACAAGAACAAAGGGGTGAAAAGAAAACAGAAGAAGTAAAAACAATGAAAAAGGATAAAGACATCATTACTTACAGGTTAGAAAAAATTCCTCGCAGGCTGGGTTTGGTGGCTCACGCCTGTAATCCCAGCACTTTGGGAGGCCGAAATCACTTGAGGTCAGGAGTTCGAGACAAGCCTGGCCAACATGGCGAAACCCTGTCTCTACTAAAATACAAAAATTAGCTGAGCATGGTGGTTCGCACCTGTAATCTCAGCTACTCGGGAGGCTGAGGCAGGCGAATTGCTTGAACCTGGGAGTCGGAGGTTGCAGTGAGCTGAGATTGCACCACTGCACTCCAGCCTGGGTGACAGAGCGAGACTTAGTCTCCAAAACACAACAAAACAAAACAAAACAAAATTCCTTGCAAAATGCAAGAAGTTGAACTGGAAATGTATTTGAATAATAGGATTTAGAGTTCTGCGAGGTAGAAGATTACAAAAGAAGCACACAAGAGCAAAAGGTGTTTGGTTCAGTTTTTACATGTCAGTCCAGTAGTGACAAGAATGTGAATACACACATATAAATTAATGGAAAAAATGTGCAGGACTTAGGTGCAAAGATTTGACACCATAAAGGTGTCAGTTCTCAGCAAATTTATTTATACATTTAGTGACTTTTCAACCAAATCAGAAATGTATTTGGGGAGAAACTTCCAAAAGATTCAAAAGTTCATCTTGGAAAAAGGTGTGGGCAGGTAGGAACAGGCGTGAGAAGGTTGATCAGGTGGGAACAGGTGTGGACAGATGTGAGCAGGTGTGAGCCAGTGTGAGCAGGTGTGGGCAGGTGGGAGCAGGTGTTAGTAGGTGTGAGCAGGCTGGAACAGGTGTGGACAGATGTATGCAGGTATGAGCCAATGTGGGCAGGTGTGAGCAGATGAGAACAGGTGTGAGCAGGTGTGGGCAGGTGGCACAGGGATGAGTAGGTGTGAGCAGGCTGGAACAGGTGTGGACGGATGTGAGCCAGTGTGGGCAGGTGTGGGCAGGCATACGTGCAGGTGCCATATGAGTGGAGGTGGGGTGATGGCGAGAGGGTGTGTTGAAGAAAGGAGTTCTCATCCTCTCTGGTCTTTCCACCGGTGCTAGATGTGCCCTTGAGACCCAGCCTCTGGTGATTTCTCATCCACAGCACCACAAACACGGGTGGGGCACGTTTCTCAGCCTTCTGCACATGAAGGTGTGGCCACAGGACTGAGTTCTGGCTAACAGAATAAGCAAAGGTGCTATGTGCACTCCTAGGCTGTGCTCTGCAAGGGGTGGCTAGCTACCTTTCCTGTGTCCTCACTCTACTGCTGGGATTCAGATGTGGTGGCTGGACCAGCAGCAGCCACCGCAGATGAGGTGGGTAGAGTATGACTGGAGGCAGCACAGCTGACCACTTGCTCCCTGTAAGTCACTGTCTGGATGTCACCTGAGGCCCTCCCCACACCTGGGAGCTCTTACCCTTGCCTCCCTCTGGAACATACACTTCACAGAGGCAGGGGTTCCCTTCTGTCATCTGCAGGGCCTGGCACAGGTCAGTGTTCATAAATATTTGTTGAATCTGTGAATACATATTGTTAAGTGCTCAATATTTCCATGCAAGGTGGTGGTAACAGCGTCATTAGAAGGGAGGAAAGAGCCAGTTGCAGAATTTGTGCAGCTACAGCGGTTGCAGGAATCCCCCTGAAGAGCAGGCGGGGTCTCCCAAGACTTTCAGGGTCCGGGGCTCCCAGCGCCTCCGGAGCCGGGCTGGCCTCTGCCTTCCACCCTGGTTGTCCCGGGGGCCCTTTCTCCCTAGGTAGAAGTCCCAGAAGGAGGCCTCTGCCCCGCACGCACGGCTGAACCCTGCTTGGCAAAGGGCTGGAGTTTGGGGATGGGGGAGGCGGAGGCCCCAGGTCAGGGCGCCCCTCCCCACAGACCCAAAAGCCAGCGAGACCTCCACCCTCACCGGTCCCCTGGACCCGGCCCTCAGTGGGCGTCGCCAGAGACCCGAGGCTGCAGCGCCGCCGCCAGGGTGACCGTTGTTGGTTCCCGGCGGCGCAGAGCGAGGTCTGTTCCTCCCCTCGGGCTTCGGCACTGCGCGCTGACCCGACCGCCTGGCTGGGGCGTCTCCAAGGTCACGCAGCGAGACCCGAGGTCGCTCTTCGTTCTTCGGGGGCTGAGGCCGTGGTCGCCCCGCCGCCAAGGTGTCAGCCCGGGTCCGCTCCGCCCTCCCGCCCAGTCCCCGCGCCGCGCGGCCCCATCCCAGGCGGTGCGCCCCGTCCCTCCCTCCCTCCGGCCTCCCCCGCCCGCCCCGCCGGCCCCGCCCTCCCCGCGCTCAGGTCTCCGCTCCCCGCAGCCGTCGCGGACACCATGTCCCAGCGCTTCTTGGTGACCCCCGCGGCGGGGGATGCGGGGCCCCGGGCCGAGGAAGGCGGCAGCCAGCGGCCCATCCCGAGCGCCCGCTGGGCCCCCGACCCCGGCCTGGACCCCGCAGCCGCACCGGAGCCGCCAAGCGAGGACCCGCTTCCCATCCTGCGCTACTGCCGCGAGCCCGGCCGCTACGGTAGGTGCGCGCAGGTGCCGAGTCCCCTCGAGGGGCGCAGGTGGGCGGCGGCCTGGCGGGGCGGGGCGGGGCGGGGAGGATGAGGCTCCTGGTCAGCCGGGGGTCGGTCCCTGCCTCGCGTCTCCCCAGCCCAGCCGAGCCCGTCCCCGCCGCCGCCCGCCGCGCGCTCTGGGACCTGGGCCGGTTCCCTGTGGGAGTCCCGCCCTGTCCGTGGCCTGCAGGTGGCACCGAGTCCGGGCAGGGTCCAGGGGGGACGCCGTCCGCGGGGATGGACCGACAGGTCCCGGGGCGCCCTCTGAACCCGCCGTTCCCGCGGCTGCAGAGCCCCTGCCGGGTCACCTCGTGGGGAGGGCGAGGACCAGGCCGGAAAGGGGGCCCTGTTCCCGCCCAGGGCTGCCTCTCTCAGGACCACTGCAGGTCCCTGAGGCCTTGGGCGGGGCTGTGGTTTGATTGTTTATAGCGCCGAAGGGTCGCAGGGGTCTGGCCCAGAAGATCTGGGAGGCACTGGGGGCTCGTCCCTGCGGGGAGCAGAGCCGTGTGCTCCTGACCACTCACTGCACACCGGACCCCCGAAGTCGGCGGGGCGGGGAGGGGGAAGGCAGAGGACCCAGAGCCAAGTTGGCTTCCAGTGGGCTGAGGAGGGCCCTGCCTCGGATCATGGAGTGTCCTGCCAGCCTTGGCCACACAGAGGCCACCAGGCCTGGACCCTGGCTTGGGCTTAAAGCTTATGGCCCTGAGGACAGATGTCCCTGAGCCGTCACTCTCGCGTGGGACCTGGGTGCCCTGAGGGTCCGTCTGTTGTGCCCGCCTGACAGGGCAGGGCTAAGCTGCTCTGAACATCTGTGGTTGCTGCTATGTCTCACCCTGTGAGGAGCTGGGGATGAGACAGGTCCCAGGCAGAAGGGTCTCCAACGGGCCCTGGGGGACCCAGTTCAGCGTGTGGGGGCTATGCGTGTCCGTGTTGCCTGTTCATGCATGTCACACATGTGACAGTCCATAGCTAGGGCAGGCTTTACGCGATGGCCCAGAGGAGCAAGCATCTCAGGCTCCTCAACTGGTCGCTGAGCTGGCCTCCTGCAGCACTGCGGGAACCATGTGAGTGTCCATGCCTGTGTGTGTGTGTGTCCGTATGTGTGTCTATGTGTGTGGTGTGTGGTATGTGTATATGTCTATGGGTGTGATGTGTGTATATGTGTGTATAGCATATGGGGTGTGTGTGTCTATATTATAATGTGTGGTGTGTGTCTGTGTCTAGGTGTGTGGTGCGTAGTACATGTGTGTGTGTGTGTGTGTGCACGCGTCTGTGTTGCAGACACCAGTTCTCCAGGACTGCGTGCATTGGTACAGGGGTGTGTGGGAACTGCCGTCTGTGTCTCAACTGGATTCAGCTCAGTGCCCTAGATAGGTTATGGACACACACGTTTTGGAGACAAGGTTAGGGTTAGGGGTTAGGGATTAGGGATTTGGGGTTAGAGGTTAGGGGTTAGGGTTTGGGATTAGAGGTTAGAAGTTAGGGTTAGGGGTTAGGGTTAGGGCTTAGGGATTAGGGATTTGGGGTTAGAGGTTAGGGGTTAGGGTTTGGGATTAGAGGATAGAAGTTAGGGTTAGGGGTTAGGGTTAGGGCTTAGGGGTTAGAGGTTAGGGTTAGCGACACATGTGTGTGGAGACGAGGTGGGCCGGGACACCTGCCCTTCTGGGTGGCAGCTGTGGCTCTCAGGTCCAGCCCTGTCCTTCTCCTGACTCCTGAGTCATTTCTTGTATTCTAGGGTCATGCCCTGCAATGTCTGATATGGGATGCTGTGGTCTCCTCCCTAAAGGAATTCCCTGTCTTCAAACAGCTGCTGTGTGGCACTCCCCAGATATGCACAAAGGTTTCTCTCTAATTCTGAAGTCAGCCTACTCACCAGGGTGCATGTTTCTTTTGATTTTCTCTGTGGAGCCCAGCAAAGGAGCTGGTGATTCTGCAGGTTGCCGGTTCGTGTGAACTAGAGCACCAAGTCAGGGCTGCAGGGTTCTCGGGCATCCTCAGGCCTCATTTGTTCTGGGGGAAATGGTTTGACAACATGGCTTGTGGCAATAGGGGCTTCCCCATGGGCACTGCTCATGGCGTGGGCTGTTCCTCGGCTCTGTAGTGCCAGGGCCACAGCACCCCAGGCAGGGACAGGGTCCTGAGTTGGGCTGACCCTACTGGTCTCCTCCACACCTCATTCCCCTTTCTAGGGAGCCTCAGTCTCTCCCCCTGGTGCCCAGCACACTGGTCCATGGACCCCTTAGAGGCCCCTGAGGAAAGCATGGCGGGGCAGATGCAGGTCTGAACTCATCTGTCCTTCCTGCGTTAGGCTGTGAATGTTTGCACATTCATGTTGGAGTGGAGGGAGCTGTTGCCTTAATCTTGGATGGAGCAGGTGAGAGACCCTGTTTAGGCCTAGCATTCCCCCACCCACCTCATCTCCTCTTGGGGGCGGGTGCTCAGAGGCTGGGCTGGAAGGCCCAGGGGCTGGGCAAGCCCGTCCCTTCTCCCACGTCAGCGCCCGGGGGTAGAGACCCTGTGCCCATGGCCGTGTGGTTGCCTGGCTGCCGTGGACAGCTGGGCTCCAGTCCTGTGGGGGTTGGAGGAGGATGGCTCCAGCCAACGATCAGCTGAATGATTTTGTGTCGTGCCCACTACATATGAACAGAAGACCTATTATTTAACACTGCCATTAAGACAATGTAAACTAAGTTTAAAAAAGCAAACAAAGATTTTATTGGCATGCCTTGGGCGCCACAGGAATTGCACGCCGGGCGGGCCATTTGTCCTGGGCTGACCTTCCCTTGCAGATGTGTGGCCCGGTGATCAGATGAACTTTCTAATCCTCCAGAGACAGGTCCTCTCTGCTCACAGGTCCCAGGGATAAGCCAGTAATCCCCGCAGGCTTCCCCTGTCTCTGTCATACCTCAGTTTTCAGTGCAGGAGTCCAGACCGACTTTGTACTCACTTGACTTTGCTGTGAATGGCTGGGGTGTGTCAGTGCTTAGGCAGTGTGTGGTGGTAGGGTCTCCCCTCTCTAAGGGGGTCGCCCTTCTTTAGCTTGGGGTCTCCCCTCTCTAAGGGGGTTGCCCTTCTCTAGCTTGGGGGATCTCCCTTACTGAGGAAGTCTCCCTTCTCTAGGGGTGGGTCCCTTCTCTCTGCCACGGGATGTAAACATGCCACTGGGATCCTCGCCCTGCACCGGCACCCCCCTCGGTCCTGCTGGGTGAGCCCGCAGGTGCAGGCAGGTCTGACAGGGGCTCTCCGGCTGTGTTTTTGCATCAAGGAGGGTGGTGCCACTTCCTGCTCAGCAGGGAGCAGCCTGTGGCTTCTACACCCAGTTGGTGGCCGGCCTCGGAGTCAGCCTTGCAGGCATGACTGCCCCCTGCACACTGTGGCATCTTCTGTGGGCACAGGGGTGGGCGGCCGGGTGCGCAGTTCAGAGGAGAGATGAGCTGGGGAACACCAGACAATCACATAGCCTCCTAGTCCCACGGGAGGTGGGATGGGATGGAGGTGATGGGGCCGGCCATTTCACAAAGCAGAGGAGAGGGAAGGGGAGGTGAAGCAGGGAGCATCAGACAATGGCAGAGCCCCTTGGCCCTGTGGGAAGGTCTAGCTGGGCGGTGATAGGGCCATTTCACAGATGGTTCCAGAGGCTCCAGAAGGTGAACATGGCTTCCCCAGTGAAGGGGTGCTGATGGCAGCCCCCATGTAGCTCCCTTTGTGGGACAGTTTCAGTGGGGTCCCAGATCCAGCTATCAGAACATGGCAGGATCCGTCACCTGGCGTGCCCCCAGACCTGGAAGGGATGAGGAAAGGTAGGTCCCCAGCCTGCAAGGAGAGCTGTGTGCAGGAAGCTGCCCAGAGGACAGGACGTTCAGGGAGGTCCAAGTGGCTCAAGGCCACAGCCGACGGGGAGCACAAGCTATGCGCCCCTCACCACCCACCCCCTGCCTCCCCCCTGGGCTGTGCTGAACCTGCTCTAGAGGATGGGGCAGGCTGGAACTCAGGGTCCCTCAGCCCGTCGGACCCTTCCTCTGGCACCGGTCGGCCCTGGTGGTTTTCATCCCTGGCACTGGGACACAGACCAGTTCTGAGTCCCTAATTAGAGGGTTGGGCCTTTTGTTCCCTGCAGCTGTTGTTATGGCTGGCGGGGCCATCAGAGCCCTACAGACGCTCATAATTATACCGGGAGGGTTGTGTGCAGCCCAGACCACTCTGGGAGGCTAAAGGAACCCTTCTCCAAGTGCTGGGGCTGGCATAGGCCGGGCCCCTTGCAGAGACTCCAGCTTGGCAAGGGCAGCCCACTGACATCTTCAATGAGATGTGTGCCGAGGCCGGGCTGAGGTTTCTTTGTGTGTCTGTGTGTCTCTGTGTGTGAGTGGATGTCTGCGCCTCTGTGGAGCATATTGAGTTTTTGCTGCTTAAGGAGAAGGTGAAGAGTTCCTCGCTGGAGCCTTGGAAACTGCTCTGGCTGGGAAGCAGCACCCACAGTAGAAGGCGCCTTTGCAAGCCTGAGCTTTGTGAGCTGGGATCCTGGGGACCTGGAACAGGAGGAGGCTGAGACCTGTCCTTGGGTAGTGCCCACGGGCGCAGACCCTGCCGGGCACAGCAGTGAGGGTTCTGGCCCCGCCATCTCCGTCTAGCTCCCAAGGCCGCCCTCCCCGTCCGTGGACCCCAGGAGAGCGGGCTGCCCCCTCAGCCATTGCCTTCTGTTGGGGGAAAGCCTCAGGAAAATCCCATGTCCTCAGCTGGCTCCATGCTCTCCTTGTCGGGAAAACCAGCAGTGCGGGGCTGCTTCTGCCTGCCCTCCTGGGCCGCTCAGAAACACGGTGTGCAGAGCCCAGGCGGAGGCCACCGGCTCTGGTGTCTGAAAACCCGCCGGCCCCACTGGGCAGACTCTGTTTTCTTTTTGCTTAAATATTTCATGGAGCTCGGCCCTCGTGTTAATCCATGAGCTGCCTCTAGTTATCTGTGGAGGACAAGTTTGCGTTTTGTCACTTTGCTCTTAAAGAAGTCTCGACTTAGTGATTTTAATTTTGGCTTTAAAAGAAAATGCTTGAACACATGTCCGTCCTTTCTCTTCTTTAGTGTTTAATTTGGCTTCTTTTTCCACTGGAGGGGGCATGGGTTTTGAGACACCAGCTCCATGTATACACCAGAATTTTCTTTAAATAAAGACTTGACCATCTGGAAGAGAGCCCGCAGCTCAGCTGCGTGGGGCACGAGTTGGGGGTCCTCATTGTGCGCTGGGCCTTTGGGCCGTGGTGCAGGGCCCCACTCAGGTGCCTCCTCTGTTCCTCTGGGTGAGGCCTGTGCCCTGGAAATGAGGGATGGGATTAGGGGGCAGGTGTGTGTGCATGGATGTCGGCTCCTGCGTGGCTCTGTCGGGATGGGGGAGGGGCAGGGAAAACTATAAGCACAGACCAAAAAAAATGCAAACACACATCAGAGGTCACATGCAGAGCAGAACAGCTCCCGGGATGGGAGACAGCATTTGCAAAGCATAGAGCTGATGAGGGGTTCACACCCAGAGGATGCTAAGAACTCCTACAACTCAACAGCAACAACAGACAAATATACTCTTGTAAAAATGGGAAAAGGGCTTGAATAGCGATTTCTCTTTTTTATTGTTATTGTTTTATTCTTTGAGATGGAGTTTCGCTCTTGTTGCCCAGGCTGGAATGCAATGGCACGATCTCGACTCACCACAACCTCCGCCTCCCAGATTCAAGCGATTCTCCTGCCTCAGCCTCCCGAGTAGCTGGAATTGCAGGCATGCACCACCACGCCCAGCTAATTTTTTGTATTGTGAGTGGAGATGGGGTTTCACCACGTTGGCCAGGCTGGTCTCGAACTCCTGACATTAGGTGATCCACCCGCCTTGGCCTCCCAAAGTGCTGAGATTACAGATGTGAACCACCACGCCCGGCTTGAATAGCCATTTCTCCAAAAGGATATACAAATGATCAATAAGCACATGGAGAGATGCTTCACATCCTAATCACCCTAATCACTAGAGAAATGCAAATCAACACCAATAGTTGTGAAGACACTGCTTCACAACTATTTGAATGCCTCTTATTTTTATTTTTATTTATTTGTTTTTGAGAGGGAGTTTTTCTCTGTTGCCAGGCTGGAGTGCAGTGGCACCATCTCGGCTCACTACAACCTCCACCTCCCGGATTCAAGTGATTCTCCTGCCTCAGCCTCCCGAGAAGCTGGGATTACAGGCACCTGCCACCATGCCTGGCTAATTTTTTGTATTTTTAGTAGAGACGGGGTTTCGCCATGTTGGCCAGGCTGGCCTCGAACTCTTGACCTCAAGTGATCTGCCCACTTCAGCCTCCCAAAGTGCTGGGATGACAGGTGTGGGCCGCTGCACCCTACCAGGCTCTTATTTTTAGAATGGAAAATACCATGTTGGTGAGGATGTTACAAGTGGGGACCCTTGTGTGGTGCTCATGGGAATGTAAAGTGGCATGGCTGGAAAACAGATGTCAGAAGTTCATACAGTAGCATCGTAGGATCCACAGTCCCCCTTCTGGGTGTGGCATCATAGGATCCACGGTCCCCCTTCTGGGTGTGGCATCGTGGGATCCACGGTCCCCCTTCTGGGTGTGGCATCGTGGGATCCACGGTCCCCCTTCTGGGTGTGGCATCGTGGGATCCACGGTCCCCTTTCTGGGTGTGGCATCGTGGGATCCACGGTCCCCTTTCTGGGTGTGGCATCGTAGGATCCACGGTCCCCTTTCTGGATGTGGCATCACAGGATCCACAGTCCCCGTTCTGGGTGTGGCATCGTAGGATCCACAGTCCCCCTTCTGGGTGTGGCATCACAGGATCCACAGTCCCCGTTCTGGGTGTGGCATCACGGGATTCACAGTCCCCGTTCTGGGTGTGGCATCCTAGGATCCCCAGTCCCCTTTCTGGGTGTGGCATCACAGGATTCACAGTCCCTGTTCTGGGTGTGGTATCACGGGATTCACAGTCCCTGTTCTGGGTGTGGTATCACGGGATTCACAGTCCCTGTTCTGGGTGTGGTATCACGGGATTCACAGTCCCTGTTCTGGGTGTGGCATCGTAGGATCCACGGTCCCCTTTCTGGGTGTGGCATCGTAGGACCCACGGTCCCCTTTCTGGGTGTGGCATCGTAGGATCCACGGTCCCCTTTCTGGGTGTGGCATCATAGGATCCACGGTCCCCTTTCTGGGCGTGGCATTGTAGGATCCACAGTCCCCTTTCTGGGTGTGGTATCACAGGATTCACAGTCCCCTTTCTGGGTGTAGGGGCTCAGAGAGACATTTGCACACCCATGTTCCTGGTAGCCTCATTCATGATAGGCACAGGCAGAAGCTACCCAGGTGTCTGTGGATGGATGAATGGATGCATAAAATGTGACATGTACTTTTAAACAAAGATTATAGGCAGATGTCGTTTTGGATGGAGCTCCTACACCAGGCCCCAACACATCGCTCCATTTTGGTTTGGCCTAAATGCTAAGTGGCGTTATCAAACTGAAGCTTTAAGGAAGTAGATAGATCCCAAAGCTGACCAGTTTTCCCTGAAAATAGGAGACTCCAGTCTGCTTGGTCAGTATACTAAGGAAGTCCCTCTGCTTTAACCCTTACAACAAGGAACCTCAGAAAACCCGATGTCAACTGTCAGCCTTTCTCCTGCTCTGTGTCCCTGCACCCGCTTTACAAAACCCACTGTTGGCCGTTGCACCCGCTTTACAAAACCCACTGTTCGTCATTGCCCAGGGGGAGCTCTCATTCCTCGATTGAGGCTGCCCTATCCATGAATTGAGAATAAAAGCCAATTTGATCTGCAGCTAAATTTGTTATAATTTTGTATAACATTTTAATACTACATGTAGTGGAATATTATTTAGCCTTAAAAATTATCAACAAAAAAATCTAAACTCTGTAAAATATTTAAAGAAGTTTATTCTGAGCCAATGTGAGTGACCATGGCCCAGAAAACAGCTTCAGGAGGGCCTGAGAACCCGTGCCTGAGGCGGTTACAGTTTGGTATTATACATTTCAGGGAGAGAGAAGTTACAGGTGAAGCCAGGCTAGGTGTAATTCCAGCTCTTTGGGAGGCTGAAGCAGGGGGACTGTTTCCCTACAGGAGTTCGAGACCACCCTGGGCAACACAGCAAGATCCCGTCTCTACAAAAAATTTTCTTTTTTTTTTTTTTTTTTTTTTTTTTGAGACGGAGTCTTGCTCTGTCGCGGGGCTGGAGTACAGTGGCCGGATCTCAGCTCACTGCAAGCTCCGCCTCCCGGTTCACGCCATTCTCCTGCCTCAGCCTCCCGAGTAGCTGGGACTACAGACGCCCGCCACCTCGCCCGGCTAGTTTTTTGTATTTTTTAGTAGAGACGGGGTTTCACAGTGTTCGCCAGGATGGTCTCGATCTCCTGACCTTGTGATCCGCCCGTCTCGGCCTCCCAAAGTGCTGGGATTACAGGCTTGAGCCACCGCGCCCGGCCTACAAAAAATTTTCTAAAAATTAGCCAGGTGTGGTGGTGTATATGCACGGTGCCACCTGCTTGGAAAGCTGAGGCTTGAGTCTGGGAGGTCAAGGCCGCAATGAGCTGTGATTGTGACACTTCTGTCAGCCTGGGTGACAGAGCGAGACCCTGTCTCAAAAAACTAATTAATTAATTTAATTAAATAAAGAAGTTAGAGGTAAAGACATAAATCAGTACATGGAAGGTATACATTGATTCGGTGGGAAATGAGGGACATCTTGAAGGAGAGCAGGGGGATTTAAACGTTTTCTGATTGGCATTTGGTTGAAAGAGTTAAGCTGTAGACGTGAAGGCTTGCAGTGGGTGGAAATAAACGCTTGGGTTCAGCTGAGGGACTGTGGAGGCCAAGGTGCTGGTGACGTAGAAGCCTCCAGGAGGCACCCCAGAGAGGACAGAGGGCGGGCAGGGCCTTCGAATGTCTGGGGACTCCTGGTGGGTCTTTCCTGGGTGTGGGACCCTCAGCAGGTCTCTCCGGGTGTGGGACCCTCGGCGGGTCTCTTAGGGCGGGGGACCCTCCGCGGGTCTGGATTTGGGGTCTTACCGCCACAGAGTCTGTTCTGCTGTCTTCGGATCTGTATTTTGGAGTTAGTATCGGTCAGCTGCACCTCAACTCCTAAAGGTGGGAGGGAGGGGACTGTGACGAGGCGAGTCCCTCCTCCCTCCTATCACGGCAGGAATTTAGTTTTTCCGGTTGTGCTCTGTTCACTAGGCTGGGGGATTTGGTTTTTAGTTTACAGAAGAAAGGAAATTCAGACCCACACTCCCACATGGATGGAGGCTGAGGACATCATGTGAATGAAATAAGCCTGTCGACGAAAAGAGCAAAAGTCTGTGAAATATTTGAAGAGATAGATTCTGAACCACATAGAGTGTCCGTGCAGTGACACAGCCTCGGGAGGTGGGCAGGTGCAGCTGGGCCTTAGACACTTCAGGGGCACATGAGACATCCATCAGATACATTTAAGATATACATTGGTCGGGTCCAGAAAGGCGGGACGGCTCCAAGTGGGGCTTCCAGGTCAGAGGTAGATTTAAAAATGTTCTCATTGGCAATTGGTTGGAAGTTATTATCAGTAGAAAGGAATGTCAGGGTTAGGATAAGGGGTTGTGAAGACCAAGGTTTCATCATGCAGATGAAGCCTCAGGTAGTAGGCTCCAGAGAGAAGAGACTGTATGGTAAGTGTTTCTTACCAGACTTAAGGTCTGTGTTGATGTTAGTGCTGGTCGGCTTTTCCTAAATTCCAAAAGGGAGGAGGGCAGCATGAGGCATGGCCGACGACCGCTTCCTGTCGTGGACTGAACCAGTCTTTCAGGTTAATGTTGGGGTGTCCTGGCCCAGAGGAGGGGTCCATTCAGATTGTTGGGGAAGAGCCTTAGAATTTTATTTTTGGTTTACACCACAGAGATGGCTTTGAACACCTCTCGGCAGGCCACCACTGCTCCCACCCCCATGCAGGCACCCCAGCCTTCATTCCACGGCCAGGTCAGAGGGACCCAGGCCTGGAGGTCCGTGGTCACCAGCCTGGGCGGTCACCCTCAAGGTCACCAGCATCTGGGCTCTCACAACTTCACACCAAAAGCCCACCCGCTGGCAGATCCCTGGGGTCTGGAGACACTCCCAGAGGAGCCTCAAGAAGGTGGGTGAACAGGGAATGGCCCCTCCTGCTGGGAGTGGGATCCAGGAAGAGCCTTTGGGAGTGAGGAGGGATGGGGCAGCCAGACACAGAAAGGTCAATCCTGAAGGATAACACTTGCAGGCAGAGCCTGGAGTTGTCAAATTCTGGGAGATGGAGGCAGAACGGGGGTGCCAGGGGCTGGGGGAGGGGAATGGGAGTCAGTTTAATGGGTGCAGAGCTGCGGCTTTGCAAGAGGAAGTTCTGGAGAAGGATGGTGGTGATGACTTTACAGCATTGTGACTGCATTTAATGCCACTGAACTGCTCACCCAAAAATGGTTAAAATGGTAAAATGTTATGTGTATTTTATCACAATACAAAAAATAGCAAAAAGAAAATGCAAGCAGAAAGTAGGGGCCTAGAGATAGACTAAATCCTCCCCCACCCCCAGCCCCTTCCTTCTACAGAGGACAGAGGCACCTGATCCTGGCCTCTAGTTTTCTGAGAGGAGGCCGGTTTGATTAAATCAATTCACACGTAGGCAGGCTCTCCGGGGAGGGGGTCCTGTTTAATCTAAATTACTCTCGGCAGGGTGCTATTTCAGGCCTCTCAGAAGAGATATTTTTGTCCAGGGACCTTCCTGTTTCAAATAACATCCTTTGTGAGCCCTTCCTGACTGATCCTGGAAAGGTCAGGGAAGGGGCTGGTAGCCTCTGATTTCCTGTGGGCAGATTCCAGGAAGGGGCAGCAAGCCTGGCCCCTAGGCAGCCTGCAGCCTCCGATGGCTCCTCGGTGCTCCGAGAGCACGCACCTGGCCGCAGTTACCCCGCTGGGCACTCAGGGCTTCTGCAGGGGCACCTCAGCTGGGGATGATGGGGAGGGTTGACCACCCCAGCAGCTGTGTCCTCACAGGGACAGGGGTCTGCAGAACCGGCTGTCATTTGCTACACAGACCGTGTGATGGACGTGGGTCCTCGCTGGTCTTCCAGGCCCATTGGCAGCAGCCCCTGCTTGGCCCTTGCGGCCACTCACTGTCCTCTCTCCAGAGACCCCACACCCAAGTGTGAGGGCCGAGTTCTCGGCACAGGTTCCCTTTGAAGAAGGGGTGATCCCTGGGCCCCCTGTGGCCTCCAGCTGCTGTCCCACGCGGGCTCTCTCCAGCCCTCCAGGCCCCTCCTGGCCGTGCCGGCAGAATGTGCTCCTTCTCCAGCCCCTGCCCAGTCAGTTCAGTGGTGCTGGCTGCTGCTGCATCTTCCTCCCTGGCATGCAGCAAACTTCACATTTTGCCTCAGGACGTTCCAAGTCAGCCGTGGGAAACTGAACACTGGTTTAAAGACACATTGGTATCATCCCTGCTTTCTGCCACCCGGAGGCCTGTGTATGCATGGCCAGGATGGCAGCAGCACCTGTTTACTCAGATGAGCATTTCAGCAGAGCTGGAACTCAGAGACACACCTGGTTCCAGTCTTTGCTTCCTTGCCTATAATTTTCTCACACATCCCCACCGCAGCCTGGTGATCTGTGGGTCTGGAAGTGGATGCAGGTGTTAATGGAAAAATATCTGTACTCAGTTGTAAAGTGTGATGTGGTCTGCTGGTTTGAGGGGTCATTTTCAAGGCAGGTGCCCACTGGGCTGCCTGCCTCATCATCTCACTGTCACCCAGCATGACCTCACTGTGCCCGCCACCCAGCGTGACCCAGAGCTGAGGGCTCCTCCCATTCCACAGTTGAATTCCTGTCCCCAAACTGTCACGATGATGCTGGGTCTAAAACAGGTGGGTGGGGGCGGTAGCGGCGGCCTGGGAGCGACTGTTTTAAAGTTGGAATGAAAACCCTGACTCTCCAGGATCTCGCTCAAAGGGGCCACTCCTTGTCGGAGCTGCCCTGATTGCCCTGGCAGAGCAAGGCCCTGGCGTGGAGCCCGGGACGTGGGCCCCTGCCTTGTGGGAGCTTGGGCACAGAGTAAGCCCCAGACACCATCCTCTCCCACCACCCCGTGCTGCGTAGGCCAACTTCCCCTCCCCGAGGTTGGCGGGTGTGACCCTCCCTGCAGGGCTGTTCCCCCCTGCCCATTTCTTAACTCTGGGCTGCAATCTTAGAACACGCTGGTGACAGCCACCGAGCCAGCCAGGGGCAGGAGGGCAGGGTGCCCAGCACCAGGGTGCTCAGGAGGCCAGGCTGCCCAGCGCCAGGGTGTCCAGGAGACCAGGGTGCCCAGCACTCTGCCCGACCATGTCTACTGGCCCCGGTGCAGCTGCAGGTTTGCTGGTTGGTACTGAGGAAGGTGCTTGAAGAGGGGGCTGGGCAGGGTCACATGCCTGAAGCTCAGCAGCGGGTGCCGGCGCTCTGGGTGGAGAAGCAGCGCCAGGACACAGGGAGAACCCTGAGAAGGCCCACGGAGGCACACGCAGGACACAGACAGGTGCCGACTGAGTCGTGCCCCTGAAATTCGCAACTGAGGCCCCAGCCCCCACAGGACTGTATCTGGAGCTAGGATCTTGAGGGAGGGATTTAAGGTTAAATGAGGTTGTGAGGAGGGCCCTGACCCGACAGGACGATAGGACGTGTCCGTGTAAGAAGAGAAAGCGACGCCAGGGATGCGTGTGTGTAGAGGAGCGGCGGTGGAGGACACGGGAGAAGCCGCCGTCTGCAGGCCACAAATAGGCCTCAGGAGAAACCGCCCATTGGCCCCTTGGTCTTGGACTTCCAGCCCCCAGGCTGCGAGGGAACAATTTCTGGTGTTGAAGCCCCCATCCGAGGCGCTTTGTTACAATTGCTGGAGCCAGCGAGGCCGGCCTTACCCTTGCCCCTTATCCGAGAGGACTGGCAGCAGTGCTGCGGGAGGTGGCGGGATGTCGGGAAGCTCAGGCCTTGGGAAATGCCACCTTCCGTGGGCGATCCTTGAGCTGCAGCTTCTGACCCTGCGGATGGAGGGGGGTGCCGCCCGTGAGGCTGTGCTGGGGCCCTCAGGGACGGAAGGCCCTGGGTCACAGATGGAACCGTAAGCTCTGTGGTGCCCGGCCTGGGAACAAGCCTTCTTTGGCCACCTCTCAGCCCCTGTTACAGTGAATACCAGGGCCCAAGGCCCAGCGCCCTCCCGAGGTGGAGGATGGGCCAGGAAAGTCCATTTCCTCTTCTGCTGACCTACTCCTCCTTACCTCCCCTGAGTTCTGAGCACGTTGCCCGAAGAACAGGGGCCCTGAGTGAGTTTGGGATGTGGAGGGGAGGGGCACGTATGGGGAGGCAGCTGATGGTCACCGGTATTCTGGGGGAAGATGTGGGGAGGGCCGTGAGCAGCTCCTGCCTAGAGTTCTGGGCAACGGTTCAGCAAGAGGGGAGAGGGACAGAGAGAGACACAGACACAGAGACAGAGAGAGACACAGAGACAGAGACAGATAGAGACAGAGAGACACAGAGACGGAGACAGAAAGACAGGGAGACAGAGACAGCCAGACAGAGACAGCAAGAGAGAGACAGAGACACAGAGACAGAAAAACAGAGAGAGAGAGATGGACAGAGACAGAGACAGAAAGAGAGAGAGACACACAGGGAAGCAGAGAACGGGGAAGAGAGGGGAGAGGAGAGAAGGGGAAAGGGAAAGGGGAAGAGGAGGGGGAGGGGAGGGGAGCGGGAAGGGGAGACGGGAGGTGGGGAGGGGATGGGGGGACAGGAGAGGGGGTGAGTTTTCTTCCTCCTGATTATGGGGGCACCAGGGCTTATAGGGCTGGGCTGCCCCTGCCCTGTGGAGCATCTGGGCTCTGTATAGAGGGGCCCTGTCCGGGGCCCAGAGGTTCTGCCAGCGGTGGCCAGGTGAACTGACTGTGGCCCAGTGCAGCTCCCGGGAGGGGAGCAGCCACCCTGACGCCACCTGCCCTGCCTCTAGCACCAGAAGCAAAGGTGGAGACCGGGAAGCACCAGGAAGTCCTGCAGGGCTGCAGGGAAGATGGGGGTATCTCCAAGCAACAGCCACAGTTGGCGGCTGGGAGTGCTTCAGACTCCACATGACCAGATCTGATCCTGATAGCAGCACCCACGATAATGGTGACTTAGACAAAATGAAAGTCCACTTCTCCCTCACTAAGCATTTTGTTCTGAATTTGTTCATCCGTCGATCTGTCCTGGTGAACCCTCTTGTCTCTGTCTGAGTGTCCAATGGCCTCTCTGCACCAACGGAGCTATTCCTTGTCCACGCCGTTCCATGCAGCACCACCGGCCACACGTGGCTATTAGCACTTGAGCTGTGGCTGCTGTGGCTGAGGACCTGGATTCTTCATTTAAAAAAAAATGTTAACTTAAATCTAAACTTCAGTGACCACACAAGCTTAGTGGCTGCTGTCCCAGTGAGGTCTGGGTGCTGAGGACACAGCAGGGAAGACAGTCCCCAGGGAGCCTTCATCCCAGGAGGGACAGAAAATGAGCTGGGGGAGAGCACAGAGAGAGAGGTAGGGATGGCTGTGGTGCTGTGGCAGCTGTGGTGCCCATGGCAGCTGTGGTGCCCGTGGTGGCAGGGACAGCTGTGGTGCCCATGGTGGCTGTGGTGCCCATGGCGGCTGTGGTGCCTGTGGTGTCAGGGAAGGCTGGGACAGCGGAGTTACAGGCTCAGTGACATCTCTCCATTAGGACTGGGAGAGGACTGGGGGTCCTACTGCCCAGCACTTGAGAATGTGATGGTATTGGGAGGGAGGTGTTTGCAGAGGTCATCAAGTGATAGCTCACAGCGGTGTGTCCTAATTCAACATGACGGGTGTCCTTATTAAAAGGGGGAGTTTGGACACAGAAATAGACACTCACAGAGTGGGGACGATGCAGAGACACAGGGAGAGGCTGGGGTGTGCGAGCCAAGGAGAGGCTGGAACCGGAACCCCCCACAGCTCAGGGGAGCAGCCCAGCCACACGCTGGCCTAGGACTTCAGGCCTGAGGCCGTGAGACGGTCCGTGGTGTGCGCAGCCTGGCTGCAGTCATTTCCACAGCGGCCCGGGCGGATTGATGTAAACTCCCCGTGTCCACCCTCCCCTCAGCCTGGCCGCTCTGAACTGGCCCAGGCCCAGCTTGGCCACTTTGGCTGCAGCTCTGCCTCACCCTGAGCCTCCCGAGGGGTTCCCCCCGGAACATTCTCCCATGACATGGTCCTCATGAAGCCACTCCGAGCTGTCACGCCAGTGCAGTGACCACATCCCTCCCCAGCCAGTGCTCGTCGACGGCCCTCTTGGATGAATCTCCCTCCCCTGCACCCCCCCCGCCAGCCACCTGAGCCCTCCCTGGGGCCCTGGACTCCTCCCTCGTGCCTCTCGTTGCCTGGTGACCGGAGCTTTCTCGTCCCCTGGAGTAGAGAGCGTGGAGCCAGCGGTGCGAGTTCCTGAGCACGCGGAGTTCCGGGGTTGCTGGGCACGCTGGCACCGTCCCGAGCCCCATCTCCCTGTTCACATAATGACACCTCCCTCCAGGGCCAGCTGTGGGGAGGGGAAGCCAGCAGGGAGCACCCCCTTGCTGGAGCTGTACCTGTTTCCTCCTCCCCTGCTTGCCAGTGTCTTCCAGACCCAGGGGTGGGAAGGGAACCGAGGGAGATGGAGACACAGGTGTGGCCGTGCGTGCAGACTGGTGGTCCGGATCCATCTGAGGGGCTGTGGGGACCACGCGGCTCATTGTCTGGGATGTGCTGGCTGCGGCAGGGCTGCCTTCCTCAGGAGAGGGATCTGCCTGGGTTCCCACCAGACCCTGCTCCCTGCACCCAGGTGGGCCGGAGCCACAGAATCCCACACCCCGCAGCTGTTGGTACGAGGTGAGGCTTCTGCCTTCCGTGGACACAGACCCTCTCACACGTGTTCCCGCCCAGCACGCAGGAACTGCAGGTTTCTACACCCCTTCAAATCCAGCCTGGGCCAGGGAATGCTGAGGAGTTGACCCAAACCTGGACCCAGATGCAGCCAAACTCAGGCCCCCACAGCCAGCCGGTGATGGGAAACAGCGTTTCTGGGGGACCTTCTGAGGGCAGGACGGCGCCTTTGGGGTGCTGGTCGAGGACAAGGCTGTGGTGCCTGGTCGTTAACCTCGGAGCATGTGATGCCTGAGACCTGGGATGCTCCGGGAGACAGGTGTGCAGGTCGGGCATGTCCTGACACCTTCCAGCATGTCCCGGCGTGGTCTGCATCTGCATCTTGACACTTCTTGGGATCAGAGCCCTGAGGCCCATACATCCGGAAACGCCATTTGGAGATGTGGAAAATCCTTTTGACTCACAAAATCTGCCTTTGTCTCAGCAAGTGTCCCAGAACCGTGGGGACGTAGTGGCCCTAGAATGGGAAGTGGAGCTCGGGAACCTTCAGAATTACTCACCTTCCCCAAAGACACGGGGCCTGCCAGGAGGAGAGGCGTGGGTCACAAAAGTGAGCCATGGCTACCCCAGGGTCAAACAAGCTCACCGCGTGCACTCGGGGAAGGCGGGCTGTGCGGATGCCCGTGGAGGAGCACGGGGGCCACTCTGCCTCCTGTTTCCCAGCACCCGCACCCGCTGGGGCCACTGCCTAAACAGTTCTCCAGGCAACCTCGGCTCCAGGTTCCAGCATGTGGCACCTTTGCCGCTGTGCAGACACCATCCGCTCAGATGAAGCCAGCAAGGCCCAGGCAGTGTCAACCGCCCCAGCTCCCAGAACCGCATCTGTGAGGCTGAGCCCCCTCTTGGTTGAGGGCCCAGGGCCCTCGTGAGGATGTAGCTGAGCTCCAGTTGCATTTGCCTGGAGTGGTTCCTGCCTTCCAGGGGCTGCTCCCCACCAGGGCTGGGCTTGATTGCAGGCACTGGGACTGCACATCTTAGGGAGATGCTACCAGTGAAGGTCCCCCCAGGATCCCAGCCAGCTGCCATGGAGGCCACGGGCTCACACATTCCCCTTCCTCCTGCCTGCAGATCATGAGGACTCAGCAGCCACCCAGTGGGCCATGCCCATGGGGATGAGGAGGGAGCCCAGCTGTGGGGACCATCAGAGGCTTCCAAAGTGCACCTGCTGCTGCCCAGAGGCCCCCCCCTAAGCTTGGGTGAGGGGCCATCCCTGCAGCCACTTCGAAGTCAGGACTTCAGCTTGCTCTCCTTCCAGAGGCCTGGTGGTGGGTGCAGGTCCACAGGCTTCTGGCCAGTGCCCTGGAGTCAAGTATCCCCAGCCCACCTCAGGGCACATTTTAGGACCCAGCACGTGTTAGGGACCTGGTAGAAAGCGGCGTGCTGCAGATGGACAGACACCCTGAGTCTCCCGCTGTGCACACAGGGCTGTGTCGGGCAGTGGCGCTTGGCTTCCTGGGCCTCTCTCTGGAGCCCAGGTCCTTCTGAGTTTGGACCTTGTTCCTGTTTTGGTTTCAAAGTTTGTAGTAAGCTAAATGGTGGCCTCCAGAGAGCTACATCTATGTCCTGATTCCTGGAATCCGATAATATGACCTTATTTGGAAAAGAATCTCTGCATGTGGGGTAACGTTAAAGATCTCCAGCTGAAGTCGCCCGTTTATCTGAGCGAGCTCTAAACCCACTGGCAAGTCAGAGGCAGACGAGAAGAGAGGCATGCAGAGAAGGCCCCCTGAGGTTGAGAGGTGAAGCGGGCTGGGCTTCTGGGTGGGGTGGGGACTTGGAAAACTTTTCTGTCTAGCTAAAGGATTGTAAACACACCAATCAGTGCTCTGTGTGTAGCTAAAGGTTTGTAAATGCACCAATCAGCACTCTGTAAAAACAGACCAATCGGCACTCTGTAAAATAAACCAATCAGTGCTCTGTAAGATGGACCAATCAACAGGATGTGGGCGGGGACAAATAAGGGAATAAAAGCCGGCCAACCCTGGCCACCCTGAAGAGGGCAGGCAGCAGGCTGGGGTGGAGCGTGTGTGCTGTGGAAGCTTTGTTTTTTTGGTTTTTTTTTTCCTTCACTTTTTGCAGTAAGTCTTGCTGCTGCTCACTTTTTGGGTCTGTGTCACTTTTAAGAGCTGTAAGACTCACTGCAAAGGTCCGGGGCTTTATTCTTGAAGTCAGCCTAGACCAATGAACCTACTGGAAGGAACCAGCTCTGGACACAGCCTGACCACTCCTGAGAAGAGGAGGGGCGGGTGCCGGCAGCTATCCCTGCTTCAGGGTCACTCAGGAACCAGGAGCCCAGCAACCAGCCCGACAAGAGAGACTGCTCCTTCTGCCACGGCCCGCGGGACCCCCTGGGGTGTCTTCCACAGCACTGGTGTGGACGCCCTGATTCTTTCTCAGTGCGCCAGGCCCCGGGGAGCCGGTGCTGGGGGGGCGCTGATCCGGGTGCCTGTGCTGGCTCCTCTGGCGCCAGCCAGACCGCGGGTTCTGATGACGTGCTAGGGCGAGCAGGGAGGGCCTGACCTGCAGAAGCCACATCCAGGAAGAGGAGCCCTGGGTCCGAACCATCCAGATGTGTGGCCTAGAGGACAGCTGTGTGAAGCCCTGGGGCAGGCCCTGTTTGCCAAGTTCAGGATGAGACTGTGGACCTGAGTGGGGACCACCTGGAGGGGACCAGGGTCATTCAGCGCCTGTTACAGGGAGAGGTTGGATGTCCAGGCAGGCTGAGGAGCGGGAAGGTGTGTACAACGGGCAAGGTGCAGTCGGGGCTGAAGGCTGTCCCCTAGCAGTGGGGACCCTCTGGGGCTGGGTGGGGTGTATTTGACATCCCTGGCAGGTGCCAAGCTGTAAGGAAACAAGGTGGGGAGACAGGCAGGCAGGGATGGAGACCTGGCTCTCTGGGCCAAGGTTCTTTGTTGTTCGTGGTCTGATCCTCGTCCTTCGAGTCCTTGGTTTCTTGGTTCACAGACGGGTGGGGCTACACAGGGAGTGGCTCCGGATCGTTCCTGGCCTCCAGTGCTCTGGGAGGAGGGCACAGGTGGCCCCACCTGTGATTGGGGTATGAATCCTTGTAGTAGAGGCAGAGTGAGCTTGAGGGGATGAGAACCAGAGGCTGCGGCGGCCTCACTGTGGCTGGGTGTGGCTCTGTGCACCCAGCTCTGGGCTGGGAAACACTTGCTGTAGACACACGTGTGTCTGCATGTGTGTGCTGGTCCTGGTGTTGGTGTGAGCACGTGCCTGTGTCCTGGTGGTGAGTACATGTGTGTGTCCTAGTGTTGGTGTATGTGCACATGTGTGCGTGTTCTGGTGTTGGGGTGTGTGCACATGTCTGTGTATCCTAGTGTTGGTGTCTGAGCACATGTGTGCCTGCGTGTCCTGGTGTGTGAGCACGTCTGTGTTAGTCAAGTCGTATGTCTTGGTGGGTGTCAGGAGTCGTGATTTCTCGGAGCTGGGTCGGAAGGATAGTGGAGTGTTTCCCTCTGTCGCACGAATGGTTCCTTGGGAGGACAAAGCTGCACAGCGGTGCCTGCAGGAGCGGAGATGGCCTCGAGTCTCCCTCATCCTGTGGCCTCTCCACAGGCTCCTCTTCCATGGGCTCTGGACCTTCCCATCAGCAGCTGTTTGCTTAAACGGGATTCCCAGCATGGATCAAGGGGACATGTGCATCCGTGTCCTCTGGATTGGAGCCAGGCCCGGAGAGGGTATGCTGCTTACCCCACACCCCGCAGGGCCGGCGAGGCCACCATTTCTGTGGGGAACTTACAGGATGGGCAGGGAGGGTGTGAGGGAAACAGGGAGTGCGTCCTGGATGTGCGGACGGTGTGGTCCAAGCTGGCACTGTGTGTCAAACTCATGAAAATATTTTTGGAAAATCCACCGGCTGTGAAACTGCAGTCCTCTGAAAGAGACCTGGTGTGTTCCTGCCCTTACCAGGGCGAGGCACTTAGGCAGAGCCTTCTGTAAACCCCGAATGGGACTTTTGTCTTTCCAGGAACATCGTCACACTGTCACCACTCATGCACGCACCTGAAGCCACATGTGGCATCACTTTGCACATGTTCACCCTTACAGAAACAGCACTGGGAGTAAGCACCAGAACAAGTAAGTAGACTTGTTCTGGGGCTCTGTCTCCGCACCCCTCTGGCCACTTCAGCCCTGGGACCGGCATCATGTTATCTCCATGGCCACCCTGGATACCAGGGCAGCAGGGCTGAGGGCGAGGGCCGCAGGTCACATCACCCACAGGTGAGCGCACCTGGGCTGGAGCCGGAATGTTTAGTGTTGAGGCATTTGTCCAAGGCCCTGGTCTAGTGTTGAGGCATTTGTCCAAGGCCCTGGAAACGGAGCATGGTAGTTGTGTGTGGTTGGCTTCCTGGGTCCCAGGAACTCCCTTTGCCTGTTGAGTCAAAATCTCACAGGCTCAGCTGCAAATGCACCTTTTCAGTTTCCTTACTAGGAAGGTTCTGGCTGGCCCCACAGTCTCTCCAGATGTCTCTCCTTTCATTTTCCATCATTTCCATCATTTTCCGTCTATTCATCCCCATCTTATAGATGAGCAAACCACGGCTTAGGAAGGTCAGTGTCTTGTTTGAGATGGAGTCTTGCCGTGTCACCCAGGCTGGGGTGCAGTGGTGAGATCTCAGCTCACTGCAACCTCCTCCTCCCAGGTTCAAGTAATTCTCCTACCTCAGCTTCCTGCGTTGCTGTGATTACAGGCACCTACCATATACCCGGCTAATTTTTGTGTTTTTAGTAGAGACAGGGTTTCACCATGTTGGCCAGGCTGGTCTTAATCTTCTGACCTCAGGTGATCCACCCCCTTCGGCCTCCCAAAATGCTGGGATTACAGGTGTGAGCCACCGCACCCAGCCGAGGAAGGTCAGTGTCTTACGAAGGTCAGCCTAGGTGGTGTCAGGGCTCCGGGCTGAAGTTAGCAAGCATCCTGAAGTCCCACTCACTGGTGCACCTGAGCCTCAACTGTGAGCAGAGGGGAGCAGAAGTTTTCAATGGCAGGCAGGAATCCCCCCACTGGGCAGCAAGCAGCTGGGCCAGCCCATCTTCCCCCTGAGGTGACTGAAGCTGTGGGGCCGAGGCTGCGCTGGGAGCTCTGGTGACTCCACTGGTGGGGACTGAAGTTAGATCTGACGGTGCCTGTTAAAGCGTCAGGGGTGTGCAGTATGGGGGAGGGGGTGCCAGCGCTGCCTGTGAGTGTCCCAGGGCCCCACTCCCCCAGCCGACCTCCTGACCTCTCCCTGCTGGTGCTGTGCAGGTGTCCGGTTTGAGTTCTCTTTATTGTGGCAAACATACTCATCCTGCAACATTTTATGACTTTTACCACTTTGAAGCGTACAGTTCTGAGGCATTCAGCACGTCCACGCTGCTATGTGGCCATCCCTACCGTCCATCTCCTGTCTGCCCAACAGACCGCTGTCCCCATCACTCACTCCCCTCCCTCCACAGCCTGCACAGCCGTCTACATTGGGCCTCTGGATCCGGCACCTCCGGGGACCTCCTAAGCGTGGGAGCGTACAGTCTTTGTCCTTCATGACTGGCTGATTTCACTGAACGTCCTCAGCTGTCATCACACTGCTGCCTGTGTCAGAATGTCCTTTTCTTTGAGATGGAGTCTTGCTCTGTCACCCAGCCTGGAGTGCAGTGGCACAATCTCGGCTCACAGCAGCCTCCACCTCCCAGGTTCAAGTGATTCTCCTGCCTCAGCCTCCCGAGTAGCTGGGATTACAGGTGCCAGCCACCACACCTGGCTAATTTTTGTGGTTTCGGTAGAGACGGCATTTCCCATGTTGGCCAGGCTGGTCTGGAACTCCTCTTAATCTGCCCACCTCGGCCTCCCAAAATGCTGGGGTTGCAAGAGTGAGCCACCGTGCCCGGCCATGCCCTTTTTTAAGGCTGAACAATATCCTGCTGTGTGGACAGACTCGTTCTGTTCATGGCTTTATCTGCTCACCACCTCTCGGGCTGATTCTGCCACCTCTGTTGTGGGTAGTGCAGCTGTAATCACGGGTGTGCAATACCTGTTCGAGTCCCTACTTTCAGTTCTTTCTAGCACATATGCAGAAGTGAAATTGCTGGGTGGGAGGGTAATTCTATTAACTTTTTCAAAATCTACCGTTCTCGTTTCTGTGTTGACTGTCCCGGTTCACACTCCCACCAGTAGAAGGGGCCGAATATTTTCACATCCTTGCAGTCTTCATTTTCTCGTGTTTTGATAGTAGCCATCTTCATGGGTGTTCAAGTTTTTTCTTTTTTTTCTTTTTTTTTTTTTTTTGACACGGAGTCTCGCTCTGTCGCCCAGACTGGAGTGCAGTGGCGGGATCTCGGCTCACTGCAAGCTCCACCTCCCGGGTTTATGCCATTCTCCTGCCTCAGCCTCCCGAGTAGCTGGGACTACAGGTGCCCGCCACCTTGCCTGGCTAGTTTTTTTGCATTTTTTTAGTAGAGACGGGGTTTCACTGTGTTAGCCAGGATGGTCTCGATCTCCTGACCTCGTGATCCGCCCGTCTCGGCCTCCCAAACTGCTGGGATTACAGGCTTGAGCCACCGCACCCGGCCGTTTTTTCTAAACGGAATTTTGCTCTTGTTGCCGAGGCTGAAGTGAAATGGCATGATCTCAGCTCACTACAATCTCTGCCTCCCGGGTTCAAGTGATTCTCCTACCTCAGCCTCTCCAGTAGCTGGGATTATAGGCATGAGCCACCACGCCTGGCTGATTTTTGTATTTTTAGTAGAGACGGGGTTCCATCATGTTGGCCAAGCTGGTCTCAAACTCCTGACCTCAGGTGATCTGCCCACCTCGGCCTCCCAAAGTACTGGGATTACAGCCGTGAGCCACCTCGCCCAGCCAAGTTTTTTAACTTACTAGAAACACATAGCTGTCCCAGAATTGCAGAGCTGGAGCTGGGAGAGAGACCCAGTTCTCCCACAACAGGAGAATCAGTTTTTAAAGGGGAGGCTGGGCTTGTTCTACACTCTGGCTGTCTGGGGTGGGCCTGGGGTGGGCGAGGGGGTCTGGCTGGGCTGAGCAGGCTTGTGGGTACCATCCAGCCCCGTCTCTCCACGGTGTGCGTGCCAGGAAGTTCAGGGAGGAAGGCCGAGCAGCGGTTAGAACAAGAGCCCACTCCCACCTCCAGCTGCAGCTCCATACAACCCTGTCTGCTGTTGCTGCCTCACTTGGTCAGGGAAATAACTTGGCTCCCCTGGATTACTCGGAAAGTTATTTACAGGGTCTGAGAACCTCGGGGGGTTCCTGAGCTGCCCCTAACCTCAGCCTCTGAGATTCAGCATCAGATGTTCATATCCTGAAACTCCACACATAAAGCTGATGAAGTTCTCACCGAGGGGCACATGTCCAGCCTCCCATCTCTGATGGTGCTTTGGGGTGATCCCAGCAAGCACGCCGGCCAGCAAGCGTCCAGCAGCAGCCACAGGGCCTACAAGTATTTGGGGTTGTTCTCTCCACCCACAGTCAATCCCAGACAGTGCTGTGTGGGGTCCCCCTCGCCTCTCTTGCCTTAAGTCTTGTTGATGAAAAGAACAGGTGCCTCATGGCCCTGACCCCACCTCGCCCAGCCCTCTCCCCCAGGACCAGCAGGGCAGGGTTCCCAGGGAGCCGTGTGCATTTGAATATCCTCCACTCCAGGAGGAGGTGGGGCTGGTGGGATTCAAGCTCAGGTCTGAAGATCCTGAGGAGGTTGGGGGGTTGCGGGGAGCTCTTGCCCACATGCGCAGCCCCCAACCACCAGCCCCGCGCAGGGGCACCTGGTTAAATTTGTTTCAAATTAACACAAATAATTCTTAGTAGAAGCAGCTGGGTGTGGTGGCTCATGTCTGTAATCTCAGCACTTTGGGAAGCCAAGCCTGGCAGATCGCTTGAAATTGGGAGTTCGAGACCATCCTGGCCAACGTGGTGAAACCCTGTCTACAAAAATTAGCCGGGTGTGGTGACGCACACCTGTAATCCCAGCTACTCGGGGGGCTGAGGCAGGAGAATCACTTGAACCCAGGAGGCAGAGGTTGCAGTGAGCCGAGATTGCACCACTGCACTCCAGCCTGGGCGACAGAGCGAGACTCTGTCTCAGAGAGAAATAAATTCTTAGTAGAAGCAATATTTGGGCCACACTACATCAAAATAAAATTCATCATGTATCTGAAATTTGTGGTGGGCCGAGGGCCTGTGTCTTCTCCGGCAGCCCCGGCCAGGTCCTCTGGCCATGGTGGGAGCTGGCACTGGAATGGTCCAGAAGGCGAGGGGTCCTCATGCGTCAGGGAACCCTGGAAGGGAAGGGACAGAAAACAGCCTGGGTTTTAATCCAAAAAAGAAAGGCCGGGCGTGGTGGCTCAAGCCTGTAATCCCAGCACTTTGGGAGGCCGAGACGGGCGGATCACGAGGTCAGGAGATTGAGACCATCCTGGCTAACACGGTGAAACGCCGTCTCTACTAAAAAATACAAAAAAACTAGCTGGGCGAGGTGGCGGCGCCTGTAGTCCCAGCTACTCGAGAGGCTGAGGCAGGAGAATGGCGTAAACCCGGGAGGCGGAGCTTGCAGTGAGCTGAGATCCGGCCACTGCACTCCAGCCTGGGCGACAGAGTGAGACTCCGTCTCAAAAAAAAAAAAAAACTGTTACCAGAAAGGGCCCCAATCCAGATGACCCCCAAGGGAAGGTTCTTGGACCTCACAAGAAAGAATTGGAGGCGAGTCCACAGAGTGAAAGCAAGTTTATTAAAGTGAAGGGATGAAGAATGGCTGCCCGACCAAGGACGCTGTTACTTCTTGATCATGCGCTGAACAAGGGGTGGATTATTCATGAATTTTCCAGGAAAGGGGTGTGCAATTCCCAGAACTGTGGGCTTCTCCCCTTTTTAGGCCATAGAGGGTAGCTTCCCGATGTTGCTGTGGCCTCTCTAAACTGCCATCGTGCTGGTAGGAGTGTCTCGTAGATGCTAATGCATTCTAATCAGCGTGTAATGAGCAGTGAGGGCGACCAGAGGTCACTTGCATGCCGCCTTGGTTTGGTGGGTACTGGGTATTGGACAGCGTCCTGACCACAACCTGTTTTATCAATAAGGTCTTAGTGACCTGCCTCTTGTGCCAATGTCCCGTCTCACCCTGTGACTGAGAATCCCGAAGCTCCTGGGACTGCAGCACAGCAGGTCTCAGCCTCCTCAGACCCAGCCACTGTTCAAGATGGAGTCACTCTGGTTCAAACGCCCCTGACGGAACCAGGGGCAGTGAACTTTGCCGTGTACACAGCCAGGGTGCCGGGCCTCACCTGGGAATGTGCTTCTGGGGGCTGTCGCCCCACGTCCCAGGAGGATCAGCTTACTCACTGAGTCCTTCCACAGCACAGGCCACAAAGGGAACCCCTTTCCCGTGTCCTGGATGAGGGTCTGGGAACCCACCCCAGACAAGCCATTGCTGGGCAAGGTCTGGGGGTTGGCTTGACTCAGGCTCTCAGTCCCAGGGTAGATTCTGGGGGGCCCAAGGGGGGCAGCCCTAGCCCCTGGTTAGGGACCCGGAGAGGTGAGGTGAGGCCCCCAACACCGGGCAGGAGAGGTGGTCCCGGCAGGTTGCCTGGAGCACACGCTCTGGGGAGGTCCTCAGGGCTTGTGTTCACCACCAGGGCCAGTGCCTGCTTCCAACAGCATGGCAGACGTGCGAGACTGTGCACCCCAGGTGCTAGGATTGTGTAGAATCCTGAGTTTCTGGAACCATCTGCCTGTTGCATCAACACCGGCTCCTTCCCCCATGCCCTTCAGCTGCTGCTGAGGCGGAGGTGCCCCAAGGAGGGGCCCAGGAATCCGCCTGTGCCAGTGGTGCCAGGCCCCAGCCTCCGGGTGACTATCGGCAAGGAGCAGGACAGCCAGGAGGGACCGTGTCCCTGCACATCCCCGTGGGTCCCAGCGTGTCCCCACGTGTCCCCTTGCTATCCGGGACGTCCCTGTGAGTCCCTGTGTGTCTCTGCGAATATGGGTGCTGAGCTCTGAGTCTCTGTTTTGCTTTGATTCAGGCCTCCATCCCCCAGTCCAGGCCTTGCTCCTGCCCCCAGCCCCCACCCTGAAAACACCACCCCCTCCCTGACCTCCCAGGGGGCCCCCGGCGGCCCTCAGACCACCCTCTGAGGGGAGGTTCCATCAGGGACCCCAGGGCTGCTCCAATGCTGTCCCCAGGGCTCACTCCCTGAGCTGCCTCCCTGCTCAGACTGGCCCAGCCACTCCCCTTGGCCGGAAGGAGACCGCTGGGCCGTGCTGAGCTCAGCCTCCTCCTCTGCCCACTTCTGCCACCCTCCGCCGACCTGCATGTGCTGGGTTTCCCTGGCAGGGGCTCCGTGCACCTGTCCAGGTGTGTCTGCTGGAAGCTCCCACTGCTCCCTCTGGGCAGGCACAGGTACACCTGCAGGTCCAGGGAAGAATGCAGCACGCCCTCCCTCCCTGCCGCCCCCGCCCTGGCTAAGGAGGTGAGGGGACCCGCGTGCGCAGCCGCCCTGGCTGAGGAGGTGAGGGAACACGCGTGCGCAGCCGCGGGCAGGGCTGTGGGAGGCCCCGGGTGGCTTCTGGGGTGGGGTGGGGGCGGGCTTTCACTCAGCCTCTCTTCCTCTCACAGTTCAAGCGCTGGGAGGGCCACGTCTTTGCTCCCCGCCCAGATGCAGATGCAGGTGCAACCTGGGTCCTCCCGTCCTCGCTGGGCGTTGAGCCGAGACAGGAGGTGCCTGCTCAGGTCCCTTGTCCTGAGAGTGCCTCCTCCCAGCCAGCCTTGCCTGGTGGGGTCCTGCAGGTTACGACTGAAGCGAGTGCTGTGGCTTCTGGAAGATTCTGGAGGGTCCTGGGCTGCCCAGGAGGCCACTTGATGGGAGCAGTGGAAAAGGGGCCCCCACAGCTAAGACTCCTGTAACCAAACGGGTGCAATTCTGGGTGATTTTCCACAGATTTTCTGAACCACATCCAGAAGTAAAGTTATGGAGGTGATATCAAAGCTTCTTGGGTATTTAAACTTCCTCTTTCAGGGGAAAACGCAGAGATAGCTTTGGCTGCCCCAGCTGGCAAGGGCATCCCTTGAGCTCTGACCCCTGACCCACAGGCTCCTCACCTGGGAGTCAGGTGACAGCTTCACGCCCAGGACACAATGGGCTGTAAGGTTCCAGCTCTGACGGCAGCAGGGCGTTCTTTTCCTCTCGAATCACCAGGCTTCGGGTCAGCGGTGTCAAGAGCCCGGCTCCAAGGTGCCTCTGCACGTAATCTCAGCTGGGATCTTTTCTTCCTGTTTAATCATGTGCAGAAATTACATCCCACCGGGGTGACCGCTGTGACTTTCTCTGTGAAACAGTGGGTGCCCCAGGTGTTCTCGTGTTCATCCGCGTGAGGGCTTTGGAAGCCTTGCCAGGGATGCCTGAGCAAGCGCGTCTCTCGGGGGCTGGCCGATGCCACAGCTGGGCTCCTGGAGCCACCCTCCACCCTGTCTTCCAGGACGCTGTGGTTTCCCTGGTCCTGGTCCTGGACATCACAGGAAGGCTGAGGGGGCCAGGAGGGGAGGGCACCTGGTTCTGTCCCTTATGCCAGGGGAAGCCTGGAACTTTCTCTGGCCCTCGGGGGCCTGGGGTCCCCTGGGACACTCCTGGTGGCCCCGTGACCACCTCCTTGCCTTGGGTAGCTGCTGAGGCTCTGTGAGACTGGACCTTGGAGGTGGGGATGTTAGCTGAACGTCCTGCCCACCTCTGACTTTCACTTGGAGCCAGGAGGCATTGCTCCCTGCAGCAGCTCAGCCCTTGGGAACGGACAGAGAGGCCAGCAGCAGTGGCCGCTGGCTGAGGGAGGCCTCCTGGAGGCGTGTCCTCGTGTGTCAAGGAGAGATGTGGCTGCCCCCCGGGCGAGGCAGGCCCTGGGCAGCAGCTGTGACCGAGGTTTGAGGAGAGGGGCTTCTAGAGGCCATCATACTTGGGATCCCAGGGGTACCCCCAAGCCTTGCAGGGGGTGGCGGGGTATACTTGGCCATCAGGGAAAGCTGAAAGCAGAACTCAACAGAAGGTGTGTTTGACGCGCATGGGGATGGAGCACGTGGCAGGGAGCGGCGTGACTGAGGGTTCAGCTTGTGTGGGTGGATGGTGGGAGTGGGTCTGGTTTCTGCGTGTGTGTGCACATATGTGTGTATGCAAACGTGATCCATTCTAGGAAAACGCTGGGAGCCGTGTAGAGACCAGGCAGACTTGGGGCCACTCCCATTGGTGTGCACGCATGCACACACACACATACATGCACACACATGCACACATGCTCCGCTGCAGCCTGTCAGGACTGGTAGTCACAGGGCGGACCCGATGCCCATGGGCCACCAGGTCTATACCAGTCTCACTGGCCACCGCACCTGCTGAGCCTGTTGTTTATCAAATATTTACTGAGCCCCAGTGGTCTCGGTGTGTTGGGGCTGGGCGGCACTTTTCCTCCCTATGAGAAGACGAATTCTAGAACTTTCCATCAACCACATGAGGAAGGAAACCTCTGTTGGAGGCTCCATCTGTACCAAGGTGTGCTCCAAGGTCCCTGGGTCCGCATGAGATGTCCCGTCCTGCCTCCATGCATCGCTGGTGGCTTTTGTTAGTCTGAGTCCGGCTTCACTTCCTGGAGCGAGGCCACCAGTTTCCGCTGGGCCTGACTGCCCCATGAGAGCTCCAGTCCTGGGATTGGGTTCTTGTGCTGCAGATCAGCGGGAGTTTACCTGGCAGCTGGGATCCAGCAACCCTGATCCCACCGGAGCTGGCGCGGACTTCCCTCCAGGTTGAGACCACAGGAGCAGGGGAGGGGGCGGGGTGGTTCCTCAGTCACCACCTCCCAGCCACGCCCACTCCCGGCCTTCCCTAAGGACACACAAGATCTGTTTCCTAAGTGAACTTACCCCAGTGCATGGCGTGAGAAGCTAAATGACACACATCCTACATTCACTGGTTCTGGAATAACCATAGATCACGTGCCTGTCACCACCTCCCAGATGAAAACCAGGACGTCGCAGCCCTGAAGAATCCGAGCCACTCTTGGGACACTTTCCTGGGGTGTGGGCATCTCATCATGCTTTATCTTCCCTCCCTTGGTGACAAGTGCTAATTTGATAACAGGAGTTGTGCAAGATTACTTCTTTTCTAAAATTCCCTGGAAGACTTCAATGTAACTGGTATTATTTCTTCCTTCAGTGTTTGGAGGAGTTTACCAGCGAGTCTGTCTGACCCTGAAGGTTTTATGTGGAGAAGGGGGGCAAGGTTAGATCAAGGATTTAATGTCTTCATGAGACATAGTACTATTCAGAGCTTCTGTTTCTTTTTGTATGGATTTTGGTAGGTTTTGTTCCCCAGAGAATTTGTCTATTTTATCTCCATTTACAAGATCATTATGACAGAGTTATTTGTGGTATTTTTATATCCATCAGTTTCCTCCGACTGCTGTGATTACCACACACTGTGGCTTCACAGATATGCCTTCTCTCTCAGCGGTGGAGAAAGGAAATCTGAAGTCCAGGTGTGGGCAAGGCTGCACGCCCTCCGGAGGCTCTAAAAGAGGATCCTTCCTGCCCCTTCCAGCTTCTGTGGCTCCAGGCCTCCCTGGGTCTGTGGCCCCATCGCCCCAGCCTCTGCCTCTGTCTCTGTGGCCCCTGCCCTTTGCCTCTCTTCTGTGGCCTCAAACCTCTCCATATAACGACATCAGTCGGTCAGGTGTGGTGGCTCATGCCTGTAATCCCAGCACTATGGGAGGCTGAGGCGGGTGGATCACGAAGTCAAGAGATCGAGCCCATCGTGGCCTACATGGTGAAACCCTGTCTCTACTAAAAATTCAAAAATTAGCTGGGTGTGGTGGCACGTGCCTGTAGTCCCAGCTACTTGGGAGGCTGAGGCAGGAGAATCACTTGAACCCGGGATGTGGAGGTTGCAGTGAGCCGAGATCGTGCTACTGCACTCCAGCCTGGTGACAAAGTGAGACTCCATCTCAAAAAAAAAAAAAAATCAGTCACTGGATTGAAAGCCCACCCTACTCCAGAATGACCTCATCTTCACGATGCGATCCCATCTGCAAGGACCTACCACCCAGTCAGGGCCATTCACAGGTACCCGTGTTAGAATTTCAACATATCCTTCTGGGGGAGCCCAGCTCCACCCACTCCACTATCTTTATACTTTTGCAGGATCTACAGTGGTGACTCTTCCCTTAAGCACAGTTTCAGCTGCATCTTACGGTTTCGATAGGTGTATTTTCATTATAATTTAGTTCAACAGGAAGCCAAATACCGCATGTTCTCACTTACAAGTGGGAGCTAAACGGTGAGAACCCGTGGACACATAGAGGAGAGCAACACACCTGGGGCCCACTTGAAGGCAGAGGGTGGGAGGAGGGAGAGGATCAGGAAAGAGAACTAATGGGTACTGGGTTTAATACCTGGGTGATGAAATAATATGTACAACAAACCCCCATGACACAAATTTACCCATGTAGTAAACGTGCATAGGTACCCCCTGAAACTTAAAAGTTACAAAACAAAACAAAAACAAATCAGAAGAGAAAAACTAAACACTTCGAAATGTTTTAAAAAGCGAGTAACATCTCGGCCGGGCGCGGTGGCTCAAGCCTGTAATCCCAGCACTTTGGGAGGCCGAGACGGGCGGATCATGAGGTCAGGAGATCGAGACCATCCTGGCTAACACAGTGAAACCCCGTCTCTACTAAAAAAATACAAAAAACTAGCTGGGCGAGGTGGCGAGCGTCTGTAGTCCCAGCTACTCGGGAGGCTGAGGCAGGAGAATGGCGTAAACCCGGGAGGCGGAGCTTGCAGTGAGCTGAGATCCGGCCACTGCGCTCCAGCCTGGGCGACAGAGCGAGACTCCGTCTCAAAACAAACAAACAAACAAACAAAAAAATGAGTAACATCTCAATTATATTAAACATTAAAAAGAATAGGTAGGGGCTGGGTGCAGTGGCTCACATCTGTAATCCCAGCACTTTGGGAGGCTGAGGCAAGCAGATTACCTGAGCTCAGGAGTTCAAGACCACCCTGGCCGGCACGGTGAAACCCTGTCTCTACTGAAAATACAAAAAATTAGCTGGGCGTGGTGGCCCATGCCTGTAATCCCAGCTATCAGCAACTTGGGAGGCTGAGACACGAGAATCACTTGAACCTGGGAGGTGGAGGCTGCAGTGAGCTGAGATCACACCACTGCACTCCAGCCTGGAGTGAGACTCTGTTTCAAAAAATAATAAATAAAATAAAATAAGATAAAAAGAATAGGTGAATTCATGGGTTAATATTGTGTAAATATACTATGTATATATTGCTAAGAATTAGCTTAATAACGGGTGATTTTTTGGAAACATTAACAATTAAATTAATGAAGATATAACAATGCAGGCAGACAGGGTGGAGTGCAGACAGGTTGGAGTGCAGCGATGTGATCTCAGCTCACTGCAACTTCCGCCTCCCGGGTTCAAGTGATTCTCCTGTCTCAGCCTCCCAAGTAGCTGAGATTACAGGCATGTGCCACCATATCCGGCTCATTTTTGTATATTTGGTAGAGATGGGGTTTCACCCTGTTGACCAGGCTGCTCTCAAACTCCTGACCTCAGGTGTCCGCCCGCCTCGGCCTCCCAAAGTGCTGAGATTACAGGCATGAGCCACTGCGCCGGGCCCAGGTAGACATTTTAACCATGTTTGATATATTTCATATTTTACCATTTGTCCAAAGTAATTGGGATCCAATTAGTCAAAGCTATAAATAAATTAGAAGAGTCTCCCACCCTAGATAAACTTTCTAAAACCACTGAGGGCATTTTCCGCAGGACAAGTTCTAATGTGCTGACGTGACTGCAGATTCGATGAAAATACTAAAATAACATTAGTATGTATTATTTAGCATGAAAATGCTAAAATAAACTTTAAAAGTGTGCCATTTGACTTTACTTGTTTTTATCCGTGAAGTGATGTTTCTATATGAAAGTCTTAGAATTAAAAAGAATTCACACACACACTTTAGTTTAAAACATTTTCTCATTCCAATCATGGCTCACTCTTCAGCACGTGGGTTTCTCCATGTGCTGCAGTTTCCCAGGCCCTGGGGGACTTTCCATTATCTTTATCTTTCCGTGGCTGCTCTGTGCTGCGTTCCCAGCTGTCAGAGCTCCTCTCTCAATCCTCTGGTGTGGAGTATAGGCCGGGCAGTGGTTGGGTGCATTTCCACATAGCTCACCATTAGGTCAGTCTTGCTCATGTGTTGTTCAAATCTTCTTTATCTCCAGTGATTTGTTTTACCAGTTACGGGGTGAGGTATCTTGAAATCTCTAGCTGTTCCCTGGAGCAGTGTCTGTTTCTCCTCCACCTCTCTGGTTTTTTGCTGAAGTGGGGCCGTCATCAGGGCGTGAGATTCGAGGCCTGGTCTGCCACCTCGGTTCTCTGGTTAGTGCAAGCATGGATATCTTTTCTCTTGATTATTTTGGAGTAAACACTTTTTTTATTACTCCGTTTTCTCCCTGTGTTCGCTTGCTAGCTGTGTGTTCTGCTGTTCTCATGGTCATTGCCCCAGCGTCTGCCCTGCACAGACGCCCTTGATGGTCCAGGTCCACTGCGGTCAGGGACTCCAGGGCATCCCTCCCCCGTGCTGGACACTGAGTGTTTAATGCATCCAGCACCGCAAGGCTCTTCACCTGCCCCGCCAGTCCGTGTTCTCTGAGCTCTGGATTTCAGTGTTTCCACCAGGAACCATTTTCCATCCACTTGGGATAAATCCTCACAGTTGTCATTTATCTGGAAATGTCTTGATTTTGCCTTCGTTTCTGAAGGTAGTGTTTGCTGGCGCAGAGGTCGAGGCTGCAGCTGTTTCTC
Organism: Trachypithecus francoisi; assembly: GCF_009764315.1. NCBI lineage: Eukaryota > Metazoa > Chordata > Mammalia > Primates > Cercopithecidae > Trachypithecus > Trachypithecus francoisi. The sequence continues at coordinate 993,783 of NW_022681465.1, read as the reverse complement.
TGTACTTTGGAAGCACCCTCCCTCCCACGGTCTTCTGTCCTCTGTGTTTTCTCTGACCATTGCACGCAGCTACTCCCTCATGGCCAGGCGCTGGAGTTGCAAATCTTTTTGGTTTTTGTTTTTTAAATGTGCATTCCTTTTCTCCTCGAAAGCACAGTGAGGGATTAGGTGGTCTTTCAAATACTTTTCTCTTGGCTTGTGGGCGCTGATCTCTATGCTGAAGATCTCTGGCTTGTGAAGTGTGTCCCTTAGGACGGATCTAGCTGTTGCTAGTTGTTGGGGCAGAGTGACCTGCTGTCAGCTGTGGGTTTTGCATTGCGAGGTCCATGGAGGTTGCTGTCCTTCAAAAGCGATCAAAACTTATTTTTTAAATGTATTTTTAACTTATCGCCCTGAGAAAATAGAAATTAATGACTTGCAGTATTTGTACAGCTAAGTCATTCTCCGTTGAGAGCGATGAATTTAGCAGCGTATTAGCCAGACTGTTCTCATGATGTAAGCCAAATATTTAAGGTTTCAATGGGGCAATTAGACCAAGCGAGTTATCTCAGAAACTTAATCAAACATGTTTCCTCTTCTCTCTTCTCTTAATGAAACAAACGAAGAAAGTCAAGAAAGAGAGGTGGATTTGGATTCAGTTTGCCAAGCAAAATCTGAAGCTTAAACCTTGAGGATATGCTGCACCAGTTTGCAACACTGTTTGATGGAGGCCCCGAGTCCTGGCTCCTTGGCCGATACACACAACGTGTGTCCTCCAAGACCAGGACACTCAGAGAAGCTGACCGTGGCCCCTGGCCCCTTGGCAGGGAACGTCCACTCCTGTGCAACAGTCTCTGGCCGGCCTCGTTGCCTTGCTGAGCGGCTGCCCCTCAGTGGGCCGGGGGCCAGGCTGGGCAGCTTTATTCATTTATCTGGGGGCCTTTGGCAGGGGGGAGGCTGGACAGCTTAACTCATTTATCTGGGGGTTCTTTTGCCAGGAACCCCAGATGTGGGCTCTCATGCACCTCCTGGAGCTGGTGGTGTTACCCAGCAGGGCTGTGCTTGCAGGTGCTGGGACCCAAGGGTTCAAGGGCCCAGGAGTGGACCCCTCCCCTCCTCAGAACCGTGGTCCCTGCGCCCACTCCTGCTCTGCACACCCAGTATGCCTCTCTGTGCGGCTCCCGGAACCCACTTCCCCAGAGGGAATGTGAACCCAGGGCAAGCCACTGCCTCCCTGGGGCCTCACAGAGTGACCTTGGGCACAGGCCACCCAAGACCTTATCCAAACCAAGTGTAAAAATAGGACAGAAATCACTGCCGGGAGCGAGAACGTGCCCTGCTTATCTTGGGCAGTGGCAGCGGCTCAGCCAGAACGATTAGGAGGTATTTTTGGCCAGATGATGCTGGCGTAGCCACCCCGGGTAACAGGACAGAGGAGCGTCGGCAGAAGGTCAGACCCCGCACCCCCAGGCAGCCACGGCAACACCCCCAGTTCCTCCCAGAGGGCTCGTGCGTGTGCACGTGGGGTGCTTCACACATTTTACACGCTTTCATTTTTACTTAGATGTATACCTTTGAAGTTGTTACCCAGCACTCTCCATAGGGGGAATAGCAACCCTCGTGCCCATCCGTGCATGAGTGGGTGAACAAAACGTGGCCCATCCACGCAGTGGACACTTGACAGCCGAGAAAAGGAAGGAGATGCTGGCACGGGTTACGGACGCAGGAGCTGTGTGGACGTCGTGCCGCAGGGCCCTGTCGGATCCCCTCCTGGGAAGTCCCTGGAGTTCCCAGATCTGTAGGGACCAAACACAGAATGGCAGATGCCAGGCTGGGGAGAGGCCTTCAGTTTGGGAGGACTCTGGAGACCGTCGGTGAAGGCGGACGCACAGCTGTGGGACTGTGTTTCTTCCGTCGGACACTTAAAGATGGTGAAAATGGCAATTTTACATATTATTTTACTACAATTAAATGGATTTTTTTAGAAAAAGGAAAAAGCAAAGTTAAAACTAATAAACGTTTTTACCAGTTATCTGAGCTGGTGTTGAGAACCCAAGCCCCTTGAGGTGCCAAGTGCAGTGGCAGGGGCTGTGCCAGGCAGCCAGAATTTTCATCCCCACACTGCCGGGATGCTGGTGAGATTCTGACACCCCCTGATCCCGCCTGTGGAATGCATTGTGCGGGGAGGTGCAGCGGCTGTGAGCATCTGGCCAGCACCCCGTGGTGTCCCCGGCACACTGCCGATGGCGAGCGTCCCCGGGCGAAGTGGCGTCTGCGTGTGCTCCTCCATGTTAGTTCGTCTTGGCCCTCTCATCCAAAAGCTCAGCGAGACACCCACACACCTCCCACAGCTCTGAAGAAGCCACTAGAACCAGCCTTGGTACCTGCGAGGCTGCGGGGCCGGTGCATTTGGTTATGAGCACCGCTGTTTGCCGTTGTCCGGGTCCCCCACACTCCCTGATTTTTCATCGGCTCCATTAGAGGTGGGTGAAGACCAGGCCTTCTGCGGCCTGTGTCAGGTCCAGGTTTTCTCCTTCCTCCTGGACTCATTCGAATTTCCTGGCAGGAGGCATCTCCCAGTCTAGAGAGACCTTTCACGCAAGACCTTTCACGCCCAAGGACGGCTTCGTCGGCCTTCGCATTTGGCCAACAGCTCATCTGTGTCTGGCGAGGGTGTGGGTCTGGGTCACGCCTGTTTTTGGTGAATCCCTGGCGCTGCTGTCAGAAAGCCTCTTCTGCCAGGTCTGCATGGCTGCCAGGCCTGCCCACGACGTTCTCAGATTGCACTGACACGTTTCCCAGCGTGGGATTTTCTTATCTCTCTGTTCAAGGGGCTGAGGCCCATGGACTCCCCATCACGTAACCACCCAGTGGGTTCGCCTTGCCCGCTGCCCAGACAGAGCTGATTGATCAAGACAGGGGAATTACAGTGGAGAAAGAGTGATTTACGCAGAGCCGGCTGTGCGGAGACCGGAATTTTATCATCACTGAAATCAGTCTCCCCACGCATTCAGGATCAGGTTGTTGTTGTTGTTGTTTATTTTTGAGACAGAATCTCGCTCTGTCGCCCAGCTGGAGTACAGTGGCCCGATCTCAGCTCACTGCAAGCTCCGCTTCCCGGGGTTCACGCCATTCTCCTGCCTCAGCCTCCCGAGTAGCTGGGACTACAGGAGCCCGCCACCATGCCTGGCTAACTTTTTGTATTTTTAGTAGAGACGGGGTTTCACCGTGTTAGCCAGGATGGTCTTGACCTCCTGATCCACCCACCTCGGCCTCCCAAGGTGCTGGGATTACAGGCGTGAGCCACACGCGCCTGGCTGGGATCTGTGTTTAAGGACAGCTTAGTGGGTGGGGAAGCCAGTGAGCCAGGAGTGCTGATTGGTCAGGTCAGAGATGAACTCACAGGGAACTGAAGCTGTCCTTCTGCGCTGACTCAGTTCCTGGTGGGGTCACAAGATCAGATGAGCCAGTCTATTAATCTGGGTGGTGCCAGCTGATCCATCTAGTGTAACCAGGGTCTGCAAAACATCTCAAGCATTGATTCTAGGAGCAGTTTAGGGAGGGTCAGAATCTTGTAGCCTCCAGCTGCATGACTCCCAAACCACAATTTCTTTAATCTTGCGGCTAATTTGTTAATCCTACAAAGGCAGTCAAGTCCTCAGGCAAGAAGGAGGTTTATTTTAACTGTAAACTAAGTTCCTCCCAAAGTTAGTTCAGCCTACGCCCAGGAAGGAACAAGGACAGCTTGGAGGTTAGAATGAAGATGGAGTCAGGTTGGATCACGTCCACCAACGGTGATAATTTTGCAGACTTGGTTTCACTAGTTGCTCCGTTGCTCCATCTCGGGTTGGCAGGAACCCCTTCCCTGGCTGCCTCCCCAGTGAAGGGCGCCCCCACCCCTGCAGACCAGGCCCAGCTCACCCCAGCCTGCTCAGCAGCCCCTCACAGCACGCCCCCTACCAGCCTCCTGGCCCATCCCTGTGGCTCTGGGATTTGAGCAGGACCCTCTGTGGCTCTGAGACAGAGCCAGCAGACCCCTGATCTCATGCTGTTGCCGGGGTTGGGGGCGTCATTGACGAGGGCTGGCCCCGTCCTCCATACCCAGTTCTTTATGACGTCTGAGAGAGGATTGGCCACACCACGTCCTGGGCTCTGCTTCCCTTTCTCAAGGGCTGTGTGTCTGCCAGGTTGGGAGGTTCTGAGCCCATCTGGACCCTGGCACGGCCTTTCCCCCTGAGCTGACAGCAAACATTTGCCCATGGTTTACTGGAAAGAAGTCACCTGTGGAGTAGGAACAAGAGCTGGCGGGGAGTGGGTGGGCTTCTGGGCAGCTTGGACTTCAGAGGAGATGCAAACCTTCCCTGTGTCCGCAGCTCACAGGCGTCCGTGTGAGATTCTGAGTAACATTATGTGAGTAACACTTTGAGAGAAGGAAAGCCGCACATGTGGTCTAAAAATCCTGGAGCCTCCTGAGTGAGGGGCAGAGTGTGTCGGCCTTGTCCACGGAATCTTCCAGAGGGAACTTGAGTGAAGACTCGGCGCCCGTGAATTACAGGACTGAGCTTTGTCGCTCAAGCTTGACCTCCTGTTGGCGTCACTTACAGTCTCGGACACAGATGGTCTCAGAGGAGCTCTGTGCGGGGGGAGGCCCCGTCTGTTCCCAGATTCAGCTCCATGGGATGTGCCCCTGCCCAGCAGGCATAGGACCCGGGAGGCTCAGGACTCAGGCCCCATGTACTCGGCCACTGTGCAGACAGGCTCGCCAGCACCAGGTAAGCCAGGCCCACCATCCACCAGGCCCAGGGGCCCCACCCTGAGCAAGCCGGGGGTGCAGAGGGTGGGGGCAGCTTGTGGTGCCTGCCTGGGAAGAACCAGGCATTGTTTGCAGAACCCTTGGGACAGGGCTGCATCTTCAGAGAAGATGCGGCCGTGGGCCTGGGGCTGTGGCTGGGGTCTTCTGTCATCCCTATCTACCACAGCTCCCTTCAAGCCCCCACAAGTGGTGGCGGATGTGGGGCTTTAGGGCCACCCTGGCCATGGGCAGAATTCTCAGCCCTGGTGGGACTCCTGGGCAGGGAGAGTGCAGGTCCCACAGGCAGCTGGAGCCTCTGCTTCCTTTGCTGGTGTCCACACACCCCACTCTGCCAGGAGAGGCTCAACACACTTAAAAAAAAAAAACAAAAGTTTTGTTTTTTAAAAATAACTTTAGCCTTGGGTAACTAGGGCCTCCCTTCCCTCTCCCCTGCCCGCTTCCCCTTCACCCTTCTGCTTCTCCTTTCTCCCCTCTCTTCTACTCTGCCCTACTCCCTCTCTCCCCCTACTCACCATGGGTGCCAGGTCAACAGGCAAGCATCTGGGTGGGTGCCCAGCCCTGCCAGGCAGAAGGCGGGTGGCTTTCTGGTGAGAAGGAGTGTGGGGCTTCCAGGGCCAGCCTCCTCCAGGTGTCCCCTTCCCTGGACACAGAGCTCTCCACGGAAGCTCTGCCTGCTGACCCCACCTGCATCCTTCAGCCCTGGAGGTGCGCCTTGCCTGGTACCCAACAGCAGGTTCCCAGCCCAAAAAGATGGAGATGGCACACCAGGAGATGAGCCCCCCACCCTAACAGGAAAGCAGAAGTGGACTGGGGGAACCTGTGGACCTGGGGAGAAGCTCCGTGTGCAGAGGTACACAGACACCTGGAGGCAGCCTGCACCTGGTGAGAGCCCTCCCAGGCCACAGCCCTGATTCCAAGCCATGGGCACAAGCGGCCTCTTGACTTGGAAGCTGGCATTGAGTGTCCATCCTAATCAATTAGAAACTCCAAGGGCCGGGCACGGTAGCTCAAGCCTGTAATCCCAGCACTTTGGGAGGCCGAGACAGGCGGGTCACGAGGTCAGGAGATCGAGACCATCCTGGCCAACACGGTGAAACCCCGTCTCTACGAAAAATACAAAATATTAGCCGGGCCTGGTGGCGGGCGCCTGTAGTCCCAACTACTTGGGAGGCTGAGGCAGGAGAATGGCATGAACTCAGGAGGCGGAGCTTGCAGTGAGCTGAGATCCGGCCACTGCACTCCAGTCCAGGCGACAGAGCGAGACTCCGCCTCAAAAAAAAAAAAAAAGAAAAAGAGACTCCACGCCAGGGTGGCAGGCAGCAGGGACTGTTCCGAGAATCTACAAACAGAATGTAACCACTCTCGGCCACCTTCTGCACTAAATCCTAGGGTTCCCCTGGCTGTGTCCTGCACACGGCCAAGAGGCCATCTCAGACGACCAGGCTCACATCATAAGGACGTGAGATTGCCTTTGAAGAGGCTCCGCTGGGCAAAGCTGGACACCAATGCTTGGAAAGGGCACTAATGGTGATCGACTGAGACCCACCAACATGTTTCATCAGCGATGTATAAATACACTTGGGAGATCGTCAGGAACCAATTCACCATCGTGAAAACCAACAAGTGAGAGAGAGGCACCCTTGCCCTGCGTTTCCTATGGGCACCATTATCCGGACAGCCAGACGGACAGGATGAGCCTCTCCCTCCAGTGAATTCCTGACGAAGCCACCAGGCACTGGAAAATCACCGTTTTGCTCCATGAATCTGTCAATTCAGACATCAAGCACCAACGACTGCTGACGGAGGGGCTACCACCAGACAGCGCGTGGCTCCCTCTGAGAGCAAGCCCCTGGCCTGGCCAGGCGACTGGACCCAGATCCCAGCAGTCCCCTGGCTCCAGATGTCCACTTTCAGGAGACACAGAGGCCTGCACCAAAAGATGCAACTCCAACCCAGGTCTCGGGCACCTCCACATGTCCGAGGGCTGGTTCCTACAACAGATGCCATGTACAGAAAAGGACAGGGTTGCAGGTGGGTGGGAAGAGAGCACTGAAAGTCACACAATGCACATTTAACCCAAGGCTGCAGTGTGGGAGGACATACATGGGCATGGAAACCCACAGAGCAAATGAAAGCGCCACCAGGCCCCTAGGGATGGGCTACTGATGAGATGGGAGGGGCCTGCAGCAGCTTCTGGGCTCTGGCAAGGTTCTCTGTCTTGACCCGCGGGTGCTTACAGGGTGCTGATCTCTGTCATGACTCACCTAATTAGAATGCAAAAGGCAGACCTCACCCCCAACCCCAGGCCTCCCATAAGGAAGATCTAAGATTTAAACAAGAGGGAACTTCAGCCATGGCCCTTGGTCCTAGTCAAGATTTTGTAATTACTGAGAAGACCACCCTCGGAGCTGCCACAGGACCCTAAACTCCTGGGCCTCGGTTTCCTCCTCTGTAAAATGAAGCTGATGAGTCCTGAGTCCAGGAGCTGGCCCTGGCCACAGACCCTCCAAACCAGCTCCTCTGAAGGTCCACAGCCAGTGTGTGGCGGGCAGCCGTCCCCACAGTCCGGGGGTGTGAAACAGAACTTGTACGTGCGACGGGAGCCCTGCACATCTGTTGCTCCTGCTGGCATCACTTGGGGAGGCCTTGTGCCCACCCTGAGCTCTAACCCTCAGGAATAACGCTGAGTGGTGACTAGGGTTGAATGTGCAGAAGCCCCTGTCAGGGTGACTGAAGAGAGGGTTTACCCAGCACCCTAAGTGTGAACCCTATAATTGACCCCATTGAGCACTTCTGTTCCCACCCCCTGGATCTTTTCAGCAAAGCCAGCCCTCCTCGTGAGGATACCTGGGGCCAGCCCTCCTCATGAGGATGCCTGGGAAACATTTTATCTTCTGGGGAGGTGGTTTCCCACCTTCCATCCCGCTGACCCAGGGAGGCAGCTGACCTAGCACCACCCACAGCCCTGAGCTCGCTTTGGTGGGAGGTGGGGTGAGAGTGTGGACCAGGCACAGCTCCAGACACCCAGGCCAGAGGTACCCCCACCTCTGCAGAGGGCTGGTGCTGGATGGGGGACATTCCAGGAGGGGCCCAGGCCTCCAGCTTCTGCCCAGAAGAGCCCATGGGGCAAAGGGTAGAACCCCGGGCCATCCCAGGGCATTACTGGCTTTACTGGAAATGGCTGGAGAGGTTGGGCTTGCATTCCTTGATCCCACAGAGCCCTGTGATCCCACAGCCCAGAGGCCATCACTCTCCTCCAGCTGCCTTTTAGGATTAGACAGGCATGCTGCTAAAACATGGCCAGGCCATGCCCATTTTCCATGTGACAAGAGGCTGTGGCCATGTTTGCCCACACCACCTGTGTTTCTGCTTTGTTGTTGTACAGCAGTTGTGGGTGATTACGAATAAAGGCTGATTCATTGCACCTGTGTGCCATAGCATTTTAGCCCAGTTCCCCATTGACGGACATCTGATTGTTCCGTTTTTCATGAGTCATTTGTTGAGAAATGTGCCAGATGCTGGCCGGTGGTATCCTGGTGTACACCTGGCAGGTTCTGGAACTCCACCTTCCCTGCACCACCCTGTGAGCTTCTGGAACATTTCCCAAGGAGGGAAGGGAGGGTTCCAGGGCAGGGGCCGCAGGGCACTCCTGTGGTAGGTGTGGAGGAGACTGGGGTCTTCGTGGGTGGTATCTGTCATGGAGGGGGACACTCCCTCTACTGGGTTAGGTCCCTAACCTGGAGCTGGACCAACCTCCAGAGGACCCCATCCCCAGGCTATCCAAGACTCCTTCCACGGGAGATGCCTTCGCAGCCAGGCTGGGCTAGCCAGGAGCCACGCTAGGAGCCCAGGGTCTGAGCGGGTGTTGACAGCCTGGAGTGGGTGGGGGGACTGTGTGGGAGGTGGCTGCTGGAGGATGGCAGGGGGGGCAGGGGGCTGGAGCAGGAATGGGGGGCAAGCAGGAGGGGCCCAGCAGGAGGGGGGTGCAGGAGTGGTGGGGGGTTCCTGCAGGAGGGCGTGCAGGAGGGGCAGGGGGCTGGAGCAGGAGCGGCGGAGGGGTGGGGGCGTAGGGGATCGAAGAAGGGGACAAGCGGGGAGGGGCGGGGAGGGGAGGCAAGCAGGAGGGCGGCAGGGGGACGGGGGTTCCAGCAGGTGGGGCAGGGGGCTGGAGCAGGAGGGGGTGCAGGAGAAGGAGAGGGGATTCGCTGGCTCTACGAGGGTCGGGGGCGCAGGCAGCGAAGGCCCAGCGTCCTGGGTCGGGGCGGTCGGGCGGACGCAGCCTGGGTTGGGGGTCTCTGCGGGAAGTCGCCTGGCCCAGCTCCGCCGCGGGCCAACTTTTCTTGGGGCCGCGGGGCGAGCAGGTGAGGTCACGTGGCTCGGGCGGGGCGGGGCGGTCGTGGCTGGTCGGTCGGACCCCGCCCCTGCGCCCAAGTCCCGTGGCGTCGGCGGGAGCGGCGCAGCGCGGGCCGGGCCGGGGCAGGGACTGTGGGCTGCAGGCAGCCATGCCCACCAACTTCACCGTGGTGCCCGTGGAGGCGCGCGCCGACGGCGGCGGGGACGAGGCGGCCGAGCGGACGGAGGCGCCGGGCACCTCCGAGGGCCCCGAGCCCGAGCGCCCCAGCCCGGGTGAGCGCGGCCGCACCTGGCCGGACAAAGGCCGAGCGCCCGGAGCGCGGGTCTGGGCCCTGCATCCGGGAGGGGAGGCGGGCGGCGCGGTGGGGGCTGTGGCCCCAGCGGTAGGGCTGGGGTACAGGAGGCGCCCCTTCCCGCGCCCCCACCGCCTGATCTTCTCGGCCCCCCACGAGGGCCCCCACCCCACGTTAGTGGCCCGGCTGGCGGGCGAGGGGCTCTGCTCAGGCTCCGGGTACCATCGGCTCGGGTGGGACCGGGGGCGGAGGTGTGGACGCCGCCGCTGGTAGCTATGGAAACGGGGAGGGGCCGGAGCGCGCCTCCGGAGGGAGCCCGGGCCCCTGGGTGGTCTCTGGTGGGACAGGGGTGGCGGTGGAGAGCCGGGCGGTTCGGGAGCCGGGACGTCCTGCGTCCCCCGCGCTCTCCCTTGCCCTGCGCCGCGGCCGTCCGGTCCCACTAGCCCGGGCCGGCCCGTCCTGCCCCCGCCTGACCCTGGAGGAGCCGCCCACCCCCCGGCGGCGGAACAGGAAGGACTGCGCCCTGGCTGGGGAGTGGGCAGCCGCCGGGGCCTTGCTGAGGCCGCGTCCTCCCGGTTCCGGGAATCTGGAGGTTTCTAGCACTTTCACTTTCTCTGGGGGTTGGGGATGGGACTGGGGAAAGAATCCCCCAGCCCTGTTTCCTCCATCCTGGCTCCAAATCCCAGTTACTCCCGGGATCTCAGCCCCAGAAACCGGAGGCTGTTAGGCCCTTCCATCCAGAGTCTCTGAGAAGGTGACAGGACTCAGTCCAGCCCCCACCCCGCGTGCTGGCCATGCCTGCATGTGCCCGGGTCTCATGCAGTGGGTGGCAGCCTCCCTGTTCCCTGGCAGTGGAAGGAAGGAAGGTGAGGTCTGTCTAGGGACAAGTCCGGGGTCAGACCCCAGATCCTTCCTAACCCACCATCCGCGGCAGGAAAGGCCAGACACCCCCTCCAGGCAGTTTAGGAACCCAGGGACACGAGTGGGGACCCACCATGAACGCATCCACCGAGGCGGGTGAAGAGTGGTCTCAGCTTCCTCTGCACAGAGGCCAGCCCAGATCTTGGAACTGGTCAGGCTGGATGCCAGGCTCAACACCAGGTGAAGTGCTAAGCAGGGTGGGTGAGTCCAAGCCCCTTCTCTCCAGTCATCACCGCTGAGGCAGGAAGCACCAAGGAGGGTGGGCCCTGGTCTGGTCTTTCTGTGTGAGCTTTATAGCAATGCCGCCGAAACGCACTCAGAAGGAGTCTTCCTGCCTGGCCGGCCCCTTCTCAAGGCTGATCAGGTTCAGTTTTGTCTCTAGACTGTAAGTGTTATTTGCTTTTAAGCCAGGGGGAATTTTGTGCTTGTTTGTTTTCTTGTCTCTTCTACTCTCAAGGCTGTTGAGCGGTACCCTGGGCCTGTGTCTGCCCAGGAGGCAGTGGCCCTGCTGGCGCACTCAGGTCCTGCTACTCAGGTCTTGCTACAGGCGTGTCAGGAGGCTCCCTGGCCCTTCATGAAATCGGAAACAGGAGGGCACGGGCCAGGTGTGGGCTTCTGGACACTCTTGAAGGTGGCCCTGTGGTGTGAGCTGAACTTGGGAGATTTCTCTGAACTGGCAGAGAACTTGCACCTGGGACTTTTGTGCTGGCCACGCTTCCTCTTCCACAGCAAGGGCCCGGCGCCCAGCCACTGCCAGGCTGTAACGGGCCTGCAGCTGCCCTTCGGAATCCACTTGATCACATCCTGATCTTCAGCCCACAGAGGTGTGGCGAGGAGCCCCGTGATGGGCACAGAGCCTGGGGAAGGAGGCACAGGCTTTGCTTTTTGGTGGCAGTGGTGGTGGTCGGGGGCGGCGGTCCTGCAGCAGCCAGAGCCGCTCCCAAAGGCCTGCTGCATGGGGTCCACGCCACAAGGTCACAGACCAGGTCCAAACCTGTCCAGCCACGGAAGTTACCGGCACCCGAGCTCTTCTTGACTCCATTGCCGTTCCCCTGAATGGTCCATGGAGGTACCATAGAGGTACTTCTGGGCTGGCCCGTGGGTGACGGTGAAGCAAGTTGGGGGCCTGGGGGGTTGCTTCTAGGCACTGCTGGGTGGGCGTGGAGAGGGCGTCCTGAGCCACCCCAGCTTGAGCAGGGGACCCGGCGTCCTGAGCCCGGGTTGGGGGTTCTGGGAGAGGAGGGGTAAATGCTGCTGCCCAGGCTGCCTGGCTCGACCCAGAACCCAGCAAGGCCGTGTCTGCCCAGCCTGGACTCAGGGGCCTCCTGTCCCCGACCCCTGCAGCTTCCCTGCTGCCTCTGGCGGAGCCTCTGCGGGAGGCGTCATGTTCCCAGGATGGGCACTGTGCCCTCAGCACTTTTTCGGACAGAGCTTTTATTCCTGGTTTTATTTTTATGTGAAATGCCTCGTCTTGAAGTGAGAAGGACGTGTTAGCCCTCAGTTTCTCAGTGGGGTGATTTTTCGAGTAAGAGGGGGAGGACACTGCTGGGGGCCTGCTGCGTCTTGAGTAGGAGGTGGGGGGACACTGCTGGGGGCCGGCTGCGTCTTGAGTAGGAGGTGGGGGGACACTGCTGGGGGCCGGCTGCGTCTTGTCCGACTTCTGGGTGGGTTGGGTTTTATAACTGACTTGGGGGAGCCCACTCTTCCTCCGTGACTACAACAGGGTAGACTCGCTCCTTCCCAGGTTGTACTGATGCGTCTAGGGGTGTCGGGACACAGGAGACTGTGGGAGGGGTGGGGAGGGAGGGCCGGCCGGTGCCCTGGCCTGTCTGGAAGGTGCAGTGTGCACAGCCTCTGGCAAGGCCCCGCAGGCCCTGGCCACCCACCCTCTAGGAAGGACCTTCCACATGTCTGGGGCTCCCTGGGCTGGGAGAGGGTGGGTCCTTCCTGCCTGGCACCCCCAAGTCTCCCACCCTCAGCTGGGGCTCTCCTGGGTTTGTCGGGAGCTGCTTCCTGGCTCGGGCGCCATTTCCCTCTTTGGGTTCCGTTTCTGAGATTTTTCACTGTGGCTGAGCTCGTGTTGGTTGTCCGGGTCAGTCTTGCCTCCCTCTGCCCCTGGCCGCTGACAGAGGCCCGGTCGTACGGTCAGTGGCCTGCCTGTCCCTCCTGCTCCAACTACCTCCCGTGTCTGTGTTGGGAGTGCCCTCCTGAAATCTTAGGACAACAAGAGCTGCCATTTTTCGTCCCTACTCAGAAGGCTGTCCTGGGCCATTCTTGCCTGTTGGGTGCTGGGTGCCATGCTCTGCACTGCCCTTGGGAACGGCGAGATGGTGCATGCCAGCTGCACTGATCTGGGGTCCCCTTTGGGGATGCAGGGACTTGGGGGATCATGCATTACATAGGGGGACCATGCACAGAGCATCCAGGTTCTGTCCTTGTGAGTAGGGACGCACAGCTCTCATTGTCCCCAGATTTCAGGAGGGCGCTCCCGACACAGACACGGGAGGCAGTCGGAGCAGGAGGTGACAGGCAGGCCGTTGACCCTGTGGCTGTGCCTGGGAACCCCTGCAGCAGCTGGGCACCACCTTGCGGGTATGGACGGTCACAGCTATGTGGTGGGCAGGCAGGGAGGCTACGAGACATGCGTGTTGTGTATGAGCTTCCCTTTTTAAAACCAAAGAAACAAAAGATACACAGGAAGGCGGTGGCCGCTGGGCATCAAGGCTGGGGCCTGCGCTTCCTCCTGCGCCTGACATACTCCCAGGCTGTCTCCAGGCAAGAGGCCCTCCTTAGCAGGCATGCGGGAAAGCGTGGTGCTTTCGGTCAGCTGGCTGGGCGCATGTGTGCAGGCACCTGTGTGCCTTGTGAGTGTTCAGGTGTATCCGTGTGTGAGTCATGTGCTTGCACCATGTATATGTGCACATGCATGTACACACGTGTGCACACATGAGTGCACTGTGCTCTTGCACAGCTGTGTGCTGTGGGCATGCTCACGTGTGTGTGCGTGTGTGTGTGCGCATGCCGTGGCAGGTAGACAGGGACTGGGGCTTCCTCCGCAGCAGAGGATCACATGGCATTGGCTGTCCCTCTGGATATCTGTTCCTTTCCCCTGGGCTGGGCCCATCGGTGAGTGGCCAGCAGCTCCCCGTCTTGGTGTGGCCTTGTGTTCAGGTCTGAACCTGCTCCTGGGCCTCTGATCATGTGAGGAGACCTTTGCCTCGTGGACTTGGTTTCCTCTTTTGCGGAGCTCCCCAGGCCTCTCGGAGTGGACGAGGCCAACGGATTCCACAGTGGTTTTCTGTCTCGTGTTGGACACCAGATCCCCTCCTTAGAGTGGGTGGCTTTCTCAGTGCCTCTCCTGTGGTCTGGATGGCCGTTAGGAAGGCGGTGCCAAGAGCAGGGCCAGGTGCTCAGGCCTGGTGCAGGGGGCTGGTCGGGGCTGAAGCCACACAGGCTTGCTGGGGATCGGTGAATGTCGGAGACTTGCCAGGCGGGCTGGAGTCAGGCAGAGGCACCTGAGGGACCCTGAGGGTGAGTTGGGGGCTGTCCTCCCCTCATGCCTGGCAGGAGTGAAGTCACCTCTGTCAGGGTCTCTGCCCTTTGGACGTGGGGCTATGTCCTACAGAGCTCCTTGGACCTGACCCAGGGATTCCCGGATGGCCCAGGCTCCTGCATGGGGGATGGGTGGCCTTTGTAAATCACAGAAAGCGACCTAGGTGGGCCTCAATCACTTGAGAGGTTTATTTGCCAAAGTTAAGGATGTGCGTAGCACAGAACCACGGGAAACTTCTGTGGTCCGGGCTTTTCTTCTCAAAGAAGGCTGGGAACTTGAATATTCAGAGGGTAAAGCGTGCGTATTAGGGGAAGAAAGAAAGAGAAAGAAGAAGGAGGGCAGATAAGAAGCAGGCAGCGTTTGATCAGCGTTCACTGGACCCGTGTGTCACACGTGGGGGTAGAGGAAGAACCCCTCACGCCTCACACTCAGTGAATCTGCACATTTACCTACGACACAATCACTACAGGGTGGGCGAAGGGCTCAGGTGTGCGTTTGCCTCTGGCGAGCAGAGCAACGACTCCTGGTTCTGTCCTTGGTCCCGCGCCGTGAGGATGAGCTGTCGTTTCCACGGTCAGGGTGAGTTTTGTTGCAACTGCTTTAGCATAAGGATCCCATGGGCCCAAAAATGTGAGGGAGGCATGTAGCTTCCTACACAGGAAGAAAATGGAAGGCAGGTTACGTGACCCGTTTCTCAGCGTGACTCTTGCCTGTGGCTTGGTGGGTTTGGTCCTGAGATCCTGTTTTCCTTCCATACCTTGGACCAGCGAGCCGTCCCAGGGCTGCTGTCCTCGGGCACTGCAGACAGACCCTGACGTGGCACCGCTGGGCACAGCACTGGGAGTGGAGGTCAGCTCAGGGGGACATCCCAGCCATGAAGGGCATGAGTGGAGCTGACACACCAGTGATCGATTGCCTCTGTGGGGCCGGCCGGCTGCCCGGAGGGCTCTCCTGTTGCATCCCTGTTGGAATATGAATTTTCTTTTTTTTTTTTCCTTTTTTGAGACAGAGTCTTGCTCTATCACCCAGGCTGGAGTGCTGTGGCACAAACTCAGCTCATTGCAATCTCCGCCTCCCAGGTTCAAGCAGTTCTCGTGCCTCAGCTTTCCGAGTAGCTGGGACCACAGGCGTGCCCTAGCACACCTGGCTGAGTTTTATATTTTCAGTGGAGATGGGGTTTTGCCATGTTGGCCAAGCTGGTCTTGAACTCCTGGCCTCTAGTAGTTTGCCCACTTCGGCCTCCCGGAGCGCTGGGACTATAGGAGTGAGCCACTGTATCTGGCCGGAATGTGAACTTTCTAAGCTGTGCCTTAGACCGAGGTCTGGAGGGCAAAGTTTGATGTTTGATGTTAAGTATTAACCACAGTTCCTGTCTGGGTGCTTTTGATTTCAACCAGCTCCCTCAGCTGAGTGTTTCTGGGAGTGGCTCCCAGAGTCATTTTGTGTCCGCCGCGTGGTGGGTGGGGCAGGAGTCCCTGGGTGCTGGGGAGTGTGAGACCCGCCGGGGCCTTGAGCAGCAGACTGCTCCCTGTGGGGCCTGGGAACCCTGTGGAGCCTGGCGGCGCTGGGTGTGGACGGCGTTCAGGAGTGGACCAGCTGGTCTTCAGGGCACTGGGCTGGGCTGGGGGCGTCTGGGGCCTGGTGAACAGGTGACTGGGGGCCCTCCTGGTAACTGACATGGGGGCTGGTCTTTGGTCTTCCTTCTCAGAGGCCGGGGAAGTGCTGCCCAGGGACAAGGGCAGAGCACAAAGGGTTAATACCTTTCCTTTGTGAAGAAGAGGGAAACTCCCTTTTGGGCGCAGAGGCCTGTTCTGTGCAGATAAACCTCTGGCTTCGATGCAGCAGCCTGAACGATGAGCTGCCTGGCTGGCCATGCTGTCCAGGCCCTGCCTCTTCCCTTGTTCGTGGGCCGCTGACTCCCCAAGGGTCCTGGAGCCTCTGGCCGGGAGTGCCGGGGAACAGGCCTACAGCAGGGTCCCCTTTGGCGGGTGGGTGACTGCAGGACCTCATCCCTGCGGGGAGGGGTGTGTGCTGCTGTTGCAGAGGTCTCAGGGTCTGAGGTGCTTGCGGCCCTGGGCTGTGACACGGGCCCCCGTCCTGCCAGCCCGTGCCTGTTTCCGCTCTCTCCTTGGGCAGTTTCTTTTTGAGGACACAGTTGTGGGGAGGAGAGTGCTGTTTCTGAATCACGTGTGAATCAAGGGTGGTTTGTTTCCTGCGTTCTGGGGTTTTCTCGGGCAGCACCCCACACGCACCCCCCGGTGGGCCGCTGAGAAAAGGAGGAGGTTGTGCCTGGAGATAGGGAGGCTGGTGGAGGCATCGCGATCTCAGAGGGGGTTAGGCCAGCTTCTCCCTGCGGAAACTACCCATGAAGGCACTTCCCAGGCCTAGGTCGGGATGGGTCAGGGGTCTGCCACGCAGACTCTCGCTGCCTCTCTGGCTGGAAGGGCTGCCCTTCCTCTGGCCGGGACACTTGTGTGTCTGGTCTTCACCCTTCCATCTGCAGCCACCTCCTTCCCTCTTGGGGTGGGGACACAGCCTGGTTGGACAAGCCCAGGAAGCTGCTCCCCAAGGGCCCAGCCCATCAGGATCCGCTTACTGAACACAGAGTCTGCATTCACTGTGTTGATAAGGTGTCGGAAAACTAATCTAGAGTGAAAAACAGACCAGAACTTGCCTCTGTGGCTCGGGGCTTGGCTGGGGAGGGAGCTCGGCTCTGCGGGGAGTGGTCCTGGGGTCTGGGATGAGAGTGGGCCCTGCCCAGGCCTGTGTTGACCCCTGGAGTCAGATTGCCATCCACTGTGCTGGTTCCAGTGGCTCTGGGAAGTTAGGGGGCTGGGGCCTGAGCTCAAGGCTGGCCATGGACAACCGCACGCAGCACGCCCATGTGCTTGGTTGGCGTGCCTGGCTGGTGTGTCTGCCATGGCCTGGAGCTGTCCTCATGGTGGGGTAGCCCCACTGGCCCTCCCAGCATTCCTGTCCATTTAGACCCAGTGCACAGGGGATGTCCACCTTGTACACGTGCGTTCACGAGGAGGATGTTAAAGTGATCCTTGAACATTTGCTCCGTGCCTCAGTTTCCCTTGCCAGGAGCCAGCCTGTCACGAGGGTGGCAGTGGCCATGACCTCTAGTCTCCTTGGCTCTGTCTGCAGACCTCTGGCGCCAGCGGGTCGGGCCTGGGCTTTCAGGGAGGCTCAGAGACGCCCTGGGCAGTCACTGGGGAGGGATTGAGTGGAGTGGAAATCAGAGGAGGGAAGCGCGCCAGGCCAGGCCCCTCCTGGGTCCCCTCCACACCACCAAGGGTCCCGACCGCAGCCCAGATGGAGCCTGTAACGGGAGCTGCCCTGGGAGGGCCCGGCAGGTGCGCTGGGGCCCTGCCTCTCCCGCCTTCCTTCGTCTCTGCCCCTGCAGGCTGCCTGGGCCCCGAGCCTCTGGCACTAGGGGACCCCATGGCCCCTCCATGGCTCAGACGTCACTCGGGCTGCTAAGGGAGGAGGCTGGACCAGGACCAACAAACAGCCACCTGACAGGGTTCGGGAAGTGAGTTCACCCAAGGCCGCCTTCCCGCAAGCAGGCGTGTCCTTTAGATGGAAGGACTGTGGTCCCAGTGCGTGCCTGTGTCCTGGGCACCCCGCCCCATGGGTCGTGCAGTCTGGGGGCTGTAGCCCCTGGGACTTTCTGCAGATGTGTGTGCTACAGATATGTGTATGTGTACACGTGTATGTGCGGGTGTTTGTGTGTGACTGTGACTGTGGTGTGGGTATGCACACGTGAGTACAGGTGCATGTGCAGGTTTGCGAGGTGAGTGTTGTGTGTATGGATGAGTGGGGTACCGTGTGTGCGTGTGAGTACGGGTATGGAGAGTGTCTTACGTGTGAGCATGTTTGCGTGTGCTCGTGGGAGTGCCTGGCTGTGCATGCGTACCCATGCACGTCTGTGTGCGTGTGTGTGTTTTGTGTGGTGTGTGTTCATGTGTGTCTGGCCGTAGCTTGCCAGGACCTTCCAGCCAGGCTTCCTTGCTCCCAGTGCCTCTTACAGTGAGCTGGGATCTCCCGGGCTCTCCTGGTTTACAGGACGCTGGCAGTGGTGTCTGCACAGACCGTTGGGAGGAGGGCCCTTCAGGAATGGGTGATGAAGGACCTGTTTTTGCTTCAGAAGGCAGCACTGCTTTAGCCAGAAACTTGTGCTGGAAGCTTCAGCGCTTACCTGAAACCCCTGGGTCCCAACCTGAACACTGGGCGGTTCTCATCCTGTGTCCCTGAGGGCCTCAGGTTCTGGATTTTAGAGCCCACGCAGCACAAACTGTGAGGGGCAGAGGGAGGGCAAGGGTCAGGGGTCATCAGCTGGCGTTCGGGTCCTGGAACCCAAACACACTGTACTTCGGTGCCTGGTGTCGTCACCAGGAGCCCGGCCTCCAGGCGGTGGGGGTGGGAGAGTGCTCCTGGGTCTGCGTCTTCACAGGGAGCCCGGCCTCCAGACAGTGGTGTGGGTGGGGCGTGTTCCTGGGTCCATTCAGTTGCGGGCTGTTCCCAGAGGCCACGTGGGCTGATGCCACTGGTTCACCACGTGGGACTCATTCTGCTGCAGGTGTCCCTGGACCCAGGGGACACACAGAGCCAGGCCTGAGCACCTCCTGGAGTGCAGGGAGCCTGGACCTGCTTGTCCCCTGCCCCAGGCCTGGCGCCTCTCTGTGTGCACAGGTCCTGTGCCGCCTGCCACTGCTCTGCAGGGCTGGGAAGCTGGACAGACCACCCACGCTGGAGGGCAGGAAGGGGCGGAGGCTGCCGGACCTGACTCCAGCTTCGCAGCCCCTCCTGCCTGTCAGCTGCTTCCAGCTCTAAGAGGACGTTCCTGGAGCCCTTTTTGGAGAATGGCTGTAAAATTCGAAAACACAGGAGGAAGAGGGAGAGGGATGAGCCACTGAGAAAGGGAGGAGGTTGTGCCTGGAGATGGGGAGGCTGATGGAGGCATCGTGATCTCAGAGGGGGTTAGGCCAGCTTCTCCCTGCAGAAACTACCCATGAAGGCACTTCCCAGGCCTGGATCGGGATGGGTCAGGGGTCTGACACGCAGACTCTCGCTGCCTCTCTGGCTGGAGGGGCTGCCCTCTGTCTGGCCGGGACACTTGTGTGTCTGGTCTTCACTCTTCCATCTGCAGCCACCTCCTTCGCTCTTGGAGTGGGGACACAGCCTGGTTGGACAAGCCCAGGAGGCTGCTCCCCAAGGGCCCAGCCCATCAGGATCTGCTTACTGACCACAGAGTCTGCATTCACTGTGTTGATAAGGTGTCGGGAAAACTAATCTAGAGTGAAAAACAGACCAGAACTTGCCTCTGTGGCTGGGGGGCTTAGCAGGGAGGGAGCTGGGGAACTGGTGGGAGGCTTTTGGTAGGTCCGGTGAGCAGCGACAGGCCTTTGTTAATGCTTAGCAGATAGATGTTTTCTTGCCCAGGTGGCCGCAGCCAGAGAAAACTCAGCAAAGCAGCTCCAGAGGGCCGCAAGGCCGCTCAGTGTCGGGGGCTGGAGGCCAGGCAGGGGCAGTGGTGGCCACTGTGTGCTGTGACATGCGTCGTGGGGTGGATCTGTGTGTGGATAGCTGGCACCCGTGGGGCGCACAGGATGTCTGCCCACTTGCTTATCTGGGGTCGTTTTCGTAATAAAATTAAGAGGTAGAAAAAACAAGATGAGAAAAAACTGACCTGTGGCCAGTTCTCCAGGCCAGGGCTCGACCTCGCTGCCTTCATGGCTGAGGAGGAGAGCGGCATGGGTCAGGCGGGTGTGTCTGGTTCTCTACCACCGGCTGTCGGCATTTGCTGTCTATTGGGAGGGCTCCTCCAAGGTCTCAGGGGCCCACCAGAGGCTGTGGTTCTGGGGCCTGGACCCAGGCCGGGCCTGCTGGCCAGACGCTGTCAGTTCAGGGCCTGTCTGCTTGGGGCAGGTCCTGTTGAGACCCTGGCCCCTGGGGATAGGTCAGCCTGGTGCATGGGGTTCATGAAGACACCAGACGAGCTGTGAGCAGAGCTGCTGCTGGAACTGCTTTAAACCTGGCGGGACGGGCGCCGGTGGCACTGGTCAAAGCCTATCCCAGCACACAGGTAGGCAGGGCGGTCCAACCACTGCCAGCTGCCTAGGGCTGCTCAGGGCAGGTGAGCGAGGAGGGACCTCTGGGGAGAAAGCACTGAAACGGGCTGTTCCCAGAGCTGGGAAGATGTTGGAATGGACGGAGCAGGAGGGCAGCGCACACAGCTGTGGGGGAGAGGCCACGGGCGGTGGGCGGCTCAGCTCGTTGAGGGCTCCTGGTGGCTGCTCACCGCGCAGAACTGCACCCCTCCAGGCTCGTGTTTCACCTCCTGTTTCCCGGTGTCCTTTTCTGTTCCAGGACATGTCCAGGATCCAACGTGACAGACACTGAGTTCCCGCACCGCCTTGGGCTCCTCTTGGCTGTGACGGTGTCTTGGACTTTCTTTTTTTGATGACTGTGGCAGTTTTGGGGAGTCCTGGTCCATTTCGGAGGATGCCCCTCAGTTGGGAGGTGTCTGGTGTTTTCTCTTGTGGTCAGCCCGTGGCTGGGCGTTTCCGGGAGGAAGACCCCAGGAGGCAGGCGCCCTCCCTGTATGCGGCGTCTGGGCACACGTGCCAGCAGGACTGGGCGCAGTCTCCCCATGGCGCCGTCTCCTCCTCCGTGACCCATGAGTGCAGCTCACCTTCCTCTCCCACCCCAGCCGGGCTTCTGGACCCTCGTGCGGGGTTTGGGGTCTGGTTTCGGTTCCCGCTGTTGGATCTGCAGATGGGCTTGCCTTTGGGGCCTGCCGTGCTGTGGATTCGGGGGCTGCTGTGAGACCATCCAGCCTTTGAAAGGCTGTGGAAAGATCGATGACAGCAAGCGGCTGCAGGAGGCCCCGGTCCAGGTGCTTCTTTACAGGGGCTTCTTTCCCGGTGACTCTGGCCGGGTCCTGTGGATTTTTAATCCTGACAGCGTGTCTGCAGAATGAAGCACCGTACAGGCCTCGACAGGCAGTGCGGACGGTACCAGCCCCTGCCGTCCTGATGCCGCCCGAGGGTGAGGGACATTCGTGGATGATTCTCGGGCTTCATGAGCTATTTGCAGACATCCGCCCGAGTCTCCTTCAAGGGGAAATTCCTGAGCGGCCGCCTCGCCTCGCTGTTCTCTTCCGAGGCGTGTAGGAGCCCAGCCCGGCCTGGTAGGAGGAGAGGGTTGCAATGCCATGGCTGCTACTTCTCACCCTGGATGCTACTGGCTGAAGGAGCCTTCTTTAAAAGCCTTATTGATCACGTTTCTCAGTGATAACAGGAACCATCACACACCGCCAGGGTGCGACGTGGAGCGGCCCAGGCCTGGGGGACCCTGGACTTCCCGCTCCACACCCCTGCCCCACACGCCTGCGGAGGGAACCGTGGTGTTTGCGAAGGGGCCGTTCCCATCGCTCCCGGCTGTTTGGTCACATGGTTTATTTTATTTTATTTTATTTTATTTTTTTTGAGACAGAAACTCGCTCTGTTGCCCAGGCTGGAGTGCAGTGGCACAATCTCGGCTCACTGCAAGCTCCGCCTCCCGGGTTTACGCCATTCTCCCGCCTCAGCCTCCCGAGTAGCTGGGACTACAGGCGCCCGCCAACTCGCCCGGCTAATTTTTTGTATTTTTTAGTGGAGACAGGGTTTCACCATGTTGGCCAGGATGGTCTCCATCTTCTGACCTCGTGATTCCCCCGCCTCGGCCTCCCAAAGTGCTGGGATTACAGGTGTGAGCCACCGCGCCCGGCCTGGTCGCATGGTTTTAAGGTGTCCCGAGTTTTGCTGCACTTGGTTTTGGGGAGACCATGAGCTTGGCACGAACTGAGATTCCCGAGTCAGCCTTTCTAAGCTGTCCTGGGCAGGCCACTGCTGTGATGTAAAATGTGAAAGGAGCAGGCCTTTACAGGGGTTTCTGTGAGGTGAGTTGAGCATTTCAGTCCTTGAATGTGGAGACAAATCAGAAATGGGTTTGTCTTCTGAGGAGGCGAGTTAGGTGGGGGTCGGTACCGTGGCTCAATTCTGTGTCCTGACCGGAACCGGGATCCATCCTCTGACCTGCCGAGATGCCTGCCATCCCCCAGAGGAGATGGACCGGGTCTGGGCTGGTTTGATGTCTGTGCCCCGCTCCTGCCTGAGGGCATGCGGTGTCTGGGTGCTGCTTTTTGGCTCACGGGGTGGGATTTGGCTGGGGACACTTGATCTGGGTTGTTGGGCCATCCCTTACCCCCGCTTCACCCAGCCTGGCAGAGGTCACCTGTGCATGGCGCCTGGGCAGGGGCACCGCCGAGGCCTGCCCTGAGGGTGAGACACTGTGGGCCGCCTGGCAAGAACCCTGCCCATCTCACCTTCCTGCACCGCAGGCCCAGTCTTTACTGTGTGTCTGTTTGTCCTCTGAGGAGCCTTCTGGTCATCATGAACGTGCAGAATGACAAGGGAGGAGGTGCCATCCCAGGCCAGTGGCTCTATCCCCAAAACACAGGCGGGGCTCGGCCAGAGGAAAACTTGCTGCCCTTCATAACAGCCAGGCCTGCCGAGGTCCAAGTCCAGGCCAGGGGAGCGCAAGGGACGCAGGGTGTGCAGAGGGTTAGACGGGGGTGCTGGGCATGCAGAGGGTTAGAGGGGGCGGCTAGGTGTGCAGAGGGTTAGAGGAGGCCTGGGTGTGCAGAGGGTTAGAGGGACAGCTGGGCACACAGAAGGTGAGAGGGGCGTCTGGGTGTGCAGAGGGTTAGAGGTGGGGCTGGGCGTGCAGAGGGTTAGAGGTGGGGCTGGGTGTGCAGAGGGTTAGAGGTGGAGGCTGGGCATGCAGAGGATTAGAGGAGACAGCTGGGTGTGCAGAGGGTTAGAGGGGGCATTGGATTTTTAATGAAGTCTTTTGACTGGGGTGGCATTTGAGGCCATGACGTCCCTGGGACGCACTCTTGGTTCGGGTCTGACCTGGCTGTTTTAACCAGATGGAAATGTTTGTGCGTCTCCCGAGTGGGCACTTGGTCCTGTTGAGAGCACACCTGCCGTGGCCTCCACAGAGACCAAGCGACACTCTTAAGACAGTGAGGGGAGACGCGTTCTCTTCAAAGGCTCGAAGGTTGTAGTCATGGTCTGAGGCTGCTTTTGATAACAAGAACTTGCTGGTGGCTGGTAGAATATGCTCATGTATTCAGCGCAGTCCCCACGTGGGAGGACCAGCCACACCCCGCTGGCGTGTTCCATCCCCCTTTTCTGTGTGTCTTTGCATTCTGGACTCATCGTCTGTGTTAGTTTAATAAGCAGTGAAAGGACAGACTCACGCCTCGTTGTCCCCACGCATGGGCCTTTGTGGTGAGGCCATTGGTGCACAGCCCTGCACAGTCGGACACACGGATCCCAGGTGTGACCCTGTGGCGGTTACGTCATTATGTTTTCTAAGTTTAATGAATTGCTCGATATTCATCCAACTTGAGCAAGTTGTTGCTAGTGCTTTTTTCCAACTGCATAGGTTGCCTGTGGGGGGCTTGTGTGTGTGTTTTTCGGGGTGTCCTTGGGGCCTGGTAGGTGTTGCCATCTTCCCAAGCAGGCTGTGCAGAGGAGACACCGCCGTGAGCAGTGGTTGTTGCTGCTGGGAGTGTTGGAGGCGACGGAAGGACGTTGGTCTCCTTGGTTTGAGTGAACGTGGTTTGAGTGAACATTTTTCCTACTTGCGCAGTTCGTAGAAGTTCAGATAAACAGTGGTTGCTTGCTGAACGCAAACGTAGTTACATGCTAAGACCCCAACCACCAGTAAACCCGTGCTTTCCAGAAGGGATGTGGGCCGAGCAGCGGAGCCCCAAGCTGCCCTCCTGGTGGAGGAGGGCAGGCAGGGCTCAGCCTCCAGAGCTGCGCACCCTTCCTGCGGGGAAGAGAAACTTGAACCCAAGCAGCTGTGACTTTGGCCAAGGTTGTCTGTGGCGTTGGCTGCGTGGGAGGGAGAACCTGAAACCCTCCAGTCTCTCCCTCCCTCACTCCTTTCCTCCCTCCCTCCCTCACTCCTTTCCTCCCTCCCTCCCTCACTCCCTCACTCCTTTCCTCCCTCCTTCCCTCCTTTCCTCCGTCCCTCTCTCCTTTCTTCCTTCCCCCCCTCCCTCCAAGAACAGCCGTACCAGGCTCCTGGTCCTTCATCTTCCATTGACTCCAGAAAGACTCGCCAGTCACCGCTGATCTCTCTGTAAACAGTTGGCCATTATGTCCAGAAAAAGGGTCTGAGCAGGAATCCACTGAAAACATGGAAGAGGAGTGGGGAAGGTCCCTGGATGGGACGTATCTTGGAAAGACACCTATAATTCATGGGAAAGACATTTAGACATATTTTCTTAGTTGAATGTATTTGTAATTTTTGTTTTAACCTGATTTTCATGGAACTTCAGATTTCAGAAAGGTTGCAAGACCAGTGTGGTGAACACCCACCCGGCCTTGGCCTTCGCTGCCCAAATACCAACCTCCTGCCATGTCGGCCGTGTCCCTCCTGCTCCCCACCCCGCCCTGGGTCTCCGTCTGTCACCCTCGCGTGTGTTTCTGAGCGGTTGGGAAGCAGCTGAGTGGTGTTCCTCCTCACAGGTGTGTTTCCTATGGCAAACACGTTTCTTTCAGAATATCTGCAGTGCAGTCACCGGAACCAGGGAGTTAATGATCACACACGAGATATCTTTTTTGGATCTCACCAACTGGCCCAAACACGGTCTCTAGAAAAAGAAAGTCTGAGGTCGTGCGTGCACTTGGCCGTCTCTGTCATCTGCAGCTTCCTCTGTGTTGTCTCCCTGATGTGTTTGGGGGTGGAGCCGCTGTTCTGCGGTGCTGGCCTCTCTGTGGTGTGTCCCGCGGTCTGGGCGCCTGCAGTCGCTCATGGTAGCACCAAGGACCTTACACCCTGAGGGCTGTGCTTTCCGCCGTGGGCACCGTACTGGGAGCACGTGCTGCCCGCCTACCCCGGGACGGCGATGCCCTCTTTGCTGACATGGCCAGAACCCACCACTCCTGCAGCTGGTGCCTGTCAGCCGGCCAGGGTGGCCGCCAGTGGGCTCTGGCACATCTGAAACGTACCATAGAAAATGCCCACCCCCCCCCCCCCCAGTGTTGTTTGCACAGTGATGAGCTCCTGGCCTGCCCTCCTCCGGCCACCTCGCATCCCACCTTGGCCGTTTCTTCTGGACCCTCAGGGTCCCACACGGTTCTGTGCAGGGCTAGGGTGGGCTGGTCAAGGATGGGCCGAGCACCCCTAGGAAGGGTCCCAGCCTGGTCGTTCCCGGTCTGGGGGGCTGGTGTGCAGCACATGGGACAGAGGGCCCTGGGGTGCACGGGTGGGTGTGGGTTTGATGCCCTTCAGCTACTCACCATGCCTGGCTGGGGCATGTGCATTTGCAGACCCTGTTCTCCTGGTCATGGGCGGCCGGCTCGGGGGTCCCAGGCAGGCTGTGGTCTCTGCAGTGGCCATGGGTGGTTGACTCGGGGGTCCCGGGCAGGCTCTGGTGTCTGTGGGTGGCCATGGGCAGCTAGCTCGGGGGTCCTGGGCAGTCTGTGGTCTCTGCAGTGGCCGTGGGCGGCTGGCTGGGGGTCCCGGGCAGGCTGTGGTGTCTGTGGGTGGCCATGGGCTGCTGGCTCGGGGGTCCCGGGCAGTCTGTGGTCTCTGCAGTGGCCATGGGCGGCTGGCTCGGGGGTCCCGGGCAGGCTGTGGTCTCTGCAGCGGCTGTGCTGAGGTCCTTGTGCTGCTGTGACAGTCCCTGATTCCCTGATGATTCCTGAAGGGCAGGTGATTCATGAAAACAGAAACTTCTCAGAGTTCTCGAGGCTGAAAGTCTCAGACCAAGGCCTGGGCAAGTTTGGGGTCTGGGGAGGGCCCTAGGTTCCCTGCCGTGTCCTCGCGTCGAGGGTGGGAGGGTGAGAGAGCTCTGCTGCTGCGGGCTGGGTGTAGGGACTTTCATCTCTTCCATGCCTCACCACCTCCTACAGACCCCACCTCCTACGGACCCTGCCTCCTAACACCGTCACATGGGCCATTGGGCCTCAACTTGTCAGGGAGCCTCAAGTCCTCCTCGGCCCCAACCCCCTTGCTCGTGCCCTCGAGCAGCTGCTAGGATCTACCCCCTGGTTCCAAGCCCTGGGGTCAGCCCCACGGAGGGGTCACCAGCCCAGCCTTCTTGAAAGATACAGGAGTTGGGGGCTCATTTACCTGGAGAGCCCGTGGGCGGCGTCCTCAACGGGGAGCAGTGGGAAATCCTCTGTGTCCCTCAGAAATGGCGGATTAAGTAGCAAGGCTAGGAGGTGCAGCCTTGACTTTTGAAAGTGAGAATTTTGCCCACATTTGGCTGAATGAGAGATTTTCAGTGCCAGAGGGAGGTGCCCTTGCCCTGGGCTGAACAGCTCACTTGCTGAGGCTTTCAGGGGCTTTGTCTTAAATGATAATGTGTGTGGGGGCTAGCGTGTGTCCTGGGGCTAGTGTGTGCATTGGGGCTAGCGTGTGTCCTGGGGCTAGTGTGTGCATTGGGGCTAGCATGCCCCGGGGGCTAGCGTGTGCCCTGGGGCTAGTGTGTGCATTGGGGGTAGTGTGTGTCCTGGGGCTAGCGTGTGTCCTGGGACTAGTGTGTGTCCTGGGGCTTGCATGTGCCCTGGGGCTAGCATGTGTCCTGGGGCTAGCGTGTGCATTGGGGCTAGCGTGTGTCCTGGGGCTAGTGTGTGCATTGGGGCTAGCGTGTGCCCTGGGGCTAGCGTGTGTCCTGGGGCTAGCGTGTGCCCTGGGGCTAGCGTGTGTCCTGGGGCTAGCGTGTGCATTGGGGCTAGCGTGTGTCCTGGGGCTAGTGTGTGCATTGGGGCTAGTGTGTGCATTGGGGCTAGCATGCCCCGGGGCTAGCGTGTGCCCTGGGGCTAGTGTGTGCATTGGGGGTAGTGTGTGTCCTGGGGCTAGCGTGTGTCCTGGGACTAGTGTGTGTCCTGGGGCTCGCATGTGCCCTGGGGCTAGCATGTGCCCTGGGACTAGCGTGTGTCCTGGGGCTAGCGTGTGTCCTGGGGCTAGCATGTGCCCTGGGGCTAGCGTGTATCCTGGGGCTAGTGTGTGTCCTGGGGCTAGCATGTGCCCTGGGGCTAGCGTGTGCCCTGGGGCTAGTATGTGCATTGGGGCTAGTGTGTGTCTTGGGACTAGTGTGCACCCTGGGAAATGCCCCTTTCTTTGGAACACAGATATGTGGAAGGAAGGGGTAGTGTCACCCTTAGCCACGGTTTGGAGGTGACAGCTGGTGGGAACTAGGGCCCACCGTGCAGGATCTGTGGTTGGCCTTCTGTGCTTGCTTTTAGTTCCTTCTAAGCTGACTCTGAACTGTTTTTCCCTCACCAGGAGATGGAAATCCAAGAGAAAACAGCCCATTCCTCAACAATGTTGAGGCAGAACAGGAGAGTTTCTTTGAAGGGAAGAACATGGCACTTTTCGAGGTAACTTATTAGAAGAAGAAGGTGCCAGGGCCGTTGCTTTGATGTGGAAAAGTAAAGGAGCCCCTGGGGGCCCCCAGGCCGGGGCCTCCCACAGGACTGGACACCACGTGGAAGGAACTGGGGCCTCCCTGTCCCAAAGGCCATGGAGGGGACCCAGTCCCGCACTTGAGCTGGAATGTGGTCCTCGACTGGTGCCTTCTGGGGTCCTTCCTGGATCGAGGGTGTTCCAGCCCCACGGGAACCCCTCAGAGCTGCCGAGTGCTGGACATCCCGGGGTCCCTGCCGTGGGTGGGTGGTCCCACTCAGTGAGGCCTGGAGCCCCGGCCTCGGACTCAGACCTGCCGCACAGGTGTCCAGGCCTCTCTGGCTGGCTTCAGACTCAGGGGCGCAGGACCGGGCAAGAGCCTGAGCTCCACAACCTGAATATGGGGAGGGAGCCCGGGGGGCCTACGGTGAAGTGAGGGCCGCCTGTGACCCATGTCCACGCTGCATAGGAGGAAATGGACAGCAACCCCATGGTGTCCTCACTGCTCAACAAGCTGGCCAACTACACCAACCTGAGCCAGGGCGTGGTGGAGCATGAGGAGGATGAGGAGAGCCGGCGGCGCGAGGCCAAGGTACTGCTGCCATGCCCATGCCCGCCCAGTCCCCACCCCGTGTGTCCTAGTAGGTCAGATCACACCGGCAAAGCAGTTGCTTGTCAGAAGAGTTGCCCTGAGCAATAGTGTGCTGGCCACGTCCAGCCCTTTCTTCCTGGGAGGACTCGATGGTGCCTGCCCTGCAGCTCCGGTCCAGCCCTCTTCCCTCTCCACTGTCCGGGGAAGCATGACATCCCCCACACAGCTGGGCGGCCGGGTTCCCTCTCGAGAAATGAGCTTGGGGTGTTTTGTTCATTCTGCGGGAGTGGCCCTGTCCCCTGCTGTGGAGAGAATTCTGAATGGTTCCGAGAGGCCGGGACGTGGCCCCTTCCAGAGGGTGCTGTGGCCTCCGTGCTCCCGGGGGGCCACCCTCCTTTTCGTTTCCTGTCCAGGACACTTAGCCTGGTAGCATTTTCCCTGCAGTTTTATTCCTTGAGGATTTGTTTCCAGGAATCCATCCCAGGAAATGAGGGGGGTGCAGTGGGGATTCTGCAGAGCGTTTTCCCTTGGGTGGTTTCTGTGGGCGACGAGGCGTGGAAACCCCTTGAGCATCCTCGGGAGGGTTCTGCCGTCCCCTGCGCAGACGGGTTGCCTGAGAACCACTCTGAGGCCTGACACCCTGAAGTGACGCTCACAGACGAGAGAGACCCTGGACCCATGTTGGGAAAAGTCTCATGGGCAGATGAAACCAACGGTGTCCTCGCTGTGGGGGCGCAACAGGTGGCTCAGTTTCTTCTCAACTCCCTCTGCTTTTAAAATCTTCCAAATACGTGTGCATTGCTTTAGAATCATAAGATACAAAAAACAAACAAAAAAATCCACCGAAGGAAACCGTGCAGTGCAGGCTCCGCTCTGAAGCCAGGTGACGTCCTCCCCCAGTCTTGACGCAAAATTGTCATTTCCTGAGTCAGCCCTGAGCCTGTGCCCCGCTCCTTCAGCAGACGGCTAGGGGCGTGCATTGGATTTTTAGGATGATTTTTAAATTCCCCTATTATTTTCCCTAACTTTCTAACTCTAGAAATACTCTCAGGAGACCCCTATCTTCTCAGGAGGGAGGGTTTTGTGGCACCAGGTAGAGGCCAGTGAGCAGAAAGGAAGGAGGTGCTGAACTGGGTGCCCACCAGGTCCAGGGAGGGTGGCCCCCCCTGCTCTGACCTCCACCAAGTGGGGCGTCCCTCGGCTGGCCCCCTGCCCTTCCCTGCATCTGCCTAGCCTGGGCTCTGTGCTTTGCATCGGTGCCAGCCCTGAGCGCCTCCTGCTAGTATCCAGTGTTCAGCTGACCTGGGTCCCACACAGCGATCGGGAAGTCAGGCCCCTGAAGATTTCTCTTTCCTTCCTTTTACTGTAAACACAGTGGAATTAATACTGCATTTCCAGGATACCTGAAGACACTTGGTTTTGTTTTTGAGAAGCGTCACTCTGGGGTTGAAGTAACCAGAGACAAGTGAGGGACGTGACCGTGTGGCCACCTCGGGATGGGGCCTGGCCTGACGAGGGCCCTCAGCCCTGGTTGTCGTCCCAGGACAGGGCAGCGGCCTTTTCGGAAGCTGCTTCTCTGGACCTCTTTGCGGTTCCCCTGCTGGGCCCTTCTGGGCTGGGGGAGCCTGTGGCCGCCCCGCCTATCCATAGCTCGGCCAGCCCTTGGGGTGGGGCCATCACTGCTGCACGTGGACGCTGCAGAATTGGGTGTTGCCATGCCGGGCTCAGCACTCAGCACCTTTCTGGGGTTTCATGCAGGCTGGGCACTACCTTGAGGCCTCATGGGCTCAGGCTGGTGCTCTGGCACCAAAACTCCGGAGCGACAGGCCTTCCCTGTCTGTCTGCCTGCGTGCTGGAGTTTGTGTCTAGGGAGATGTTGGCCTTCTCCAGGGAGCAGGTGCCTTCCTACGGGCCTGGTCCGACTGCTCCGGGAACCGGCTTCAGTTCCAGCTCGGCTGGGCTCAGGCACCACTGACCTGGCCACCCAGCTCCAACCCCTCTGCCTGGTGGAGCCCAGCCTGCCATGAGGTGCCCATAGAGAGCACACCCCAGCTTCTCTCACCCTACTTGGTACTGAGACATGAGGGAAACGTCCAGGCAGGTGTGTTTGTTCACGGCACACTGTGGGCCAGGGTCCAGGAGGTTCCCACCTGGAGGGCTCTCCCCGGCCCTCCCTGGCAACCCTACCCCCAGGCCGGTGGCTCTCAGGCCTCTGTCCCTCGGGGTCAACATGCAGGTGCTCGAGGCTGGTGCAGCCTGCGTTTCAGTCGGGGAGGGACCAGGGCCCGTGACCCCAGCAGGCCTGTTGTGTGACGGTGGCAGATTTCGGTTGGCAGTGAATCCTTCAGCTCCCTATGGGGACTGTGGCTCGGCCCCTGGGGTGGAAGGGCAGGGGCCGCCCCTCGTCCTCTTTGGCCAGGCTCAGAGGCTCATCCCCAGCAGACCTGCTCCCATTAAAGGAGCCTTTTCAAGGGCCCAGGCATCTCCAGCCTCCCGTGCCTGAAACTGGGTCCAGTTGGGCCTTATAAGTTGCCTTTTAGGCGCGAACTGAGAGGCCAAGGCCAGCCATGCCGTTTCGTGAGGAGTCAGGATCCCCCGCCTTTGGCAGAGAACCAGCTTCTGACTCACCTGTCATGGGGTCAGGGGATCCGAGGCTGAGCCTGGAGGGCAGGGCCCCCTGTGTGGACGGCGTCTCTGCCTGGAGCTCTGCCTGTCGGCTCCTGCGTTAGCTGAAGCCTTGCTGTGAAGTCACAGCAACAATGATCCCCGGAGCCTTGCTGTCACCCCTGCCCCGGGTTCTCAGTTTTATCCCATGAAAATGTCCCAAAGCTGTTTCTCCTCCGTCTCCCGCCACTTCTTTCGTTTGTACCAAGAACAAGGTGTACCCAGATTTGGAGGGCCCAGCAGCGGCCCCCGGCCCCGTCACCCTCTCCTCTCTAGGGCCCCCGTCACAAGCAAGTTGCTCCCCTGTTGCTCCCCACCTGGGGCTCAGGGAGCCAGGTGCATGCCCCAGGCTCTCAGAGCCAGGGCTTCCCTTGCTCCGGGCTGCGCTCTTAAATGGTTTTCCCCAGGGTCCTAAAGCCAGTGGAGCCCTAGATCTCTGCCGAGCGGGACTCAGCCTGTCTGTGGGAGGCGTTCCGGCACAATGACCCCGGAAGCTGCCCTGTTTGCTTTTGTGGTGTGGTGCTAAGCGTGCTCTCCCTGGGAGCTGTCCATCACCTGGTCCCCTGTTCCCGTCCGGCAGCCGGCCCCATCCCCAGGCCTGGGCTATGTGAACCCCAGGATCGAACCCCCTCCTCAGCCTCCACACGGAGCCTGTTCTGATCTGCACTGTGGCCGTTGTTCACAGGAAGTGTCTTCAAAGAAAACCTTCCCTCTTTTCCGTATTGACCTTGAGATGTTTTCCTGTTAAAACGTCACCTTGTGCTGGGGCCAGCCGTCCTCCAGGTCCGAGCCATGTACCCCTGCTCATGGTGGGAGTGGGGCTGAGCAGGCAATGGGGACACAGCTGAAACTTCTGCCCCAGCCTGGCCTGTCCCGAGCGGGAGGGGGCTGCCTCGCAGGCGCTGACCTGCTTCTGGCTGTGCCGCTGATCCTTGCCCGTGCGGGTTTCTTCAGGGCCAGGGGGTGTGTCCCCTTCTCTGGCACAGGTGTCTGAAGCGGGCTGCCTGCTCCATGCTGGGGCAGGCAGAGTGGCCACACGTTGGATATCTGAACCTTTGCTGTTATCTTGTGGTGACCCAATGCTCAGCCAATGCTGAGCTGTGGATTTTATTTTTTTTTAATTTAATTTAATTTTTTTTAGCTTTATGGGCAGTAGCCGTTTCATCCCTCCGCCAGCTCTGCTTCCATTCCTGAAGTCTCAGGCTCTCCCAGGGTGTCAGGTCTGAGGCCCTGAGCCATCCAGGGACTGGAGCTGGGGGCCCTCTTGTTCTCCCTCTTGTTTTTCTCATAACTTTTCCAGCGTAACGGGTTCCTCTCCGTGGGGGAGGCACAGCAGAGCAGCTGCCATCTTAGTTCTCTGCCAACCATGTGGTTCTGCTCCCCTCCCCTAAGCCCCCACCCCGGGATGGTCAGGGGTCCCGCCCTGGTCCTCTCTCTGAGCCTCCGTCTGTTCTGGGACGGACTCCTGTCCCCTCCAGTCCCCTTCTGCCCCTTCCTGCCCCCACGGCCACTTTGCCTGCCCAGGGCCTGAGTGCAGCCTGGGGAGGGGGCTGCCTTCGGGTGTGGGGTCCAAGCCCCCGGCACACGCTGTGTTCTGTCGCAGGCTCCGCGCATGGGCACCTTCATTGGCGTCTACCTGCCGTGCCTGCAGAACATCCTGGGTGTCATCCTCTTCCTGCGCCTGACGTGGATCGTGGGGGTGGCTGGTGTCCTGGAGTCCTTCCTCATCGTGGCCATGTGCTGCACCTGTGTGAGTCTCCCCGGCCAGTGTGGCTGTGCCTTCAGGCAGGGGCAGCCGGACAGTAGGGTCCTCCCCAGACACCCGTGTAGAGGTTGTTCAGCACCGTCTCCTCCACGAGAGCCGGGGCAGCTGTGGGGATGAGATGCCGCACTGGCCGGGGTTAGCGCTGGTGTGTTGATTGGCGCTGGCACCTCATTTACCCGTGTCTGCGGAAAGGCATCTCGGCCAGTGGTGGGTGTTGTGGGGTGGCCTCGGGCTGAGGCTTCCAAGGGAAGGGACACCCTGTGTTTTGGTGACATCATCTCCGGTTTGGAAGGACCTTGGGTCCTTGTCATAGGAAAAGGGGTGGGAACCAGGACACTGCATGCCTGGTGCCCGGGAGCCTCTGGGTCCTGGTTTCCCAGCCACTCCATTGAGATGGAGAGCCCTGGAGTTGGGGGCTGACTTTCGGCGGGAGCCAGGCCGTAGATCCCGCCTTGGGAGTGTTGCGACACCGCAGGCTCTTGGAAGGCTCTCCTCAGACGGCCGCCTGTCTTTCTGCAGACAATGCTGACCGCCATTTCCATGAGTGCGATTGCTACCAACGGTGTGGTGCCAGGTAAGGGGTGCCTGAGTCCTGTTAGAGGAGTCGGGGTGTTGCCGCACAGGAACTGGGAGGAGGCCGCTCCTCGAGGCAGGGCCAGGGGCTGCCTGGGGGTCACTGCCAGGCCTTCTGCGTGTTCTCCACTGGCTCTGGCGTTTGAGCCGTGAGGTCACGGCTGTTTGGTTTTCTTCCCCATTTTGCTGCGTGGTGACCGTCTCTTGCCAGGGTAGGCAGTGCCCACTGGGCAGCGGGCTGGGGAGGGGGAGGCACGGGCGATTCCAGTGACGCCTGTAGTCCGGCGTGTGCCATAGGCTGAGTTCTTGGAACCTGTATCTCACGAGGGAAGGTGAAGACAAAACACTGCCCTGACTTTGTTAATTAGTAATAAATTAATTACAATACGTAATAACTAGTGAACTGAGGTGTTAATTAGCAATAAATTAATTACAATACGTAATAACCAGTGAACTGAGATGACGTTAATTAGCAATAAATTACAATACGTAATAACTAGTGAACTGAGATGACGTTAATTAGCAATAAATTAATTACAATACGTAATAACTAGTGAACTGAGATGATAATTAGCAATAAGTTAATTACAGTACGTAATAACTAGTGAGCTGATATGATACTGTTAATTAGTAATTAATTACGTAAATAACTAGTAAACTGAGATGATGTTGATTAGTAACAAATTAATTACAGTACGTAATAACTGGTGAACCGAGATGATACTGTTAATTAGTAATAAATCACAACACGTAATAACTAGTGAACTGACATGATGCCACGTCTGCTCCCTAGTGCACGTGTCCTGTGTGTGTTAACGGCCGGACTTGCTCAGCACCAGGTCCTCATGCAGCTGGCCCCCACCCCCACGGGGCATTGCGTGGTGCTCACACACGCCACAGGAGAGCACGAGGTCCCTCACCGGGGTCTCCCTCAGCAGCCAGGGGACCAGTCTCTGCTTCTCGATGACTGCATCCGTTAGGGCCCCTTCCTCATGCCACACGCACTGCTCAGAGCAGGGACAGCCGCATTCTCCAGGCAACCCTGGGGCCGCTCCCGGCTTTCCCGTCAGCGATCGTGTGCGTGGTTCACAGTATACCAGAGAACTCCTGAACATCCTGGTTTCTCTTTTGCCTTTTTTATAAGCCAAACGTAGTGCGAGTGGGGGCTGGGGCTGCCATTGATGTATGCAGGCCTTTTTCCTGGACCTGCTGGGGCCTTCCGCCCCTGACCTCACCTGGTCCTCATGTCCATGAGAGCATGGTTGGTGTGGAATGTGTGCCGAGCCTCGGGAGGGGAGCATTTACCGTGGCAGCCAGGCGTCTTCATGTCCTGCTTTGCGGTGGGCGAACATGCCGCCTTCGCAGAGACAGGCCCTCCTTCACTCATGAGCGACAGCGCAGACCGCACCTCAAGTCCGCGTCCAAGCGCGCCCCTGACCCGTGGCCACCGCCTGTGTCTCCGCAGCTGGCGGCTCCTACTACATGATATCGCGCTCGCTGGGACCCGAGTTTGGAGGCGCTGTCGGCCTCTGCTTCTACCTGGGCACGACGTTTGCAGGGGCCATGTATATTCTGGGGACCATCGAGATTTTTCTGGTGAGCATGCTGCTTTGGAAGGGTTCCCCACCCCACAGTCTGCAACAGGACGCCAAGGGGCCCTGCCTGACCCACTCTGTGGCACACACAGCACACTGAGCCATCCTGACCCCACTGCCCTGGCCGCCCCTGGGCTCTCCCTGGCGGAAGCCGTCGGGCATCGTCCACTCCGCAGCGACCTGGGTCCCCCTTGAGCACCATTGCCGCCCTCCGTGAGGGGTGCCTGGCCTGAGCTGGGTAGATGTCTGGGCTGTAGATCTGAGCCCCGCGTGGGTGCGGCCCTGCACTCTGAGCTGTTTTAGGGACAGGGTTGGAACTCGGCTTAGAAGAACCTCTTGCTAGGATCCCAGCCCCTTCCCTGCCTGATTGATTTGGGCACTTGGCCGAGGGTTACAGAGCCCAGCAGTGTACAGCCAGGTGATGTCATCACCTTCCCAAAACAGGCTCAAAGCACGCCCCATATCACCTGAGCACAGCTGAGAGCTGTGGCCTGAGTTCCTTGGTCCTCGTGGGGACAGGAACCGCCCTCTTTGGCTGCTGGGCACCACCCTTCTTAGTGAGCTTCTGAAACCCGCCGTTCCCGCAGGGCTTCAGAGACGCCCACCTGAGCCCCTGTCCCCAGTCTTTCTGCCCCTCCCTCCGCTGCCAGACCTGGTTCCCGGCCTCCTGGGCTCCTGCAGAGAGCCACATGGCCGAGAAGTTTCTGAAACCTTTCAGTGGGGTCGCATCCACCCCATCCCACCCTGAGTGCCCTGGCCATGCCCCTCGGTCTTTCCTGCCCCGGGTGCCATGGCTGCAAAGACACCATGGCTGCCGCACTCCCCAGATTCCCTTTGGTGGGGACGAGTGCCGTGTCCTCCATGCCTACTGTACCCCAGTCCTGTCCTGGTCTTGAGGGAGCTGAGCAGCACCGTCTCACATCTCCGTCCCTGGAGTTTGGGCGGAACAGAGGCTGCACCCAGCCGGCGTGGTCAGACCCACTGTTTGTCCAGGACGTCCAGCCGGGATGGGCCGAGCTCTCTGGGCGGCAGTCACATTCCTCTTAGCAGGTGTTTCTTTTGAGCGTGGACGTGCGGCCGCCCTGGGTCCTGAAGTTGCTTTACTCTCAGGTGCCCGGGTGGCTCCTGGGAAACGTGCAGGCCCCTGGCGGTCCATTGCCCTTGCGCTGACCCCCGCGGTCTCCGTCCAGCACGGATGCCTCCCGATGGCCCCAGCGCCTGTTGGGAGGAGGCCCCTGTGTGGCGCTGGGTGCTTGCAGGAGGGAGGGGCATTGGGGAGTTCTGTCCGGGGACGGCCTCCTAACCCGTCTTGTCCCTGCAGACATACATCTCCCCGGGTGCGGCCATCTTCCAGGCAGAGGCTGCGGGTGGCGAGGCGGCCGCCATGCTGCACAACATGCGTGTGTATGGCACGTGCACGCTGGTGCTCATGGCCCTGGTGGTCTTCGTGGGCGTCAAGTACGTCAACAAGCTGGCGCTGGTCTTCCTGGCCTGCGTCGTGCTGTCCATCCTGGCCATCTATGCCGGCGTCATCAAGTCGGCCTTCGACCCCCCGGACATCCCGTGAGTCTTGGGGCCCCTGAGCTGTGGGTGGTGTGTGGGGCTGGGGCCAGGTCCCATGGGCTCTGCCCGTCTCTGGTCCACCATCCTTGACGCTGAGGTCCCCGCGAGGGGCGGGACTAGGTGTGACCGCGGCGGGAACCCCTGTGGGCTCGTTCTGAGGATTATGGGAAACCCAACCGTGAGGCGGGCCGAGGCGTCCTCATGGCCGGGTCCGAGCATGAAGACCCTCCTCAGTGGCAGGAGGGCTGGTGAGGGGTCTGGCAGGTTTCAGGGGTGGCCGGCGGCCTGAGCATGATCCGACGGCACCGAGGGTCGTGGGCTCCCATCTCCCTCCCAGAGGTGCTTGGAGAGGCTTTCTTGTCCTCTTGGAGGAGAAGCTGGGAGGCCGCCCAGGCTCCTGGAACACGGGAGTGGCCGCCAGAGCCCTCAGGAGCAGGTCCAGGAAAGGCCAGCAGCCAAGCCCCTCAAGGTTCCCAAGTTTTTGCCGTCTCCGTGTGGAGGGAGCCCCTGAAGGAACAGCCTCATAGAGGCCTCAAAACAGAGGGAGGCAGAGCAGCCGCAACCCTGTGAGCCTGTTTTAGGGGAAACACAGCTCTGCCCTTCCCCTGGGGCACCCATCCTGAGACCCCGTTGCTGATGCCTGAAGCCGGGGCCCCGTGTGGACTGTTTTCTACACACAGGCCTGGTTTATACACCGGGGCGGCACTCCTGTGCTCTTGGCCGTTGGGACGTGGCAGGAGGGTGGCTTGGACTCAGGCACTGAGATTGTGACAGCTGACCCGGCCAGGACACCGCCGAGGGCCTCAGGCAGGAGTGACTGCAGCGTGGCTGCGCCGGCATAGGGGGTTCGCTGGGTTCCACCTCACTGGTTTCCACTGCGCAGTGGAAAACATGTCAATTGTTTCTGTCTAGAACACTTCAGTGAAGCATGTTTGGACCATGGGTGGCCGAACCATGGATGAGGGGACGGCTGTACGGTACAGCATTCCTGCTGCAGCCTGGCCCGGTCCCCGGTCCCCAGCGTGATCCGTTACCCTTGTGTTCCTGCTGCAGCCTGGCTCGGGCCCAGTTCCTAGTGTGATCTGTGGCCTTCCTGTCTTGGGAGGTGCAGCGTGCCAGGAGCCACTCGCGGGTGACCCCACGGGTGCCCATTGGAGGAGCCGGGTGGGGCAGTAAAAGCCACCTCGGCAGCAGCACACAGCCGTGCCTGCCTGTCCCGCCCTAGGGTCTGCCTCCTGGGGAACCGCACGCTGTCTCGGCGCAGCTTTGATGCCTGTGTCAAGGCCTACGTCACCCACAACAACTCAGCCGCCTCTGCACTCTGGGGCCTCTTCTGCAACGGCTCCCAGCCCAGCGCCACATGTGACGAGTACTTCATCCAGAACAATGTCACCGAAATCCAGGGCATCCCGGGCGCGGCCAGCGGCGTCTTCCTGGGTGAGGCCTGCAGGGTTGCAGCAGGGGCTGGGGGTGGCGGCGGCAGGTGCTGGCCCCAGTGGATGCTGTCACCTTAGAGTCACTCTCAGGGCCCCAGTTCCTCCTGCCTGGCTGAGCCCCTCCCCAGCAGCTGCTGACGATCCTGGGGATCCCTGTGCACACCCCTGGCAGAGCCACAGAAGCCAAACACAGTGTGGCGGGGAGACGGCCTCTGTCACGGTCAGCAAGCTGGTCGTAAAGCCATGGATTTATTTCCACCACCACCTGGCAGCGTGTGTGGGGAACTTGCTGTGTTAGTAAGGAAGTGGTGGCTGGGCAGTGACACCCCCTCTGTGCATCCTTCCCTGATGAGAGGCTGCCCTGGACCCGCCCCAGGGCTTGAGGAAAAGGACCCCTGGCAGGGTAAACAAGACCTGCTCCAGAACCCTAGAGAGGAGGCCCGGGCTTTCCAGAATCCGAGACGGGAAGCCCGGTCTTTCCAGAACCCGAGACGGGAAGCCTGGGCTTTCCAGGAGTACGTTGCTCCGTACGTGAGGCTAGGCTTCTCTTTAGTGCTGACCTTCCCTCCGTAGACGTAGACAGGTCGCTTTCCCAGAGGTACCGTCTCAAAAAACTTGTTTGAATTGGAGCCTGCTAGCAGCGCGCAAGCTGTGACCCTTCCCCTCCGGCCACTAGTGGGACCTGCCAGGGAGTGGCCTGCCCCGTGGTGTGGGCGCTGGACGGAAGGTGCCAGAAACCCATGGGATCTTCCTTGTCTGGCAGAGAACCTGTGGAGTACGTACGCGCACGCGGGGGCGTTTGTGGAGAAGAAAGGTGTGCCCTCGGTGCCTGTGGCAGAGGAGAGCCGCGCCAGCACGCTGCCCTATGTGCTCACTGACATCGCGGCCTCCTTCACCCTCCTGGTTGGCATCTACTTCCCCTCCGTGACCGGTGAGCCCGCCGCTCCAGCCGTCTCCTGCTCTTTCTTTCTCTCCCTCTCTTTTTTGATCTGTCACCCAGGCTGGAGGGCAGTGGCGTGATCACGGCTCACTGCAGCCTCGACCTCCTAGACACAAACATTCCTCCCACCTGAGTCTCCCAAGCAACCGGGACCCCAGGCACACGGCACCACGTTCGGCAAATGTCTGTATTTTTTGTAGAGGGAGGTCTCCCCACATTGCTCAGGCTCGTCTCAAACTCCTGAGCTCAAGCCATCCTACTCCTCTCAAAGTGCTGGAATTACAGGCGTCTTGAGTCAGTGCGCCCGGCCTCTCTCCATCTTTCCCTTCCTCTGTCTCTGTCCATCTCTCTGTCTCTGTCATTCTGTCCTCCTGTCTCTCTCTCTCCTCCTCCCTCTTTCCCTCCCTCTCTGTCTCTCTCTCTCCCCCCATCTCTCTCTCTCTGTCTCTCTCTCCCCCCATCTCTCTCTCTCTGTCTCTCTCTCCCCCCATCTCTCTCTCTCTGTCTCTCTCTCCCCCCATCTCTCTCTCTCTCCCCCCATCTCTCTCTCTCTGTCTCTCTCTCTCCCCCCATCTCTCTCTCTCTCTCTCTCTCTCTCTCTCTCTCTCTCTCTCTCTCTCTGTCTCTCTCTCTGTGTCTCTTTCTCTGTGTCTCTGTCTGTCTCTAGTGTGTTCCTTGCTGCCCCTGCTTATCTTGCCTGTTTGGCTCAGGGGAAGCGGCTGAGGTCTCCGCTCTGTGTCCTGATGGATTCGTAAGAAGCCTGTCTGCCGCTCTCCTGGGCAGGCCTGTGTCAGGAGAAGCTGTTGTAGGGTTGCTGAGAATACATGGCACGCTGTTAGGAGACGCCTAGGAGTGGCCTCAGTGTGAGCTCAGAGGCCGGGGACCTCGGCCCTCTGTGTCCTCCTCAAACAGTGGGCCTTGTTCCGACCGGGGGTGGGGCCCTTGGTTGTTCCCCAAGGGGTGGGGCCGGGCCCCATGCTCTCCCAGTCACACGCACACGCCCCCGGCTGTCTCCACTCGGCCTTCCTGTCGGGATGCCCCTGACTGGCGCTGGCTGCTTGTGTGGCCTGTAGCTACCCTTCCGGTCCCTCCCACGTCTGCTCCTGGACTTTATCTCAGCGCATCTCAAAGCCCTGGAGCCAGGGTCAGCCGCAGGCCTGGCCGCAGCGCTGGCGTCTGGTGTTTACCTTGCCTCCTCTGAAGGTGGGCCCGTCTCACCGTGGAGGGGGCGATCAGCCCAGGGTCCTCTCCGTGTGCTTCTGCTCCAGCCTACCCCGTCCGTCTGCTCTCAGCGCCGTGGGTGGAGGGCGTGGGGGCAGAGCCTCTGCATGGCTCCGGGTGTCTCTGTGGTCCACGGCACCAGATTGTGCGCTCTGCCGCCTCCCGAGCCACCCCGAGCACGGGTGCTTCAGGCTGTGCCTTGGATGGGACTGAGCCGGGCGTCAAGTGGCCACCACCAGCCCGGCTGCCCAGAGCGCTCTGGGAGCCGATTGTGTGGAAATGCCTGCGGCCGTGGCTCCTAGAGGAAGGTGGTGCCCGTGTGGCGCTGCAGCAGGAGGGGTCACGGCGTCTGCCCGCCCGGCTGGCTGGGCTCTGAGTCGTTCCAGGGTCTCATTCCAAAAGTCCTTAGGTCCTGGGGGCCTGTGAGCCATTGCTCAGCACCGTCCCTGGGCTGACCCTTGGTCGTGGGATTAACACAGGCTCCAGAGGAGCCCTGGGTGTGGGGGCGTGGGGGTCGGTGTTGGGGTCAGGCCTTGTCCTCGGGTCCAGGGGAGAGGTAAACGTGCCTGGGCCTGCGTCCCCCCAGCCGCGGTCCTGCAGCGTGGGCCGGTGGAGCTTGGACTGCAGCCTCGGGAGCAGCTCACGCTTGGGGTCTCCCCAGAGACCCCCTTCCCAGCTCTCTGGGCAGAGGCCGCCATCAGGTGGCCCTGACCCCTCAGATGGGTCTTGGCAGCACCTTCCATGTTTGCAGGTATCATGGCGGGATCAAACCGGTCCGGGGACCTCAAGGATGCGCAGAAGTCCATCCCCACAGGGACCATCCTGGCCATAGTGACCACGTCTTTCATCTGTATCCTTGGAGGGGTGCAGGCGAGGGAGGTGTGGGTTCCAGCCTCTGCCTGGGGGGAGGCCCCCGTGCCCTCCCTGGCTCAGTGCTGCGCCCTCAGCCACTGGCGTGTGACTTCCCGGGTTAGGCCGGGCTCTGACCACGTCATCCTCCCTGGGAGATGGGGCTGGGGCTGCTGTCAGGACCCTGGTTTCTTCGCCACTGTGGGATGCGATCGTAGATAAAACAGAAGCAGTCACCCTGCTACGTGTGGACAGTGACACGCAGCTGTGTGTGGTGTGTGCCACTGGCAGGCTGGGCCTGTGGGGCCTCTGGCTTCTCCATCCCAAGGCTGCCTCTTTCCAGCCGAGCATCGTCCCCTCAGCGAGGTCCCCTGCCGATCCCTGGCAGTCAAGCACCAGGCCAGGTGTGTCTCCACCACCCCAGGGCCCTGTTCTATGATGCTGGACAGAGCCCCGGGAGGGTGCACTGAGGACACGGGGGACAGGACGTGCTCGGGATGGGATGGGGTGCAGAATGGTCCCTGCCCAACTGGAGCCTGGGGCCAGCTGGCCAGCACGTCTCCCCACCTACCCCACCCCCCTGTACCTGAGGACCCTGCACCCGCAGACCCGCCCTTCCTTGACAAGAGCTATAGATCTCTCCTGCATTGTGCTGTTTGGGGCCTGCATCGAAGGTGTGGTCTTACGAGATAAGTACGTTTCCATCTGCAGTTTTCGTGCAAAGCCTGTAGTCTACTTGGGTTTTCCTGAGGACGAGTTCGACTTTGAAATTACATCGCCCTAGGACTTCATGTCCGTGTACAGAGCTGAAGCCATCCTGGTCCCAGGGTTGGGATCCCCTTGGTCTGATGTGTGTCTCTTCCACTGGAGCCTAGAGCCTGGGGAACCATTCAGAGCTATCTCCAAGCCCTGATGCAGCTGGGGGCACAGGCCCTTCCTGGGGAGGCCACAGGGGTGTGGATGGGTGAGGCTTGGCCCTGGGAGACCCCCCAGCCGTGCTGCCAAGTGGAGAAGTAATGGGGTCCCAGGCAGGTTGTCGCTGACCCTGCATCCTCATGGGACGTGCCTGTCTGGCAGCCCCAAGGCCCCGGGGATCCTGGGTGGTCCCTGACTGAAGCTGACGCCAGGCTGGGTCTCCCCTGCTCCCAAGAGCGACCCTGAGGTGAGCGAGACCCCCTCCCCTGCTGCAGACCCTCCAGAGCATTCCGGCCATGCCGGGCAGAGCCTGGGGGAGGTTGCAGCCCACGGGGACTGGAGGCCAGGCCTCAGCTTTCCAAGGAGCCACTCCCACCACACCGGGCCCCTCGGTGGGAGAAGACATTTTGTCTGATTTAGGCACATTTCTGAAAACCGCCTGCCCGCCCGCCTGCCTGCAGGTTCGGGGAGGCCCTGCAGGGGAACCTGGTCATCGGCATGCTGGCCTGGCCTTCCCCCTGGGTCATCGTCATCGGCTCCTTCTTCTCCACCTGCGGCGCCGGCCTGCAGAGCCTAACGGGGGCACCACGCCTGCTGCAGGCCATTGCCCGTGACGGCATCATCCCCTTCCTGCAGGTGAGCCCTGCGTCCTCGGGGGAGGTGACCCTGGAAGGTCAGGGTCAGGGCTCTGTTTCCCTGCGGGATCCTCACGGTGCCGTGTGTGGGGCGCGTGCCTGCAGCTTGGACCCCGTGGTGGTCATTGTACCCCGGCCATTGCTCTGAGCATGGGAGTGGTGGGAGGTGGGTGGTGGGCAGAGGCCGCTCCAGCCCTCCTGCCTGCAGGTCCCTCCGAGCGCAGCCCCGGGTGTGTCAGGAGCGGCTGTGAGGGCCCACAACCTTGGGTCCAGAGGTGGCTGGTCTGCTGTCTGGCCAGAAGCCCCCTGCCTGCCTGCCACTCCTTTCTCTGTGTGGCTGAGCCCGTGGGAGGTGGTGTCACCAGCCTGCAGCCAGAGTGTGTGGTTGTTCTGAGGATGGCACAGATGCCTGCATTGGGTCCTGTCCGTGTGCTGTGCCCAGAGCTGCCGATTGTGGCTCCTCCTGCCACTCGGGCCCAGGGGAGCTGTGGGAAAGTTGTGGATGGCAGAGCCGTCCTCGCCCATCGCCGGCCCTTCAGCAGGGTGCCGACAGCCGGGCCTAGGGCGTGGTGTCCGGGAAGGGGACGGGCACACAGACCCCGTGGGCCTCAGCTTCTGGGAGGTGAGGGTGGCCTGATGAGAAAGGTCACCACAGGCTCTGGGGAACCGTGAGTGCCCTGGAGATGCTGGTCCTGTGTTGTGTGGTCGGGGAAACTGAGGCAGGTGGGGGGGTGGGCCGAGGCCGCACAGGTTGCAGGCAAGCCCGGTGTAGACACAGCTCTGAAGCCTCCCGGGCTGCAGCCCTTTGTCAGGGCCTCTTCCCGGGCCGGCCGGGTGACGCCCGGGGATCTACTGTGAAAGGCAGTGTCTGCTGCTCTTTGCCTTTAAGACTCATCTGGGTTGGACCTGACCAGCCTGCAGCTTCTCTCCTAAAAGAGTGGTGTTATCTGCCCCATCTTCCTGCCCTTCTCCCTGCAGGTGTTTGGCCACGGGAAGGCCAACGGGGAGCCCACATGGGCGCTGTTGCTGACAGTCCTCATCTGTGAGACTGGCATCCTTATTGCCTCCCTGGACAGCGTGGCCCCGATCCTCTCCATGTGAGCCCCCGCAGGACGGGGACCTGGGGTTGGGTGTATGGGCCTGGAGCATGGGGCAGTGTGGACGGGAGGCCCCGCTCAGGACAATCAGTGAACAGTCAGGGCCAGCCGTGGGCAGTCAGGATCCTGCCGGGAAGGGAGTTGGGCCGGGGAAGGTAGGTGCACAGGCCTCCAGGCAGGCACCGGCCAGGGTCTGCCGGGGACAGTGTGGCTGAACAAATGGCTGCTGGGGAAGGGACGATGGCCCATCTCTTGATGGACCAGGCGGCCACAGGATGGCTGGGGCCTGAGGGGGCCTGATTCGGAGTCAGTCTGAGTCAGCTTATGCACAGAGACATGAGAGACATGGGGAGACAAGACGCAGGTGGGAGGGACAGTGATGACAAGGGTGGTCTCCCAGGTGGCAGTGACTGGGGGCTCGGAGGGGCCCAGCCGGCGCGTGTCAGTGGCCGGTCGTCCCTGCAGGTTCTTCCTCATGTGCTACCTGTTCGTGAACCTGGCCTGTGCCGTGCAGACCCTGCTACGTACCCCCAACTGGCGTCCACGCTTCAAGTTCTACCACTGGTGAGGCCGCTCAGCACGGGCGTCAGGAGCCCTGCAGGCGGGGACACTGGGTGCCTCTGCCACTGGGGAGGCCGCTCAGCATGGGCGTCAGGAGCCCTGCAGGCGGGGACACTGGGTGTCTCTGCAAGGCCAGCTCCCGTGGGCCTGAAGACCCCAGGCGGGTCATTGACGGTTCCTTTGCGGAGTAAGCCCCTGGGCAGCTGATGAGACTGTGGCCTCTCTTTGCCTCTGCACCTGAGGAAGGCCTCTAGTTACGAGGATGCCCAGGTGTCTGTGTGCGCCTTGTACCTCCCGTGGTCAGCCGGCCCTCCCAGACTTGAGGCATATTCCATCAGGGCTGTGGGTCTTCTTAACTCCCCTCCTCGGGAATCAGGCGCTGGGTGGATGCTGCAGCCATGGTGTTGCGTGCACAGCCGAGGTGCTTTGTGTACGCTGGGAGCTGGAGCTGTGTACTGGGTCTTGGAGTAGCGGCTCCCACAGGGGCCCAGGGAGCCACGTCACCCCTCAGAGGTGGTTGCGTGCAGGCGTGGTCGTCAGGCATCAGTGACTTTTCCTGGTGTTAACAGAGAGTTTCACTGAGGGAGGGGCAGTGTCCGTGTGGCGTCGGGCCACCCCTGAGCCACTTGTCCCGCCCCAGGACCCTGTCCTTCCTGGGCATGAGCCTATGCCTGGCACTGATGTTCATCTGCTCCTGGTACTACGCGCTCTCCGCCATGCTCATTGCTAGCTGCATCTACAAGTACATTGAGTACCGCGGGTAAGCGCCGTCAGCCCCTTCACGGACCCGGCGCACGGGATTGCGGGCCCCTCTCACACTATGCCCAGGGCAGCTCCCTAGAGGGGCCTCCCTGGGGCCCGAATGTCGTGTGCCGTCCTGGGGGCAGCTGGGAGCACGTGCAGGTGGGCTGTGCTGTGAAAGCCA
This sequence comes from Trachypithecus francoisi, assembly GCF_009764315.1. NCBI lineage: Eukaryota > Metazoa > Chordata > Mammalia > Primates > Cercopithecidae > Trachypithecus > Trachypithecus francoisi. Next base: position 949,058 of record NW_022681465.1, on the reverse strand, counting down.
GGGTTACCCTCCCGCCTCCAGCCAGGCCAAGGTGCCTGTCCTCGTGGACAGTATCTCCAGCCTGGAGCTCTTGTCTCGTGCCGTCCTCAGCAGGCGGTGAGCCCGTGGCTGACTCTTCCTGCTAATATCTCGCGAGGTGTCCCCGGGTTGTGCCTCTACTCGCTCGGCAGCCACGGATGTCCTTCCCCGTGCCCCAGTGCCCACCCTCCCTCCCCCTGCACCCGCCTCCTTCCCGGGGTCCAGCCACTTCCCTGTCACAGGTCTCCTGCTCCCCACCCTGCGAGGAAGGCACCTCACGCATGCTGGACATAGACCTCATTCCTCATTTCATCCATAGCCACGGCACCCTCTGACCCGGTGGCTCCTGGGACGGGCTCCCTTGAGGGCAGGGGTGGGCACGGAGGCCTCCCTCCTTATCCAGGGACTTTTCCCGGGGGTCCTGTTTGCCCTGACTCACCTGCCCCCAGAGGTCCCCTCTTTCCCAGATGGGAGAGAAGCCCCCGGGCGTGTGGCTGAACAAGTTCCCCACTTCCTTTCCCGCAGTGCCGAGAAGGAGTGGGGCGATGGCATCCGCGGCCTGTCCCTGAACGCTGCCCGCTATGCCCTGCTGCGTGTGGAGCACGGGCCCCCCCACACCAAGAACTGGAGGTGAGCACCGCCCATGCCCCGTGCTCCTCAGATGCACAGAAGAGCCGTTTCTGAGGTTGGCCTTTGAGTGGGGACCTTGGAGTCTCAGGGGCCTCTTACCTTCAGCCGCTTGGGCACAGTCTGGGATGTGAACACTGCCTGGTGCAGAGCGAATTGCACAGCTGGGGGCCTTGGAGCACCGGGGGTGTCCCTGCTGCAGGGTGCGGGCATGGGGAGCCGGCCCCTCTGCTGGCACAGCCCTGGGCTTGGGGTGGGAGAGGGTGGCTCCTGCTGAAGCAAAGGCCATCTGCAGGAAGCCTCTGCCCCTCAGGGTCTCGGCAGGGGCCTCAGGCGAGTGCCCAGGGCCAGTGTCCCCTGAGGGTCTTGGCAGGGGCCTCTGGCATGTGTCCTGGGCCATTGTCTCACCTGTCCAGCATGTCACCTGTCCCGCCTGTCTAACCTGCCTGTTCACCTGTCCTGCCTGACTAGTGCCCAACTGTCCATCAGCCCTGCCTGTCCCACCTGGCTTTTGTGGCTTATCTCACCTGTCACCTGTTCAGCTTACCCCACTTGTGTCACGTCTCCCCATCCCATCTGTGTCACCTGTCCCTTTTGTCACCTGTCCCACTTGTGTCACGTGCCCCAGCCGTCCTGCCTGCCCTGTTGATGGGCCGTGTGCGGGTGCGTGGGTGAGTGTTGCCGTGGTAACAGCCACCCCACCCCCGCTGCAGGCCCCAGGTGCTGGTGATGCTGAACCTGGACGCAGAGCAGGCTGTGAAGCACCCCCGCCTGCTGTCCTTCACGTCGCAGCTGAAGGCCGGCAAGGGCCTGACCATCGTGGGCTCGGTGCTGGAGGGGACGTACCTGGACAAGCACATGGAGGCACAGCGGGCCGAAGAGGTGGGCAGGGCAGGGTCTGGGGGCCGGGCCCCTTTCCCACCCGGGCTGCACAGGAAACGCGCCCTGGTATGTCCTCATCGCGACGTGTCAACACGGTGCTGTGCATGGCACTGCTGTGTTTCAGCCATGGCGGTGGCTTTGAGCTCGGAGCGGTGTGCTGAGGCCTGGGAGTGCCAGCCGCACCCTGGGACACTTAGGAGGCGCTGAGGGCCGTTAGCTTTCCAAGGGCGAACCCTGGGACCGCCTCCTCCCACCATGGGTGAGCCCTGTCCAGAGCCGCAGTCATGGTTCTGCTGCAAGCTCAGTCTCTGTCTGCTGTTGGAGCTCCCTGGGGGCCGTGTAAGCGTGATGCCCGTGGGCGGCCGAATTTCTGCCCACTCACAGCTTTGTGGGGAGGGACAGGTGAGTGCCGGGGGTGTACCGTGCTGCCACAGTCGCTCCCCCAGGACATCGGGGCCTGAGACTTCGTGTCTTCATTTCTCTGATTTTCACACTTCTTATGGGAAGCTCCTCACTGTCCAGAAATGGAAATTATGACACCGTCAAAGCCCGCGGGGCCCGTCACGCCACCTGGAGTTACTTCTGTATTTCCCGCCAAAATGGGGAGTGTCCGAGCGCCCACCTGCATGATTTTCATGCTGGGGGTGCCTCGTTTCCAGGCAGGGCTGGCTGCTGCCAGAGCCTTGAGCCTCCTCCTTCCCCCTCGTGTCTGTGGGAGTCTGTGGAGCCTACACAAAGTGCCTGTTGTGGTGGTGTGTGTCTGAGGCCCTCCCATGCGGGTGCCCCCTCTGTCCTTGCTGTGGGTTGGGAGCCAGCTCCCTGCTGTCAGGCCCCCACTGGGGCCTTGTGGGTGTGTCCAGGCATCTGCAGCCGGCCCCTGCTGTCCATTTCTCTGCACAACCACAGCCGCACCGAGGCCCGTCCAGATCCAGGCCGGTGAGCCTAGGGGTGGGAACGCAGCTCAACAGGGCTGTGGGCGTGTGGACGGTAGCAGCCTCCGGTGGCGTGACCCCTAGGGCCGGGATCCGTGGAGGTAAAAAATGGCCCCCGCCCCTCCCGCCACCTTGGCCACATGGACGGCCACCCTCAGGCTGCTCCACAGGGCCGCTTTTCCAGGGAAGATAGGAGATGTTCTGGGCCTTCCCTTTCCCTGACAGTGGCATCGTGGCTCACCACGGGTGCAGGCGTTAGCTGCTCTTGACTGTGAACCGGTGGATTTAGGTATCGTGGTTTTCGGGGGGATGTTCACACTCCTGGTCCCCATACGTCCCTGTCCGTGTCTCTTATCCCGTGCTGGAACGCTCTTAGGAGGAATCCCGGAGTTGGAACTGCCCTGATGGTGTGGGTTCTAAGAATCCTGGCACCACCTGACCTCCCTGGAGGTGTGTGAAGGCGCATCTGGGCACGTGAGGGACAGGGCCGGGATGGCAGTGACTGGGGGGATGACGGAATGGCCTGCCACGCTCTGCCACAGTCATCACCGCCATGGGAAGAGCTGCCCTCACTTTCACTCTCACATCTAATGCAGCTCACAGCCAGATCCTCTCCGGCCGACAGCCCTTCGGCTGGGGGCTCTGGGGCAGCCTCAGACAGGAGCCCGCTCTCGCAATGGGGGACCGAGCCCACCCTGCCGCCACTGCTCTCAGCGAGCCTTTGGCTGTGACTGAGCTGCATTGGTGGTGAGGGCTGGAGCCAGCTGCAGGCCCCGCCTTCCCTTGGCTGCCTCTGGGGTGCGCTGCTCTGGGGAGCTGTGTTCTCCTCCATCGTGGCTATGTTAGTGTGAAATTAGAGAAATACTGGGCAAATCTTTTTTTTTTTTAGCTTTTATTTAATTAATTTTTGAGGCAGAGTCTCGCCTGTTGCCCAGGCTGCAATGCAATGGTGCAATCCCAGCCCACTGCAACCTCCACATCCCGAGTTCAAGCAATTCTGCCTCAGCCTTCCAAGTATCTGGGATTACAGGTGCCCACCACCACGCCCGGCTCATTTTTGTACTTTTAGTAGAGACGGGGTTTCACCACGGTGGCCAGGCTGGTCTCGAACTCCTGAGCTCAAGTGATTCGTCTGCTTCGGCCTCCCAAAGTGCTGGGATTACAGGTGTGAGCCACTGCGCCTGGCCTGAGCAAGTCTGTAAAGCATAGACTTTTCTCTAAGAAGCGTGCAGCTTCGTGACTCATGCAGTCGCCAGGGAGGCTCACGCACGCCCTTGTGCTCTGTTCTGTGTGGCACTGATTGGCACGAAAGGGGTCCTAAGGCACTGGCGTTCTTGCTCCCCGCTTGTAAAGGGCCTGTTGCCCTCCGGGTTGAGGTCTGTCTGCATGGAGGCCTCTGTGGCTGCCGCGCTGGGCGGGTGTGGGGACTTGTAGTAACAGGGTCCCCCCACACAGTGCTGAGTTCCTGCCAGGCCAGGGCAGTGCCGCGTCCTCCTGAAACCCTGCAGTCCTGCAAGGTGGTTTTCCCAACGGTGAGGCCAGAGGAGAGGTGAGATCCCCAGCTCCGACTCCTCGGAGCCAGCACGTGGGGTGAACACAGCAGCCGGTCATGTGGGAAGTGGCCACCGTGACATGGCTCCAGCACTTGGAGACCCTCAGGGCCCCTCCAGTGGCTGCGTCCAAACTTGGTTGATCCTGAACAGCGCTTTCCCTGGGCTCTGGTCTCCGGCCAGATGGGGGCCCAGGAACAGAGAGCCTGAATTGCCCTCAGAGGGGTCTCGTGGGGATGAGAAGCAGCCACATAAAGGGGCCGCTGTGCGGCCTTTGCTGAAACAGCCGTGCTCCCACCTGACCCCCGAGGCAGACGCTTCCCGGCGCCTTCCTGCCCGGGGCCGCTGTGTCCACCCCGCAGCCTCCACCTCCAGCTGGTCTCTGCCTCGCTGGGGCCCCTGCCTCTGCTTGCTGGCTGGCGCCCCTTGGGGGTAACATGCTCAGGCCTTTCCTGACCTAAGTGAAAGTCTCAAAGAGGAGCGTATCTGCTGGCCCCGCATCCTGTCCCGTCGCCCCAGGCAGCTGGGCAGAAGGTGGAGGTGTCTGCAGAGCGGAGTGTGGGCGAGGGGTGCCCGAGGAGGAGTGGGGCTGTGGGAGAACACTGGGTGGTGTTTTGTGTGTGAAGGGCTGGTGGAGCTCTAGGTGGGAGCCAGGGTAGGGGGTGAGGACACCAGTCAGGCTGACATAGGGGCCACTGGAATCTCGGCAAAGGAGGCAGGTGGTGGCTCTGGTCTCCGAGTGGCCCAGGGCTGCCGTGACGGGACAGAGACCACACGGCTCACAGCAAAGGGCGTCTGTTCTCTCCCAGTTCTGGAGCCCGGGAGTCTGTGATGAAGGAGACCACAGGCCACGCTGCCTCCCGAGTCTCCTGGGAGGACCCCCACGCCTCCTCCAGCTCTGGGGGCCCCAGGCGACCCTGGGCGCCGGTCCCTCTGCCTCTGTCCATGCCTGCACGAAGCCGCCTCCTCCCAGTCTGAGAGCTCTTCCTGCCTTCATCCTGTAAGGTCATTTGTCAGTGGCCTCAGGGCCCAGCTCTGACCCAGGAGGCTCTCTCAAGATCATCACTTAATTACAAGATTCTTCAATACATCCCCGGAGACGGTTTTCTCAAATAAGCTCGCATTCTCTGGTTCCCGGGGCCGGGATGTGGTATCCTCTTTTTGGGGGCCACCGTTCAACCCACTGCAATTGCACTCTGGGCCCTGAAATTCATATCTGATACACGTGTACAGTATGTTCACCCTATCCCAGCGTCTCCTGAAGTCTCAGCCCTGCACAGACCAGCTGAGTCCCAAGTCTCATGTAAATCTCGTCTCTCAGAGCTCCCAAATCTCATCCTCTAAGCATCCAAACCAGAAGCCAGTGAAATGCGGGATCTGGTCCATCCTGGACAGAACTGCTCTGTCTGTAGATCTGTGCAAGCAAGGAAGTGGTTATATCCCAGAACGCAGCAGGAGACAGTCCGGGAGAGGCATGTTTGCTCCAAAAGGGAGAATCAGGCGGGAAGGGGCCACTGGTACCACACAAGGCTGAGACCCAGCGGGGCATTCCCTGGGGTTCCAGGGCCTGAGGTTGCGTGAAGATCAGAGGGTGGAAGGCCTGTGTCCACACACATGTGGCTTTAGTGTGTGGCAGGCCCTCGGCCACGCTTGTGCGCCCCCCCCCCCGTGGAGTCGAGCCACTCAGACACCCCCGGGAGGAGAATGCACACAGCAGTGGCCCCCCCACCCCGGGAGGAGAATGCACACAGCAGTGGCCCCCCCAACCCCGGAGGAGAATGCACACAGCAGTGCCCCCCCAACCCCGGAGGAGAATGCACACAGCAGTGCCCCCCCAACCCCGGGAGGAGAATGCACACAGCAGTGCCCCCCCAACCCTGGGAGGAGAATGCACACAGCAGTGGCCCCCCCACCCCGGGAGGAGAATGCACACAGCTGTGACCCCCCCGAGCCCCCCCTCCGCTGCCGCCATTGCTCTTAAGGTGCTTCATCCTGGACCCTACGGCGTCTCTTTGAAGAGTTCCTAATTTGACCCGTTTTCAGGTGTTTCTGAGGGACCAGGTGTATGAACCTGCCCCAGAGAATCCAAGTGAAGTGGGGGGTGGGTCTAGGATGTTGTGGTTCACCTCAGAGAACTGCCTGGCGTTATGTGCCCAGAGCAGCCCTCCACATCACCTGCACACGCATCAGTCGCACCTGCTCTGCGTGTCTCTCCCCAGTGTGTGAGTACGCACACACACACACTCGCGCACACGCACACAGTGGCCTGGAGCACCACGGCACACCATTGAGCTTTCAGGCCTTCCCTCCTGCTGGGTCCACGGAGGTGGTGGGTGTGGGTCTGCACGCCCCACTCCTTCTTGGGGGCCGTAGCACTAACCTGTCCTGTCTCCCGCAGAACATACGGGCCCTAATGAGTGCAGAGAAGGCCAAGGGTTTCTGCCAGTTGGTGGTGTCGTCCAGCCTGCGGGACGGCATGTCCCACCTGATCCAGTCGGCCGGCCTGGGCGGCCTGAAGCACAACACAGTGCTCATGGCCTGGCCTGCGTCCTGGAAGCAGGAGGACAACCCCTTCTCCTGGAAGAACTTTGTGGGTAGGTATGGCTGGTGGCCCCTCGGCATCCCCTCACTGTCCCCTCTTCATCCCCTCAGCGTCCCTTCACTGTCCCCTCTGCATCCCCTCACTGTCCCCTCAGCTTCCCTTCACCGTCCCCTCACTGTCCCTTCTGCATCCCCTCACTGTCCCTTCAGCTTCCCTTCACCGTCCCCTCACTGTCCCCTCGCTGTCCCCTCGCCGTCCGCTCGCTGTCCCCCTGCCGTCCGCTCACTGTCCCCTCGAAGTTCCCAGGCCTGTGCGCTGTCAGGTCCCGACGGGCCTCGAGGCTGCCGGCCTGAGGGTGTGTGCTCTGAGGCTGTGGAAGGCTCTGGCCGGGGAGCGGCCATCTGAAAGTGTCCAGGCACTCCCTCCCCTTCTCCCAGAGCCCCGCGGGGGCTGGGGGAGTCCCTGGGCATATGACCAGCAACTGAACTCTGCTGTGAGTCTCTGGCTGGGCCTTGGAGGAGCTGACGGAGTGAGGGTGGGGGCTTTGCGGGGACGCCACTCGCCTCGCTGTGCCCGCCCCCGCGCTGGCTGTGAGTCCCAGGGGAGGCCAGACACTTCCACCGAGGCCCGTCCCGCACCCTGGCCTCAGGTGACCTGCAGACGGCCGCCTCTCTCACAGACACCGTCCGCGACACCACCACCGCGCACCAGGCTCTGCTGGTGGCCAAGAACGTCGACTCGTTTCCGCAAAACCAGGAGCGCTTCAGCGGGGGCTGCATCGACGTGTGGTGGATCGTGCACGATGGCGGCATGCTCATGCTGCTGCCCTTCCTGCTGCGCCAGCACAAGGTGGGGTGTGACGGGAACAGGGGTGGGGACGGGGACGCACCAGCCGGAGCATGGCTACCCCACGCGCCGTGGGCCCGGCAGGCTCCTCCAAGGCCCCGCAGCCATACCCGCCCCGTCTCCAGGTGTGGAGGAAGTGCCGGATGCGCATCTTCACGGTGGCCCAGGTGGACGACAACAGCATCCAGATGAAGAAGGACCTGCAGATGTTCCTGTACCACCTGCGCATCAGTGCCGAGGTGGAGGTGGTGGAGATGGTGAGGCCTGCGGCTTGAGGGGAGGAGGTCGGAGGGGAAGGGGGGAGGAGGTGGGGGTGAAGGGGGAGGGCTGTGGGTCTCGTGAGGTGGAGGTGGAGGTGGAGGTGGGGAGGAGAAGGTGGTGGCGATTGTGGTGGGGACTGCTGGGCCTTGCGGGGCGGTTGAGGAGGCTTGGTTTTGGAATCGCCGGGACATTGCAGAGAGCACAGAGCCCGTGTGTCCCTGTTGACACCTCGTGTCACCTGGGCGGGGTGTTGTCCTAGAGCCGGTGTCGGTGTCTCCGTGTCCCCCATGGTCTCATGTCCTCCTCGGCCCGGGACCCTGTCCAGGACCTCGCCTCAGTGGCATTGCCATGGTGGGTGCACCTCACGCCTCAGTGGTATTGCCATGGTGGGTGCACCTCTGAGCACCTCCCGTTTTGGGTGCTCTCCCCAGATGGGCCCAGTCCCACGGCTAGAAACCCCACGTCAGCAGTCGGGACTGGGGAAGAAGGGCACTGGTCAGAGCGAGGCCAGGCCGCAGCCGTCGCCTAGGACAGACAACCCCTCAGTCCGCTGCAGGCAGGGCCTGGACAGAGACTCGTCCCGTCCTTCAAGCCTGGAGAGGACGGGGTTGATGGGCAGAGGCCTGGCGTGGGAGCGCTTGCTCCCGGCCCCCAAGCATAGAGCTCTGGACCCTGGGGGTCTGGTGGGCCCCTTGTGCTGGATAGAACCACGCTGTTGCTCCTGACCAGCCCACCCGGATCCACGGCTGTGCCTTCCCCTCCGGTCCTGTTGGCGGTCCCGGGACTTTGTGGGTTTTGACCCCATGTGGATCACACCAACAACACTGGCCTTGAAGTCAGAACCCGCAAAGTCCTGATTTCTGCTGGCTCCCGTGACCCCAGCGCACGGTTTTGCAGGCCCTTGGTGGCCTGGACTCCTGGAGGTGTGTGCTAGGGAGACATAAAGCTGGATAGAGACTGTCATGCTGTCCCCCAGGAAGCCATCGGTGCCCCTGCAGCAGCCTGGGAGGTGCGGTCTCCCCAGCCCCCCAGCCCTGGGTATGGCCGAGGCCCCAAGCACCTGCTCCGGGTTTGTGTCTGGCTGTGAGTGAGGCCAGGCGTGGCCTCATTCCCCACCGACAACCTTCTGTGTTTCTGCATCAGTTCCCGTGGAACTCGGTTTTTCCTCTTGCCCTGTAGGACCTTTCCTAGGTCGAGGGCCGCGGGCCTGCGTGACCCTGGGCGGTCTTCTGCCCAGTTTTCTACACTGGGCTTCATTTGCTCGTGGCTGTGTCTTCAGGGACGATGGCTGGAGTTTGTCTTGCTTGGACGAGGCTTTGCAGGTTAAGGTTGTAGGAGTTATTGGTGCTAATAGTTGTATGAATAACATTATTTCCAAGTCATAAAACCACTTAGTAAAATGGTAACAAAATGCTGCCTGGGAGAACCAGCCCTGCCAGGGGACCAGGTGGGGCGGCCATTGGGGCCCAGAGGAAACAGGCAAAGTGAGCCCATGGCCCCTGCCGCACCCCCAGCCGCACCCCAGCACCCCCGTGGTGCCAGAGGCAGCTCACCAGCTCCTGAGCAGGGGTTGTTAGCTCTGAAGTCCGGGAACCTGCAGCTCCCAGCACCCCCGATGCTCCCGGCCACATCTCTGGCAGGGCTGGTGCTGCCCACCCCGCCGTGGCCCTGGCCCCAAAGTGTCACCTGGCTGGAGAGGGGTGTGTGGGCCACTGCCATTCAGTCTGGCATGTTGTTTGTTTTTTTAAAAAATTTTTGAGACAAAGTCTCGCTCTGTCCCTGAGGCTGGAACCTCCATCTCCTGGGTTCAGGCAATTCTCCTGCCTCAGTCTCCCAAGTAGCTGGGACTACAGGTGCGCGTCACCACACCTGGCTAATTTTTTTTTTTTTGTATTTTAGTAGAGATGGGGTTTCACCATGATGGCCAGGCTGGTCTCAAACTTCTGACCTCAAGTGATCCACCCGCCTCGGCCTCCCAAAGTGTTGAGATGACCGGTGTGAGCCGCTGCGCCCGATACGGTGTGCTGTTTTAAACACTGGTGTTTAACAGGCACAGCTGCTCCCAACTCCCATGAGCCGGGTGCAGCGGGTCCCCCACGGCAGGTGCAGCGGGTGAGACGCAGGGGTCTCGCACGGCGGGTGCAGCGGGTGAGACGCAGGGGTCCCCCACGGCAGGTGCAGCGGGTGAGACGCAGGGGTCCCGCACGGCGGGTGCAGCGGGTGAGACGCAGGGTCCCGCACGGTGGGCGCTGAGGTTGTGCTGTGGCTTCTCCATGTGTCCTGGGTGGGTTTCCCGTGGTGCCGAGTCCCCCGAGCATAGACAGTGACATCTGTGGGCGTGGATCCTGCAGCCCCACGGGGCAGTGCCTTGCCCTGAGCTGCGTGCGCTGGGTTGGTTTGTGACTGCGGCCTTGTCCTCACAGCTGCCCTTGTGCCCGGTCGGAGGGTCCCGGGGAGGGACGTGAGCAGAGTGTGTGTGCAGCGTGACTGCCCGTTGTCTCACACCTTCCTGGCCACTGGGCGGGGGCCAGAGGGGGCCTGAGAGCCAGAGGGGGCCTGTGGGGCCCGGGACATATGGCCTCTCCCACCGCTCAGGGCAGCTCAGTCTCTGGGTGCCGGGGTGGTGTTGGAGGCGGTCATGGTTCTCTGCACACCGGGCTTACTATGTGCTTGGGAACTTTCTAGGTTGAAAACGACATTTCTGCTTTCACCTACGAGAGGACACTCATGATGGAGCAGAGGTCACAGATGCTGAAGCAGATGCAGCTGTCCAAGAACGAGCGGGAGCGAGAGGTGCGTGGGGGCCGCGGCCACAAAGACCAGGCTTTCTGAGAAGTACAGCCGGCTTCGCTGAGTCTTTCCTGGGACTCTCTTGCAGCCCAGGAGGGTCCTCCAGGGAGCATTCCTCAGGTGCTGCGTTGCAGTCTCAGTCCCTGGTCCGCGTGGAGGTGGCAGAGGCCCTGCAGGAGCGCAGGAGTGGGGTCAGAGCCAGAGCTCATTGGAGCCTGGGCATGCGAGTGCCTGGTTAGAGGGACGGCGGCCTGCCAGATGCACGCTCATGTACAGGAAGTGACGGGGCCGGGACCTTTGAACTTAGCTTTTCTAACTGAGCAGCAATGCAGGCAGGAGACGTGGGGACCCTCCCCAAGGGTGGTGCCCTCTGACAGGGTCAGCAGCTTCTGAGCCAGATGAGCGCCTGCATGAGTGCCCACATGAGTGCCTGCAGCTTCTTACGATGGCTGCTTCGTCTCACAGCCTGAAAGCCTGGAGCCCCTCAGCGCCCTTCCACACAGTGTGCACAGATTCTGTCCTCCTATCCAAGAGCAAGTGGGAGGGGAGAGTGAGTGTGTGTGGAGGGAGGGAAGTGAGCTGGAGAGGAGGTGCCACCAGACCCTGCCACCAACGCAGACCTGCTCAGCCTCCACACGTGGAAGCTGCCCGCCCAGCTGCAGTGGCTTTGGCTCCATGGGTACCTGTAGGCTGCTGAGAATGTCCAGGTGTGTCCACCTGAGTTACACTGGGCTGGGCTCCGTGGCCACTGTGAGACCCCGAGGGCAGGCGTTTCTGGGGTCACTTCACACCGGAGGATGGTGTGGGGGTTGCCTGGTAGCAGGACGCTCAGCTCTGTGAGGTCACGGCCTCGTGGGGTCTTCGTGGCTCCCACCAGGCTGACATCACACGCGTGTCTGTGTCTGCAGACCAGGTGCAGGCGATGGTTTTCTGAGACTACAGTGACAGCGGCGGCAGGGACAGAGGCTTTGCCTGCCCTGGGGCCTCGGCCTCAGCAGGAACCTGCAGTACACGGGTCTGTGTCTAGGGCCATATGCGCTGCCAGCTGGAATCACTAAGCAGTGACCACTGCCCTCCCCAACAGAGAAGCGCGGCTCTGCCCGCTCCCAGACCCTGGGCAGGTCAGGGTGGGCACAGATGCAGGACCCAGGGGGGACGCCCAGCTTGTCTGTGGACAGAGACCCCTTCCATGGGGGCCCGGGCAGCCAGGAGTGCTGGGAGGACCCACATCCTCCGTTTCTGTCCAGGCCAGGTCCCTAAGCTTCAGCAGGGTCGCCTGGTGTCACAAGGGTTCAGCCCGGGTCCAGCCAGGAGCAAGAATCCACCCACGGCTTGATGGGAAGTTCAGTGTGGAGAGTCGGCAAATGCTGACCGAGGAGGGACCGGGAGTGGGAGCGGCAAGCTCGAGCTCGAAGGGCCCCTGCTGGGCCAGGGCGGGGTTGGAGATGTCGCTGCTCTGCGGAGGCTGGGGTTTGGCTGAGCTGCTGTGCAGACGCTGGCTGGGCACCCTCTAGTGCCTTACACGGTGGCCCCTCAGGGCCAGGTGGGTGGCGCTGGCTCTGCTGAGAGCGGGCAGCCCTTGGGCTCTGGTTTCACGTTCAAGGCCGTGGGAAATTTAGGCCGGGCCGGGCTGTGAGGTGGCTGCAGGGCCAGCCACAGTGAGTAGAGGCCTGGGGCCTGCTGTCCATGTCCAGAGAGGGAGGCAGCCCCAGGCCCTCCTCCGTCTGTGCCAACCTCTTCCCTTTCGGGAAGGACTGGCATCCAAGTTAAGCATGTTTATTTGGGGAGGAAGAACCTGGTCCAGTGAAATCACTCTGGGCCTTTGGCTTTTTAAAATCATCCCGGGGTTCACAGACTCCTGAGGCCCCTGGGAGGAGCGGCTCCCCCGGGCTGCGGCACAGACTCAGGCAGGGCTGCAGACTCCTGATGCCCCTGAGATGAGCGGCTCCCCCGGGCTGCGGCACAGACTCAGGCAGGGCTCCAGCCACGGTGGGAGAGGTGGCCATTCCGGCACATGTGTAAATGTAACTTCCAAGGTGGCACCCGTGTCTGGGAGCTCCCACTGGCCTCCCCTTCAGACTGGCCACAACAGCAGGAGGGCGTGAAGGGTGCAGGGAGGGAGGGAGGACCCCGTGGAGAGTGTTCAACCACCAGGGACTGTGCCATTGCTGCGACCTTGCAGTGAGGGCACCACTTCCCCTTCGGCACCTACAGCGAGGGGCGGACGGTGTTCTCATTTTCCTCGGATTGTCCGAAGTGACCCATGGGGCTGGCCCTGTCATTGGCCCCAGCGGTGCCCCCACAGGGCCCCTGTCAGCCTGACTGGCCCCCAGATGTCCCCTGGCTAGTCAGACACAGCCTGCTTCCCTGGGACAGGGCCTGGATGCTGGCACGGCCCCACCTGCCCTGAGCCTCCCTGAGACAGGGACGCCTGCGTGCTGGTTGTGTGGGCGAGCGGGTGGTCGGGGTGAACACAGTGTGCGTGGAGCCCGGTCAGGTGGGGAGGAGACTCTCCCAGCACGTGTCCCCTCCTGTCAGCACTGGGTCGTGGGGCCTTTCTCTCCAGTTCAGGGCCAGGGCGGGACGGTGAGAGGGTGAAGATGGGAGGAGGAAGTGAGCGTTTGGTCGGGAAGCCTGGGAGGAGGGAGGCAGCCTGGGAGGAGGGAGGCAGCTGCGGGGGCAGCACAGGGCCGGTGCTGGAAGCCAGGCTGGGTCCCGGATAGGGGAGTTTTGAAACTGGCTGGTCTCAACGAATCCCGGGCCCACCAGGCCCAGCTGATCCACGACAGGAACACTGCGTCGCATACCGCAGCAGCGGCCAGGACCCAAGCGCCGCCTACGCCAGACAAGGTGCAGATGACCTGGACCAGGGAGAAGCTGATTGCCGAGAAGTACAGGAACAGAGACACCAGCCTGTCTGGGTTCAAAGACCTCTTCAGCATGAAGCCGTGAGTGTCCGTGCATGTGACAGGTCCTGGCAGTGCTGACCTGACAGGACAGAGTCCCTTTCCTAACCACTTAAGAGCTTCGGGGCAACCCCGTAGGCCAGTGGGCCCATTAGAGAATAGGGAGCCGCCTGAGCGGGCACTGAGGGGTCCTGCTGCTGCCAAGGCCGGGCCCTGAGTTCCGCCCTGTGGCCGGGCACTGAGGGATCTTTCTAGTGCTGAGGCCAGGTGCTGAGGGGTCCTTCTAGGACCTAGGCTGGGCCCCAGTGTTAACCACACAGTTGGGTGCCAAGTGGTCCCCCTGGTACATAGGCCGGCCCTGAAGTCAGCCCTGCAGCCAGGCTTGCTCTGCTCTGCTGTGCAAGCCTCACTGCAGCAGGCAGATGAGTGTTCCGTGGCGGCGAGGCGGCGTGTGCCAGTGGGCACGGAATTCCTGGCCTTCACCCTGTGGGTAGTTCAGGCTGCCCCAGGGCCTGCCCCACACCAAGGCTCCCACTTGTGGCCTTGGGCTGCGAACACCAGGGCTGGACAAGGTCCTTGGGGGTGTGGGTCTGGTTCTGCAGACTCAGTCTCTGAGTCCCAGGGTGACAGCACCAGAGACACCTCTCACCTGGGGTTGGAGCCAGATCCTAAAGCTGGATTCTTAGGAAGGACTGGGGGCTCCCAGGCCCTGTGGGGTGGGACGAGGCGGCGTTCTCCCGGGCAGCTGTGATGTCTGGAACAGCCCTGGTGCTCACTCCTGAAGTCAGTAACGCACTCTTGTTTTTCTCTGCTGCATAGAGAATGGGGAAACCTGTAAGTCCACTCTCTGTAACCAGGTTGCCTCCCAGGCCCGGTTGCCCTGCGTGCCTGTGTGTGCATGGCCTGTGTGTGTCTGTGTGTGTGTGTTCCAAGCCTGTGACTGCCCTGTGCACGCTGGCCTGTGTGCATCCGAGTGTGGCCAGAGTTTAGCTAGCGCTGCCTTGGCTTCCACATCAATTTCCTGTTGCCTTTGCTCCCCTCTGTTCATGGTGGCTCCAGCACACACCTGAAGCCTCTTCCTAAGTGAGGCCCAGGAACTGAGACCTGGGAGGTGGCTGAGCTGCTCCGGAGTGGAGGGGAGGCGCGTGCCTCACAGGGCCCGTCAGTCCTTCCACGTCCTTCTAGGTCGGGCGCTAGCTGAGTTGCATCCCCACGTGGAATGCCTTTCATGTGAAAGCCGTACATCCTGGGGACTGACCGTTCGGTCTCCAGGTGGAGAGGGTTGCGGATCAGTTCTCTGTGTGGTCGGACCCTGGGGCGGGAGCTGCCTGCGTCTGAGCTCCGGGGTGGGTGGCAGGGAGTGCCCTGGACGGATCCCCAAGCTGCTCCCTGGGAGTCCTCGACGCTGTCTCTGTCCCCTGCCTGCCCCTGCCAGTAACTGCCTGGGCGGTGTTTTCCTTGTGGGCAGGCAGTGCCTGGGGCCTGAGTGAGGAACGCCTTGGCTGAGTGGCCACACTTCCCTTTTTATCTTTAACCCTGAAATCTGAATTAATCAGACTCGAGACACTGCAGCTGTGTGGGAGGCGTGCAGGGAATCCCTGTACTTCCTGCTCCATTCTGTGAATCTGAAAGTGCCTTCAGAAGAGCATATTAATTAAAGCTGCAGAATGAGGACTAGACCCAGGAGTAGGGTTTGACACACACGTGCACCGGCACGCACACTCAGGGACCTGCAGTGGCACCTGTGCCTCCTCCCAGCAGCAGGGCTTGCCTCTCCTGGGCCAGGGCAGGGGCAGGTCCCCGCAGGCCTGTAGGGTCAGGAGAATGTGGGCCAGAATGGACGACGCGTGGGCTTTGTGTTCACATGGGGCGTGCGTTTGGGATGGCACTGACTCTCCTGGCCCAGCTGTTCCTTGGGGTTGGGCTAGGAGAAGTCCTCAGAAGATCTGGAGGTTGGGCCCTGACCTTCTCTGGGTAGTGCAGGTGTGAGATGTGCGCAGCTTACTGTGACGTCCCCGGGAGCGCACTTAGGAATGTCTGTGCGTTTGTGTGCGTGCTCGCGTGTACCTGTCAGCGTACCTGCAGGTGGACATGTACCTGCCTGTGTGCACACGTTAGTATGCATGTCTGCACATACTATGCATATCTTACATGTTAGTGTGTCTGCACGTGTTTGCACATTATGACTGCACGCCTGTTTGTGTGTGCATGATACTGTGTGCACGTGTTTGTGTACTAGTGTGACTGCATGCCTGTGTGTACATGTCAGTGTGTCTGCACGTATGTGTGCATGCATATACACATTAGCGTGCTTTTCTGTGCCTGTGTCTGCACTGGTCCTCCTTGCTGTGGCAGCCGGCATACTCCGCCAGCAGCCAAGGGGCAGGTCCCTGCTTCACCCCAGCACTCACTGGCTGTAGACATGCTGCCCTCTCCGACCCCCCTTGCCCCTGGCCTGGTCTCACTTCCTGGAGTTGCTCTTTGTCCCCAAACACACTGGTAATTGTGGTCTATCCAGAAGTCAAATTCAAAGTTCCAAGTTCCTGTAACGAAAGCCCCTTGACTGTGCTGTGGACAGAGACCCCATCTGTAATTAGACCAAGCTGGAGAGGAGATGAAAGGCCTCTCTGTGTTCCTCCTGGAAATTGGTGGTTGTGATCAGGTTTATTTGGCTTAAGGGTCAAGTGGATCAAAGGGCGTGAGCCTGGACAGCGTCCTTGGGGCCTCTCTGTCTGTCCGCCGCCGCCCCTCTGCGTCCAGGGCACTGGTGACCTCCCCAGGGGGCCACAGTCACGACTGTGCTGACTGTAGCTGGCCTGAGACCCGCTCTGACTGCAAGTCCACACACGGGCCGGGTTTTTCCAACACAGAAACGCGAGTGCTCCCCTAGTGCTGCCCTCTGCCGGCGTTTCCTGAGGTGGCTTCCTGGAACGCCAGTTCTGCTGCGGTTTCGGGGCCTGCCTAGGGAGGGGACCGTGGGGTAGAGGACGGAGGTAAGCTCTCTCCTGCAGGGGCCTGAGCACTGCACAGCATGATTCTGCAGTGTCCCCAAACCTACTTGGCTGGGGAGTCTCCTGGGGGCTGTGGCCGGGCCCAGGCCACCAGGGACGCTTTGAGACATGGACTGGCCACGGCAGCTTTGGAGAGCAGACAGGGAGGGCTGTGGAGCAGAGCTGCATTGTCAGTGAGGACGGAAGGCCGGGGCTGGACGGCCACACAGTGGAAGTGCTTGTCCTTTAGCCCTTGGCCAGGCAGGGGCAGGGTGGGCTGTGGGAAGGGACCCCAATAGTGGCCACTGTGAGCGCCTGTGCCTCCAGCTGAGTTCTCGGCAGACCCTGCCCTCCCGGGAGCTTCAGCAGCGATGGCTGCACAGGCCGGGGGGAGCTTGGGGCCTGAGCTTCTGGGCCCTGGACCCAGTCATATCAGGACCCTCGGAGAGGAGGCCACGTGTGCTCAGCCTGACGGGTCTGTGCTTGGCAGCATCTGACATGGGGTTTAGGGGCAGCGCCATGGATGTCAAGAGAAATGTGTCAGCCTCGAAGGCGTCAGGCACACGGGACACCCAGACGACTTCCACTCTGTTCTGCCTGCTTCGCAGACGGAGATGTAGTTGAGAAAGCGCTTGTTGTTTGTGTCGTGTGACTAGCCCTTAGAAGCTTGGCAGCCTTAGTGTGCTGAGTTCTAGGTGCCTGGAGGCCAAAGCTTCCCACTACTGAACACCCGCCCCGCTGCAGTCAGCGCCTCTCACTCGGAGCAGCCGCCTCTGCAGCCTTCAGGGTCAGAGGAGCCGCCTGATCCTGACTCACACAGCCCTTCCCAGCACGTGTAAATGCGTCTCATCAGGGCTCGGCTCAGCCTCATGTCCGGAGCGTGGGGCGTACCTGCCGCCCGCTGACCGTACCCACCTCCCCCCCAGGGACCAGTCCAACGTCAGGCGGATGCACACGGCTGTGAAGCTCAATGGCGTCGTCCTCAACAAGTCCCAGGACGCACAGCTGGTCCTGCTCAACATGCCAGGGCCCCCCAAAAACCGGCAGGGAGACGAGAACTGTATCCTTTCCCACAGTGTGCCTGCTGGGCATGTGGGCATCCCCTGGTGGTTTCTCACTGAGACCTGGGATTGTGGGGGTGCTGTGAGCGAGCCTGGCTTCCCGCCTCTCCTTCAGCCCCAGGCCCTGGGAGCTGCGACTGGAATGCAGTGGGGCTCTGAGGCCAGTGGTGACAGGGCCAGAGTTGGGGCCAACCCTGGCATTGGTGTGGGGGAGGGAGGGCCCACCTACAGTACCAGCCCCACTGTCCCCAGGTGCTCAGGGCTGCCCTGGGGCTGGGAGGCTCCCTATTGTGCACCTGGGACCTCCGCTGGGGGTCGGCCCCACCCTGCCCAGACGATGGTGGGAGGTGAAGAGCCCAGCTCTCAGCTTTAAGGCCCCAATTAGCTGCAGCTTTGGGAATTCATGCTTTGTTGGGAAGGAGAACTCCGCGGTGCATCTGGGCGTATTGGCATAGACAGGGCGATGCCTGGTACATCCCTTCCAGGTTGGCACCAAGAGCCGGGGCCAGTGAGGGCATGTCCTCCACGGGTCCTGGTCAGGAGCTGTGGCCCAGGTCCCCTGTAGACTGGCAAGGACCCAGTCCCTTGGCTGGGGTTCCCTGTCGGGTGGGGTCAGCACCGTGGGCTCTGTCGTTGTCTCTGCTCATCCTTCCTGTGGCCATGGTGCTCCTTCTCTTTCCTGAGCACTGGCCTCTCTCTCCCCTACCCTGCCTCTCCGTGCCCGGGGGTCTCTCTAATCCCCAACCCTCTTCTCACCTTGGCTCTGGCTTTCACAAATCAAATCTTAGCTAACTAGGAAGAGGATAAAACCTCGCTCCCAACACGATTTCAGCTACACACGCCCAGGTGAGATCAGATCTGGCCTTAACTCTGTTGACCACAGACATGGAGTTTCTTGAGGTCCTGACCGAGGGGCTGAACAGAGTGCTCCTGGTCAGGGGTGGTGGCCGGGAGGTGATCACCATCTACTCCTAACGCCCAACAGCATTGCCGCACGCTGGGACGGGCACGGAGGACAACGTGGGCAGCCTGTACCTGAGCTTGGCCCAGGGAAACAGACAGCAAACACACCTGTCCCCCAGTGATGCCACCCAACCTGCCCGTGGGGCTTCCTATGGAAGTTTCTAGGCCCGTCACCTGGGGCTCTCCTGTTCAGCAGCCTTAAACAACAGGCTCAACCAGCAAGGGCGCGGCTGGACAATTTCCTTGCGTCCGAGGGCAGACGCTGCTGCAGGAGTGACCTGGACGTGGCCTGATCTTCTTGCAGGTCACAAGAAGCCAGTGAGCCCTCGCCTTGGTTTCTGAAAGTTTTTTTCTTGGCTGGACTTACCCAGTGGTTAGGTTTCATTTCTACCCCATCCAGAACATTCTTGGAAGAGCACCCGGAGCTGAAGCTGTCTCTGGTGAAGAAGGTGAAACGTCAGCCCTGGCCATGGCTCCGCTCAGGGCCCCGATCACCTCCGAGTCGCTCTGTTCCTTGACTGTCTTTGTGTTTCTGCACTTCAAGGCAGTGAGGCTGGAGGACTCTGTCCCTGCCCGTGTCACCCTCGTGTGGGAGCATCTGGGCTCAGCAGATCCACATTTCACGAGCTGAGGCGTGGGCTAGGGCCATCTGGAAAGGGAACTCAGCTTTTCCAGAATATGGTGGATCATCTTTCGGGTGTGTGGTGAACACGGTGTGTTTGTCAGGGCCTATGCTCCAGGAAGGAGCCCCCAGTTGTGGCTCTGCCATGCCGGGCTGTGTTTGTAGCCATCCGAGTCTCCATCCGCCTTCAGAAAACCAGCCATTTCTTTTCATAAGCACTGACAGGGCCCAGCCCACAGCCACCGCTGCCGACAGTGCCTCGCACAGGTGAATGCACTGAAACCCAGGGGCACACGCACACGGAATGAACACCGAGTTCCCCACACGGCCCATGACAGCCAGGACTCTCCACCCCACCCCACCCCAGGAGCATGGCGCACGGTTCAGCCTCTGAGCCGGCTCACACGTGCCATCCCCACCTGGGCGCTCCAGGGAAGGTGGACACGGCCCCTGCGTGGGAGGTCCTTGGGCAGCAGTGGCGCCTGGCGTCGGATCTGTCTGGCTGAGTCCTGGGCGTCCCCTCCATGGCCTGTGCCTTGCGTGGAGGCGGCGGCGGCGGCACTGAAGAGAGATCTTTCAAGGGCCCAGCACACTTTGCACTTCCGCGGTGAGTTTCTGCTTTACATGTTGTGGTGACATTTGCAGACTGCGAGCAGTGGCACCGACTTGGGCCTTCCTTTGTGTGTGGTGTATTTATTTATTTAAACACCCCAGGGAGTTACATGGTAAGGAGGTTGTCCATAAAGACGTTGCTTCTGTACTGGAGGCCCCAGATGGCCAGGCCTCGGGCTGCGTCCGGCTTGCACGGTCTCCCGAGGGAATCAGCCCCATCAAGGAAGTTCAAATTAGGGCAGAGGCTGCGCTTGTGCTTCCAGACAGTGGTTTCCGCACCAGGGCTGGCGTTGCTGTAGAGTGACGGCTGCCTAGAGCATGTCCCGGACATCACAGCGGGGCTCAGCAGTTCCCGCAGCCTCTGCCTGCCTTGGCTAAGCGTGAGTTGAGCAGCAAAACTCTCCTCCGTGTCTGAATGGGGCCAGCAGGTCCTGCGTCCCCTGCACCCAGAGGAGAGCAGGCTAGAGGCACAGTGGCCGCTGGGTGCTGGCTCTGAATGTCTGCTGGTGGTTGGAAAACAGCCCTGTGTGCCGGATGCCTCTGAGGGCCACTCAGTCCCGCACACCAAACGGCTCGTGAGGGCTCAGCTCTCTCTGCCTCCACCCTGGGCTGCAGCCTCTGCAAGCAACTGACAGGCATCCTTTCTGTTACCAACTCCATGTAACCAGTAACTACGACCATTTATAATTGACTCTGTGTCCCTGTCTTTGTATGATTTTGTTAGTAGAAAAATAAAGTCCTATGAAATCTGAGTCCATTGAAGAATCTCGAGTCTCATTCAGCATAAACGTTAGACAACTGGAGAAAATGTACTAGCCGCCCCTTCTCTAGCGGGAGCGTCAGGGCTGACCAGCCACAGCCAACTAGGTGGCTGGAGAGTGACCATATGAATCGGACGAGGGCTTCCAAATCATGTCATCAGCTTGGAACTGACCTTACCCCAAACTTCCTAGTGCTGTGTGTTAAAATGACCCCATCTATGTATTCATTTTTGAGACAGTCTCTTGTTGCCCAGGCTGGGGTGCCGTGGCGCCATCTCAGCTCACTGGAACCTCTGCCTCCTGGGTGCAAGCTGTTTTCCTGCCTCAGCCTCTCGAGTAGCTGGGATCACAGGCGTGCACCACCACACCCAGCTAATTTTTGTATATTAGTAGAGATGGGGTTTCACCATGTTGGCCAGGCTGGTCTCGAACTCCTACCTCAAGTGATCTGCCCACCTCAGCCTCCTAAAGTGCTGGCATTACAGGCGTGAGCCACCGTGCCCAGTCATTTGATTTATAATTTATGTAAGGATGGAGGCACCAGAGAGTTCACCTGAGTGGGGACAGCACATTCTAACACGCGGTGAGATGCCACCTCACGTCTATGATGAGGACGTGCGGAATCAGACCTCTCTTGCGGGCAGCCACATGGGAAGGGCCTGTGGTTCCTGAAAGTGCGACACACAGAGCTGCCCCTTCCCCGGCAGGTCCACTCCTGGTGTGTGGCTCTACCCCCCTGGCTCAAACCCCTCCCACAGGCCCCACCCAGCACTGCGGATCACATCTCAACATGAGACTTGGAGGGGACACACACCCAAGCCCTGCCCATTCCCCTTACCTCGTTCAGGCTCAAGTGTGGCACCCTGAGGCACCAAGGGCCCTGCTGGGTGAGGCAGGCACCAAGGGCCCTGCTGGGTGAGGCAGGCCCCAGCAGCTGGAGTTGGCAGTGGTGTCAGCGCCTGTTTCGGGGCTCTTTGAGCACCAGACCAGAGCAACTCTGCTCCTGTCTTGTGTTTGCTGGAGTTTCATCTGCACCGACAGTTTTCGTTTTTAACACCAAGGTCTAGAGGTGAAGCAGGCTGAAGCCCAGGCCTGGCAGAGCCTCCCTCCTCCCCAGTCGGTTGGCTGAGCCTGGGCCAAAAGGTGTGCAGGGATCTCCAGTTGGCGATGTCACTTGGGCGGGGGGTGGGGGGGTCTGATAGGTCCCCCGGGACTAAACAAACAAGGTCCCCTCAGCGTGAGGCCACGTGTGACATCACTGCACCCCCAAATGAACCTTCCTCGCGTGTCATCCCCAAAGCAAGTGCCACGTGAGATGCAGTCATCGCCAAACCAGGGGCTGCCAGCACCAGGCCAGGCAGTGCCTCCAGGGGCTCAGAAGTGCCTGGAAATGCTGTGAGTGCTCTGGCCTCAGGAACCCCGAAAATCCCTCCCTGTGCTCACAGGAGACACCACTGGGCAGTCCCGAGGGGTCTGTCAACACCCAGGAGCAGGGCACATTGTCCACAGAGAAGCAGAAAATAAGCTGGCAAAGGCTGTGGCTTCTCCACAGATTGCTGTTCACACAGAGCCCAGCTTCTCTCCATAAAGCTGGGTTCACGCAGCCTCGTGTTCCTGTCACCGTGAACTGAACTTCGGGGTTTTCTTAGAGCAGTAAAATGGAAAAACAAAAAAGCCTACCTATAATTACAGAGTTGTGTGTGTGCATGTAAATTTACCGTCCTCTAAGCCGAGACGAACAGGCGCACTTCCTCCCAGAGCCCCGCGCAGGCAGCCTGCTCTCCATGCCTTCAGCCACAGGCTGGCGGAGGGGACTGACCACAGCACTGACCCTCTCTCTCTGAAAAGCTTGTTTTAATACAAGGTGTGGCATGTACAAAATGCAGATATATTTATTAGGCCTGAAAAACGTCTGTCACCAGTTGGCATCAATTTGCTTTATCCTTAAAAACAGAACAAGGAATGTAAACGCAAAACTGCTGTGCAGGCTTGCCAGATCCCGGAAAGCGCCCACACGTTCCTGTTCAGGGTAACCATGTGGACCCCTGCAGGCTGCAAGACTCAGAAATGTTGGCACGGGCCCACCGGGTCCTGGGACGCCCTTCTGGCCTGCAACCCTCTCCTGACCCTTGCAGGAGGACACACTTTTCTCCAAAGCCGACACATCACAGAAGCCACCCCGTGAGTGTTGGACAGTGAATGTTCAAGTCCCCGTGTTCTGGGCCGCACCAAGCGCGAGCCTCTGCCTCTCCCCAGCATGTCGCCCCGCCCCTCCCTGCCTTGACCGTGTCCTGCATCCACCTGAGCTGCTGTGGCTCCAGGACCAGGGGCTACCTCCACCGCCGCATGCTGCCCTGTGGCCCCTCCTTGCTCGTCAGGGCTCCCTGTGCCCTGTGGTCCCTCCTCGCTGGTCTGGGCTCCCCACTCTGGCACTTCTCTTTCTAGCGCTGCTGCCTTCTGCTACGTCTGCTGCTTGGCTCTCTGCTAAGCACGAGCTGCTTCCCCCCAGCCCTGTCCCCTCTGACTTCATGATGCACAAGCCAGGCAAAGCCTCAACTTTTCCATTCGCTCCCAGCCTCGCACTGGGACAGCCTACAGAGGCCACCGCTCAAAGCCCGCGGAGGAACACCCACCCTAGGACCTCATTTTGGAATCCTAAAGGAAAGCAGTTTTATGGGTTACACAGATGAGCCTTAGAGCCAGGAAACGCAGCGGCCCAGATGTGTTGTTCACCGCTACATGGCATCGAGGGCAGGAGAGCAGAGGGCCCCTGGGCCTTGTCCACGTGTCCAAGCTGTGCCGCCTCTGTCACGCCAGCACCTGCAGTCAGCTGCTGTTTGCTGTCGGAGGTGTGGAGTGCTGGGCTCCCCAGGGCACACAGCAGGCAGCTGCTCGGCTCCCCGTCCCGAGGGTGCGGGCCGTGGTGTGCCGGAGCGAGGTGTGCTTGGCGGCGGCGCTAGGACGGGTGGAAGTGGTGGTGGTGGTGGTGGTGGTGGTGCTCGTGGTGGTGGTGGTGCTCGTGCCGCTGGATCACCGGCACCGCGTAGCCCTCTCCCGCTGGCGTGGGCGGCAGGTCCCGCACCACCTCGTGCTCCACTGCGGCAGGCTGGGTGTGCGGGGCCTTGAGCGGCGAGTGGCCCTCCCTGCCCTTTTGACGGTACCGCTTGTGGCCGTAGGGTGGCGGTGGAGGCTGCGGGGGAGGCTGCGGGAGGTGGTGGCCATCCTGAGGGGCCTGGGGGGACAGGACGGCCGGCAGGTAGTAGCTGAAGGCTTTCCCGGACTTGCTGCTGGCTGGCACCCCAGGCGGCTTCCCAGAGCCCTTGGGGGACTTGAGGAACTGCTTCTCCGGCCCCTTCGGCCGGGGCTGTGGGTCCAGGGCCCGGGCAGCAGGCTCCAAGGATGGCACATGTTCCACCAGCACCTGTGACCTACGGTGGTGCACGGCGTGTGTGTCCGGCTCTTGGGAGCGGGACCGGGCCTGGAGGTGCGAGGCCCTGCCCTGGGGCTCCTGCTTGGCTTGTACAGGAGGGGACCCTGCGGACACAGGTCAGAGTGTGAGGCCCTAGGAGTGCAGGCCCAGGTTCCCATCTCCTCCGAAACGGTCCAGGGCCCACTGGAAGAGCTGCGCCAGGTGTCCCGTCTGAGGCCAGCCTGTTAGCCAAGTCTGCAGTCAGACGGCCACCAGCCCTGAAGGGAAGGGGCCCAGCCACCGGGGGTGACCTGCCTGGCTCCACAGCTCCCTGCAAAGGCCGACTCCTCTAGCCCCATCCCCACTGCGTGTCCTGGGAGTGCAGCTTCTCTCCTTGCACAGCTGAGACCCTGCCTGGGGCACCATGGCAGAAAGCCAGGTTATGTCAGGGAGGGCACCCCAGGATTCACGTTCCCTAAACCCTCATTACAAAACAGATTCCAGGACCCAGGGCTTCCACCTTCACAAGGTGCAGTGCAAGCGCCGCGCAGAGCATGGCCCAGGAGGCCAGCGTCGGCACACAGCACACTGAGCCCGGGACCCTGATCCAGCTCCACCTCTCCTGCCCCTGGGGGCTCCTGGAGCTGGGGTTAGGAGAGGGACTCGGCCCCAGCCCTTGGGGAGTAGCCTGGGCTTTAGTCCAATAATCTCCATGCAGGCCACACGGGGGTGCTGCTGGTCGGAAATAAATGGGTGCTGGGCAGGCTGCCAGCTGTCTACGCTGCTTGCCATCCACCTGCTTGCCTGCCATCCACACTGCCTGCCTGCCGTCCACACTGCCTGCCTGCCGTCCACACTGCCTGCCTGCCGTCCACTGTCTGTTGTCCACACTGCCTGCCTGCCATCCACACTGCCTGGTGTCCACACTGTCTGTTGTCCACACTGCCTGCCTGCTGTCCACACTGTCTGTTGTCCACACTGCCTGCCAGCCACTCTACTGGACAACTCCCTCTGCTGAGTGAGCTGGTGATTCCACCCTAAAATACTGACTTCTCACCTCAAGGCAGGGTTTTCCTGAATGCAAACCCGTCTTCCATCTCACTTTGAACCAGGTACCCCCCCCTTCCATACACACACGCCTGGACGGGGTGCCTGCCTTGCTTTTGGGCAGCACCAACAGGTAGCCAGGAGGCAGTCACGACCAACAGGTAGCTGTGGGGGGACCTGGGTGCCAGGCGGGGCGGGGCAGGGTCCCCCTGCACTCAGGGCTGCAGGAAGCAGGACCTTCAATGGGAACCCACAGCCAGGGCCTCGCGCCCAGGGTGGCCTCCAGGACATACCAGGGCCGAATCTGGACGTGTAGTTCTCAATCCCGGCGAGGTCCAGGTAGTGGTTTCTGCGCTCCGTGTTCTCGTCCACGCAGTAGGGTCCCCGCTCTGAGCAGGGCTGGGGGTCAGCGCTGGGCCTCCTGCATGAAGCACAGAGAAGGGCCTGACCGCCGCACAGACTGGGCGGCACGCCCCTGAGGACGGGGTACCTGCAGCAGGCGGTGGACGTCTGGGGTGTGTCCTGACCAGCACCCACCTCCTCGCAGAGCGGGAAGAGTGGACGACTGGGCATAGACACAGCCAAGTGCCATCCAGAGAAACAAGGTCATGGCCCCTGGTCACCACTCTGGGACCACTGTAGCCACTGCACCAGCCACTGCCCAGCCACCCTCAGCCACTGCCTCAGCCACTGCCTGAGCCATCCCCAGCCACCCTCAGCCACCCTTAGCCACTGCCCCAGCCACCCCCAGCCCTGTTGCTGCCAAAGCTGCTGAGTGGAGCCACAGGGAGCCACGGCAAGTCCAGGCTGAGGGTGTCAAGGCTGCTG
This sequence comes from Trachypithecus francoisi, assembly GCF_009764315.1. Classification (NCBI taxonomy): domain Eukaryota; kingdom Metazoa; phylum Chordata; class Mammalia; order Primates; family Cercopithecidae; genus Trachypithecus; species Trachypithecus francoisi. Next base: position 923,411 of record NW_022681465.1, on the reverse strand, counting down.
CAACTGCTGCCCCTCAAAGCCCTCTGCTCGGACAGACTCGGGGGCCCGGCTCAGCCACGGTGCCGGATGCTGGAAGGGCCCGTGCCCCACAGAGCTGCCGGCCCAGGTGCCCCCAGCAGGTCTGACCTAGAGGACGATGCACGGCCTGTGGCCTGCGGGAAATGGGTGTGGCCAGGGTGCCTCTGCCTAAGGCACAGCCCCACCCTGGCACCCCAGCCCTCACCTGACGTGTGCAGACAACCTCCTGTCGGCCACCCTTGGCTCCTCTGGCAGTTCACCCTCTGTTCTGCAACGGTTGGGCTCCCGGTCTGAAAGGGGCATCCTGCCGTCACTCACTCACTCCCTTCTTCATTAACTCACTCACTCGTTCACTCATTCATTAACTCACTCATTCCCTCATTCATTAACTCACTCACTCGTTCACTCATTCATTAACTCACTCGTTCACTCATTCATTAACTCACTCATTCCCTCATTCATTAACTCACTCATTCACTCATTCATTAACTCACTCATTCACTCATTCATTAACTCACTCATTCACTCATTCATTAACTCATTCACTCATTAACTCATTCACTCATTTATTAACTCACTCATTCGTTCACTCATTCATTAACTCATTAACTCATTAACTCATTCATTAACTCACTCATTAACTCATTCATTAACTCACTCGTTCACTCATTCATTAACTCACTCATTAACTCATTAACTCACTCGTTCACTCATTCATTAACTCACTCGTTCATTCACTCATTAACTCACTTGTTCACTCATTCATTAACTCACTCGTTCACTCATTCATTAACTCACTCGTTCACTCATTCATTCATCTGCTTACTCACCCATCCATTCACCCACTCACTCCTCCATCCACTCACTTGTCCCTCCCTGTCCCCAGCTCACAACTTAGGCCCCTGCCAATGTGGGGTAGGGTCCTGTGTGTGTGCTCAGGCCTCGCTCACCCTGGCCAGCAGGAGGACCCTCCTTCCTCTTGCTGGAGGGCTCAGGGCTGACGGTTAGCTTCACACGGAGGGTCTTGCTGCTGCCCGAGGAGTGGTTGACCGAGGCATCCACGACCTCATAGATGGTGTGCATGAGGCTGGACATGTCCTGGGGCCCAGCATCGGTGTCACTGACAGAGCAGACCCCAGGCGATGCCACCCGCCCTCCCTGCCAGAAAACACACCCATCCCCTGCCCCTTCCTGCACCATCCTCGCAGCTGCCGACAGACCTCAGGGACCAACACAGGCATCTTCTCTGAGCAGCCTGGGTCTGCCTGGGAGGCCCTGTGAGTGCCTCCCGTGCCCTGAGGGCAGCCCTGCAGTGTGGGAAAGCACAGCCGCAGAAATGGATGGTGCAGACTTGGCCCAGAAACACACATGAATCAGGCCCTGGGGAGATGCAAGCCCAGCTGGCGTGAGGACCTCGCAGCAGACAGGTCCCCTCCCGCCCCTTGAGGTATGGCGAGGCCAGCACAGTCCATCTGTGCCCCAGTCTGTCTACTACTGGGCCCTGTGCAGCCCTTCCTGTGCACCTGACACAAACACAAGCTCACCTACCTCCCTGGTGACCTTCCCACAGTTGTCAAAGTCGTAGAGCGTGAACGTCCACTCCTGGCGGTCGTCGTCCTCCACCGAGACATCACACTGGAGTGCCTGCAGGGGGACATGGGGGCTGGGACCTCGCCTCCTACCCACACCTACACGCCCAATTCCATAGGGGGTAGGATCTTCTGGGGCCTTTCCTGGGAGTCCCTCACGGCAGCCAGGAAAGGGGGAGCCTAGAGGGCAGCGTGGCTGGAGCCCAAGCCCTGGAATCAGCAGACCCTTTCTTGTCCATCTTCAGCCCTCCTTGGGGGGACCCAGCTTTGTGCTCCGTGACTTGGTTTCCCCACAGTGACGCCCGTCTCAGCTCATGCAAGCACTCCATGTCACCCAGAAGGAGAAGAGGTCACGCTGGCCGTCAAGTGCTGTCAATTCCAGAAATCTTGACTGGACACAGAGACCCCACTCCTCCCTGAGCCCTCCCGGGAAGCGGAAGCCGGGTGCTCTGCCTCCAGCAGGCGGGGAGTCGGGCTGTCCGTCAAGTCAGCTTTGGCATTACTCCTGTAGTGCTAAGGGTACCAAGGCTGGGAATGCGGCTCAAGTTATTTAATGCCAGACCAGTCAGTTTTGGCCAAATTCACAGCAACATCCCACACTCTCTGGCTCCTGCTGACTTTGGCTGCATATTCAAGTTCTGCTTCAGTGCTTTAAATGGGGTGAACTGTGGGGAAAACTGAGTGAACTACGCAGTGTCCACAGATGCCCATTTTAGGGCAACACATGCCTGTCCCTGTGCCCCCGGCCCCAGGGACGTGTTCCCGCAAGTGAGGCCGGAGAAAGACCTACGTCAATGTTGAGGTGCTGCCTGCCTGGTCCTCGTGGGCCCTCGTGGTTTGCTGCCCTCTCTCCGTCATCTGCACTGAGTTGTCCTGGGCGCTCGTGGCCCTCAGCTTTCTCAGCGGGGAGTGCCACTGGGGGGACAAGAGGTGGCGAAGGGGCTGGCAGAGGGGACATGGAGGATGTGGCCTGCCGTGGGGGGGGCCGTTGCTACCCTCCCCTCACCGCACCATGATCCCATCCAGACGGGCCTGAGCCAAGAGCCTGATCTTGGGACCCCTGCGGAGGGGAGAGAGGCCCCATCCCAGCCAGCCACAGCCGGGTGTGCCCTCCTCTCACCAGCCCACAATGGCTCCCAACTGCAACCACCACCTCGGGGCTGGGGGTGCAGCAGACCCCGAGGAGCACAGATAGAGGAAGACAGCCTGGGCCTCCAGGAGATGCTCCCTGTGTCATCATCAGGCCCCCCTCCCCATAGACACAGTCCCTACTGCCCTCCACTCCAGAATCCTGTCACTGAGCCCACAGGCCATGCAGGCCACGTGTGCACTGAGTGTGTCAACAGGCGGCCCCTCCCCCCAGCCTCTGGGCAGGATGGATGAACAGCACTCAGGTTTCTGGGGCACAATTATTCCATTATTCTCTGGCACTTGCAAGCCGCGTCCCCAGGATAGGAGCATGGGCCTGTCCCAGCTTAGCACCTGCAGACAAGTGCACGTTGAGCCTGAGCTGGGACGACACTCTGGGCCTGCCTTCCCATTGAGGGGGGTCTGGGTGCCTCTCTTGGCTTCGGCAGCCATCTGAAGGTGACCCGGCTGGCTGACCTCCCAGCACCCTCCCACAGACCCACAGGTAAGCCAAGTGTCGACCTGCCACATGCCACAGGTAGGACTGGTGCCACCAAGAGCCACAAGTGGCAGTGACTTAGGCTGGGCCAGCATCTCACACATCCTCGGACCCAGGGCTGACTTGAACATTCACAGGTCACCTTTATACAGAGCCCCCCCTATCCACAGACACAGGCTCACAGAGCCTCCAAACACACAAAGGTGATGCCTAGGGCTCCAGCCACAGGATGGGCCTTTTTCCTCTGCTGCCAGATCCCAGCTGCCAGTCCAGCGAGGACCCTGGGAGTTGTGCTGCCAAGCACTTTTTAAGAACAAAGTGCGTCTAAGTCTGGGAAGTGCCCCTTGCTTCACACACAGGCTTGTGTTAAGGTGGGTTTCTGGCGTTGCCTTGGTACAGGATGAAGTCTGCGAGGTGTGGGGAGGGAAGGCTGTGGGAGCTGCACTTACCCTCTAGGGGACACGGGTCCTCCCGGAAAGGCCCTTCCTTGGGGTTCCCATTGGGCAGCTCCTGCAGGAAGAACGGGGCAGTCAGTGGCCACACAGCTCAGTGGGCAGGCGGGGGAGACGGGCAGGAGCTCTGGGGGGCTGGACTGGAGCCTGACACTCGCCTCAAGCCTCCTGGGGCATCTCAATCTCTGGGTCCAGAAACACCAACCCTCTGTGCCCCACTCAGCCTCGGATTTTAGGAGGCAAAACACACAGACACTCCCGTGTTGTCAGGTTCCCCAAAGCATTTCCGGGTGGAAGACGCAGCTGCCTGGAATGACCCCTTCAGTCAGTCCTGCCCTGAGGATGCCCCTGGCCAGGGCCCCTACGCTAGATTACCCTAAATACAAGAGGAGACACACCTGCCCCTTTGCTCTGGGGCCTACTCCCAGCACTGTCCCCCCGGAGCCTGACACGAGGACTCCAGCCGCTGCCCCCACGGCTGCCCAGCACCCCAGCATGCGTCTTCTAGGTCTGCCGGCAGAGACCAGTTACAGAAAATGGGGAAAAACTTCAAACACATCCCAGTGGTGTTTCTGCTGAGCCAAAGCTCACAGGGTCCTCGTGAATTATCTACAGCCTTGCGGACATGGAGAAGGAGACAGACCGTGGTCAGGGCAGGGGCCTTGCGTGGTGGTGGAGGTGCAGCGTCCCTCAGCCCAGCACTCACCGCCCTGGAGCATTTCCTGAGAGCAGGCAGCTCTGGGGCAGGCGGGCTGCGGGGATGGGCAGCTGTGTTTCTGCTTCTGATTCCAGGTCCCTGGAAAGTCATGGAGAGCTCGCAAGGAGACAGCATAGAGCTGAGTCCTGTCCACCTGGACGGCCAGAGCCTGACCCTGGAAATGACTTTGGTGCCGAGTTGGTGTCTCTGTGGGTGGACACAGGACCCCAGGGCGGCCCTCATGGTCCCCATGCTTCATCCTTTCCTCCTGACAGGAGGCCACGTGCCCTTCATCCCTTCTGACCTCCTAGGGGGCTACCGGCCCCGCTGGGGTCTCTGGGGTTCCTGGAGTCTGGTCCAGGCAGGAGGCCGAAAAAGGTCACCCTCGAGGGCACCTGGACCCCCCCAAGCGCCTCCTGCCACTGTGATCATTGGCCAGGGGCCAAGCAGGGTATGGTGGAAGGTTCCAGGCTGGCCGGCTGCCACCCTAGACCTTGGGCAGGGAGAAGGACTGGACCCCCATCCACACATGGGCACTAAGGTGACGCTGCCAAGACTGAGTATTGTTGATTCAGACCCAGGCCCCCGGCTCTCCTTGTAGCTGAGCTAAGGGCCCCCTGGAGCTGAGGTCTCCTGCTGGTCACCCAGGGAGGTGCCAAGGCAGGGTGGGCAGCTCCCAGTGGGAGGCAGGAGAGCTTGCCCTCATTTTAATAAGAAATAAAACAGCTGATTATTAAAAAGTAGGCCTCCCTCCTGGGGGCTGCGGTCCCGACATTCCGGGACTGGCTGCTGCGGAACTGAGGGTTCCTATGAGCCCAGCCTGGCGAGGCCCTTGTACATCCACACAGCAGGGAGGCACCGCTGTGAGGTAAAACTCTGTCCAGGTGGACACTGGCATAACACCAAATCTCTAAAACCCGGGCTGTGGTTATTTATTTATTTATTTTTCAAAATCAGAATAACAGGTGAGGCTGCTGTTGTAGGCTTCTGTGGAGTGCAGAGCAGTGCCCAGAGCCCCAGAGGTGCAGCCCCCATGGACACAGCATCCTCCTGGGAAGGACTGGGTGCCGGGAGCTCCAGAGCCCCTCAGGTGGACTCGTCTAGGTGCTTGGCGGCGGCTGCCAACAGAAATGGTGTCATGAGGGCAGCCAAGGCCACCAAGGCCCAGGCTGAGGGACACAGGCACTGTCACTGTGGAGGGCTGGTAGGGAGGGGAAAGTGACCCTAAATGCTGAGGTGGGTGCTGTGAGGCACCCCTGTCCACCCTGGGAGCTCCAGCCCAGACCTTCTCTGGGACGCGGGGAGGGTGATGGGGGGACCTGCGTGGTGCAGCCCCCCAGGGTTCTCAGTCCCCCCACCCCACTGTACCACAATCCCCCACCAAGTGCCCAGTTCACCTCCCATCAGACCAGCAGGCAGAGCTCAGGCCTCCTGCATGGTGCTGGGTGCCCCAAGCCTCTTTACAAATGGCAGTGAGGTGCCCTGGGGCCTGAGGGCCTGCACGCACAGCACTCCTTGCTAAAGAGCCCTAACTGAAGTCACTCGTGGAGGCCACATTGCTGTCCAGATGAGGGGCAGCAGCAGCGGCTTCCTGGAAAGTGCCAGAACCCATAGGAGCCGGAGGTGCGGCGGCTCTTGAGGACGGGCAGCCGGGCAGCGAGTTGGGCGGGGTGGAGTATTTTTTAAGGGATTTTTAAGTGTTTCCCACGATTTGCTGAAAATGACAAGTGAGAAACGGCGCGTCACGCACTCCACGCATGAAGTCAATACAGTGAACATGCAAACGCCGCCCGTGTCATGCTTCTAAAAATTCTGAGCACACTTGTGGGGCATTTCTTTTTTTTTTTTTTTTTTTTGAGACGGAGTCTCGCTCTGTCGCCCAGGCTGGAGTGCAGTGGCACGATCTCGGCTCACTGCAAGCTCCGCCTTCCCTAGTTCACGCCATTCTCCTGCCTCAGCCTCCCATGTAGCTGGGAGTACAGGTGCCACCACCATGCCCAGCTAATTTTGTGTGTGTGTGTATTTTTAGTAGAGACAGGGTTTCGCCATGTTAGCCAGGATGGTCTCGATCTCCTGACCTCGTGATCTGCCCACGTCAGCCTCCCAAAGTGCTGGGATTACAGGCGTGAGCCACCGCCCGGCCACTTGTGGGGGATTTCACTGGTTACAGACAGGAGTCTAAACTCGCGAGATGGCAGGAGGCGTGCAGCTGTTCAAGACAGAAAGAATCTGCACAGACCCGTGGTTTGATTTCTGGAAACACTCCCCGCACTACACCAACCAGTCAAGCTACAATAACCAACCACAACTGTAATAACCAACCAAAACCACACCACTTAGCCAACGCTACACCAACCAGCCAATGCTGCACCAACCAGCTCATGACTGAGTTCCTACACAAGAGGAAAATACCATTAAAAAAAAATCCACTTATACCTCAGCCCTAGAATTCTCAGCCCTCGAATGCACAGTGTTTTTTCTAAGCTACAAGTCAACAGCTACCTCCGAGATGCAGAGAGGATCAAACGGGAAGAAATATTTGCAGTCAAAGCCACACCGGTCTCTGTGGCTGGTGATTTCATCAAATCCGTCCTGGTTGCATAAAACTGGCCTTTAATCTACGCTGCCTCGGTTAACTAGAAGGCCAAGAGCTCTAATTGCAACTTATAAAACCTGCTCCCGGGCCACTGGCCAGATGTGCGGCCCCTCCCCACTGGGTAGACTTCCTGGGAGGCCAAGTCTGCACTCGGGACCCCAGCAGGCCTGGCCCAATGTGCCCCAGCACCCACGAAAGCCTCAGCTTCCCAGGGCAGGCGCCTCTCCCTGAGATGCAACCCCCACCTGGCCTCGCCCTCCCGAGGGCCCACCCTCCCCTCACTCCCTCCCAAGGGCCCAACCCTCCCTCAGTCCCTCTAGCCCTGCCCCCAGTGAGAGCCTCCTGTGACCCCCCCAACCTGTTCCACCCACCCTTTCCTGTCCCAGCTGCACTTCCAGCTTGGGGTGCCTGGGCACCTCCTCTAACCTGTCCCACTGCCCTGCATCCCTGAGAACCCTCCGTGTCAGCAGCAAGCCCACGGCTGGCCTTCAGGCCTCCCATGCCCGCTGTCCCCTCCTGCCCACGGCATCCTCCTGCAATGCTGGGCGCTCTCCTGGCCCCTGGGAGGACAGGGAACCCGACCATGGGCCTGCCCCGTGGGGCCTCATCCCGTAAGGAAAGCAGCTGCATCTGCCTGAGCAGCTCGACCCTACTCCCTCACTCAGCATCACCTCAGATTTGGGAGGAGGGTCTGACCCAGGCCACGGAGGCCTCCGGGACCAGAGCCCACAGCCTCACAGCTGCATGAGCGGCAGGCGTCTGTCACACGGCGTCGACAACAGGTGGCCTTTGCTTCAGGTCCCATGGCCCCGTGGGACGCTCACAGAGGTCACCCCGGTCTGTGGGCCAACCGCCCCAAGGCCACGGTCCATGTCCCCGCCATGACAGTGAGGACATCTGCTCCCCTCCACAGGCACCGGGCTGAGTGCTTCTTCCGCCCAGCACCCAGCCCCCGTCCTGGTCCCAGTCCAGACAGTAAGATGCAAACCACAGCCTCCACAGGCGGCCAGGCACGGAGAGACGCTCACAAAACAACTCCCAGCTTCCTTGGAAAAGTCAAAAGGAGCATGTTCCTATGTCCCGTGTGCCAGCGCTCGGCGGCGCCCAGCAGCTGGAGCACCACTGCCCCCCTGAGCCGCCCCGTCTGTCGGAACCCCTGGAGGGGTGCCAGACAGCTGCATCACAGGTATCATCCTAGTGGCCTTCAATCTGGAAGTGCCGGTGCAGGCGCCTCTGGAAGCCACCTGGAGTGGGCAATGTCCTCTTCCCAGTGGACAGGTGGGCACGGCCAGGCACCTTTCCCAGGTCTCGGAAACGTAGGGAGGTGCTGTCCCCTCCTGGGCCTTGTGAGGGCAGCTGTTGGCCAAAGCCCTGGTGGAACCCCTGGCGGGAAGCACACGGGTGGTCCACAGTGAAGTCATGGCCCCTGGGTCACGAACTAAGCCCTGGTCTAGGGTTCTGGAAATACCAGTCCCGATAAACAGGCAAAGGCCGTGGCATATCCAGTAGGCCAGGCTGGGAGGATCCCCTGGAGCCCAACATCTTCCCACGAGTTGGGAGGGTGGAGGTGATGGGAGCTGAGGCAGAGGAGAGGTGGGAGGGAGGAGAGAGACAGAGAGGAAGGCTTCAGAGAACGGGGTGGGTGTGTCGGGCAGCATTTTCCAGAACTCAGGGCTCCCGGGTCCCTCTGGAGTGGGTGTGGAGCCCCAAGTCTGGGGCACTGTCCAAAAGGCGCAGCTCCTGCTCCACCCAACGCAGGATGGGCCTCTCCCATAGCTTCCATCACCACCAGCAGCATCTGGTGCCCCTGGATCCACAGGTGCCTCCCGGGCTCCCCAGTGCCTCAGCCGCCTTGCACTGTGGTGGGGATGGCCCTGTCATCGGGAGCTGGAGCCCCTGGCTGGAAGTTCCTACCACTGGGGAAATGGCCTCGGTGCACCTCCCTGTCCTTGGCAGGTCAAGCAGTGGCTCTGGAGTTGCACCCAGGGGGCCTCCAGGTGCTGAAAGGAAGGGCCGGGGCGACGGCCTGGCCCATGTCCTGCGGTCATTGCCGCCACCCCCATGGCCACCCTGTTCTGCAGGGCTAATCCTGCAAACTGGGCTGCCTTCTGCTGGGCAGCAAAGGCCCGAGGCTTCCAGAATTATGGGGCTGTCGTGGCATCGAGGGCAGGTTTGTGGGGCTCAGGCAGGACGCCAGGTGGTAAGGAGCGAGGTGGGCACCTGCCAGGCTTAGGCTGCAGTCACCACTGCCTCAGGGCAGTCGGGAGGCACCTGGAGTGCAGCTGGTCAGGACCAAGGCCATGTCCAGGCCAGCAGTGACCTTCTGCCTCAGGAGCTGCGAGGATGCTGGATGCGGTGGGATGAAGTGAGTGCCCAGCAGGCGGCTCAGGGAAGGGAGCTTCAGGACATGGCACACGGGCTGGAGCTGGGCCTCTCGGGAAAAGGCTGAGGGTGATGCCAGGATCCCAAGGAACCCAAAGGGCTGGGACACCTCACAGCAGGTGGGAAGAGCAGGGACAACAGGCTGGGACACCCATAGCTGGTGGGAAGAGGAGGGACAAAGGGCTGGGACACCTCACAGTGGATAGGAAGAGCAGGGACAGCGTCACTGGCAACTGGCAGACAGAGGCCAGCAAGGTCAAGGGTGCAGGTTCTGGGGCTGAAGGACAGCCTTTTTTCAGCTGCTGGTAGGGGGAGGGCGGGAGGGCACCTTATGAGACAAGGTGGAAGGTGAGGCCGGCAGGAAACAGGAAGGAGGTGGGTTGGGTCACAGCAGGCTGCAGGCGGCCCTGGGGGAGGGGCCCAGAGCAGCAGGGAGAGGGCCTGGGGCCTGGTGGGGGACAGGGGTTTCCAAGCCTCTGTAAATGCAAAGACCACCACCCCACCCGCCTCCTCCCTGCTGGGACCTCAGATGCAAAGATGTCTCTCCAAAATGTCACCGTGAGCGGGGGGAACCTGCCACTAGCGTCTGCAGAAGAGTGTGTTTTCTTACAAGGAGGTGCTGGGGGCCCACTTCTGCTGGGCCGCCATGGGATGGAATTAGACTTCAAGGTGATCCGCCAGCCTGCCTGTCTGGAAGCCCCGCAGCAGCCGGCTTTGAAGTCAAAGTCTCGGTTTCAATGGCTAAACAGTTTCAGATGTGACAATGTAGTTTTATGGGCTTAATAATTCCGACACATGTGCAGCTGGGGCCCAGAGAGGCTACAGTGACACCGCCTGCAGGTCCTTCCAGGCTGTGCTTGCTACTCCGAACTTCTGGTTCTAAAGTGAAAGATTTAAGGATGATGAGACTGAGGCCCTGTGGGGAGGGGGTGGAGAGGACCAGGTCAGGGGGCGGGGGGACCGGGCAGGGGAGCCGGGCTTCCCACGCAAGCCCTGGATACATTCAGACGGAGCCTCCTGATCTAAGAGGCATTTGCAGATTTTGCCCATCAGTTCTTCTGGGTTAGGACTGATTTGAGAGATCTTTTAATAACCACATGTGAAATTTATATCTAGAAAAACAGTAACTTTGGGGTCAAAAGGCCTCCTAAAATACTCAGATGTCCCCATAAGCTAGAGTTCTGCTGCAACTTAACTTCCTGTAGGCCCAGAAAATAGAAATGTTTCCATCTCCCTCTTCATCCTGTCTCACAGCAGCTTTTCATCGTCTGGATCATTTAAACGGAGGTGCCACATTCCCCATGCCCTTCACTCCCTCACTACAGGGCTTTTGTGTTGGCATCTGCCCCCTCACCCAGTAAATGCCCTGAGCCCAGGGAGGGTCTCTGCAGGGCCTACCCCTGCCACGAGGGTGGACGCTCAGCCTAAGGGGACTGACCATACCAAGGGGTCAAGGGGCACCCAGCCCAGCCACGGCGCACCCTTACAAGTGGAAGTGAAGAGATGAGTTACAGCCACAGGCCCAGGGCTGCCCTGCCCATGAAATTAACCCCAACCTAAACACATGCGGAGAAAAAAAAACATGACAGGCAACACGTGGTCAGCGAGACCTGGCTTTACAACCAGGCAGCCGAGCTTCCCTCCCCCCACGCTTGGAGAGAGGGACTCAGGGAGCACTTTACCCGCATTAACCGACTCAGACGGGAGCGGGGAAGGCGTGAGCGCCGCTGAGCCCACACCTTGGCTCAGGAATGGGAAGCCACAGCCCTCCCAGAGACTCCATTGTCAGCCAGGTGTGGCTGAGGCTGAGCAGGGTGACCCGGGGCCAGGGGTGGAGAACGGATGCCTTGATATGAAATGTTTTCAGCTCAGGTATTAAATACAGACCTATGTAAGTGTGTGTGTAACCTGTATACATGGATGTATACACGTGTGTACTCACATATGTGAACACATCACACATACATCTACATATACATATGTGTGCCTCTGCCCAGATAATAGAGGCGTGATCATAAATTCTGCCAAAACTTTATGCCCTGCTTTTTACTCTCAGCATCCTGAAGTGCTCACACTGAATGTTAACAACCATTTCACAAACTCATCTGCAGGTTTGATTTTCTTCTCCCAGTCACGCCTGCTGCTGTCTTTGTCTTCAGAGCTAATGATCCCCAATGTCAAAGAAAAAGGAACACCAAGGGTGACTGACCTTCCAAATGCAGCTGCCACCCTCAGCTTACCATCCAGGCCACAGAACACACAAAATAAAACCACGACTCAGGCCCTGAACTTCCGAACTGCTGCACCCTCGGCCGCCCCACTCAGAGGAGGCTGAATTCCACCGGGATTGAAAGCAGACCCGAATCCACTTCCCTTCCACCTGAATTCTTCCCCGGGAAAAACCCAGCGGGCGTTTTTGTTTTCTTTCATTCACATTAAAGCCTCATGTTTCCTATTTCAAAGGAAGATTAGTTCCAAAGCTGGAAAGAACCCTGCTGCATTTCAGAGTTTTCTTTTTTCTCATTTGGAAGACACCATACGTGAACATGCAACGTCGATGTCCTTACCAGAGAGAAACAGCAGGAAATACTGGTTGAGGGGCTTATATTTGATTACAGCTCCAGACCCTGGGGACTGAGCTACTCAAACAAGTAATCAAGGCCTTTTCTTTCTCTTAAGCACCCCCGCTGCATGCCCTGCACATGACAATCTCAGAACTTCCACGTGGGCCCTGCTGTGGCTGGCGAGGGGCCCCATGAGATGAAAGGAGGGCCTGGTGCCCACCTGCAACTTTGCTATTAGCCAAGGCTGCAGAGGGCTCTAGGGGGCAGGGGCTATGCCTGGCAGCTGCCACCCACACGAGCCACAGCCCACTCTCCCCCACGCATGAGAGGTAAGAAGTATTCAGAGGAGACCACGCACATCTTTGTTACAGGACACACAATCTCATCTCAGGAAGGGCGCTGGGCCCGAGGTTGCAGGGTGCACAGGCTGGGCTCTGAGCAGCACACAAAGCCACTCTTGCAGCACGTCTTGGGGTCACACTCCAAACTCGAAAGAGGAGAAGCCGGCACGGGGGGCGCAGATGGGGGACATAATTGGCAGGGGAGGTGCAGGCAGCCAGGACCACTGCCCCAGTCACTAGAGCTAGAGGCAATCACAGCCCTGCCAGGGGGACAGCAGGAAGGTGGCACTCTGGCCTGGTCGCTATGCCCTTTGACCCAGGACTCACCGACAGGGCTCTGAGTCTCCCAGACTGAGCTGTGGACAGAGGCGCAACGTCCCCACCTGCTGCTCCCCAAGACGGCCCAAAGCAGGGGTGGTGCTCTCGGCCCTTTCAGAGGTCAAGGACGTTCCTCTCCGCAGACCCAGCTTGCGCCACGCTCTCCCCACGACAGGCAAACAGACCCCGAGAACAGGCCTCCAGGGTAGTTTCCCCTGGGCAAAGCCAGGTGGTTGGCATGGACGGGGCTCCCCTCACACACAAGATGCCTCCAAGCAAGGCCTGGCAGGGTCCTGATCACTGGCCAGAAGCATCCAGGCCACCTCTGTGCTCCGGCCTTGGGCCTTTCCGTTGGGCTCAGCTCAGCCTGTGGGGCAGCTGCCAGTTCTTGCCACCTCCCCATCACCCTGGGAACAAAGGGGCCAGATGTCACCGTCTGAGCACAAGCCCCCGAGTCGCCCTGACTGTGACCAGCCTCTCCCAACACACGTGAGCTGGCTGCCGCCTAAAACGTGTCTCAGGCCTGGGAAAGCTCATGAAACACCCGTGAGTGCCTTCCCCAGGCCCACATCCGCTTTGTGTTACAGAAAACCTAAAGCACTTGCAACAAATCAACAGGAGGAGAGGAAGGGCCAGAAGCCCCTGCTAAGTGGCTCCACCTGCTCCACAGATGGGAGGACGGGCTCGGAGCCCGAGGAACACGGCTGGCAGGGCGGGTGGGGGTCCTCCACCCCAAAGTGTCACCCGAGGGTCATCCGGCAGGTTTGCAGCTGTGGTGCTCCTCACAGACACCAGGTCTGGCCTCCCACAGCACAGAGACCAGTGCACACCTGTAGGCTGTGCCTGTGGCTCCTTCTAGGCAGAGGAAGATGGGAGGGGGCCGCCATTCTTCCTCCCCCCATCTCCCGCAGCCCCCTGCCTGGTACTGTCCCATCCTCCAGGCCTACTCCTGCCTCAGGGCCTTTGCACTGGCCACCCAGCCTGGAAGCCTCTGGGGGGCCACGCTTCCTCCATGCCTCCTCACCACACACTCCTGACACCCACATCAAGCGGCAGCCCCTACTCCTGCCTGGCCTCTCTCGCACCCCAGCACCACAGGCCCTGCAGCCCAGCCTGACCTCACACCCCAGCACCACGGGCCCTACACCCCAACCTGACCTCTCTCACACCCCAGCACCACGGGCCCTGCAGCCCAGCCTGACCTCTCTCACACCCCAGCACCACGGGCCCTACACCCCAGCCTGACCTCTCTCACACCCCAGCACCACGGGCCCTGCAGTCCAGCCTGACCTCTCTCACACCCCAGCACCACAGGCCCTGCACCCATGCCCGGCCTCTCCCGCACCCCAGCACCCAGGGCCCTGCAGGCCTTCCTTCCAGCAACCACTGTCAGGTTCTCCCAGCAGCCAGAGAGCAGCTCAGACCCTGGGGCAGCAGGGCAGCCCAGTGGTGGGGGTGCGGGCTTTGGTGGGGGGGCTTCTGGGTTGGGGTCCTGGCTCCGGGACTCAGCTCTTCTGTTTTTGTTTCCTCCTTTTGAGGACGTGCCCAGGACAAGCCTGTGACAGCAACACAAGGCAAAGACAGCCCCGGAATCCCATGGCCAGAAGCCTACGGCAACGTTCTTTCATGTTACACCACAGCCCTTAAGAGCAAAATCAGAGCCACTGAAATGGCCCCTGCTCCAGCCCTGTCTAGGGTTGGCTGGTCTCAAGCATGAGTGGCTGCCCCGAAGGGTGCAGGGCACACGGACCTGGCCATTGGCCTGGCGGGGCCCTCAGGACGGCTGAACCGGGTACACCTGGGCAGCCGAGAGCAGGCAGTGATGGCACGAGAGGGACGTGGGGTGACGCTGAGGCCCAGACGCCAGCCACCGAGGGCCAGGCTACCCATGTCCCTGGGGCAGCAGGGAGGCCACCAGGGGCAGCAGCTTTGCACCATGTCCAGGCAGGTCCTTGTGAGAACTAGGATAGGGTCGGCTCTGTTATCCTTTGTGGGAACAAGGATGAGGTCGGCTCTGTTATCCTTTGTGGGAACTAGGATGGGGTGGGCTCTGTTATCCTTTGTGGGAACTAGGATAGGGTCGGCTCTGTTATCCTTTGTGGGAACGAGGATGAGGTCGGCTCTGTTATCCTTTGTGGGAATGAGGATGGGGTCGGCTCTGTTATCCTTTGTGGGAACGAGGATGGGGTGGGCTCTGTTATCCAAAAGCAGCTGTAGCTCATCATGTCCCCCTTAGCGGGTGTGAGAGGCCTCGTCCTAGAGATACGTACGTGCAGGACCACAGCCTTAAGGACAGGTGGGAGCCCTGGAGGGTCCTGACAGCCACCGATGTGAGTGCCATGGAACCTCACCAGAGACAGCAAGGAAGGACCCCCCCTTTCCATCGGCCTCCAGCAAGGCTCTTAGTCCAAAGCCACCAAGACACTTACCATTAAAATAATCTCCAATTTGAACGTTTGTATTACAGTATTTCATGCTTTTTGGCTTCTCTGATTCTGGTGCGCAAAACTATTTACAATTTCCCTGGAAAATTCTGCAGAACAAAGGAAAACAAACCTTCCCCCTTCGGCTGCCGAGGGCTGGCCATCACCGCCAATGAAGTCCAGCTCTGCACAGGACAGGATGGAACAAACCCAATTTGTTTAACGCCAGTATGAAAGGTTGCCAGAGGGTGCCCTGCCAAGTATTTGCCAACATGAAAGCAAATTAAAGCTCCCATCAGCCAGCATGGGTGCAGCTCACTGTGAGAGCAGATCAGACCGCGGTGTCTGCAAGGCTCCTGTCCCAGCATGTCCAGGCTTCACAGCCCAGAGGTGGCAGCCAGAGCAGCAGTGCTGACCCAGGTCAGCATTATGTGTTCCTCCAGGCCAGCACCATGAGCTTCGCCCCATGCTGGGAAGTGTCCGGCATGTGGGGCGATCCTGCTACCTAGGCAGACCCCTCACACACCGCGCCTTCTGCTCCCTGTGGTTCCAGCGTTAACCCAGTAGCCCCGTGGGAAGGGCTCCTCCAGGGACAGCTGATGGTCATCATCTGTGACAGACAATGGCTCAGGTGGCAGGGACTGAAAGCTCTGGAGCCCTTGGAACTGATTAGGGGTCCTGGGCTCGGGACCCCTCCCCACGTTCAGGAAGGCAAGTCCAACAGGAGAGGGGCCACGGCTGGCAAGACCTGTGAGAGGACAGAGCCACAGGAACCCTCCAGCACGAGTGCCCCAGGACGCAGCACAGGCCCCCTTGGGTTCCACACATAGACAGGCAGATCCGCAGTCCCACTGGGAGCAGCCCACCCTGAAATGCCGGCAGCAGCGTGAGCAGGCAGGACCACCCCCAAACGCTGACCTCACCGAGCAGGGGCTCCTGCTTTCTCCTGCTCCTGAGGCTTCCCCAACTCCCTGGGGGTGTCATGGACCTTTCTTCATAACCCAGGGACTTTCTGATGCAGGCATCTGTCTGAGAGCCCTGCAGGAAGGATACAGGGCTCAGCCTTTAGAGCTCCAGGGACCCATTGACTTAGCAGGTAGCTGTCCACAAATTCTGGGGTAGCCTGGGCAACTCCAAACTCAGGTATGTCTGGCCTCAAGAACTGCTGCTTCCGTAAAGTGTGGCTTTGCCAACTCAAGAACAGCAGCCGGGAGGCCAGAGGCTTCCTCTCTACAGGAAGCAGGGCGGACCCCCTCCCACCCTCTGGCCTCTGCTCCCACCACACCTAGCCACACCGGGGAGGCTGTGGGCATTGCCAAGCAGTGAGAGCTTGCTGACAGCCCAGACGACTGTGCGGTACAGGTTGGGCCCACAGCATCTTGGCGCGAGCTCACGGCCTCACGCACCCCTCTGGCTTGGAGCACCCTGGCACTTGGGGAAAAGCCCAGCAAGGCGCTCGGCCACACCGGGCTGCTCTCCAGGTGGCCCTCGCTGCCCGGCCTTACGGAGCGTGGAGCTGTCCCTTGTCTTTCCTCGCGGGACCACAAGGGGAAGCAGGCAGCCCAGGCACGAGGGATGTGGCCAGGCTGTGAGTGTCAGCACTGGGTCTGGAGCTGGGTCCAGAGGCTGGGAGCCACCCTACAAGCCGCCTCTGCTAACGATGGAATGACAGAAACCTGGTACTGACGACGGGCCCCAGCCACATGTAAAACGGCCACATGGTGGCTCCCAACTGTGGTCTTTGGCCAGGACATCGTTCACAGTCTCTGTCAGGGCCGACCAGGTGGGTATTCCTTGGCCGCAAAGTGGGGGTGGAGGACAGGAACCCTTGGCCCAGACTCCTGGCTTCCTGAGAAATAGAAACAGCCGAACCCCCAACCCCAGCCTAGACAGGACAGTGGCAAGGTGCGCGTTTCCCCCCGCCGGGGCCTGGACCTGGGGTGGCCATGGACTTACCGCCTGCTCAGGCAGCTCTGAACAAGCGGTGGCCACCCAAGGGCAAAAGGGAGCCAGCCACTCCTATGAGGCAGGCGAAACTGCACTTCCAATCTCGCCATCACCCTGCTGCTCATACAGGAGACATGCACAGCACGGGCCCGGTGCACCGAAGGGCACTGGGGTACGGGTACTTGAGACGGCCCTGCCCTTTCTGGCACAACCACCTCGGCCCACACCAGCCACAGTTCCCGTGGCTCCCAGGAGTCACATGTGTATCTGATGGACCCCCAACCCCCTAAAGCAGGCACAGGGCGTCCCGAAGCTGCAGGGCTGATGACCGGTTTCTGAGGATGGCAAACCAGCCTGGGTTTTTTAAGAAAAGGAAAGATGTAAGCTCTTCAGCCAAAACAAGATGAAAACTTCAAAGGAATTCAAATTACTCAGCCACAAGAAGGAAGGAGGACGGAGCAGCACGAGGCTTCCCACAGTAGCTCAGCCCACTGAGGACGGAGCAGCACGAGGCTTCCCACGGTAGCTCAGCCCACTGAGGATGGAGCAGCACGAGGCTTCCCACGGTAGCTCAGCCCACTGAGGACGGAGCAGCACGAGGCTTCCCACGGTAGCTCAGCCCACTGAGGAGGGCAGGGTGAAGCCGCCTGTCTTCTTTCACCTGCAGAAATCTAAAACTTCAGCTTATTCAGCAGCAAAATGGGCAGTTTTAGCTTGAGGAAGCTGTTTCGCAAGTCCAGGGGTGACAGCTGCCCCAGACGCAGCTACGGTCTTGTGGGCTCTTTCTTCGGCCTTATCTGTGAAACCCCCAGCTCCAGCCTGAGGCCCTGCGGCAGGGACGCTCTGCGCTCCAGGGCCTCCATCCAGACACTTGCCTGGTCCATGCGCAGGGCTTCTCAGGATGCACTTCACAGACACAGGGACCAACATAAAGTGAGGTGGCTGCCAGTGAGTGTGCACACCTGCACTGTCCAGGCACAGTGACCTGGGAGGGCAGGACCATGCCACCGGCCAGCCTCCAGCCTCCACCACGGGCAACACAGATCCAGTGGCCCAGCCTCATGGCCGGGTGCCGGCAGCAGCCTCTCCCAGTCAGCACCCTGGAGCCCCTGCTGCAGGACAGGGGATGCTTGTAGCTTGGTGGAGAGCTTGGGGGCACACACGGCCCTCGGTGGCCCCAGGGCCCAGGCTGGCGCTGAAACTACATACATGGTGTCCAGTCTGTCCCATGGCCCTCAGGTGCTGGGCATCAGGTGCCATCGGCTGCGTGCCCAGAGGTGACCTGACACCCCCCACAACAAGGGGGGATGGCCAGATGGCCTGGCAACTCCCTTCCGCTCCCACTGTGCCTGAGCCTCTGTGCGCGTCTGTGTCAGCCTCGCTACATGGCCAGGCCACATCCCAGGGTAGGAACACAGCTGCCTGTATCCAAGGGCCAGGCATGCAGAGGGCACCAAAAAGAAAGCAAAGGGTAGCCACGACACGCTGCAGCCACCGCCGGCTCTGACGCAAGGCCCCACGTGGGCCTCAGCTGCATGAGGCCACAGGGTCCCAGAACACGGGTCACAGAAGACAGAAGGTTGGCCCTCAGTGTCTGTGCTAGAGGCATCCCCAAGTGCCCCTGCTCCCTTTGGAGGCTGCCGTTCTCCTGGACATCTTGGAGTGGCTTGCACCCTCAAATGCAGGGCTGGCTGGACCGGGCACCCACAACCTCTCCTTCTGTGTGGAATGTGGCCGAGCACCAAGCAGAGCATGGTCCACACTGCCTTGTCTCTGGGTACATGTGCACTGGCCCGAGTCTCTCCTGCAAATGTGTATCTTGTCCCCACCCTGTAACTCTGTGTTGATGCGGTCGTGTGCAGACTGTGCTCGAAGCCATGAAGAATTTCCCAGGATCTTCTACAAGAAACTGCTCCCCCCGACCGAGAACTGGGCATTCCACTGCCACATCCAGCTCTCTGGCCCCACAGAGGACAGGTGAGTGGTGGCTTCTGGGTGGCCACGAGGGGCAGGGAAGGGGCAGCCCCACCCCTGCCTCTGGGGGAAGGCCAGCTGCAGTCCTTAGCACTGTGGCTGGCTCCAGTCTGAAGGCATCAAGCCATGTAATGGGGCTGAGCCCCTAGCTCCTGTGAGCGAGGCCACGCGAAGGGCAGATGGAGTTTGCTGCGGGAAGCCAGAGGCCAGTGCAGGTGAGGGCCTGCGCCCTGGCCTGGAGCTCAGCCCTGGACAGAGCCAGCATGTCTTGCAGCTGTGGTCCTCCCGGCTCCCTTCCGGGAAACATGTACCATGTTAGCACATTCAGAAGGGCCATGGCATGGGGGTGGGACTGGCGAGTGCATCCTGCAAGTTGGGACCTGCCCTACACAGGCCAATCAGAGCCGTGCCCATGGCCTCCTGAAGATGTGGGCAGGAGCCCCCCATGCAGGCCAAGGCCACGGCCTCCTCAACGCACAGGCTGGTCCGTCACGAGTGTTCACTCCAGTGTTGCCTCTGGAGTTACCTCAGTGCACCTTCCTCAGCGCTACTTCATGGAAGTCCGTGCTCTGTTCATAACAACATTCCAGTTAACAGTGACTCTTGTCTTTGGAACTGTTTTCTGCCAGCCTCAGGGAGCGCTGTGGAAACTAACGCTATTCCGCAGACCAGATGGTGAGGGTGAGCGGGCAGGGGCAACCTGTTCCCAGGACTGAGGCCATCCTCCCTGTAGTCACTACCACTTTTAAAAACAGCCACGCAAGTGCACTGCCACCATGCACCACTCCTCACCCACGCACGACCCCAGGGACTCCGGATCCCTTACAATCCGCTCTCCAGACCTTCATGGCACCGTCACTAGCAATCCCATGGCCCTGGCCCTTCAGGGACACTCGGTGATGAAGCCGTGCGGGCCCCACCAAAAGCAAAGTGTGGCACTCCGCAGAGTCGCCAGGGAGGGCCACGTCAGGGGTGCAGAGAAACACCTGTCTGGGAAAGTGCTGCTGTTGGTGTTTTCAGACACGTACAGAGGCAGGAGCCAGCACTGCTCACAGAGAATTAATAATGGCCAATCTCATTTGTGTTATTTTGGGGGCTGGGGAGAGAGGGCAGGTTGGAGGTCTTGGCTCTTAGTGCGCCCAATCTCTACAGGGTTCTCTGCCACTGTTCTGTGGCATCCAGGATGCCTCGCACGGAACCACCAGGTGGATTTTGGAGAAGGAAAGGAGCGAGTCCCCTCGCTGGCCCCAGCCAGGCATCACGAGGGGTGCCTTGGGTGACTCAGGACTGGCCCTCCTCAGTGGATACCACCTGGGAGGACAAGGATGATAGGCAAGGCTCTGGACTACACAAAGAAGGAAGGAAGTGAGAGCCAGAGGGACACTGGACTCAACACCTAACTTTTGGCCAGACACTTTGCTGTGGTGGCCATGGCTCTCCCAGACCTGGGTAGGATCTGTCGCAGGGGGCACGGCTGCCAGGTGAGAGGAACAGCAATGTGGCAGGGAGGGCACCTGGCCAGGTGAGGGCGCACCTGGGCCAAGGGGTCTCCATGCCAGGTGGGCGGAGTCACAGCCAGAGGCAGAAATACAGAAAGGCAGCACTTTTGTCTGAAAGCTGAAATGTATTTAATTCACAGGATAGCCTTTGATTCTGAGTTTGTTCATTTTCACTCAAAAAGGAGTTTTCTTTTATGAAATGATGGCAAAATTAGAAGGTAACAATCCAAGCAAGCCTCAACCCCCAAACTAGTCTCTAAAGAAAATGTCCCAGTGTAGAGTGCCGGGTCTAAATACCCAGAAGCAGCCCTCGCATTGACATCATAGCCACACGGGGAGCACGTGCATTTTCCAGAGCGCACTGGCCTCCCGCCATGGCCCTGGGAGCTGCACCTCACGGTGGGGACGCTGGCTCAGGGATTTTAAGGTTCATGGTGCTGCGCCTCCCAGGGAGAAGGCCCCAGGCCAGTGGGCCAATGGACAGGGGCCGGCCAAAGCTCTGACCGTGAGTGAGGTGAACACCCACCCACCCCAGGTGCTCACATCACTGACTAATCATACTAGGAGAACCTGGCTGTTAAGTGGCACCATCCACTCACCAGCAAGCCCCTGTGCAAATGTAACTGATAAAGAGAGCCAGACTGGGGCAGGGACAGCTCCCTGGATGGCCTCACCCTGGTCTCCCTATCCCGGATGGAGGCTTACAGGACCACCCAAGTTACTGTACCTTAGAGCATGCTTCCTACCGTCACAGGCGTTAGATGGTCACTCTCAGGAAGCACCAACCCTAACTCTATTGCGTGTTAATTTCCAAGCAGACCTAAGCCCCTTCTCAAGACAGAGCTGCAGAAAATGTCTCCAAACACACCCAGAGCTTTTTTTAATCAACTGCCAGAAGAACATTTTTCCAAAAAAGAAACTGTGTGTCCCGGCATGCTCTGTGTCTGGGGACCTGTGGGGACAGTGGGGGAGGAAGCAGGGGGCAAGTGTGGGCCCAGCCACCTGGTGGGCCTGTCTACATCGATCCTGTTCACACTGACACTGATGACCGCTGAATGTTAGCTTTCTCACGCTCAGCAAACATGCACGTCTAATTTACCCCAGACCCTTCCAGGATGCCAGACCAGGACAGTTCTCTGCTCCTGGACATAGAACCTTCCTCACCCACACTCAGGGCCACCTGGGTCCTAAGCCAGCCTTGCAGTTTGGGTGGCCACAGCTGTGCAGATGTCCTTCTGTCTCCTGAGCCTCTAGCAGGCCTGTGGTCACACCCCCGCCCCCAGAGATGGAAGGCACCGCGGCCTCTGACTCTGGCCATGTTTGCTGAGCGAGCACTGAGGCTCTGGACAGTGATGCCCCAGGCTGTAGCTCCCACTCCTCCTCCAGCTCCTCCAGCTCCTCCAACCGGGGTACTGCATTCCCACTCCCCAGGACCCCCAGCCTGGGACGTCTAGGTCCAGCCCCTCCCGCTCCCCCACCTCCTCCAGCCCGAAACATGGAGCCCCCACACCGCCCCCAGCCTAGGACAAGGAATTCCTATTCCTCCACCCGCCACCCAGCAAGGGACCCCCAGAAGTCCTGGAAGCTGGGGAGGGACGGGCTCTCCTGGCTGTTCGGTAACTTGTGCGGCCATGGCGGCCCACGTCTTGCCTGTCCGCGGGTGGGCGCCAGGAACAGCTCTGACACCGCTCCCTTGTCCCCGGGCGGGTGGGCAGCGCGACCCAGCCGTCGTCCTGCCGCCTACCTGCTTGTCCCGCGCGCGCCGCTCCGTTTCCTCCGCTCCTTTGCGGCCGCTCGCGTACGCTGACGCCACGAAGCTGTCCCCTGCGGCCCGGGGGCAGACGCGCGGGAAACCCGCACCGAGGAGGGAAAGAGACGCGCCGTGAGCCCCGCGGGCGCTGCGCCTTCGCTGTGTCCCCATCGCCCGGAGACCTCGCAGGGGCAGGCGTGCAGGTCCCGCGCGCTCCTGGAGACCCGCGGCCCCGTACCCCCATCGCTGGCTCCAGGGCAGGGCGCGCGCGGGCTCCTGGCTCCGAGGGTCCCGGCCGGGGTCGCCGCCCCCCGCCCCGCCCGTCTGCTCGCCCGCTCACCTTCCGGGCTCTCTCTCCGTTTGCGGGCGGCGGCGGCTACGGCACGGCGGGGCGCGGGGAGAGGAAAACGACAGTGAGAAGCGGCCCCACGCACGCACGCACGCCCGCCCGCCCTCCCGGCCCGCGGCTCACCGTGCTTGGACTGCAGTTTCCCCATCGCCGCCGCCGCGCCCCGCCGGGCCCCGAGCTCAGGTGCAAGGCTGAGTTCTGGAGCCGGGGCCGGGCGCCCGCGGGGGCCACATGGGCCGGGAGCAAGCTAGGGTTCCGGTAGGAGGTGAGGGAAGATGGCTCGACGCCGTGCCGGGGCCGGGGGAGCCGGGGGCCGCGGGGCGGAGATGGAGGGCACCGGGCGCAGAGCGCGGGGACAGCGGCGGCGGCGGCGGCCCAGCTCCCTCTGAGCGCGTGCGCCCGCGCCGGGGTTTTAACTGCAGCCCCCGCAGCGCCCCCGGCGGCCGCTGCCCGCAGCGCATCGGCCTCGACCCCCGCCCCCGGCCCGGGGCCCCCAACATCGACAAGGACTGGGCCTGGCCACCCGTGATAGCGGTCAGGGGCTGCAGCAGAGCTTGGCGGGAGTCAGCTCCGACCCCTCACCAGGCTGTCCTGGGTCAAGACGTCCAATTCCAGAGAAGCCTGAGGGCCCCTCCCTTTGAAGGGGAGGACCTGCCTCCCTTGGCTGCTTGAGAAGGGGTGGGGGTGTGGGCAGCCCAAAGTGGGGGGTCTCCGTACAGGACTAGTTCCCGCCCTCTCCTGGCGCTCCAAATTGATGAAGAATCAGCGTTGGCCTCCATGGCTGGAAGCGCCCTAAACCCCCTTACTTTGTCCTTGGTTTGGGCAGGGTCTCCTCCGACCTGTGCCTTGAGGGTGTGGGAGCCTCCCAGGAGCCCTAAGCCTGGCCACCTGCGCTGCCTCCTCCACGTGTCCAATTCAGTGGCTTCAGCTCCCTCCCTGGCCTCATCTCAAGATCCTCTGGCTGGCACTGGAAACCACTCCCTCAGGACCCTGCCCTGGACCCCCCCTCTCTGCCTCTTACCCTGCTGGGTACCTCCGGGCTCTCTTCCTTATTTACCTTCAGAGGAACCATCTTCCCTCACCTCCTCCTGGAACCCTAACTTGCTCCTGTTTCTGGGACATTTCTCCCTTCCCTACCCATGAATCTCCTCCCTGACATGCACTGTTGCATTGATACATTGTATCTCTCTAGCCTTTCAAGAGCTCAGCATTTTCCCCATGGGCTGTTGCCACGCCCACGTCTCCAACCTCAGTGGGTGACCCCACTGCGAGGGCATCTCCTGTCCCTGGTGGAGGAGCTCCGAGGCTGGCGGTGGGGGATCCCTCACTTGCCCAGCTCAGGTCCTGCCAGGCCTCCGCTGAGCTGGCCCAGGTCCCACCCCATCTCTCTGTTCCCACTCCACTGGCTGGAGCCCTGTCTCCCAGCTGAGCAGCACAGCCCCAGGGCTGCTCAGTGCTGACCTGCACCTCTGGAACTGATGTCCAGCCAAGCCCTTTCAGGCTAATTACTGCCTCCCATTCTCAGACCACCCTCAGGGCAGATGCCGCCATCACTCGATTTTACAGAGGTCTAGGCTGCTCAGTGGCAAAACCGGAAGCTGAACCAGAGGCCAGCCCCCACCCCAGCAGACCCCCGTGCTGGCTGTTTGCGGATAGCTGAGCTGCCCTGAGCCACCAACCCTGCTGGGAGTAGTCTTGCCTGCAAACCATTCCGAGCATCCTCGGTAGAACCCTAGTGGAGGAGCCACTTCCTGCAGGCAGATAGCTCTGGCACCTGATAGCAGGGTTGCACCTGGCCAGGCCCTGCCTGGGATGGGCTCAGAGCGCCCTTGGGTGTAGCGTCCAGGTGTCCAGCTTCAGGGCCAGGGCCACCCTCCCAGGCTCTTCTGGCCCCTCCTCTCTCCCTTGCACTACCCCATGTGGACTTTAACTCCCAGTTTGGAAAGTAATGATGTCACCTTCTGTGGTTTCAGGGTCCTAGTGAGTGTGTGAGAATAATAGTGTTACATGTTATGCAAAGTAGCACAGCCTGAGGATTGCAGCCATTTCCATGCCTCTAAATCCTGCCCCTACTTGAGGACCGGTGAGCCATCCTGGGTGAAGATCTGCTGGTGGGCTCGTGACCCTTGTGTGGCTGGGAGCCTTGCCTCACACACTCATGGGCCCTCCTCCCAAGACGCTGAGAAGGCCTTACTGGGGGAGGTTGGCTATTGTAGGCCATTGTGTTCACTCCTCAGGTGGCTGAACTCTGGTCCTGGCTAAATGCAGATGTCAGGAGGTCTGGGGAGGACATGTCCTGGGAGGGCAGGTGGAGCTGGGGGGCGCGGGTGGGCTGTCAGCTCAAAGGGCAACCCTAAATGGCCCCTACACCCCCAACGCCCACTGGACTCTTCCTCTTATGACCATTTCTCCTGGGTAGGGCAGAGCCCACCTGGGCTTGTTCCAGAGCTGGAGTTACCAGCTCCAGGCCCTGCAAAGCCCACCCCCGTGCCAGTTCACAATGCCTTTACATGACATGTAACACTGTTATCCTCACACACTCACTAGGACCCTGAGACCACAGAAGATGACATCGTTACGTTCCAAACTGGGAGTTAAAGTCCACATGGGACAGCGCAAGGGAGAGCCCCTTGAGATGTCTGCATCACAGGGCGGCCTGGTCCCCTCAGCCATTGCAGGAGGAAGGGGTTCTCTTTGCTCCCCTTGACGTTCCCTTCTGGCTTGTGCATGCCCTTGCCATCTGCGGGGCCAGTGGGCACCCAGCACGCCTTCCTAGTGCTGCCTCAGTGGTGGCTGCTGTAAGGTGCCCGTCTACTTTTGTAGAGGCCTTGGGACCAGTGTGGTTTGCTGGACGCCCTCCTCACAGGATGCCAGCCCGGGTGTCCTCTCCTGGGCCTGTCTATGGGGCAGCCCCCTGCCTGCGTCTTCCAGGGACCCTGCAGGGACTTCCAGGTTCCTCAGGCCCGTCCCCGCCTTGCCTTTCTCTCTGCGTCTGCCCGGGACAGCCCGAGCTGGGACCTTCTGGCGGGAGCCGCAGCTTCTCAGGGCAAGTGTCCTCGTCCCTGGGGAACGGCCAGCGTATGCGGGGACACTTGCGGCCCCAGCCCACTGCCGGCCTGGAGGAAAGGACGCGGGGAACCCCCACAAGGGACCAGCGGCTGCAGCGTGGCTCGGGCTCACAGGGGGGCGGCCGGAGCAGCTTGGACCCCCGATGCCCGCACCGTCCAGTCCGGGGTGCTCCGAGGCTGAGCCTGCAGGGGGCTGGTCCGGGAACCATGGTCGTCCTCGCCCTGCCTTTCTCCGGGCCACGGAGCTCTGAGGACAGTTTCGCCTGCTGATAAAATCCGTTCCCAGCACTTTCAAAGGCCAGGGCGGGGCTGAAGCCGTCCCTGGAGGTGACCATGCGCGTCCTCGTCCTCGCAGCTTTTCAAAACAGCGTTTCCTGATCTCATCAGCAGCGGGCGGGGCCGGCGCCTGGTCTCCAGGCGGAGGAGGGGCGGCCGCAGGACGCCGAGGCATCCGCCCTGCGAGGGGCGTCGCGGCCGGAGGGGGCGCCGCTCCCAGACGGCGCCTGGGCCCGCCCTTCGCTGCACCCGCCCGGGACCCGCAGGCTCCGAAGCGGGCGGCGGCGGCCGCGGGGCTCTGTCCTCCCGGCCCCTCCACCTCAGCGGACGCAGCCGCGGGGTCCCCACCGACAGCGTTCATGGGGCACCGCGGACCCCGTCTCCCTCCGTGGCCACTGTCCCCGCGAGGCCTTGGCGCTCCTGCGGCCTTGGGAACACAAGCGCACCCGCGCGCTCCTCGGGTTGGGACACCCTCGTGAACTCAGCCTCTCCCACCGCGGCTCCACCGTTCTGGCAGACGGGCTCATCCTGCGGTGTGGTTGCCACGGTGGCCATGGCGCCTCCTCTCCGGTTTAGAAGGCAGCGAGGTCGGGATCCGCCGTGTGAGGCGCGTGCGCAGCGTGAGGGGGCCTCCGCCATGTGAGGGGGCGTCGAGGCGTGTCCGCCGTGTGAGGTGCGTCCGCCGCGTGAGGGGCGTCGGAGGCATGACGGGAGTCCGCTGACGGTGAGCGTAGCGGCGAGGGGCGCCCACCGTGTGAGGGGCGTCACGGCGTCAGGGGCGTGGACCGCGTGAGGGGGCATCCGCGGGCAAGGGGCGTCCCGTGTGTGGGACGTCCATGGAGTCAGGAGGCATCCGCCGTGTGAGAGACGTCGCGTGTGAGGGGGCATCGCGGTAAGGGGTGTCTGCCATATGAGGGGGCGTCCGCGGCGTGAGGGGCATCTGCCGTGTGAGGGCGTCGTAGCGTGTCCACTGTGTGAGGGGCGTCCCTGTGTGAGGGGCGTCGCTGCGTGAGGGGCGTCCCGGTGTGAGGGGCGTCGCGGCGTGAGGGACGTCCCGGCGTGAGGGACGTCCGGCGTGAGGGGCGTCGCGGCGTGAGGGGCGTCGCGGCGTGAGGGGCGTCCGGGTGTGAGGGGCGTCGCCGCGTGAGGGGCGTCCCGCCGTGAGGGGCGTCGCGGCGTGAGGGGCGTCGCTGCGTGAGGGGCGTCCCGGCGTGAGGGGCGTCGCGGCGTGACGTCACGGTGTGGCATGTCGGGAAGGCATGGTGTAGCCAACTCTGACCTGAGACCAGGAGCCTCTTTTGAAGACACTGTCTTGGCCTGAGGCTGTGGCTGGAGTTGAAATAGGCGCATGCGCGGAGCCAGCACCCACTTCGGTGCCCAGCTTTGTCCCCATAGTGCGAGCAAAGCCGTGAGCCTCGCGAGCCGAAGTAGCCGGCGAGACTGAAATTCACACACGGGCTGGTCTCCGTGTGAACTTTGGGAACTTTTAAGAAAAGCACTGCCTGACGTGGGACAGAACGCTACTGTGGCACGTCACACGGAGCCTGCTGGGGCCATTTCCCCTCTGCCCATGCTGCGTTGGCCCTGGCGGTTCTGCCCCACGCGGGAGGATGGCGACTCCGGGTCCGGATGTGTGCGCCCATTGCATGCTCTTCACTTTGCAAATGGATCACTGCGTTTTTAAGTGCACAAGATCCCCTGGGTGTCGCCTGCACACTGTCCCCTAGGCCGCCTTTCTTCGAGTCCACCTCTCCTTGTCTGTGCAGCCTCCGCCTGCCATGCTGACTCCTGAAGCCTTGGCTGTGCCTCCCACGTGCCCTGGGTTTCCCTGCAGACACACGCTTTGGCATGAATATGCCTTCTAAAGCATGAACAGGAAGTTCAAGTGGCTGCCACACCCAAGTGCCTTGCATTTCACCTGCTCCCCGCACCCCCCTAGGGTGTTGCCACACGACACTTATTCTGAATTACAGGGTGGTTGTGATATCACCTCTGGTTCACGGACTTTTAAAACTATTAAAAGGGAGGTGGATGTGAAGCATGCCTACCTGTTTCCTGGCACACCTGGAACGTTTCCAGACCACTGGATACTTAGAAGGATAATTCTACATTTATCTTCAGCCATCATTCGGACCGCATCCAAAAGATGAATCATCTGCACCGGCTATTAAATTTAATAACCATGCATTTCTCAAGGGAAAATGCCTCAAAGTGACCCACACTGGCCACGATTCATAGTTGAGGAAACACCTCTTCCAGTTTCAGGTAAATATTTGTGCAAATCTTTTAGGCAAATTTGTGATTAGAGACCCAGAAGGGAAAAAAACCGCCCAATTCAGAAAATGGTTTTTCAAAGGTGTTCTGGGCATACTTTTGTATGCACTTGTTTTTTGGGTTTTACTGGTTTTTATCGCAATCAAACTAAAGTAAGTTCAGTGAAAGGGCCTTGCAAGCTGGGCAGCGGGGGCAAGAGGAAGGCATGATTCGTGGGCAGCAGAGAAGCCCTGGGCTCCTGGCTCCTCAGTTTGACGCACACCCAGGCGTACACACCGGTAAACATGTGAAACACAGCTATCATGTGTTTCTACACTGCAGACAGCAGTGACAGTGAGAAGATGCCTTCCTGGGGTCCTATATGCATGATTTTTTTTTTTTTTTTTTTTTTTTTTTTGAGATGGAATCTCACTCTGTCACCCAGGCTGGAGTGCAGTGGCATGATCTTGGCTCACTGCAACTTCCGTCTCCTGGGTTCAAGTGATTCTCCTGCCTCAGCCTCCCGAGTAGCTGGGATTACAGGTGCATACCACCATGCCCAGCTAATTTTTGGTTTTAGTAGAGAGGGGATTTCACCATGTTGGCCAGGCTGGTCTCGAACTCCTGACCTTCAGTGATTCCCCCCACCCAGCCAATCTCAGCATCCCAAAGTGCTGAGATTTACAGGCATGAGCCACCACTCCTGGCCGTGAGTTTTTAAATAACCCAGGAATCTGAGTGAGCAGTGAAGGAAGCCCAGCTGCCAAGAAACATGTGTGGGAATCAATTATGATCATTGAGGTGCTCTCCACCTAAACACTCACTGTAATTTAGTAATATTTATCTTACCCCAACCTGGGGAGTTTTAGTCTTAGTCTTTGTATCTTATCAGCTCTAGCTTGGAGGAAAGTCTCTCCCGGCTGGAAATTAAAGTGAATCAGCAGTGAGTTACTGCTCTCACTTCCAGGTGAAGGAGCTCAGGTTCGTCCTCCACTCAACTCAGCATACGGTCAGCCTTGGGTGCCCAGGCCAGAGGTGTCCTGAGACATGGCAACTCCAACAGCTTCTGCACCCAACCACCAAGGCCTGCTTCTGCCTGAGCTGCAGCAGCCGTGCTCCAAATGTGCAGTTTGTGGTGAAATTTCACTGGGAAATCAGAAAAGATCACAAAGGGACCTTGGCTCAGGGATTTCTGTGGACACCTGTTTCCGACGCAGGCCTCACCTGGGGACAGGGGATGTGATCGTTGGGCATGGTGACTGGTGCTTCTGCAGAGGCTCGGGGGGCCGTTAGGTGTCTCGCTGTCCACAGCCCAGGGGGCTCACACACCTCTTTGCCTGCCCCTGAGAAACCCAGAGAGCTGCTTCTCCACTGCACTGCAGGCTTCCCTGTGTGGCTCTGAGCTGCTTCTGGAAGAATCCGCACGCCTTCGTGGGTGTTGTCAGTGTGCAGGGAGTGCTGCCTGAGGGAAGTCTCCACCATCTGGTGGGCCACAAGATGCCCCTCTGTGGCCTGGTCCCGCGGGCTTCCCCTTCTCCAGCCTGGTCATGCAATGCCAAACTGTCTCCTGATAGTTCTCACCAGGGGTGCGTCCTCCCTCCTGCCAGGACACCTGCCACCGCCCCTGACTGCCCTGCCTCCTGCCCTGTCTGTGGGCCTGTGTGCATACAGAAGGCGCTTTGTGTGTGCCAATCATCCCGGAGAAGGAAGAAAGGTTCCCCTGTTCACTCCTCTACCTGGGGCAGTGCTGAGACATGCTACTATTACCTGCCCAAGTCCCAAGTTCCCAGGGACAGCAGTCCAGCTGGGTCTACCGCCTCATAGCTGCCCAGGACAGTCCCCAGCCCTGGGCTCACAAAGCCACTTATCTTTTATTTATTATTTATTTTTAGACAGAGTCTCACTCTGTCGTCCAGGCTGGAGTGCAGTGGCACAATTTCAGCTCACTGCAACCTCTGCCTCCTGGGTTTAAGCGATTCTCTTGCCTCAGCCTCCCGAGTAGCTTGGATTACAGGCACCCACCACCACACCCAGCTATTTTTTTTTTTTCTATTTTTAGTAGAGACAGAGTTTCACCATGTTGGCCAGGCTGGTCTTGAACTCCTAACCTCAAGTGATTCGCCCACCTCGGCCTCCCAAAGTGCTGGGATTACAGGCGTGAGCCACCGAGCCCAGCCTAAAGCCACTTATCTTTAAGATGGAGGCCTCAGCCCCTTTAACAGGTTGTGCAGCTCTTGTGGTGGGGGAGTCCCTTTCCATGGCCCATCTCATCCACCGCTGGGGACTCCCTGGGGTCCCAGCCACAATGACCCACTCCCTCTCCTGCCCAGTGCACAGGTGTAGATGCCAGGCAGATTGGGTTGGGGTTGTACTGCAAATTTTCCTTGCAGCAGCGGATGTGGACTCAAGGAATGAACCCTGTCCTCAGTCTTCAATTCTCAGCCCACAAAAGGGGCATTCTACTTTGAGGAAGGAGCCCCTCATTTAACATCTTTTTCGGGCCGGGCGCGGTGGCTCAAGCCTGTAATCCCAGCACTTTGGGAGGCCGAGACGGGTGGATCACGAGGTCAGGAGATCGAGACCATCCTGGCTAACACGGTGAAACCCCATCTCTACTAAAAAATACGGGCAAGGTGGCGGGTGCCTGTAGTCCCAGCTACTAGGGAGGCTGAGGCAGGAGAATGGCGTAAACCCAGGAGGCGGAGCTTGCAGTGAGCTGAGATCCGGCCACTGCGCTCTAGCCTGGGAGACAGAGCCAGACTCCATCTCAAAAAAAAAAAAAAAAAAAAAGCAAAAACATCTTTTTCTTCAAGTCTTCACTACATCATGGATGTCACTACGATGAGATTGCAGTGGGCACAGAAGCCTGAGGGTACTTGGTGGGAGGAGGCCTGGGGATATTGAGGGACCACATGGTAGGCAGTGGTGGGCAGATTGTGAGTTCTATCCTGATGGGCGCCCACAGACAGCAGGACCCCCAGAGGCGGCTGTGCCTCCATCTCCTGAAGAAAGGCAGCACTCACTCATGCTGGGAATGTGTGGTGCAGCATTTACAGCCCGGGTTGTGACAAGGATGTGTAAGTCACTGTGCCTGAGTCAGGGAAACCCAACAGTGTTTATTACCTCTTCCCCAGAGAGATGAGGGGACCAGGCATGGCGCTTACCATGAGGGTCAGGGAACTGCACTCAAGGCCTAGACTGGGATCCATCTTCCCACAGCTGTCAGGGAAGGAAGCTGGCCCTCCCATCCCTCCTGGAGGGACCAGGCCACCAGCTCTTTGATCCTGAGAGGCATCTTTGCAAAGGAGCAGAAAGGGTGGTGTCTGCTCAGGGCATGGCCCAGGAGACTTCCACCCCTCGCCCTTTAGGAGCCCCTTAGGAGGCATCAGATGGGCTCAGCACAGGTGGCTGGAAGGGTCCAATCCCTCTATCCTCAGGTCTCTGAGGGGAATCACATAGTTCTCCCTCCAACCCAGCTAGAAACCTCCAGCTTGCCTCCGAGAAGAATTCTCCTGGCCATTTCCCAGGGCAGACCCAGACCACAAGAGACTGGAGGGTCTGCCCGCATCCTTGCCTGGGTGCACCTACCTCATTTACATTCCCTGCAGCCAAGGGGTCCTTGGCAAAAGCCTTGTGAAGTCACACGTCCTGTTTCTGGGAAGTTAGTTTAGTTAAAACTGGACATCACGATCTGAAGTCCTTATGTCCATCTTGGGTCAGCTGTGGAGTGGAACAGGTATAGCTGGGTGCTGGAGGGTCCCAGAGGGTCTCTGGGATTCTCCTGGCAACAGGGGAGCTTGCTGGGCTGTCTAAACAGTGCCTGCTGGACCAAGCCTATTGCTTAGAGAGCAACTGCAGCAGTCCTTGTGTTATAGTTTCTTTTCTCACCTCAGAGGGTCAGGCTGGCTATGTCCAGGATCCCCTCTTCAATGGCAGTTTTGGGAGTTACTAAAAGAGGCTCTTCCCTCCTCATTGCCAGAACAGTGAATTGCATTGAGACGTCTCTGACCCCCCTGTCCCACACAGAGCCCCGGGTGTACACAAATAGTCTTTTCTGCAGAATGTGAGAGCCAGTCCTCCTTGCCCTGGACATCCGGCTCCCTACCCAGGGCAGTGAGGCCAGGCATTCCTGCAACTCTCTCCTGCGGGTGGCATCCTGAGTCTCTGCAACCATGGGCACAGGTGGCAGCAATGTACTTGGATTCCAAGGAAGAGACTGCCCATGGCTGAGGCAGGACTGGGTTCACAGCCATCCAAGTTAGCATCTGGGAGAGTGGGCTCACACTCCAGAGAGGCTCCTCCCTTCAAGTCTTGGTGACTTGTCAGGGGATTTATAGCACCAGGTGGTTGTCTCACCAAGGGAGCAGCATTCTTGGGTCTTGTAAACTGTCTTGACATCACAAAGCGTTGATGCCTCCCTGGACAGCATGGTCCTGGCTCTGCCAACACATCTGTCATCATACTACACACTTGCAGCAAACATAGGGATGATGCTTTCCATCCAAGCTCAAGGTTGGTGGGGAAGGGCTCTGTCTTGCCCCATGGGCCTGCAGGTCTATCCCTGAGTTGGGACAGCTGCTAGAAGGCCCCACTAAACTAGCATAAGATACTCGGAAAGTTTGTCACCAGAGCAAGAAAGCATTCTGGACTGCATCATTGGTGTCAGATTCCACTGTGTATTTTGAAGGCACAGTTTGTTTCTGAGAGTCTCAAAATGTAAGCAGCAAACACCCTGCCAAGCTGCAGACATAGGGCAGATACAGAGAGGGGTGAAGAACTGGAGCAACTGAAGGCACTTCCCATGGATGCCACAGGGAGAGGAGCTCTTCCTGGGAGCTGAGGGCCCAGTGAGGCGTGGTGGCTCATGCCAGGGAGCCAAGAGGCTCCTACTGGGGCCCTCTCTGGTCAAGTGAAAATGGCTCCTGTCTTATGTATTAGGTGAAAGTTTGGATTTCTGTGCTGTCAACTGGCCAAGACTGCACAACAAACTCCCAGTGGCCCACGGAATGTCACCCTCACGGGGTGAAGCCACCCCCAGCACCAGTGCAGCCGGAGCTCTGGCTCCTTGGGCAAGCTGGAGAGGAGGAGGCACTTCAGCAGGGGCTGGGGGTACCATGTGTACCATGTGATTTGCCTGAGAAACTGCTTCTGTTAACGAAGTCATGTGCCTGGTGGGAACTCCAGCTGGCCATGAGGAGAATGCACCCATGTCCTCACGCATGTGACTGGGCCTCCTCCTCATCTCGTGGCAGCGCCAGACACTCCAGAACACGGATTCAGGAAACTTGGACTGGGTCTGAACCAGCAGGAATCATGCCAAGAAACATCCTCCCACCGTCCACCTCTTCTCTCCCTCTCTCTTCGCTCCTCCCTCTTCCCCCTCCCTCTTCCCCCCTCCCCGTCCCTCTTTTCCTCCTTCTCTCTGATCACCAATCTTCCGAGTTATCACAGCCAAGTGAGACTGACTCAAGCTGTTACTGAAAATAAGGCCACATTGAATGTTTTTCTGATAAAAAGAAGAACATAAGTAATTGGGGCAGGGGTGAGGTAGGGACCTGGTGGATGCCCTGGAGTCAACACTAGGGTGGATTTGCTTGGGCGGAGCTAAGCCAGTGAGGCCATCTCCACTTAGGCCCGATGGGGTGGAGGGCACTGCCTTGATCCAATGGAGCCCGTGGACGGTGCCCTTTCCCGGACCTGATGCCTCTCCCACCCCTGCCCCTGTTGCCCCAGAGCCAGGTGAAGGCAGATGGCTCAGGGTCACCTCAGACCTCCACTGGGAGAGCATCCAAAGCCATGCCCAG
This sequence comes from Trachypithecus francoisi, assembly GCF_009764315.1. Classification (NCBI taxonomy): domain Eukaryota; kingdom Metazoa; phylum Chordata; class Mammalia; order Primates; family Cercopithecidae; genus Trachypithecus; species Trachypithecus francoisi. Next base: position 889,484 of record NW_022681465.1, on the reverse strand, counting down.
TAGCAGTAGCAGTGCCTCATGTTCTGAAGAGATCTTCAGATCTTCAGAACTGTGTGGATAAAAATGCCTCATCCATTCTAACTGCTATGGAATATTTGCTCATACACATTTATCACACCTTTTCCAGGTTGTAGTTTTGTGAAATAAAATATTTATTAGTTTTTGTTATGAAAGTGCTGTATGATCATTGTAAAAAAATTAGAAAATTGATTTCTAATGTTTTCTAATTTTCTAGTTTTTCTAAAAAATTAGAAAATTAGAAAAATGTAGAAAACTGTGAGGAGGAAAATAAAAACTCCCTCCCCCGACCCACAGATTCCCATCTCCCAAGATAATTACCTGATTATCTGCAGTTTTGTTTCCTACTTATTTTACTGAAAATCATTTCATGCTCATTTCTTTATATGTTGTCAACTGAAGATTCATGAGATTCATAAACATGGAAGGGAGAGCTTTATTTCTCTAAAGAGTTGAAGCCTACAAGTAACCATCCACGGGCTGGGAGGCGTGTCCTCTGCCCTAAACCAGAAGCACGCACTTTGAGGGTGGGGAGGATGAGACAGGAATGTGCTGACCAGGGTGGCTGAGAGGCTACAGGAGGCGCTGTGAGTACTCTACAAGAGTGAGGGGCACGCATGCACGGTGAGCTCACATGTGTGGTTACATGTGTCCCATGTTCACTTTGGGGTGCATTGAAATGAGGCTCTGTAGGTCAAAAGGTGAAATGAAGGACACAGAGGCATCCTGTGTGCAGCCTCTACACCAGCCAGAGCCAGTCCCCAGTCGGGGTCTGTTATCAGAAAGGAATGCTGGTTGGTTGGTGTGTCAAAACTGCATGAGGGGTGGGGAGTCTGGCAAATCTTTCAAAAGGGCTTTCTGTTTATCCTGAAGAAAGAAACTCAATGGCAGTGGTTAGTGAGGGAGGGGGCATAATGAGGCATGTCTGGCATTTCATCCCTTCATGGCTGGGAACCTAGTGTTTAAGGTTTCTCTGGAGTCCCCTTGGCCAAAAAGGGGTTCATTTAGTCAGTTGGAGGTCTTGGGATTGTGTTTTTATTTCTCAATGTTCAAATATTCTTTAAAAGTTCAATTTACACTTCTGCCTGGTGCTGTAAGTTACAAATGTGGGGACATGGGTTTCACCATTTCCTCCCATCAAACAGCTACATTGGTTTTAGTTTGCCATTGCAGGTAACATTGTATTGGGTGGCCGCCTTCACAAATTCCTGTTTATGTTTGTAAGTGATTCCTGAGCTTCCCTGGAAGAGGGATGGAATTGCTTTTGTTCTTAGAAGAGCAGCCGCTCAGAAAGCTGTTGCCAGCCCACATGCCCACCAGCCACACAGGGGCAAGCTCGTTGCCTTTCCAAACTGTAGCAAACTGAACAACGAAGTCTCATGATGGCTTCAGTGTTTGTTTCCTTGGCCATGGGCAAGGTTGACATCTATGTTGAATGTCTATAGTTATATTTCTCTTTCCATTATGATGATGTTTTCTTGATTAGTAAGAGCTTTTCTCTGTGAAGGATATGTTTTCTCTGTAATTTTGCTGCAAACATTCACCCAGGTTGCTATTACATTTATTTGTTTTTTGATTTATTTTTTGAGATGGAGTCTCGCTCTGTTGCGCAGGCTGGAGTACAGTGGCATAGTCTTGGCTCACTGCAACCTCTGCCTCCTGAGTTCAAGCCATTCTCCTGTCTTAGCCTCCCAAGCAGCTGGGACTACAGGCGCATGCCACTACGCCTGGCTAATTTTTGTATTTTGAGTAGAGATAGGGTTTCACTACATTGGCCAGCCTGGTCTCGAACTCCCGACCTCAGGTGATCTGCCCACCTTGGCCTTCCAACATGCTGGGATTACAGGCATGAGCCACCGTGCCCGGTCCTGTTTTTTGATTTACAGAAGCTTAACATTTATACGTAGTAAAGGAAAAAAAAAAAAGTACATTCTTTTCTTATTTAATAGTGTAATTGGAGCCGGGCACGGTGGCTCAAGCCTGTAATCCCAGCACTTTGGGAGGCCGAGACGGGCGGATCACGAGGTCGGGAGATCGAGACCATCCTGGCTAACATGGTGAAACTCCGTTTCTACTAAAAAAATACAAAAAAAAAAACTAGCCGGGCGAGGTGGCGGGCGCCTGTAGTCCCAGCTACTCCGGAGGCTGAGGCAGGAGAATGGCGTAAACCCGGGAGGCGGAGCTTGCAGTGAGCTGAGATCTGGCCACTACACTCCAGCCCAGGCGACAGAGCGAGACTCTGTCTCAAAAAAAAAAAAAAAAAAAAGTGTAATTGGGAATCTTTGCCATTGGAATGGCCTGCTCCACGGTGTTGGTGTGGTGATACCTGCCCAGTGGTGTTTCCTGCCCAGTGGTGTTTCAAGCACTGTGCTCAGTGCTGGGCCCCCAGGTGGTGCTGCAAGGTTGCCAGGGACCAGCCATGGCCCATGTCCTCAACTGCCTCTGCTCCCCTGGAGCTCGCAACCTCAGCAGGATGGGGGTGGGGTGGGGTCTAGACATTGGGTCCATCCCCTTCTGACTCATCTGCTGCTAGAAATTATTTGTGGCATCCAGAGGGCATTGTGTGCATGTGCTGTGGGGTAAGCACAGGGCTGGGCACCTGTGGGTGATGAACAGGTATGCCTGAGGGTGCCCACCGCCCCTGTAAGCAGGTGGCAGCAGGTCCTGGCTATCCAGAGCACAGGACATTCACATGTGGAAGCTGGGCTGGGACAGGCGGCCCCTTTGCACCTGCAGCGGAGCTGGCTTGGTGTTGAGCTGGAGGTAAGGACAGCCAGTTGGAGAGAGGACAATGAGGGTGGATGAAGTTGCCCCTGAATGGAGATGCAGGCTCTGAGAGTCTTCCATGGCCTTCCTAACAATGCCCTCCTGCAGGCAGACCCAGGCCCACTGAGGTTTTTTCCTGCAAACAGCCCACCTGCCACCCACCCCAGGCACTGGCTGTCTCCTTAGAAACCAGCCTCCAACTCTTGGGCTGCAAAAGGAGATTGTGGCCACACTAGTTTCCAGGTTTGAAGTACCCCAAGCCAGTGGGACATGGTGTAGAAAGTGGCCTTTCTAGTGTTTCCCTCCAGAAGGCTGTGGGGAGGTGCAAGGGGCAGGCCCGTAGCCCTACCAGGCGGCCACAGTGAGGCTGGCTGGCCCAACTTGCCCCTCCCAGGAAAGGGGATGGTGAAGCCCCCCTTGGCCTCTGGTACCCAGGGAGCCACTGGCAGGCGGCAGCCTCAAGTTCAGACTGTTTGTCAGTTGGGCTAGACCAGTTGTCCCAGATGAAAGGGGTTGCCAGGCAGCTTTCTCTTGAGGCCTCCTCATGGCTGTTGACCAGAAGGCCACCTGCCCATGGGCTGTCATGTCTGTTTCCTGGAGCCTCAGGCCCACTCAATGGGCAGCACCCTGCACGGACTCTGAACACTGCGTGGGGCCTGGGCATGGACACGGGGCTCCTGGCTGGCTGGGATGTGGCTGGGTCCTGAAGGGTCCTGTGTGAGGGCCCTCACCGCGTTTCTCCAAGGGTCTGGGTGAGCCCGGGGTCCACTGAGGTAGAGGAGGGTTGTACCTGACGACACTTCTACACACATCTGCCTTCCAAACATGCATACACGCGTTCACACGTGTGCACACAACACGTACCCATATGCATGTTCACACAAGCACACACAGAGCCTGCGCACAGGGGTAGATGCCTTTTGCATTTTCAAGGGCTCCATTGCCCTCTGCTTGTAACACGCCCCACTTCCTGGACCCTGAGCTGAGCTTGATTTAATGTTCTGCTGTTGCTGTCTTGAAATTCTTAACTTTTGAACACGGGGCCGGCCCTACATGGACATCTTGCCCTGGGTCCTGGAAGTTTCTTGGCAGGTCCTGCTTCCGTGGCCTCTTATGCAGCAGGATCTATCCTACCAAGGCCAGCCTGGGAGCTGGTCCCTCCTCGCTCCTGGATGAGAATGGGCATCAGCCCTGCCAAGTGCTCCCCGCTCCTCTCCCCTCCTCTCTCCCCTTCGTTCTCCCTTCCCCTCCCTCCTCTCTCCCCTGGTCTCTCTCCTCTCTCTCCTCTCTCTCCTCCTCTCCTGTCTCTCTTCCCTCCTTTCCTCTCCTCCCTTCCCTCCTCCCCTGGAGCCTGCAGATGCCTCCCATTTATAAAATTTTCTTGCCGTGTAAGGGCCCCTGCAATTTGCAGACAGAGTTCAGTCTTTGGGACCAAGCCGGGTGAGGGGCAGTGCATGCTGGGTCCTGGCTGTCATTCCCGTCCCACCGCTGACTCGTGGCCTGCTGAACCTGCGTCACTTGTTCCTCCAGACCCTATGGTCTCTTCCACACTGGGCAACTCGAGAGCGACAGGTTGAGAGGTGGGGCTAGCTCAACTCCAGTACTCTCTGTCAACCAAGTCTAAAGAAATGGGTTTAAAGAGGTCGCTGCTGCTATCCGGCTGTTCCCTGCTTGCACAAGCTCTCCTGGAAATGACCAGATTCCATAATCCTGGCTGACATTCAGGGAGTGGGGGTGGAGGTTGAACTCCAGCCTCCTTCTCCCTGCTGTTTCTCTAAGAGTAGAGGGTGGGCTGTCCTCTCTGCACTCACCCCGGAAATGGTTTCCTCGGGAACAGCCTGGGCGAGGACCAGGAGATGGCTCTGTGCCCATCCAGCTGCTCATGGCTGCTCAGTCGGGTCTCACGATCTGGGGTCATTTTTTTTTCTTTTTTCTTTCTTTTTCTTTCTTTTTTTTTTTTTTGAGACGGAGTCTCACTCTGTCCCCCAGGCTGGAGTGCAGTGGTGCGATCTCGGCTCACTGCCAGCTCCACCTCCCAGGTTCACGCCATTCTCGTGCCTCAGCCTCCCCAGTAGCTGGGACTACAGGCGCCCGCCACCATGCCTAGCTAACCTTTTGTATTTTTAGTAGAGATGGGGTTTCACCGTGTTAGCCAGGATGGTCTCGATCTCCTGACCTCGAGATCCCCCTGCCTCGGCCTCCCAAAGTGTTGGAATTACAGGCGTGAGCTACCATGCCCGGCCGATCTCGGGTCATTTTCTTCTGAACAAAACAGACCCCAAATCCAGGATTCTCCTTCATGGGATCCCAGGACTAAAGGGTCATCAGGGTGAACACCTGATGTGGCCCAGGCCTTCCATCAACAGTCAGTCCTCAGAGGCTGGGAACTGCAGAACCTTTCCCCACTCCCTGGTAACTCAAAGTTGCCGAGCATGTCCCACCGTTCCCAAGAGCAGGGACCCATCTTACTCAGGGCACGCAATAAGTGCTTAATAACCATGTTGCACTGTGGAATGGAACTGACCTGTTCTCTTTCCTGGGTTTTCCAAGTGTCCATAGATAAGTCCCAAGTGGGAATGCACTTAAAAAAATCAGCTCCTCTTCTACACAAGCCCGCCCTCCCTTGCCAGTTGCCCTGGCCACCTGCTTCTCCCCAGTAAGTGCAGGGGCTGCTGGCTGCTCGGCAGTAATGGACAAAACAGCCTCGCTCTGCTGCCCCTGGGGGTTTCCGTCCTGGGCTTCCCTCCCGCAAGCCCATGGACACTTGGTGCTAAACAGTCTGCACCCAACAGAAATTGCCTGTTTAATTTTAATGCTTATAACTTCCAGGAACTTCATGAAAGCTAAGCCTCTCTCCTGGGATTCTAGTTGCCAGTTATTCCTGGTTATTTCCCAACCCTACTGGATATCTCAGCTCATGGCCTGTCAGCTGCACATGGGGCTCAGCCCCCAGAGCTGCCTTTCTGCTCCTTGGCAGCGATTCCTTCAGTCTCACTGAGGAGTCAGGAGACAAGGAATGTTCTGTGGGACCACAACCGAGACAGAAGAGCTCTGGATCGAAGGGGTTAAAAACCACCACTTTTATTTAAAACAAAACAAAACAAAACAAAAAAGCACAACAGGAGAGACCCGTGGTTCTGTTCCTGTGCCACTGAGGGATGCCCGACCTTGCACAACTTAGGTCAGCTTGATTGCTTTATTGCAGAGGCCGGGGGTGGCACCATGCTTCTTCTGATGGGACCTGTGCAGGAGGGGTCGCCCAGGTGGGCACAGTGCCACTTTCTTTGTTCTCCCTGGAAGATGGGCTTGGTCTGCTGTCCATACATCTCAGTCCTCACTTGCCCATGTACCGAGGCCTGGGCACTCCACCTCCCCTTGGGCCAGACAGACCCTGATGCTGCCTGGGAGCCTGCAGAGAGAGGCGGTGCAGGTGGGCTTGGCGAAGGCCACCAGGTTCCAGAAGGCCCCCTGCCAGGGCATCCTCTTGGCTCAGTCCCATGGGATCACTGTGGGGAGCAGGAAGTATCTGGGCTGGGCCCCCTGATCTTCAGGGCTAACCCTGGGCCAGGATGGAGATGAGGCGTATGGTGGAATTCTGCACCAGTGAGAAGTCCTGGAAGGGCTGAGAGCCCAGGAACGGATTGCATTGGTTTCGTTCTGATCATCAGAGGGTGTGATGGGCATGCGGGGTCTCATCGCGAGGCTCCCCTGCTCTAGCACCCAGGGGCTCTACATCTGCCCACTGGTCTCGACCCCTCCTGGGGGTGGGGGTGACATTGGGGGAGGAAGCAGAGGCCTCCCAGGGCCAAGCTCCATCTGTCTCATGCACCTCCCTGAGCTCACCATGGGCTGTGGGCCATGGCTGGTGGACCAGGTGTGGTAGGACCCCAGGCCTGGCCCTACAGCTTGTGGGCAGTGGTGGGGACAGGACGTGACAGCCAACCTCCTCTGGTACAAGGCTGTCTGCACCTGCCCCATGTGACTGGGAGGCTCAGCTTCCCAAGCATAGCTGAGCTCCAGGGACGGCCACTCCTTATAAACCTAAAAATCAGCCGGGCGCGGTGGCTCACACCTGTCATCCCAGCACTTTGGGAGGCTGAAGTGGGCGGATCATGAGGTCAGGAGATAGAGACCATCCTGGCTAACATTGTGAAACCCCACCTCTACTAAAAAATACAAAAAAAAAATTAGCCGAGCGTGGTGGCGGGCGCCTGTAGAGCTACTTGGGAGGCTGAGGCAAGAGAATCGCTTGAACCGGGGAGGCGGAGCTTACAGTGAGCTGAGATGGTGCCACTGCACTCCAGCCTGGGTGACAGAGCGAGACTCCATCTCAAAAAAAAAAAAAAAAAAACATCAGTTCCTCTGTGGTTGGGGGGAGAGTTCTATGGGCATCAGTCAGGTGTTCTGGTAAGAAGAACATGAGTTCCTCTATGGCTGGGTGGAGGGTTCTGTAGGCATCGGTCAGGTCAATACTGATGGATGTTGTCCAGTGTTCTTTCTTGCCGGTTTGTCTGCCTGCTCTTTTTTCAATTATTGAGAGAGTGGTGTTGAAATCTCTTACTGTAATTGTGATTTAAAAATGTTCTCCTTGCAGTTCTATCAATTTTGTTTCATGTATTTTGAAGCTTTGTAATTATGGGCATAAATAATTAGGACTACTATGTCATCTTGATAAATTGCCTCTTTATGAAATGTTGCTTTTTTACCCTTGGTAATATTCTTTGCTTTGACATGTACTTTATCTGAAATTAATATTGCCACTCCAGCCCTCTCTTGATTGGACTAGCTGGAGTTCTTTTCCATTCCTTGACTTTTAAACTATCTGTGCCCTTTTAATTAAAGAAGGCATATATTTGGCTCTGCTTTTTTATCCAAACTGACAGCCTCTACCTCTTAATTAAGGTGTTTACAATATTTACATTTAATGTAACTGTTGATATGTGGGTTTAAATCTTCCATCTCACTATTTGTTTTCTATTTGTCCTGTTTTCTATTCATTTTTTTCATTTTTATGACTTCTTTATGGATGAATTGAATATGGTTTATGATTTATTTTTTCTCTTTCTTTGGATTATTAGCTATAACTTTGTTATTTTAGTGTTTGCCTTAGAGGTTACAGCATACGTCTTTAACTTATCATGGTCTATCTTCAAGTGATACCATATCAATTTATGTGTAGTGTAAGGGCCTTATGACATTATACTTCCATATCTCCTTTCCTGACCTTTGTGGTGGTGGTATTGTGTTACTTATACTATGTTACAAATCTCAAGTACATTGCTATCATTTTTGTTTGAAACAGTTGATTATCTTTTCATAAAGATTTATATAATGAGAAAAAGTCTCTATTTAGCCACACGCTTACCACTTTTGATCCTTTTGATTCCTTTGTGAAAATCCAGATTTCCATCTGAAGGACTTCTTCTAACATTTCTTGTAGTGCAGATCTGCTGTGATTAATTATTTTAGCTTTTGTCTGAAGAAATCTTTATTTTGTTTTTGTTTTCAGAAGACAATTTCACTGGGTAAAGAATTTTAGCTTGATTGTTTTTTAATGTTGGCACTTTAAAAATTTTGCTCCATTGTTTCCTGCTTGCATTGTTTTCAGCAAGAAATCTGCTGTCATCCAATATTTTTTCTTCTATATCATGTGACTTATTTCTGTGATTGCTATTAAGATTTTCTCTTTAGTATTGTTTTTAAGCATTTGATTATGATGTACCTTGGTATAGCTTTATTCTTGTTTATTGCACTTGGAGTTTGTTGAGGATCACAGATCTATGAGTATAGTTTTCATCAAATTTGGAAATATTTCAGCCATTGTTTTTTCAAATTTAAATCATATATCCTTCCCTCCTTTAGAATTACACTTCACACATTAGTCCACTTCCAGTTTTTCCACCATTCTTTTGTGCTGGATTCACTTTTACAGTCTTTTTTCTTTATGTGCTCATCTCCCAACCCTTCTCTCTGTAAAGCCCTCTTGTCTCCTATAGTCTTCTGTGACCATTGGCATCCTGAGCCCACCCAGACTCCCACATTTACCTCCTTAACTCAGGGAGTCTGCTGGATCCTCTCAGGTAACCATGCCTCACCCTGCAACTTTGACACTTGTAGAAAGTATGCTGAGGGTGAACACAGGCTCATCTTGTTCGTTTTCGATCTCTTAGGTATCTCTCTCCTTTGGTGCCTTCCGTACAGTGTCTTGAAAACCAGTGTTTCATATATTTTGTCTCATATTTTAGTTGTTTCAGTTGGGAGGGTAAATCTGATCTCTTTACTCCATTTTGCCTGGAAGCAAACATGTTGTACAGAATATTTTAATTGAAAATTATGTTTGAACAGATAACTTCTTCCCTTTTTATTCTTTTCTTTTTTTTTTTTTGAGATGGAGTTTTACTCTTTTCACCCAGGCTAGAGTGCAATGGTGCAATCTCAGCTCACTGCAACCTCAGCCTCCTGGATTCAAGCAATTCTCCTGCCTCAGCCTTCTGAGTAGCTGGGATTACAGGTACCCACCACCAAGCCCAGCTAATTTTTGTTTTGTTAGTAGAGACTGGGTTTCACCATGTTGGTCAGGCTGGTTTTGAATTCCTGACCTTAGGTGATCCACCTGCCTTGGTCTCCCAGAGTGCTGGGATTACAGGCCTGAGGCACCGTGCCTGGCCTATTTTATTCATTTCTTTTTTTTCTTTTTTTTCAGACACAGTCTCGCTCTGTTGCCCAGGCTGGAGTATGGTGGTGCGATCTCGGCTCACTGCAAGCTCCGCCTCCCAGGTTCATGACATTCTCCTGCCTCAGCCTCCCGAGTAGCTGGGACTATAGGTGCCTGCCACCACTCCCAGCTAATTTTTGTTTGTATTTTTAGTGGAGATGGGGTTTCACCATGTTAGCCAGACTCCAGTGGAAGGATGTCCAGGGCTAATGGTTAAATGAAATCAGCCAATCTCAGAACATATTTTTGACATGATTCCATCTACATAAAAATGTTTCCGACTGTACATGCTGAGCAAATGCCTCAAAAGGCGCATATTAAAGTGTTAACAGAAGTGACCGCTGTTACAAGGAGGACAGGAATTTTTCTTGTTTCAGTTCTGAGCTTTTATTTTTTACGATAAACACGTTTTTAAATAGATGGGGACAAACTTTTCAAAAGTTAAAAGTTGAAGGGAAGGCAGATGGCAAGGTGCATGTCGTACTCACTCTGAGAAAAACCCCGTGAGCTGTTCTGGGGCGAGGACCCCTCTGTGGCCATGCTGGTGGCCAGGCCTGCCTCACTGGTCCCCAGGAGGGTTGCTGTGGTTCCGAGGTAACTGGCTGAGTTTCTGCAGCCCCAGGAAGGGAAAGATGGTTCACCTGAGGAAAAGTGGAAATTAGAGACAGGGCCTGGTAAAGATGTTTCTGGAGATGTTTCGTTTTCTTCAAAGACTGCTGTGTGGAAACCGAACCTAGACAGCCTGGTGCTGTTTTATCAATCAATTTGCTTGAAAAGACTAAGTAGAATAAGCACTCGGTTCCCCCACCCAACATCCACGTTGAAACCTGACCACATGACATCACGGCGTTCTGGGCGCACATCCAGATCTAAACATCTGGGTCACTTCCTCTTTTCTGGGCCCATCAGACACCCGAGAGCTGCTGTCGGAAGCGCAGGGTGGGCAGGAGTGGGGCTGGGGGCTGCGGTCCGAAGTGCCCCCCGCACTGCTCAGGATAATGCAAGTGGGGCAGGAGGGTCTGCTGGGGACAGATTCCAGGAGCAGGTCCTTCGCTTTTCCAGGTGGTTTTAAAAATCAGCTGGCACAAAACATCTCTCTTTTCTAAGCAGGCATGCTGGAACAGTGTTTTCCCTTTCAGCAAAAAAAAAAAAAAAAAAGGAGAAACAGAGCTTCTCTCTGGCTCTAAAGACGAGTGGCTGTGACTCAAAGACAGTTGAAGAAGAGGAGAACATCCTGTTCTTTTGTTCCTGAACCTTTTTCTCCCGCCTTTTCTCGTGTGTGTGTGTGGGGTTCGCTCAGAGCACAGTGAGGGGAGGAGAGGGGTGCTGGGGGCTTGATGCTGCCCACAAGGGCCCCAGACCAAAATGCATCATTTTTTCCTGCTCAGTTTTGAAGGAAAATTAAAGACAGAAAGGAAGGGGCTGTATTTCAGTCTCCCAGACGGCTCTTGCCAGCCTCCAGAGAAAAGGCAGCTTTCTTCCCTAGAAAATTGGCAGGACAAAAGAAGGAAGTCAACTTGGAAAGGCCAGTGACAGACCTCGTGCCCCTCCTCTGGGAGGCTGCAGGTCAAAGGCTCCCCCTGGCTTCAGGGGACACAGCTCAAGCCTGGACAGAGCCCATGGCCAGCCTGAAGGCCTCGCTCACTCCCAGCATCCACAACTGGGGCAAGAGCGGCTGCTCCCAAGAAGGAAAAGACACACAGCCTAACTTTGCACGTGAAGGGAGACTTCTCTTTAATGCCTAACTAGACACTTATCTTCCAACCTCCTCAAAATGCCTTCAACAGAGGTGCCTGGAAGACACGGAGCCCCAGCCACCCACGGGCTCCTACAGGATGCAGCTGCACCAGGCAGCCCATTCCAGGGGGCCCAGGCCAAGGAGGGGCCGGATGCTTCCCCTGAGGATGAAAGGGGATGTCTGGTAGAGGGGGAGGGTGAGGTGGGACTCGCTGGTGGCTGTTAAAGGAGCTAGTGCCTCGGTTCCTGCAGGAAAAGTGCTTTGAGCCCTTGCCTGGCCTGGTGAAGAAGGAAGGCGGTTGGCGGGCATTTTTGGAAGCTCACTGAGATGCTGTTTAGCTTCAGCGAGCGTTGGATGTGGACCTGAAAACCTGGGAAGATGGAGCGAGAAGAGGGGTGATCATTCCCCTCAGGAACCCACAGCAAGGTGGCTCCGGGGCCAGAAAGGCAGAAGCTGCCAGGCTGCAGGGCCGAGCCTCCGCCCACGTCTGGGGGGCCCACACGGGATAGGGAGTGAGCATGGCGCCTGCCTCGGGGCTGTGCTTGCACTGACTTTGTGACCAGGAACAAAGCCCACTGAGGGGAAGACAGGGCGCACTTGGCATCTGCATCTCACCCTGCAGGAATTCCACACTCAGTCCAGACCTCCAGCTGAGGCCACGCTTCTCCTGACCTTTGCTGGCCGCCCTCTTACAGGAGAGGGCGTCTCGGGAAGACTCTCCGAGGCTTAGTCTGTCCTGGATGCGGCTGAGCTGTGAAGAGGAGAGTCCACCTGCCGAGTCTCTTCCTTCCGCCCGGTACCAGTGATGTCCCCGGGTTGAGCTCTGTGTGACTGGCCTCTGGGTGTCACTCGGCAGGTTTTATAAACAGCTGCGGGGCTCAGGTGGTTGCCTCCTATTCACACTGTTTGGCAAGGGAGGCGCGGGCGAGGTGAGGCTGAGCACTTCCGATTCCAGCTCCGCTTTTCAACGGGCAGTGACTCGGCGCCGACTGTGATCCCAAAAAGCACAGGAGGGGCTTCTGGACCCGGGGCAGCCGCAAGATCCTTCTTCCCAAGCATGGTGGGAGCCCCGCAGCAGCCCCTCACACCACACCAGCCTCCACAGGACCCCACCTCCCGCCGTGGCCCACCCCCACGCTCCTGGCTGCTGGGGCAGCCCCGATACACCCCTGCCTCACACGGCCTTTCCCAGGGGCCCCCAGCCCCCACCCTCCTACCACACAGGCCCCAGGGGGTCCCCAGCCTAGTCGACAAGACCCCATGTCAAGGCTTCTGCCTGTTGGCTCTCCTCACCCCTCCCACCCATGCCACCGCCTCTCACCTGGTCACTTCATGTCCTTCCCACTGTTTGGGCTCCCAGCCCTGGTCCTCAGGGGACAAGTCCCTCCTCTGTGGTTCATTCCACCACAGGCTCCAGGACACCAGGAGCAGGGTGGCCACCAGAGAGCTTTGAAAGCAGCATGACCCAGAGGGAAAGTTGGGACGGCTCTGCACACACATACCTGTACACACATGGACATGCATGCACACCCATTTGTGTGCACAATGAGGTCGCCCCATTGCTCCTTGCTGGCAGCCAGGAAGCAAAAGGCACCTTCAGGCCCTAAGAATGGAGAGGGCTTCCTGCACCCCCTCCCCAGGGACCCCCACCTCTACAGTCTTCTCTGTGCTAGAGCCAAAGCACACAGCCTCGCCCCAAATTCCAAAAGCAAGAGCCAGCCCCCAGCGATTGTGGGAACAGGAATTCTCCTCCACAGCCCAGGCCAAGGGGGCTGGTGACAGAGCTGGTGCGGCTGCAGCCAGGACAG